>NC_072396.2:70157500-70846250 GCF_028885625.2 Pongo pygmaeus
ATCAAATCTCAAAGCCAGCAGAAGACAAAGAAATAACCAAAATCAGAGCTGAACTGAAGGAGACAGAGATACGAAGAAAAAACCAAAAGATCAATAAATTCATTAGCTATTCTGTGAATAAATTAATAAAATACATTATTAGCTAGACCAATGAAAATGAAAAGAGAAAAGATTCAAGTAAATGCAATCAGAAATGCTAAGGCAGATGTTACAACTGACCCCACAGAAATACAACCATCAGAAAATATTAAGAACACCTCTATGCATGTAAACTAGAAAATATAGAAGAAATGGATAAATTCCTGGACACATACACCCTCCCAAGAATGAATCAGGAAGAAATGGAATTCCTGAACACACAAATAATTAGTTCTTAAATAGAGGTGGTAATAAATAGCCTATGAACCAGAAAAAGCCCAGAACCATAGGGATTTATACATGAATTATTCCAGATGTACAAAGAAGAGCTGGTACCATTTCTACTTAAACTATTCCAAAAAAAATGAGGAGGAAGGATTTCTTCCAAGCTCATTCCATGAGGCCAGCATCACCCTGATACCAAAACCTGGCAGAGGTACAACAAAAATAGAAAACTTCAGGCTGATATCCTTGATGAGCATCAATGCAAAACTCCTCAACAAAATACTGGCAAATCAAATCCAGCAGCACATCAAAAAGCTTATCCACCATGATCAAGTAGGCTTCATTCCTGGGATGCAAGGTTGGTTAACTTTATGCAAATCAATCAATGTGACTCATCACATAAACTGAACTAAAAACAAAAACCACATGATTATCTCAATAGATGCATAAAAGTCTTTTGAAAATTTTCAACATCCATTCATGTTAAAAACTCCCAATAAACTAGGTATTGAAGAAACATGCCTCAAAATAATAAGAGCCATCTATTACAGACCCACAACCAATGTTATAATAAATGGGAAAAAGCTAGAAGCGTTCCCCTTAAAAAGTGGCACAAGACAAGGATGTCCTCTCTAACCACTCCTATTCAAAATCCTATTGGAATTTCTGGCCAGGGCAATCAGGCAAGAGAAAGAAGCAAAGACATTCAAATAGAAAGAAAGGAAGTTAAACTATCCCTGTTTGCAGATGACATGATCCTATATCTAGTAAATTTCATACACTCAGCCAAAAAGCTTCTTAAGCTGATAAACAACTTCAGCAAAGTCTCACAATAGAAAATCAATGTGCAAAATTTCTAGCATTCCTAAACAACAACAATAGTCAAGCCAAGGGCCAAATCAGGAATAAACTCCTATTAACAATTGCTACAATAGGAATAAACTACCTGGGAATACAGGGAAGTAGAGAGGTGAAAGATCTCTACAAGGACAACTACAAATCACTATTCAAAGAAATTAGAGATGACACAAACAAATGGAAAGACATTGCATGTCAATTGATAGTAAGAATCAATATTAAAATTACCTTACTTGTCAAATCGATTTATAGATTTGATGCTATTCCCAATTAAACTACCATTGAAATTCATCACAGAACTAGAAAAAAAAGATTTAAAAATGTATATGGAACCAAAAAAGAGCTCAAATAGCCAAAAATAACAAATCTGGAGGCATCACGCTACCTGACTTCAAACTATACTACTGGGCTACAGTAAACAAAGCAGCACAGTGCTGGTAAAAAATAGACACATAGACCAATGAAACAGAATAGAGGATCCAGAAATAAGACTGCATGTCTACAAGTATCTGGACATCAACAAATCTGGCAAAAACAAGCAATGGGGAAAAGAATTCCTATTCAATAAGTGATGCTGGGATAACTAGCTAACCATAAACAGAAGATTGAAACTGGACCCCTTCCTTACACCATATACAAAAAATAGCTCAATGTGATTTACATACTTAAATGTAAAACCCAAAACTATAAAAACTCTGGAGACAACTAGGGAATATTATTCATGACGTATGCATGGGCAAACATTTTATGACAAAGACACAAAAAGCAATGGCAACAAAAGCAAAAATTGATAAATGGAGTTTAATTAAACTAAAGAGCTTCTGCACAGAAAAGGAAACTATCAACAGAGTAAGCAGATAACCTACAGAATGGAAGAAAATTTTTGCAAGCTATGCATCCAACAAAGGTCTAATATACAGCATCCAAAAGGAACTTTAACAAATTTACAAGAAAAAAAAAACTAACCCAATTAAAAGTGGGCAAAAGACATAAAGACACTTTTCAAAAGAAGACATACATATGGCCAAGAATTATATTTTAAAAAGCTCAACACCACTGATCATTAGAGAAATGTAAATCAAAACCACAATGAGATACCATCTCATACCAGTAAGAATGGCTACTATTAAAAAAAAAAAAAAACAAAAAAAACCAGATGCTGGCAAAGTTGAGGAGAAAAAGGAATGCTTATACACTGCTGGTGTGAGTGTAAATTATTTCCACCATTGTGGAAGACAGGGAGGATATTTCTCAAAGACTCAAAGACAGAAATATTATTGGACCCAGAAATCCCATTACTAGGTATATACCCAAAGGAATATAAATTATTCTATTGCAAAGACACACGCATGTGTATGTTCATTACAGCACCATGCACAATAGCAAAGACATGGAATCAACCTAAATGCCCATCAATTATAGAGTGGATAAAAATTGGTACATATTTACCATGGAATACTATGTAACCATAACAAAGAATGAGATTATGTCCTTTGTAGGGACATGGATGGAGCTGGAGGCCTTTATCCTCAGCAAACTAAAACAGGAACAGAAAACCAATTACTACATGTTCTTACTTACAAGTGGGAGCTAAATTATGAGAACACATGGACACATAGAGGGGAACAACAGACATAGGCTTTTCAGAGAGTGGAAGGTGGGAGGACAGAGAGAATCAAGAAAAACAACTAATGGTTACTAGGCTTAATACCTGGGTGAAGCCAACCAACTCTCTCTTGCCTTCAGGAGACTCACCTAACACATAAGGACTCCCATAAACTTAAAGTAAAGGGATGGAAAAAGGCATTTCATGCAAATGGACACCAAAAGGGAGCAGGGTTTGCTGCGCTTATATCAGACAAAACAAACTTTGGAGCAACAGCAGTTAAAAGAGACAAAGAAGGACATTACATAATGGTAAAAAGCCTTGTTGAACAGGAAAATATCACAATCCTAAACGTATATGCACCTAACACTGGAGCTCCCAAATTTATAAAACAATTACTGATAGACTTAAGAAATGAGATAGACAGCAACACAATAATAGTGGAGGAATTCAATGCTCCACTGACAGCTCTAGACAGATCATTGGGACAGAAAGTCAACAAAGAAACAACGGGTGTAAAGTATACCCCGGAACAAATGGATTTAAAAGGTATATACAGAACTTTTCATCCAAAAACTACAGAATGCACATTCTATTAAATAGCACATGGAACTTTCTCCAAGGTGGACCATATGACAGGTCATAAAATGAGCCTCAATAAATTAAAGAAAATTGAAATTTTATCAAGCACTCTCTCAGACCACCATGGAATAAAGCTGGAAGTCAACTAGAAAAAGAACCTTAAAAACCATGCAAACACATGGAAATTAAATAACCTGCTCCTGAATGAGCATTGGGTGAAAAACGAAATCAAGATGGAAATTAAACATTTCTTTGAACTGAATGACAATAAAGACACAATCTACCAAAACTTCTGGGATACAGCAAAGGTGGTTCTAAGAGGAAAGTTCACAGCACTAAACATCTACATCAAAAAGACTGAATGATCACAAACTGATATTCTAAGGTCACACCTCAAGGATCTACAGAAACAAGAACAAACCAAACCCAAACCCAGGAGAAGAAAGGAAATACCCAAGATCAGAGCAGAAATAAATAAAATTGAAACAAAGAAACAAACAAAAAATACAAAAGATACATGAGATAAAAAGCTGGTTCTTTGAAAAGATAAATAAAATTTATAAACCCTTAGCAAGATTAACCAAGAAAAGAAGAGAGAAAATCCAAATAACCTCACTGAGAAACAAAAAAGGAGATATTACAACTGATGCCACTGAAATACAAAAGATCATTCAAGGCTACTATGAACACCTTTATGCATATAAACTAGAAAATCTAGAAAAGATAGAGAAATTCATGGAAAAATACAACCCTCCTAGCTTAAATCAGGAAGAATTAGATACCCTGAACAGACCAATAACAAGCAGTGAGATTAAAATGGTAATTACAAAATTATCAACAGAAAAACAAGTTGAGGACCAGATGAATTCATAGCTGAATTCTACCAGACATTCAAAGAACTGGTACCAAACTTTTTGACACTATTACACAAGATAGAGAAAGAAGGAACCATCCCTAATTCATTCTATGAAGCCAGCATCACCCTAACACCAAAACCAGGAAAGGACATAACCAAAAAAGAAAACTACAAACAGATATCCTTGATGAACATAGATACTAAAATCCTTAACAAAATAGTAGCTAACTGAATCTGACAACATATCAAAAAGATAATCCACCATGATCAAGTGGGCTTCACACCAGGCATGCAGGGATGGTTTAACACATGCAAGTCAATAAATGTGATACACCACATAAACAGAATTAAAAACAAAATTCACATGATTATCTCATAAGATGAAGGAAAAGCATTTGACAAAATTCAACATCTCTTTATGATTAAGACTCTCAGCAAAACTGGCATATAAGGGACATACCTCAATGTAGTAAATGTCATCTATGACAAACTCACAGCCAAGATAATACTGAATGGGGAAATGTAGAAAGCATTCCCTCTGAGAACTGGAACAAAAAAAGGATGTCCATTCTTACCACTTGACTTCAACATAATAATGGAAGTCTTAGCCAGAGTAATCTGAGAAGAGAAAAAAATAAAGGGCATTCAAATTGGTAAATAGAAGTCAAATTGTCACTGTTTATTGACAATATGATTGTTTACCTTGAAAATCCTAAAGACTCCTTCAGAAAGCTTCTAGAACTGATAAAAGAATTCAGCAAACTTTTCAGATACAAGGTTCATGTACACAAATCAGTAGCTCTTCTATACACCAACAGTGACCAAGTAGAGAATCAAATAAAAAACTCAACCCCTTTCACCATAGCAGCAAAAAAAAAAGAAAGAAAAAGAAAAGAAAAGAAAACAAAACAAAACTTAAAATTATACCTAACCAAGAAGTCAAAAGAACTCTACAAGGAAAACTACAAAACACTGCAGAAAGAAATCATAGATGACACAAACAAATGGAAACACATCCCATGCTCATGGATGGGTAGAATAAATATTGTGAAAATGACCATACTACCAAAAGCAATCTACAAATTTAATGTAATCCCCATTAAAATACCACCCATTATTCTTCACATAATTAGAAAAAAAAAATACTAAACTTCATATGGAACCAAAAAAGAGCCCACATAGCCAAAGTAAGACTAAGCAAAAATGGAAGAAATCTGGAGGCATCAAACTACCTGAATTTAAACTATACTATAAGGCCATAGTCACAAAAACAGCATGGTACTTGTATAAAAATAGGCACATAAAACAATGGAACAGAATAGAAACCCAGAAATTAACCCAAATATTTACAGCCAACTGATCTTTGAGAAATCAAACAAAAAACATAAAGTGGGGAAAGGACACCCTTTTCAACATAATGCTGGGATAATTGGCTAGTTACATGTAGGAGAATGAAATTGCATCATCGTCTCTCAACTTATACAAAAATCAACTCAAGACGGATTAAGGACTTAAACCTAAGACCTGAAACTATAAAAATTCTAAAAGATAACATTGCAAAAACCCTTCTAGACATTGGCTTAGGTGAGAATTTCATGACCAAACACCCAAAAGCAAATGCAACAGAAAACAAACAAACAAAAATCATAAATAACTGGGACCTAATTAAACTAAAGAGCTTTTTCACAGCAAAATGAACAGTCAGCAGACTAAACAGGAAACCCACAGAGGGGGAAAAAGTTTTCACAAGCTATACTTCTGACAAAGGACTAATATCGAGAATCTACAATGAACTTAAAAAAATTCATAAGAAAAACAATCCCATCAAAAAGTGGGCTAAGAACCTGAATAGACAATTCTCAAAACAAAAATTACAATAGCCAACAAGCATATGAAAAAATGCTCAACATCACTAATGATAAGGGAAATGCAAATAAAAAATGCAATGCAATGCTACCTTTCTCCCGGAAGAATGTCCATAATCAAAAAATTAAAAAGCAGTAGATGTCAGCGTGGATGCGGTGATCAGGGAACACTTCTAAAAGTGGTGGGAACGTAAGCTAGTACAGGCACTATGGAAAACAGTAAACAGTGTGGAGATTCCTTAAAGAACTAAAAATAGAACTACCATATGATCCAGCAATCCCACTATTGAGTATCTACTCAGAGGAAAAGAGGCCATTATACAAACAAGATACTTGCACACACATGATTATAGCAGCCCAGGTCACAATTGCAAAATCGTAGAACCAAACCAAATGCCCATCAATCAATGAGTGAATAAAGAAACTGTGGTATATATATATGATTGAATACTGCTTAGCCATAAAATGTAGTGAACTGACAGCATTTGCAGTGACCTGGATGAGATTGGAGATAATTATTTTAAGTGAAGTAACTCAGGAATGGAAAACCACAAATCACATGTTCTCACTGATATGTGGAAGCTAAGCTATTAGAATGCAAAGGCATAAGAATAATACAATGGACTTCAGGGACTTGGGGAGAAGTGTGGGGGTGGGAGCAAGGTATAAAATACTACAAATATGGTGCAGTGTATACTGCTCCAGTGATGGATGAACTAAAATCTGACAAATAACTACTAAAGAACTTACTCAGGTAACAAAACACCACCTGTATCCCCAATAACTTATGGAAAAGCAATTTTAAAAAAGAAAAACATACCTGGATGAAAAAAATAGCCTATACAAAAAAAAAAACCCATGACATACGTAACAAACCTGCACTTGTACCCCTGAACTTAAAATAAAGTTAAATAAAAATTATAATGACATTGTTATATTCTCTTGCTAAATTCATTTCTTTGTCATTATAGAGTGAACTTCTTTGTATCTACTTATAGACTTTGTTTGAAATCTATTTAGTCTGACATAAATATAGTGACTTCTGCTCTGTTTTGGTTCTCATTGGTATGGAATATCTTTTCATCTCTTTATTTTCAGTCTATGCATGCCTTTATAAGCAAGGTGCATTTCTTGTAGGCAACTAATCATTGGGTCTTGTTTTTTCACCCTTTCAGCCAGTCTATGTGTTTTGATTGGAGAGTTTAATTGATTTACATTCAATGTTATTATGGATAAGTAAGGCCTTACTCTTGCTATTCTATTTTTTGTTTTCTGGATGTTTTGTGGTCTTCACTTGCTTCTTGTTTTCCCTATCTTTCTCTAGTTAAGCAAATTTTCTCTGGTAATATGATTTAATTTATTACTTTTTATTTTTTGTGTATTGATTGTGTACTTTTTGGTTCAAGATTACCATGTGACTTGCAAATACTATCCTATGACTCATTTTTTAAACCTGATAACACCACTATTTGCATAAACAACAAAAAAAGCAAAAAAACAATAAAAACTCTTAAGTCTTAAGTTTGTCCTCCTGTTTTTTAATTTCTTGTTGTTTGTATTTATATCTTTATGTAATAACTATGTCTTGAAAAGTTGTTCTACTTATTATTTTTTATTTGTTCATAGTTTATTCTTTCTACTTAAGAGTAGTTTACACAGCACAGTTACAGAGTTTTAATATTCTGTGATTTTCTTTGTACTTACTATTATAAGTGAGTTTTGTACCTTCAGATGATTATGTCTTTTTCTTTCTAAACAAAGTAGTCTCTTTAGCATTTTCTGTAGGACAGGTCTGGTATTGAGGAAATCTCTTAGCTTTTGTTTGTCTGGGAAAGCCTTTATTTCTCCTTCATGTTTGAATAATATTTTCACTGGATATACTATTCCATGGTAAAGTTTTTTTTTTCCTTTAGAACTTTAAGTATGTCATGCCACTCTCACCTGGTCCTTAAGGTTTCCACTGAAAAGTCTGCTTCCAGACATACTGAAGCTTTATTGCATGCTGTTTCTTTTCTTTTCTTTTATTTTTTCTGCTTTTTTTCCTGATTTTAGGATCCCTTTTTGTCTTTGACTTCTGGGATTTTGATTATTCAATGTCTGGAAGTAGTCTTCTTTGGGTTAAATCTGCTTGGTGTTCTATGACCTTCTCATACTTGAATATTGATATATTTATCAATAGGTTTGGAAAGTTCTCTGTTATTCCTAGGTTTGGGAAATTCTCTGTTATTATCAAACTGAATAAACATTCTACCACATTACTTTCTCTACCTCCTCTTTAAGGTCAATAACTTAGATTTGCTCTTTTGATGCTATTTTCTAGATTCTGTAGGCGAGATTCATTTTTAAAAAATTATTTTTTCGTGTCTCGCAACTGTGTGTTTTCAAATAGCTTGTCTTCAAGCTCACTAATTCTTTCTTTTGCTTGATCTATTCTGCTATTAAAGTACTCTGATGAATTCTTCAGTATGCCAATTGCATTTTTCAACTCCACAGTTTTTATTTGATTCTTCTGAATAAATTCAATCCTTGTTCAATTTATCAGATATAATTCTTAATTCCTTTTCTGTGTTATCTTGAATTTCTTTGAGTTTCCTCAACACAGCTATTTTGAATTCTCTATCTGAAAGGTTACTATATGTTCTTTGAATTCTCTATCTGAAAGGTCACTATATGTTCTTTGTTCATGATTGGTCCCTGGTGCCTTATTTAGTTTCTTTGGTGAGGTCATATTTTCCTGGATGGTGTTGATGCTAGTTGATGTTCTTCAGCATCTGGGCATTGAAGAGTTATTTATTGTAGTCTTCACAGTCTGGGTTTATTTGTAGCCATCCTTCTATGGAAGGCTTTCCAGGTATTTGAAAGACTTGAATACTGTGATAGACACTTTATCTCCTTTAGGAGGCATGTTAAGCCCAGTAACACTGTGGTTCTTGCAGACTTATAGAAGTACCACCTTGATGGTCTTCTACAAGGTCCAGGAGATTTATCTGCATTACCAGGCAGATACTCTTGTTCTTATCCTTTACTTTTTTTCAAACATACAGAGTCTCCATCTCTGTTATAAGCCACCTAAATAAAGCTGGGGGTGGTGTGACACAAGCACCTCTGTGGCCACACCACTAGGTCTGCATTGTGTCACACCTGAAGCCAACACAACACTGAGTCCAACCCCAAACCTGCTGTAACCACTCCCTGGCTGCTTTCTTTGTTCACCCAAGGACTTGGGACTCTACAGTCAGCAGGTAGCAAGGCCAGGAAGGCCTGTCACCTTACCTTCAGGGCAGCAAGTTCCCCCAGTCCCCAGGTGGGTCCAGAAGTGCTGTCTGGGAGTCACGGACTAGAGCCAAAACCTTAGAAGGCTAATGGAATTATTTCAAAAGAACACAGGAGTCAAGTTTAAGGAGTTTCACTAGCCAAATATTGGACAATTTTATCATAAAAAGAATATCAGTGGAAGTGTATATAACACCTTAATTTTTTTGAAATCCATGAGTTCATATTGCTAACCTAAAAAAGGTGGAAAAGGGAGAGGAAGATTAATTTTTTAAAAATATGTGTATGTGGTGGTAGAGTACTCTTCTTTACAAAGAATGTTCACTAAGAAATATTGAGGGCATAAAAAATCACCATTCTACCACCTCCACTGTATGATTAATTTAGTCATTCTTTATTATCAATAGATACTAAAACTGGCAGGCAAAACATTATTGACAAACAAGATATTCACACAATGTGATAATGATATTGTGGCTATATAAGGCATGTCTTTATTTGTAGGAGGTGTGTGTTGAATTACTTAGGTATAACATGTTGTGATGCAACTTATTTTCAAATGGTTTGTCAAAAAATTAAATATGAACATAATTCATGCAAATTTGTAAATTACATAAATGTGTGTATATGTGTGTATATATACATAAATATGTGTGTATATATGTGTATACATACATAAATATGTGTATATATATAAACATATACGTGTATGTGTGTGTGTCTGTGTGTATAAGTAGAGAGAGAGAGAGAGAGGAAGAGCAGAGAAAGCACAAAGTGGCTACAATGTTAGCCATTGGTGAGTCTGAGAATATGCGCAAAGAGATAGAGGTGTTCAGATATTCACTCAGTGTCTTTAAACTTTTCTTCACATTTGAAAATTTCAGAATAAAAATTAGAAAAAAAAAGTATTTGAAATTTTGAACCAAAAATGTATTAAAACAATTCTGTTGCCCAGAACACATCTTAGTGTTTTTATAAATCATATGAAATAGGGCTTGCTGCTTAAATATGAACTTTGCAGGTAGCAAACAGCCAACTTACAAGGATATATGTCAGTGAGCTCTCTCCTTCAGGATGATAATTTTAAAAAAATTTAAAAAACAGCACATTACCTCCTTGCACACCACCATCCTATTCTTGTGTGAAATAAAGGAGCTGCTACATTGAGAATATTATGTGCAGTCTAAGAAATAATCCTAAATCATACATTCTTTTTAATTTTTTTTAAATTATACTTTAAGTTCTTGGATACATGTACAGAATGTGCAGGTTTGTTACATAGGTATACACGTGCCATGGTGGTGGGCTACACCCATTTACCCGTCATCTACATTAGGTATTTCTCCTGATGCTACCCCTCCCCTGTGCCCCACCCCACCGACAGGCCCCGGTGCGTGATGTTTCCTTCCCTGGGTCCAGGTGTTCATATTGTTCAACTCCCACTTATGAGTGAAAACATGTGGTGTTTGGTTTTCTATTCTTGTGTTAGTTTGCTGAGAATTATGGTTTCCAGCTTCATTCATGTGCCTGAAAAGGACGTGAACTCATTCTTTTTTATGGCTGCATAGTATTCCATGGTGTATATGCACCACAATGTCTTCATCCAGTCTATCATTGGTGGGCATTTGAGTTGGTTCCAAGTCTTTGCTATTGTGAACAGTGCTGCAATAAATATAAGTGTGCAAGTGTCTTTATAGTAGAATGATTTATAAATAATATATACTTTTTTATAGTTAAATGTATCAATACATAAGGTATTTAGAACAGTCTGTGTCATACAATAAAACTTTAATAAATGCTAAATTTATTATTTGTATTGATACATCTATACATATTGTGGTCCATATGTGATATTCTGATACATGCATTTAATCTGTAATGATCAAATAAAGGTGTTTAAGATATTCATGACCTCAATCATTTATCATTTTATATATTGGAAACATTTTAAATCTCTTTTCTAGTTATTTTGAAATATAAAATACATTGTTAACTATATTCACTCAACTCTGCTATCAAACACCAGATATTATTTATTCTATCTAACTGTATGTTGGCAACCGTTAACCAACCTCTGTCATCGTCCACCACACTCCCATTCTCTGCTAACCATCTTTTTATTCTTTACCTTCATGAGAGCAAATTTTTTAGCTCCTACAAATGAAGCTGGAAGCCATCATTCTCAGCAAACTAACACAAGAACAGTAGAAGATGTGATATTTCTCTTTCTATCCCTGGCTTATTTCATTTAACCTGCAGTCTCATCCATTTTGCTGCAAATGACAGGATTTCCTTCATTTTAATAGCTGAATAGCACTTTATCAGGTATGCATACCACATTTTCTTTGTTCATTCATCCATTGATGGACACTTAGGTTGATTTCATATCTTGACTATTGTCAATAGTGCTGAAAACCATGAGGGTGCAAGCACCCCTTTGATACACTAATGTTCTTTCCTTGGGCTAAATACTCAGTAGTGAGATTGCTGGATCATGTGGTAATTATATATTTAGTGTTTTACAAACCTCTGTGTTGTTTTTTTATAATTGCTGTACTAACTTGCATTCCTACCAACAGTGTATAATGATTCCTTTTTTTCCTACATCTTCACCAGTATTTGTTATGTTTTCTCTATTTGATAATAGCCATTCTAACTAGGTGAGATGATATCTCATTGTGGTATTGATTTGCCTTTTTCTGATGATTAGAGATGTTGAGCATTTTTTAAATATACCAGTTGATCGTTTGCATGTCTTTTTGAAAAATGTCCATTCAGGTCTTTTGCCCATTTTTAATGAGATGATGATACGACGATGATGATGATGATGATGACTGCTGTTGAGTTGTTTGAGTTCCTTGTATATTCTGGATATTAGTCTCTTGTCAGATGAATAATTTGGAAATATTTTTTCTTATTTCACAGATTATCTCTTCACTTTGTTGATTGTTTATTTTGCAGCATAGAAGCTTTTTAGTTTAATATAGTCCCTTTTGTCTAATTATTTTTTCTATGCTTTGGAAGCCATAAAATTTGTGCCTAAAGTCCTGAAGCACTTCTCATACATTTTTTTCCTAGTAGTTTTACAGTTTGGATTTTATGTTTAAGTCTTATTATATTTTAATTGATTTTTATATTGGTGAGAGATAGGCAACCAGTTTTATTCTTCTGCATATGAATATCCAATATTCCCAACACCATTTATTGAAGAAGTTGTCCATTCCGTAATGAACGTTCTTGGCACCTTTTTCAAAAATGAGTTGGCTGTAAATACATGGCCTTATTTCTGGTTTCTCTATTCTGTTCCATTGGTTTGAGTGTCTATTTTCAATACTAATACTACACTGGTTTTGTTACTGTAGCTTTGTGGTATATTTTGAAGTCAGGCTGCGTGGTGCTTCCAGTTTGGTTCTTTTTGCTGAGGACTGCATTGACTATTTGGGGACCCATACAAATCTGAGGATTACTTTTCTATTTCTGTGAAGAACATCACTGGAATTTTGACAGGGATAGTATTGAATCCATAGATTGCTTTGAGTAGTATGGTCATTTTAACAATATTACTTCTTCTGATCCATGAGCATGGAATATATTTCCATTTGTTTTTTCACTCTTCAATTTCTTTCATCAGTGTTTTCTAGTTAGCATTGAAAGGTCTTTCACCTCCTTTGTTAAATTTATTCCTGAGTATTTTATTTTTTGTAAGCATTATAAATAGGATTGTCTTCCCGATTTCTTTTTCAGCTAGTTCATTATTAGTGCATAAATACACTGCTGATTTTTGTATGATTATTTTGTATCTGGCAACTTTAATTTGTGTACCATTTCTAATAATCTTGGGGTGGAGTCTATAGGTTATTCTCTATATAAGATCATATTATCTGCACAGAGGGACAATTTGATTTTCTCTTTTCCAATTTAGATACCTTTTATGTCTTTTCCTTGCCTGATCACTCAGGCTAGAGATTCCAACATTATGTTGAATAACAGTGGTAAATGTGGGCATCCTTCTCTTGTTCCAGTTCTTAGAGGAATGGCTTTCAGCTTTTCCTCATTCAGTATAATGTTAGTTTTGAGTTTGTAATATATGACCTTTATTATGCTGAATTTCGTTCCTTCAATATATGGCTTGTTGAGAGTTTTTATCATGAAAGAATGTTGAATATTATCAAACGCTTTTTCTGCATCTGTTAAGATACTCATATAATTTTTGTCCTTAATTCCATTATGTGATATATTAAATTTATTTATTTTCATATGTTGATCTAGCCTTATATTCTTGAAATAAATACCACTTGCTCATTGTCTTTGTTGTTTTGATGTGTTTTTGGATTTGGTAACATTTTCTTGAGGAATTTTGTATCTGTGTTCCTTGGGAATATCGGCCTATAGTTTATTTTTTGATGCCTACTTGTTTGGTTTTTCTTTCCAGATAATGCGGACCTTATAAAACGAGTTATGGAGAATTTCCTTCTGTTTAAGTTTTTGGACAAGTTTGAAAACAATTGGTATTAGTTTGTCTTTATAAGTTTGGTGGAATTCAGCATTAAGTCACCTAGTCCTTAGCTGTTCTTCGTTGGGAGAATTTTCATTACTGATTCAATCTTCTTACTCAATATTGATCTGTTCAAGTATTTTTTGTTTCTCGTTTAATCTTGGTAGGTTTTATATGCCCAGAAGGTTTTATATGCCCAGGAATTTATCTATTTTCTCTAGGTTTTCAAATTTGTTATCTTATAGTTGTTGATAATAGTCTGTAATGATCTTTTGTACTTCTGTGGTACCAGTTGAAATGTCTCCTTTTCGTTTCTTATTTTATTTATTTGGGTATTCTCTCTTTTTTCCTTGGTTCATTTAGCTAGCGGTATATCAATTTTGTTTATAGTTTTAAAATGCCAACTTTTTGTTTAAAAGAACTTTCAGAATTTTTTAGTTTTTATTGTGTTTAGTTCTGTTCTGATTTTTGTTTTTCTTTGTGTCTACTAATTTTGAGTTTGTCTCATATGTGCTTTCCATTTCCTTGAGGTGCATCTTTAGGTTATTTATTTGAAATATTTTTACTTTTTTATGCAAGTGTTTATTGCTATAACCTTATCTCTTAGCACTGCCTTTTCTATGTCCCATAGGTTTTGATATGTTGTGTTTCTATTTTTATTTGTTTCAATAAAAATTTTTATTTTCTTCTAAATTTCCTCATTGACTCAATCGCCCTTCAGGAGCATATTGTTTAATTTCCTTGTGTTTGTCCAGTTTCTGAAGTTATCTTGATATAGATTTCTAGTTTTATTCAAGTGTAGTCTGAAAAGATACTTGATACAATTTTAATTTTTACAAATTTGTTAAGGCTTGTTTTGTGCCCTAATGTATTGTCTATTCTAGAGAATGTTCCATTTGCTAATGAAAATTTGATAGAATTTTCCATAAATGTTTGTAAGGTTCATTTGGTCTGTAGTGCAGATTAAGTCCAATGTTTCTTTGATAATTTTTTTGTCTATATGATATATCCAATGCTGACTGTGGGTGTTGGGCTTTCCAGTCATGATGTTTTGAATTCCCCAACTGCACTTGTATTGGGTTTATCTCTTATGTTAACTCTTATAAATGAGTGATATGTGTTTCATATATGTAGGTGCTCTGTTGTGTACATATATATTTAAAATTGTTAAATCTTCTTGCTGAGCTGATTCTTTTATTATTATATAACGACTTTCTTTTCATGCTTTTTGACTTAATGTCTACTTTGTGTGATATAAGTACAGCTACTCTAGCATGCTTTTGGTTTCTGTTTATGTGAAATATTTTTTTCCATCTCTCCAATTTCAGTCTATTTATTTACAGATGAAGTGAGTTTCTTGTAAGTAGCCTATAGTTAGGTCTTGTTTTTTAAATCTATTCTACTAGTCTATATATTTTATTGAGGGAATTTAAGCCATTTACATTCAAGCTTATTACTGATAGTTGACGACTTACTCCTGTTGCTTGGTTAATTGTTTTCTGATTGTTTTATATGACTTTGTTCCTTTCTTCCTTTTTTATTGTTTGCCTCTACCATTTGATGGGTTTTGTGTGTGTGTGTGTGTGTGTGTGTGTGTGTGTGTAGTGACAATGTTTGCCTCTTTTCTCTTTTTCATTTGTTTTTCTGTTTTACCAGTGAGTTTTATATTTTTGTGTGTTTTTATAATGTTATATATCATTCTCTGCTTCCAGATATATGTCTTCCTTACTTATTTGTTGCAAAATATGACTAGGTGTAAAATTTCCTCAGTTTTTGTTTGCCTATGAAAGACTATTTCTTCTTTATTTTTGAATTATAGTTTTCTTGGATGTAGTTAGAATTATTTACTGACTTTTTTTCATCCAGTACTATGAATACAGCATCCCATTCTCTCCTGTCCTGTAAGGTTTCTGCTGAGAAATCCTCTGTTAATCTAATGGAGAGACCATTATATGTGATTTTACACTTTTCTTTCTCTGTTTTTAGAATTCTCACTTTGTGTTTGGCTTTTTGGCAGTTTGACTATAGCATGCCTTAAAGAAGACCTTTTTGTATTGAATCTATTTGGAGATCCTGGAGCTTCTTGTATCTTGATGCTTATATATCTTGTAAGACTTGTGAGATTTTCAGCTATCATTTTTAAAAATAGGTTTTCTATGACTTTGCCCATCTTTTCTCTTTTTACATCTCCCAAAATTTGAAAATTGGACACTTTTCAAATCACTTTTTGTGATATATATTGTCCCATATATCACATAGCCTTTCTTATTTTTGTTGTTCTTTTTTTATTATTTTTTTGTCTGACTGGGTTGTTTCAAAAGCACTATATTAAAGTGCCAAAATTTTTTCTTCTGCTCAATCTAGTCTGTTGTTGAAGCTCTTGATTATATTTTTATTTTATTTCTTAAATTCTTCAGTTCTAGAATTTACGTTTAGTTCTTTTTATGATTTCTATTTCTCATTCAGATTATAAATTATTTTTCTGATTTCTCTTTATTATTCATCTGTGTTCTCTTTTATCTCACTGAGTTTCTTTAATATTATTTTGAATTCATTTTTAGGCATTTCATATATTTTCTTTCCAATGGGATATTTTATTGCAGAATTATTGTGTTTCTATAAAGGTTTATATTTCCTTTCTCTTTCATATTTCCTGTGTCTTTACAATGATATCTTCACATCCGGTGTAACAGTCATTTTTTTCCAATTTTATGAATCGGCTTTCTAAGAGAATGACTTACTTCTATACATATATCTATACTTTTGGTTGGGGAAGGTTCTTGGGCTTTGATTCTGAGTGGATACCGTGGTGTAGTCTTCATATAATTTCTTTGGCTGTAATCAGTGTTTGTGATGTCTGTGATTTCCTCAATGGCTTACGCTGTGGTTTTTAATGGAGGCTGTGGTAAGGCTTTGCTGGGGATGGGTATGTGCATCCTGGCAGTCCAGTCCTCAGGCATCAGTGGTGGTGGTCTAAAGGTTTCAGTCTTCAGGCTTCTGGGCACCGTGCATGGGCACTGGTGGTATTGATTTCAGATGGGCTCATCCTTGGGCCTTCCAGTCATCATGTTTGGGTGCTGGTGGTGGTGGGTTGAGACAGCAGGACGTGGTCCCCCAAGCAGCATGAAGAGAGTCAGCATTGACAGTAGCAGTGGTAGGGCAACCTTCAGGCTTCCAAGTAGGTTACACAGCTACCAGTAGTAGAGGCACTTAGCTGGATGGGCAATAACCATATCCCTAAGTGATATGCATCGGTTAGTGCTGGCATTAGCAGTAGCAAGCAGGGTGGACCAGGCCCCAGGTCCCAGGCCCTAAGATGCACATATGAACACCAGCAGCAGGGTGGGACCATCCTTATGGACCTGGAAGACAATCACTTGTACCTCCTGTGGTGGGGAAGGCATTCCTATCCCCATCACCACATGCAATACATGTGGTCAGCCTTGGTAAGTATGATGGGACTGTCCTCAGGCTCTTGGGCAACATTCATGGGTGCCAGCAGTGGCAGGCAAGGCAAGTTGATCTCCAGACCCACAGATGACACATGTGTGTGACAGTAGCAGTGGGCCGTGTGGTCCTGTCCTTGAGCTTCTTGATGTTTTTCATGGGTGGGTGCTGTCTGCAGTGGGCAGTGCAGATAAATCCCCTGTTCCCTGTATGGCACACCTGGGTGCTAGTGATCATGGTGGTGGGTGAGAAGGGCCTGTCTTCAGGACACCTAGATGGTGCATCCCAGCAATGGTAGGCATGACAGATCAGTTCTCAGGCCCCAGGACGGCTTGCAGGTTGCTCAGTCCCTAGTCCTCCTAAAGGTGGATGCAGGAGTATGGAAGCCCTGCTGCTGAGAGGTGGTGCAGTTGCTGTCAGTAGCAGCAGTCTTGGGCAGGTGGCTCTAAGAAGTACATGCTTTGGCTCCCTTTGTCCCACGGGCAGCCTCCCTATTGTTCTAAACTTTCTGTTTCCTGAGGTTTAGGACACGACATGGGCTAGAGTGCTGGGGACACAAGCACACAGCTGGGTCTAGCTGGCATTGTGATGCTACAGCCCTCTGGGTGAATGTCCTAAATCATGTATCCTTAGAAAGCATCTAAGTATCTACCATGCCATTTGACAGACCCTGCCCCTAGAAATTTACATATCAAGAGACTGAGGACCAGAAATGTCTCTTGCCCCAAATTAAGCTGCTGCTTATTAGCAGAGCTTCGGCTGAACCACAGTGTCCTGACAGTTTTATGTGCTTTCACGATGAAAAGACAGACCAAGAGGGAATGTAAAATAAACACCGTTATCACAAAAGACATGAAGAGAGACAAAATAGCCTTGTTCACAAAAATCCAGAATTAGAGAACTTGAAACCTTTTTCCTTAAAACTTGGAAGAAAACAAAAATGTTATTTTACACAGCAAATAGTGATTTTATACAACTGTTATTTCAATAAGTAACATAGAATAAAATAATTAAAACAAAATCCAAAAAGTTTTAGGTTGTCATAGAATATAAATTAATAATAAGCTGTTATTAGAGAAAGCTACTAAGGGAATATGATATGGCGCAAACAGGAGTGGACTACAGATTCTTGAGTTATAGACCTGAATTCTGGTCCTGTCACTGAGCCAATATTGCACCTTAAGCAAAATTTATTTTTTCTATATGTTAAATGGATGGATTAGACAAAACCAGCATTTTTCAAAGTTTGTTCTTTAGAATATTAATTCTATGAAATCCTCTGTAAAATGAGTTTTATATTCAAATAATTTGAACAAACATTAAATGTTATACAGTTTTGTTAGCATTTTATAATACACACTAGAATATTAAAAACTCTTGGAAGTCCTGAAATAGAGAGTACTGTCAACTTTATTTCATGCAATATTTTTCAAACATATCTAATCACAGAATTTATTTTTCTTAAAATATTTACTAACATCATGTAGGAATACGATTACATGGAACCTCCTTTTGGTGAAGTATACTCTTCTTTTGAAGGCCCTGCTGATGGTTAAGTCTGAGCTGGCATTCATTCTATGGTATAATGTCTTTTTGATATAGAATGTATTACAGAAGTGTAGGCCAGGTGTGGTGGCTCACATCTATAATCCCAGCACTTTGGGAAGCCAAGGCTGGAAGATAACTTGAGGTCAGGAATTCAAGACCAGCCTGGGCAACACAGTGAGACACCATCTTTACTAAAAATACAAAAATAAGCCAGGTGTGGTGGCGGGCACCTGTAATCCCAGCTACTTGGGAGGCTGAGGCAGGAGAATTGCTTGAACCCGGGAGGTGGAGGTTGCAGTGACCTGAGATCGTACCACAGCACTCCAGCTTGGGTGACAGAGTAAGACTCCATCTAAAAAAAAAATAATATATTACAGGAATGTGTTTGGAGTAATATCATATACATAGACACATACATATACACATATATGTATACACGTATGTATATGTATGCATGTGCATTACAAACACGCATATGCCATATATTTTCCATTTGTTCCTCAAAATCAACTTCCAAGGTGGCTGACCTAATTGGACTTCATCTTCTAGATTCTTGTGTCCTCTGGTTTCAGCCAACAGGAGGCACTATAAGAAAATTGGATAAAGGACAATGAGGTCAGCATTATTATTGCCTTGGCTTCGTCTCTGAGAACTTGGCCTGTGTGGCTTAAATCTGTACACCGAAAAACACTGCTCATTTCAAGGTGGCCAACTCTACAGAATTGCCTCTTCTTCCAGATATTAGCACCCTTAGTCCTCTCCTAGAAGTGATAACAGCTCAAGGTCCGCTATCTTGGCTGACTTCCCTATCTCTTGTTTCTCCCTCATATCTATCCCTTTTATAAATAGTGCCTTTGTAAAGAAGTCTGTTTGAAATTATTCTATTTTGAGTGTGCCATCTGCTTCTGCTTGAGACTCTAACTAATCCACTGTTTTCAGCAAGTTTAGCTTGAAGTTCATGTGGAATCTCCAGGTGGAGATATAAAGAAATAGAGAATTGGATCAATGGGTTTGGAGCTCAAGAGAGATGCCTAAACTAGAGCTAGTGATATGATACTCATTAATTATGGGAGGACATTGAAGCCGTAGCAGAGAAGGTAATTGTCCAACAAGAGTGTAGAGTAAAAGAAAGACTCAAAATACACTGTGCCACCTGGGGCCTCTCTGACATCTCATTTCTCTCTGTGTCCATAATGATTCCTTCTCTTACTGATTCACACATTGTCCCTACAGATGTTAACACAACTGATCAACCTGTGATCAAGCTGCTTCAGGAAGATAAATGCATTTTCTCTTAACGTTGTATGTTGATTTTATCAACCAACTTCTGAAATCTGAGATTGTTCCACTGCCTTTCTGTATACCACAAAATGTATCATTGCAGTGGTCCATGCATAAGCAATTACCAGGGATACCTCCATTTCCATTCTTGCTATAAGAGAAAGTATCCTTGCCAAAATATTTTAAGAACAAGTATGTAAGAAGATGCAGCATAGAATTAAAAAAAAAAAGTTTTCTGGATTAGCAATCAGGAAATCTGGGTTTTTTTTTTTTTTTTTAGGATTTTTTTTTTCTTTTATTATTATTATTATTATTATTATTATTATACTTTAGGTTTTATGGTACATGTGCGCAATGTTTTTGATCTGAAAATGAACGAACCTTCCAAGTAATTTTGGGCTTAGTTTGTTTTGTTTTGTTTTGTTTTTTAATCTATAATATGAAAGAATTGGTCTAGATTGGTATTTTTAAAAATGTTTTCCTTGGAGCCCTAGGTTACTACTTCAGAAAGCGCTTCAGGAAGCAATGGGAAATTGAGAAGGTGGGCTCTTGATGAAGGATATAATTTGCATATTTTTCCCCTCCAAATCTTATGTTGAAATATAATCCCCAGTATTGGAGATGGGGCCTAGTGGAAGATGTTGGATCATACAGGAGGATCCCTCCTGAATGGGTTAGCATCATTCTTGCTGTAATGAGTGACTTTTCACTTTGAGTTCATGTGAGATCTGTTACTAAAAAAAGTGTGACACCTTCCTTTTCTCTTTCTTGCTCCCACTCTTGCCATATGATGTGCCTGCTCCCCATTTGCCTTTCCATCATGTTTATAAGCTTCCTAGTGCCCTCAAAAGAAGCAGATCCTGGCACTATGCTTCCTGAACAATTTGTAGAACCATAAATCAATTAAATCTTTTTTTCTTTATACATTACACAGCCCCAGGTATTTTTTATAGCAACTGAAAAACAGACTAATACAAAAAACTGGTACTAAGAGGTGGGGCATTGCTATAAAGATACCTGAAAATGTGGAAGTGTCTTAGAAACTGAACAGTGGGCAGAGACTGAAAGAGTTTAGAGGGCTCAGGAGAAGACAGGAAGTTGAGAAAAAGTTTGAAAACAAGTGGTTCCAAATGGCTATGACAAAAGTGCTGATAGAAATATGGACAGTGAAGTCCAGGGTGATGAGGTTTCAGGTGGAAATGAGGAAGTTATTGGAAACTGGAGTGAAGGTCACCCATGTTACACCCTAGCAAAGAACTTGGCTTCATTATGTCCAAGTCCTAAAGATCTGTTGAAGTTTGGGCTTAAGAGTGATAACCTAGGGTATCTGGCAGGAGAAATTTATTTGTTTTATGTTTTATTTTAATAGTTTTGGTGATACAGATTTTTTGTTACACGGATGAGTACTTTAGTAGTAAATTCTGAGATTTTAGCGCACCTGTCATCTGAGCAGTGAACACTGTACCCAATATGTTGTCTTTTATTCCTTGCCCACCGCCCAAACTCCCCCCCAGAATCTCCACAGTCTATTATATTGTTCTGCACATCTTTGCATCCTCATAGCTTAGCTCCCACTCATAAGCAAGAACATAGGACACTTTTTTTTTTTATTCCTGAGTTACTTCACCTAGATAACGGCTTCCAATTCCATCACAGTTGCCGTAAAAGACATTATTTTTCCTTTCCTGAGTTCCTTTTATGGCTGAGTAGTATTTCATGTTGTATATATACATTTTCTTATCCACTCGTTGGTCAGTGGGTACTTAGGTTGGTTTCATATCCTTGCAGTTGTGAATTGCACTCCTATAAACATGCATGTGCATGTATTTTTTTCATATAATGATGGCATAAGAAATTTCTAAGCAGCAAAGCATTCAAGAGGTGGTCTGCCTACTTCTAACAGCCTATGATCAGATATGCGAGCAAAGAAATGACTTAAAGTTGGAACTTATATTTAAAAGGGAAGCAGATAGTACAAGTTTGGAAAATTTGCAGCCTGGCCTATGGTAAAGAAAGAATCCAAGCAGGCTATGGAACAACCACTTGCTAGAGAGATTAGCACGACTAAAAGGAAGCCCAGTGCTAATATCCAAGACAATGGGAAAAAGACCTGGAAGGCATTTCAGTAGTCTTCAGAACAGCCCTTCCCATCACAGGCCAGAGGCCTAGAAAGAAAGAATGGTTTCAGTGGCCTGCCCAGCCTCAGGACACTGTACCTCACATCCTGGATCCTCTGGCTCTAGCCTCAGCTCAGAAGAGCCCAGGTACAGCTCAAGCCACTGCTTCAGAGAGTGCAAGTTATAAGCCTTGGTAGATTCCACATAGTATGAAGCCAGCAGATACAGAGAACACAAACATGAAGTAGGCTTGGCAGCTTCCACCTAGATTTCAGAGGATGTGTGGAAAAATCTGGGTTCCTGCTGCAGGGGCAGAGCCACAGTACTGAGCCTCTAATAGGGCAGGACTGAGGGGAAATGTGGGGTTGGAGGACCCACACAGAGTCCCTACCAAGGAACTGCCTAGTGGAGCTATTGAAAGTGTGACCCCACCCTCCAGATCTGAGAATGATAGAGTCAGCAGTGCTTTTCATTCTCAGGCCAGGCACTGGACTCCAACCCATCACGACAGCCACATGGGCTGCATCTAGCAAAGCCACAGGGGCAGAACTGCCCACAGTATAGCATCCAACCCTCATACCAGTGTACCCTGGATGTGGGACATGGAGTCAAGGGAGATTATTTTAGAGCTTTAAAATCTAATGACTGCCATATCTGGTTCTCAGGCTTGTATGGGGGAATATTGCTCTTTTCTTTTGGCTGATTTCTCCCTTTTGAAATGGGAATGTCTACCCAATGTCTGTACCATCATTCTACCTTGGGATTAAATAACTTGTTTTCCATCTGACAGGCTCATAGGTAGAAGAAACATCTCCACATGCAACTTTGAACTTTGGGCTCAGTACTTGGGACTTTTGAGTTCATGCTGGAAAGTTAAGACTTTGGGGACTATTGGAAAAGTATGATTTTATTTTGCAATGTGAGAAGGACATGAGGTTTTAGGGGCCAGGGGCTCGATGATATAGTTTGGATATTTGTCCCCTCCAAATCTCATGTTGAAAGGTAATCCCCATTGTTGGAGTTGTGGTCTAGTTGGAGGTGTTGGATCATGGGGGAAAATCCCTCATGAATAGCTTAGCACCGTTCTTGCTGTAATGGGTTATTTCTTGCTCTGAGTCCACGAGTGATTTGGTTGTTTAAGAGTGTGGCATTTCCCCACCTTCTCTCTCTTGCTCTTGCTCTCATGACATAACAAGCCTACTTCCCCTTCACCTTCTGCCATGATTGTAAGCTTTCTGAGGCCCTCATCAGAAACAGATGCCAGCATCATGCTTCCTGTGTAGCCTGCAGAACCATGAGCCAATTCAACTCTTTTCTTTATAAATTACCAAGCCTCAGGTATTTCTTTATACCAATGCAAAAATTGATTAATACAGCCCATATCCCCATTTTTCCAGAGCAGTTTTGCTTTCTTTTGTAGACCTTCAATTGCATGTAAGATTTTATTTGAATGAAAGACTTCATTGCACACCCAACCAACCAACCAACGAACCAAAACACCCTGGATGATTTTTGGGATCCCTTCTAGAGATTACAGTCTAGAAGTTTAAAGATGAGAGAACAGATAAGAGTATCTTACCTGAAAAAGATTGCTTTGTGAGATACTTTTGGCTCCCAGGTATAGTCATTCTATGGGCAGAGAAAGGCCATAGCTGACTAACCTTAGTCTCCTGGTTCTGCTACAGCCTTAGCCTGTTGTAATCCCATATCTCCAGTTATATGGTGGCAGAAAGGGGGAGCCTAGACTTCATTATGGTGTATTTTTTGTCCCTCTCCCACAGTGCATTATTCAGGGCTATGTGGGAGAGAGGTATTATTTAGGTAAGATGGACCAGGCTCCAAAATTAGAAAGCAAACAAGCTCAAAATGTTTCTCTCATGAAACTGTGGTCTCTAATCTCTCCCCTCCAATCTTTATTATTCTTCTGTTAATTTTGTGGTTGGAACAAGTCTAAATATAAGTAAAATCTCCCCCATATGGCCATCCTTTTCAGCCAGATTCCAAAGTACAGGGAACTGTGTTGTTGTCACCATTTGCTTTACATCTGGAATTTCAAAAGAGGATGAAGCAAGGGTAAGCCTTGGTCTATGCCTCCTAACAGAAATTCTGATGCTGGGCTGCTGGAGACTGAGCCAGAGCAGAAAATAAAGAGAGAATCTTCTTTGTTTTGGCAAGAAAAGGGATACATGAAAGATAGGCCTCCACAGAAGATATGAGTTGGTTGGCAGAAATGTGGTTTGCAAGGCAGGTCAGAGAAAGAAACTAAATGAGAACTCTCAGAAATTGGATTCCAGCTGACAATAACCTTAGAAAGGAAAAAGAAATTTAGCCTAAAATTTTTGAAAGTAGCCAGGAAAAGAGGCAGCTACCATGATGTCAGAGGATCCAAAAAGTGATTTCCTTGTCAAGACTTCTGCCTTTCTCACTATTGCTCCTTGACTGCACTTACAGAGTAACTCAGGGAGAAAGGAATGGAGCTCAAGAGTGAAATCCCCTTGGGCTCTGTGACATCAATTTTCTACTTTGTCCAGATACCGCGACTTTTGAACATGGTATCAGAAATAATTCTAGTTCACTTCAGTAAACACTGACATGAGTGCCTACAAAGTGCCATACCATGTGTTAGGCCAAACATTTCACAGCCTAATAGAAGAAAGAGTAAACACAATTTCAACACAAAGCATAAGTGGAGTGATAGTTGTCCAAATAGCATCTTGCAGAAGCATAAAGAAGGGGCACTTGACTTAAAGACACAGTTTCATAGAATATGAAATCCGGACAGAAATAGAACATGCAATCCAATTTCATCTCTGTGTAGATTGGAAAAGTGAGGTTCAGAATACTGAAGAGACTTGTCCAAGGTTACAGATCCAGCCAATGGCAGAACTGGAAGTCTAGTTTAGAGAATTAGGCTCAGTCAGTCCTCTGACATTCTGCACAGATAATGAACTTTTCCTTCCTTCAAAGTGAGCATTTTGATCTGCAAATTATCTCAGGACTCTGGCCTGGGAAAACATATAGAAGAAGCTAGTGAAGTGTCTGCAGTGTGAAGGACATGTCTGTTGATTTCCTGAAAAAGCAGAGTATATCTGTCTTTGTGTGTCCTTTCCCTTCTTATGATGGGCTCCACATCGACAGGGCTCACACAGAAATCTACCATTGCTTATTTGTGTAACAAGACTAGGATTCCCAAATTTATTATCCCCAGAAGCAGTGGAATTCTGGTTGGGAAGAAAATATCTTGGGTCCCCTTATCTCTCTCCCAGTTTAAGAGTTGTCGTTTCTAATACTCTCAGGGCAAGACAATGGTAGAAAAGTTTATCTAATATAATTTTGTTAAAAGTTTCATATTCCAGCCAGGCACAGTGGCATTCACCTGAAATCCCAGTTACTTGGGAGGCTGAGGCAGGAGGATCGCTTGAGCCCAGGAGTTTGAGGACAGCCTAGGCAACGTAGCAAGACCCTATCTCTAAAAAAAAGTTTAATATTCCTGTTAGGTGGTCATTCAACACCTTTGTGAGCACCTTCAGTAACAGGGACCCGACTCTCCTCAGAGATAAACAGTTCCATCTCAGAATAAATCTGATAGAAAGCACTGTCTTATGGTCAATAGACAGACATTTGATTCCTTGAAGTTTCCTCCCTCTGGGGACGTTCTCATTAGGTTGGTATCCTCTGACTTTCAGAGATTTGAAGATCAAACTTACACCACTTGGAGTTTTCTCTTCTCTAGGATCAACAATCTCACATCCTTCAATTGTTCTTCATGGGACCTAGATTCTAGCCCTCTTCTTGACTGTAACGCTCTAGACGCATTCTTGTTTTGGCTCAAGGAAAGCATGTGGGGAGATGTACTCTTTCATATATTTCTGGTAGGAATGTTAATTGACAGAGATTCAGGATAGGATAATTTAGCAACATCTATAACTATTTTAAATATGGATACCCTATGACTCAGGAACTCTACATTTAAGACTCCATCCTACAAAAATAGCAGCATCATTGGATGGATGGATAGATTCATAGACAGATAGATAAAGGTGGTATTTCTTATGACAGGAAAAACTGGAAAAATTTAAGTGCTTACTAAACAAGCATTGTTTTAAAAATTTGCTATAGCCATACTATGAAATAAAGTGCTAGCAATGATGTGACTGAAGTAGAGCTACTTTATAATATGGAAAGATGCCCAAGGTACATTATGTGAAAAAAAGTAAGTTGAAAATCAATATGCACTCCATGATTTCATTTTTGTAAAAAAACCCCACAAAATTATATGTGGGTATATTTATATGAAAACATAAATTTTATAGGCATAGGAAACATCTGTAAAGATACACACTAAATTATCTCTGAGATACAGGCTTGAAAGGGAAATGGGAGGGAGAGAGTTTTCTCCTTGATAAATGTCTATATTGGTTTCAATGAGCATGAATTACTTTTCAAATTAAAATACATTAAGATGATAAAATAAGAGGATAGCTGAAGAAACCAATTTGACTCATCCCCTCTACTTCCTCATTTATGACAGTCATCCCATGGATATCTGTACAGAGGCAGGTATAACATAGGGTTTACTGTGGGTCCTGGAACCAGACTGCCTGGATTCAAATTCAAGCTTTGATTTAGTAGCATATGATTGTGGTGAAGTTACTTATAAATCAGTTTCCTCCTTTTTGAAATAGGGATAAACATTCTTACCTCAGGAAGTTGTTCTGAGAATTAAATAGTTTAATATGTGTAAAATACTTAAATCATGACTAGCACATAATAAAAGTTTAGTAGATATAAGTATCAACATAATTCATATTGTCTTATAATCAATTATATCTTGTCAATTGCCAAGACTTTAAATACTCATCTTCCTTAACTCTTTCCTTTTCCTCACTCTTCACAATAAGTCAATCACCCTGTCCTGAATTCTATTAGGTGAAGCTGTATGCAATTCCCATTTCTGTAGAGCAGAAAGGGTCAAATATCAGTCGTGTTCCATAGTTCAACCTAATACCTTCCCAAGGTTTAACAAAACTTCTCATTTTCTTACATTACTAGGCTTGCACTGTTGCAGCAGTTAGTCTTTTAATTGATCTCCCCAATCCCTGGTTCTCTTCTTACACTAAGCTGCCTTACATGCATACTTCTGATGGAATTATGACCCTAAACCTACTGATCATGCTTCATCCTGCTCACAGGCCACCAATGACTTCCTATTGATCACAAAAGGAATTTTCATTCTCTTTTCTGACAATGTATATATAACAGGTAATGTTCACATGTATGACACGCTCTCATGGACTTACTCTGATCTTGGTTTACCCCAAAACCAGTTCTGCAGGGAAGTGAAGCACATTCACCGCAAATTTTTGATGTGTTATTCATAGAAGCGTTTTGCAAAACTGTGAGTAATTAAATCAAAATTTAAATTTGCTCGGCCATTTTGAATGTCAGAAGGTATTAACCTAATAACATTAAGTGTTTTAAAATAACTCTCAGAGATGATTTTCTTTCTTTTAATGAGGAACAAAGTTGATGGAAATAACTTGTAAACTTCTTGGCAGCTTGCTCAGGATTTGATTTTAAATGTATCTTTAACGTGTTTGGAACCATTGATCAAGTCAACCGTGACTGGACACTACCCCCGACAGGGCATTGTGGTTTGCAACTGCTTTTCTCACCAGCCCAACTGAGTTTGAAATTTATAAAACTGCCTTTTTGTTTATAATACTGTACACAGCATATATTCATTAAGCACTTATTATGTAACTGGTACTATGCTCTTCTGTGATCTTATTAACACAAACATTCGTAGTCTCATTCTCACTTATGCACGAAGTAAATATAGAGGCAGTGAGCACCCTTTATTTATCTATCCTTGCCTTTTCTCTAATAATGAATGTACCCATGTGTAAGGTAAAAATAAAAATATAAGTAACTGTAAAGTTATAGCTTACAAGCCCTACAACTTCCAAGTCCTTACATTCATAGTCACCTACTATAGAATGATTAGGTATAAGACTGGGTAAATATAAGGGTGAGGGTTTTATGTAACTCTTAGTAAGCTAGCTTATAACTCCACCCAAGCCCATCTCTTACTCAAGAAAGCGCATTGGAAAACAAGTTAGTAAAGATGATCTTCTTGTAGGATAACTCTAAATCTACTTAATTTTCCTTTCAGGTAAATCATTTGCAAACTTTGGTACTTTAACTTTTATGGGTAACAGATTACTTTCGACACATCAGTGCGTTGCAACATTGGTCTGGTCTTCTGAATAAAGTCCAAGGCCTTTTGGCTGGCCTTCAGGAGAGGCTGTGCTCTGGCCCTCATCTTTTATGAGTACCTTCCCCATACCTATTGCTCTAAAGAAATGGATCTCTTCATTGCTCTCTATTCGCTCCAAGCCTTGGTGCTTTCTCTTCATATCAAGGACTAGTGTTGGAGCCAGAATTTAATCCCAGGAAGGTAGTCTGGCTATAGAGTTCGGGTATTTAACCAGTACACTCTACTGCCTCTCACATAATTCTTGCATTATAGTGCTTGCTGTAAGGTGCAGGAGGAAGGCAGAATGTCTCTTTCAAGTGAATTTTTGTCGTCTATGGAACCGTGCATGTAGTAGGTCTACTCAACCCACTTAATGTGGGTTGAATTAATACCCTAGCTTTCTGGAATGGTAAAAAATGTAAGCAGCATTTAAAAATAAATATATTAAAGTTTAGGGAAGCTACATTAAAAATTGTACCCAATGTATTTTTATATTAGACCCTGTGGCAAACCAAAAAGACTACTGGAGATAGGAAAACAAACTTTGTCTTGTGAATTCACTGTTTACTGCTTCACAAAGATTCCACATGGCTCGTAGCATAGCTACTCCTTCAAGTTTAAAAGTTAAAAGTTCTAGAACTACAAGGCAATTTACAAAGCCACTGCATTTAAATTCTATTGCTTCATATATAACACGTGTTATTTCTTTATTTCTTCCATTTACTAGTTATTTGACACTGAGTTGAATGCCTGGACTTTTCTTTTTTTTTTTTTTTTTTGAGACGGAGTTTCGCTCTTGTTGCCCAGGCTGGAGTGCAATGGCGCAATCTCGGCTCGCAGCAACCTCCGCCTCCCGGGTTCAAGCCATTCTCCTGCCTCAGCCTCCTGAGTAGCTGGGATTACAGGCAAGCGCCACCACCCCCGGCTAATTTTTGTGTTTTTTAGTGTAGACGGGGTTTCTCCATGTTGGTCAGGCTGGTGTCAAACTCCGGACCTCAGATGATTCGCCAGCCTCGGTCTCCCAAAGTGCTGGGATTACAGGCGTGAGCCACCGCGCCCGGCCCATGTCTGGGCTTTTCTATCCCTATCTGTAATCTGCAGATAAACCCTCTACAAGGTTGTTGTAAGGATTAAATATCATAATGTATATAAAACACCTAGGAGAGTGCTTGGCATTTATTAGGGGCCTCAAGCATATTAGTTTTTAACCTCATCCTATCTCTTCACTGAGATTACAAAATCCTAGCATGGGGCTAATTACAGGGGAAGATTATAATACATACCAAGATACACAGGCTTTGGCCAGTGGCTTTGGGGAGGCAAAATTGAAACCTATAGAATGTTAAGCAGCAATTCAGCATATGATTTTTTCTTTAAATCTGGAAGTCATCACTGCCTATTCTTGTCACTAACTCCTCACACCAAATACAGCACCAAGTTTTGTCTATTTTACCTCCTAAATATCTCAAATATGTTCCCTTATTTGTAAACCCTCACTGTCTCTCACCCAGATGGTTGCAACAGCCTTCTAGTTGGTCTCCTTTTGGTTTTGCTCTACCTGATTCCACTCTCCACACTGTTGCCAGAGTCTCTTTCTAAAGTTCAAATCTAATCATGTCACTCAGTGGCTTAAAACACTTCAGCAATTCTTCATTATGCTAATGGTAAAATAAAGGAAAAACTACTTAATGTGACTTGCTGGTCAGTTATGTCCAATCCCTGCCTTTCTCTTTGGTCTTATCTCTGGCTACTTCTCACACACAAACTGTATGATTTGGTACAATTGAACCACCTAGAATTCTAATGACAACAATTCATTGTGTCTCTGTCTCTGTCTCTCCCCACTCACCCTCTTCATACATGCTTAAATGCCCTAAAGCCCTTACAGTGGCCTAAAAGTCCTTACATCTCTTTGCTTCATCCACTGGCTTCTTTCCTGTTTGTTGAACACATCGAGCACACTCTGACTTAAGGGTTTTTGTACTTGCTGTTTTCTCTGCTTTAATTGCTCTTTGTCTTCCTATATACGTTGACCCATCAATTTCCTTCACATATCTGTTCAAACATTATCACAATTCTATTTATAATAGCACCCTATCCCCCTCACTCTTTATCCTATACTTTTTATCTTCTTGACCTGTTTACTTTTCTTTATACTATCTGATTTACACATGTATGTGTATGTGTGACTTGCTTTCAGAATATTTGCTCCATGAGAGCAGAAACTAAAGGTTATTTAAATGAGTGCATCTTTTGGTTTCAAAAACTTTTAATTCCTACATTTCCAATTTTTTCCTGGGTAATGTCTATTTAATCTTCAGCTTACATCTCTTTTTGCAGCAAACAGTTAGGTTAGGCATGCTTCCTCAGGCCTTCCCCAGCTCCTTCTTTCTCTTATGACAACACTAATCAGATTATTTCTCTGTGGAAAGGGTAAATGGGCCCAGATCATGGCAGTCATTGAATGCCACATCAGGCTATTTGAATTTCATCCTATTAGTTGTGAAGTCATTGAAAAAATTATTCAGGGGCATATTGTGTCTTGAAAGAATGTTTTTGAAATATTTTCTGGCCACAGTGTGCAAAATATATTAAAGGAGAGCAGGGAGAGCAGAGACCTCTATGAACAGGGATATAAAGACTGAGACAGGTCAGGCGCAGTGGCACACTCCTGTAATCCCAGCACTTTGGTAGGCTGAGGTGGGCGGATCACCTGAGGTCGGGAGTTCGAGACCAGCCTGATCAACATGGAGAAACCCTGTCTCTACTAAAAATACAAAATTAGCTGGGCATGATGGTGCATGCCTGTAATCCCAGCCACTCAGGAGGCTGAGGCAGGAGAATCACTTGAACTCAGGAAGCAGAGGTTGCGGTGAGCCGAGATCGTGCCATTGCACTCCAGTCTGTGCAACAAGAGCAAAACTTCTTCTTCTAAAAAACAAAACAAAAAAAGGACTGAGACAAAGGGAAAAAACTTGAAGCACGCAGAATTCAGAATGGGTCTGGAGCTGTCATGAAGGAATAATTAACAGGGCTATATGACAATTGGATACAGTGAAATATGCAAATTATGGCAATGACAATATTAAGTTATTGAATCTGGGTGGCTGTAGAGTTGAGCTGGAGTGGTCCAAGGGGAAATCTAAGTGGAAATGGTCATCAAGTAGTTGGAAATTTGTAGTCACAAAGTTAAAGATGCTCTGATAGGTTTGGGTGTCACACTTGTTGGAAAGACTATGCTTCTGAGGAAAACAGTGGACAGCATAGATATCTCCATTTTTGATGTTAATTCTATGGTGACATCTAAAGCTAAATTTTATTGTTCTTTTTTTTATTGTTGTACTTTTTAGGGTACATGTGCACAACGTGCAGGTTAGTTACATATGTGTATATGTGCCATGTTGGTGTGCTGCACCCAGTAGGCTTTGAAGAAAGATGTCACTAGATAGAAAACATGGCTAAAACTGATTAAGTTCTGCCTATGTGCTAGTTGCTGTACTGCGCATACAGTGGGTATTTGATTCTCACAACAAAGCTGTGCACTATGTTATGTTTCTCGCATTTTATAGATGAATAAACAGAGGCTCAGCAAAATTTCATATAACCAGGAAAAGGTTAAGCTTGCATGGGAGCTCCGATCTTTGTGATTCTTTCTACTGCACCACCACCCAATGAACAATTACCATCAACAGACCTCTCTTGTGAAGGACATCAAAATATTATATCCCACTCTGTCCCCCAGTCCTAATTTTTAAAGAGTTTCTGCTATGGTATAACATAACTGAATAACTGATGGCAGGGAGGATTGATCCATGATGAATGTGTAGTAGGAAAAAGCTTCTGTGGTTTACTGTAAAATGGTAAGGATTAAAGAGATTTACTGACCTCTATAACAAGCTACCCACTCCTCATAATGTGCTATGGCTACTATTAGAGGTGGGGAGACACTCTAGTAACTATTTTAGAAATTCACCTGGGTTTATGGAATCCTTTATGGAGAAAACTGAGCTAACTTCAACTCTTTCCTGATTCTTTTTACTATAGGAAGCAGAGGCCTAAAATTACATTTGAGGCTGTGAGATCTTTTTTGAGAGAAAAATACCTAAATGAACCTCACAATTATGACAACGTAAAACAATAATTTTAACTAGAATGAACAATGAAGAACTAAACTTGAGTTATTTTCTGTTTGTTTGCAGGGATTTGGGACTGGCTTCTTCTGTCTGGGACTTAGGAGATGGATTTGGCGTTCTGGTTTTTGTTGAAGACTGACAGGGTCATAAACAAGCTCCATCTGGCAACGTGAAGGTAGGCTGAGGAAATCAGGCATGATAGATGGACTCCAGGAGCAATTGTCTCTAGTGTTTAGTTTAAAGATTTTCCTCTATTATAATTCCTTTCAGCAAAATTTATAAGACATCACAATCTGTTGCTGCCTGTGCCTTGGATAATGAAGGGAAGAACATTTATCTACTCCGACAAAAAGAGATGCAAGAAGAAAAATAGTCACCTAGTGAAATGTTGGTTAGGAGATAGCTTCAGAAGAAAGGCAGAGAAGTCTGGGGTTATAGGTGACAAGAGACCACCAGGAAAGATTTGTGACAAATGTAAGCATTAACCAAGGAGTCTCAGAAAGATGTAAAGAGAGGAGTTGATAATCATGGAATTTCTTCTGCCACCTTAAAGTGCCCTACTATTCTGACACCTCAGCAGTTTTTGGCTACAGTTTTGAGTCTACCTCCTTTACCTGAGGCCATCTCCTCACCAGCCCTGCCAGTTTCCTTCTTCTATTTCATCGAGTCTTGCAGATGGCAAGAGAGAAGGGAAGGTTCTGGAGTTATCAGCCTGCTTCATCATTCTTGCTCCGCTTCCCCCTAGGAAGCTGGGGCAGGGAGGGAGGGGACTGCAGGTTGGAACAGCAAGCTACCCACAGGCCAAAGTGAGGGACAGGGTACCTTTGATCAGCTCCCCGTTAATGGACTGTTTTTCCTCATGTCCTACTTTTTTCTTTTTCTTTGTTTCTTTATTTTTTCCTTTGGTCTTTAACATTTATTTATTTATTTACAAACTTGGTCTGTGCCGAGCAGACGTGGTTAGCTATCTAAAGGTCACTAGGATGAAACCATTTGGCCAGAGCCCAGTGTTTCAGCTTTGCCAGGGACACGCTGTTCTACTGTACCTCAGCACTATCAGAAACACGCAATTAAAGCCCATTTTACATTTCTTTCCTCCTTTATTTTCCTCTTCTTATCTTATACCCACTCTTTTGAGTCTGTTACTCTAATTGTATCTGTTTTCTCTGTTTTTTTCTATTTCCATTCTTTGCAGTCTCTACTCTTTTCCCTCTGCTTCTTTTTCCCAGGCTTGGCTCTTTCTGCTTGAGTTGACTTGAAGCAACTCCCCATTACCAGTGGAAATTTTCTGTGCCTGGTAGTCTGGGAAGGTGGCAGGTAGAAAAGTCAGTGGAGTATTGTTTTTATCTCTATAAAGTAGAACTAAAGTTAAGCTATTGGTGGCTGGGCATGGTGGCTCATGCCTGTAATCCCAACACTTTGGGATGCTGAGGTGGGTGGGTCACTTGAGGCCAGGAGTTTGAGACCAGCCTGGTCAACATGGCAAAACCTCATCTCTACTAAAAATACAAAAATTAGCTGGTCGTGGTGGCGTGCACCTGTAATTCCAGCTACTCAGGGGTCTGAGGTAGGAGAATCACTTGAACCCAGGAGGTGGAGGCTGCAGTGAGCCAAGGTCACACTACTGCATTCCAGCCTGGGTGACAGAGTGAGAATCTGTCAAAAAAAAAAAAAAAAAAAAGTTAAGCTATTGGTGATATCTTGATAGAATGCTGAACTGTGGCAGGAGCTAGTGAGGGGAGGTGAGGAAGCCACACTGCAGACAGATTCTCATTTTTGAAAAGACGGAGGACACATGAAGGCCATCAAACAGGGAAGCTAGAAACTATATTTCTTGAGGGCAAGGGGGCACTGAACTCAGAAGTCTAAGAGGCTTTGGTGCAGCCTATTTACATGATTTCAGAGATTACCTTATCTTGTTGACCTTTCTATCTTCCATCCTTTTCCCCACTTTGGTCCACTATCCCTCCATCATCACCATGACCACTAGTGCTACCACCTCTTAATTCATGGTTTACTTCCCTTTTGTCTCACCCCCTACTCTTTTCTGCCAGGCCTCTTGTATAACCCCTCCCAACACCTTTGGGGCTATCTCTGAATCACTTTCTTGGTGCTCGAATTTATTGCCATCCTTCTTCAATGAAATTATGAGATGGCATAAAATGAGGACAGGGAAGGCCTTGTTGAATTCAAACACATAGATCCACATCCCAGCTTCCAGAACTACAGAAGTTTCTCTTTTCCAGCTCTTCCCGTGGGCATCAAATCTCAGCTGCAGGGCCCTGCCTTTATCTGTTATCCCAGGAAATCTCTATACAGGCAATGCAGACTATCCCAAACCAAGGCCCCACTGGAAATGAAAGGATTGTGTCCCCTAAACACAATTAGGCCATAGGTGGAGAGAAGGAAAATCTCTGAAAAAAGGAGGTAAAACATTCATATGCAGCTTTATGGAAATGAGGAGAGGTAAAAATTGTAAGATGATGACTGTGGGCAAGATGAAAAAATAAATAAATAAATAAAAAGCTTTTCAAAAATGTGGATTCTAAAGTAGTAGCATAATTAACTAAAAAATTGTTGCATTCTTTCTAGGAGATTCTCAAGAATGGGGTATCCTCTCTTTTCTGGGTAGGTCAATGCTGTAATTTCATAAGAGTCCTGCAATTAGTTCTGGGCTCTATGTTTATAAAAGACATCAGCAAATTGGAATTTGCCCAGAGAAGTTTGAACCACAACTTAAGGTATGGCCTAGATGTAAGAGCTGAAGAAACAAAAAAGACTTATTCTGGGAAAGACAAGATTCATGGATTACTACCTTTAAACACTGAAGGTCTTACATGTAGAAAATAAACTAGATATTTTTATGGCCCCTAAGTCTATATCTGGGAGCAATGAGGTAGACTCCGTGGAGGTGAGAGGTGGGACAGTAAGTGATGATTAGGTCATACAGAAAATTTGATTAACTCCACCGAGTTTAAAATATTCTTAAAAGAGGTAGGAATCTTTAAGGTTAATATGGCACATGTATACATATGTAACAAACCTGCACGTTGTGCACATGTACCCTAGAACTTAAGATATAATAAAAAAATAAAAATAAAATAAAGGTGCTGGTACTTTAAAAAAAAAAGAGGTAGGAATATATGAAACAGTCAGTGTTTGAGAGTGTCTATTTACTATTCTGTGCTTTGTGAAGGACTTAGAGAACTAGAAAAAAATTTTCATTATGAGATTACAGTAGATTTGCGAATTAGGAGCAAAGATGTCCCAGCTCTCATTAGAAGTAGCATAGCCCACCAGCAGTGTAGAAGTGTTCCGTTTTCACCACATCCACACCAACACCTATTATTTTTTGATGTTTTGATTTTGGCCATTCTTGCGGGAGTAAGGTAGTATTGCATTGTGTTTTTGATTTGCATTTTCCTGATCATTAGTGATGTTGAGCATTTTTTCATATGTTGTTGGCCATTTGTAAATCTTTTGAGAATTTTCTTTTTTTTATTATACTTTAAGTTTTAGGGTACATGTGCACAATGTGCAGGTTTGTTTCATATGTATACATGTGCCATGTTGGTGTGCTGCACCCATTAACTCATCATTTACATTAGGTATATCTCCTAATGCTGTCCCTTTATGTCCTTAGCCCACTTTTTGATGGGGTTGTTTGTTTTTTCTTACTAATTTCTTTGAGTTCCTTGTAGATTCTGGATATTAGTCCTTTGTCAAATGTACAGATTATGAAGGTTTTCTCCCACTCTGTGGATTGTCTGTTTACTCTGCTGACTGTTACTTTCACTGTGTAGAGGCTTTTTAGTTTAATTAAGTCTCACCTATTTATCCTTGTTTTTGTTGCATTTGGTTTTGGGTTCTTGGTCATGAAGTCTTTGCCTAAGCCAATGTTTAGAAGGTTTTTTCCGATATGATCTTCTAAAATTTTTATAGTTTCAGGTCTTATATTTAAGTCCTTGATCCCTCTTGAGTTGATTTTTTGTATAAGGTGAGAGACGAGGATCCAGTTTCATTCTCCTACATGTGGCTTCCCAATTATCCCAGCACCATTTGTTGAATAAGGAGTCCTTTCCCCATTTTATGTTTTTGTTTGCTTAGTCAAAGATCAGTTGGCTGTAAATATTTGGGTTAATTTCTGGGTTCTCTATTATGTTCCATTGGTCTATGTGCCTATTTTTATACCAGTGCCATGCTGCATGGGTGACTATGTCCTTATAGGACAGTTTGAAGTCAGGTAATGTGATGCCTCCAGATTTGTTCTTTTTGCTTAGTCTTGCTTTGGCTATGCTGGCTCTTTTTTAGTTCTATATGAATTTTAGGATTTTTTTTTTAGTTCTGTAAAAAATGATGGTGATATTTTAATGGTAATTGCATTGAATGTGTGTATTGCTTCTGGCAATATTTCACAGTATTGATTCTACCATCCATGAGCATGGGATATGTTTCCATTTCTTTGTGTTGTCTATTATTTTTTTCAGCAGTGTTTTGTAGTTTTCCTTGCAGAGTTCTTTCATCTAACAGTGTTCTTTTTGAATGATTCTGGATCAGTGTGAAAGTACATAGTCTAATACGTCTAGTTTTGCTCAATAAATTTTGAAGTCAGGGTCTATCTACTTATTAAGCACATGAGAAAAGTATTCCATGAGAATCAACCCTGTAAGCCTTATCTTAACCCTCAGAAGGAGTCAGCCAGCAGCTACAGTGGGCAAATGGCCTCGTTGTTACAAAGTGCTGATTAGGAGATAGACAATGGTGGTGTCTGAAGCCGGCTAAAGAACCATCCCTCTCATCCAGATGTCCCAGGATACCTCTCCCAAATCCATCACTGTCTACTGAGAAACTGATATGAGACATTGCCCCCTATATTTTGCTCCCTAATCATGCCTCCAGTCACGATACAAAAATCAGCAAGCCCTTCTGGAGATGAGCACCAAAACACCAAGGGAAAGACATGTGGCTCAGTTCAATATCCTGCATGATTACAAGAGCTGGTCCTTGCCATCGGCTACTACACAGACTTCACCAGTGATAGGGCAGGTCCCCAAAAGCCAACTGATTGCTATGTAGGGCAGTGGGCAGTGATGTTCATGATAATCCAAGACCTGATGAGATGGGAATACAAAGAAAACAGAGGTGCTTATGGAGCTACAGGATGGAAAATGGGAAGTAAGGATGAGATAAACAGGAGGAACGCTTTAATGATTTGTTGATGCTCAACATCAAATAAATAGACTCCTATAGCGTAGTACCAAGAAACAATAACATAGAGACCATGGGCAACAGTAGCCAGGACTCCTAGGAGGTAGAAAAAAGGAGACAAGAAGAGAAAGACTCTTCAGGAGCAGAGACATCTGGTAGGCCCTGGAGACAGAGAGACAAATAACACTAGGAATTACTCTGATCTGTAAGTGCTGTTAAGACAGAAAAGATAGAAAATTAATCAGGTGACAAGCAGGATCTATAAAAGTTCTTAACAGACTCAAGTGATAGACCTAAACTCACAAAATGGAGTTTCACAGAGAAATGCAATCACTTTTATACTTGGGTACAGAAAAATCAACTACAGAATTATAGTATGAATGAAAATGACCAACAGTCAGCCATAGAAATATCAAAATCTTAGGATTTTAGTTCAATATGACAGAACAGGAATTATACAATTGTCCAGAAATCTAATTTTGTCAATTTCAGGATACAGTAATAGAAGCATAATGTTCAAAGTAAGGAAGGTGACAATCTTACATTGGATATAATTCTAGTTGTCATAATTTAAGAGTATCAATGATAATTTAAAGGGTGTTGAGAGTAGAATAAATAGTGATAAAAGTGCTGGAAAGCATAATGTCAGGATTAGCTGCAAGAACTACAGCTACGTAGGCTGGGAAAGAAAAGATTTAGTAGAAAAAAATACCCATTATTAATATTTAATATGTTCAGTGTAGTCACATGAAAGAGGCATTACTCCTACTTTGTGTGGCTTCAGAGGATACAATTAATGTTTTAATGGACAAGAAGGAGATTTAGGGTCAATCTAAATAACTAATTGTCCCAGAAGATGATAGGTTCCCCAAGACATTTATGGAGACAGTGAAATACCACCTATTATAGATACCATACTGTAGAGCGACTCCCTTGGGCTGAAAGATGTGTTTGGTCAACTTTCTTTGCAACCTCTGAGATGGAACCAGATTAAATCCTAAGTGACTTCTAGAGCCCCTAAACAATAGTAGGACTTCTGCATGAGAGATGCATGAGAGGCATTAGCACCTTGTCTCTTTAATTAAATATAGATTATGCCTTGGTATAGGATCAATTAGAAATCTGAGTAACATAAGCACAGACAAAATCACCTAATTAATATATTATACACATTTGCCTATATACATATTTGTTGTGTAGACCAGCAATGTCCAAAAGAAACATAATGCAAGTCACATATGTAACTTAAATTTTCTATTAGCTACATTTTTAAAAGTGAAAAGAAATAATAAAAATTTATTTTAATTATATATGTATATATACATATACATATACAGATATATCTATATCTGTATCTATCTATGTATCTATATATGTATCTATCTATCTATCTATCTATCTATCTATCTATATACATATACATATACTTTTTTTTGAGATGGAGTCTGGCTCTGTTGCTTAGGCTGGATTGCAGTGGCCCAATCTCGGCTCACTGCAACCTCCACCTCCCAGGTTCAAGCGATTCTCCTGCCTCAGCCTCCCGAGTAGCTGGGACTACAGGCGTGTGCTATCACAACCGGCTAATTTTTCTGGAGTTTTAGTGGAGACGGGGTTTCACTGTGTTAGCCAGGATGCTCTAGATCTCCTGACCTCGTGATCTGCCTGCCTTGGCCTCCCAAAATGATGGGATTACAGGCGTAGTATTGTATTTAAACCCAACTTATCAACAATTATTGTTTCAAAATGGAATCGATACTTTTAAAGTATTAATAAGGTATTTTATGACCCTTTGTCATACTATTTCTTCAAAATCTGGTATGTACTTTGTACCAACAGCACATTTCAATTAAGACGAGCCATATTTCAAGTGATTGATAGCCATATATGGTTAGTGGCTACTGCATGAAATAGCAAAGATCTATAAAAAGTTTATGAAGTCTCTGAGTAGCAAGACGAACTGTATGAACTCTCCTGAAAAGAAGTGTCAAAACCTCACAATAAATGTACAAATTTGGTATTATTATGGGTAAAAGACAGGTTCTTGTTTGAGAAGCTTGGCTATTTGGTTTCTCTTGACAACTTTTATTTCTACTTTAAATCAGTAATTTTCAAACTATATGGACACACACACATAAAATGAAAACCATAGTTTCCTGAAAGAATATTAACCTTTGCAATACGTCTTCTAATATTTTCTTTTCTTCATTTTTTTTCTACACTAACCTATTGCCTTTTATTTAACATCTTGTCTTTACCCAATAAACTGATTTCTCAATCCACTAATGCCATTAATATCAACTGGTAATGCATTACAAGTTGAGTAAAGAGAACAAGAAAGGGGGACATTTGCTAGAAGCAGATCTGTCTCAGGCTGCAAATAAGTAATATATTAGCCCACTAATCAAGAATATGTTTGTGTTCAATAAATAAATAAATAAATAAATAAGATATGCTTAGAAATGTGCCTGACACAGAGAAGGTGTTCAATAAATGGGATTTTTCCTGCCTACTTATTATTCTAGTAGCTCCCTTGTAAGTGCCTTTAGTTTGACTGAACCCTCTTAGTCAAATGGCTATACCCAAGGATAGAGATGGGGACTGAAAGGTCCTGGCTTTGCTATGGCTCAGCCTGGATGTCTATGCAGATAGGGAAGGTTGTGGATATGGGAATCATCTCAACATCCTCGTGCCACAGGACAGAGGTAAGGTTGAGATTTATGTAATAATTACATCATTATTTTTTGGAAAGGCTACCCAACATTGTAAGTAGTGAAACGAGTTTAGTATTGAGAGTAGTTTAATTCTGAAGGTAGAATATACAGGTGACATGCTTTGAAGCGTACTGGAAAGTCCACCCTCCAGAAATCTCCAACGCATGCTAGTGGGTCAAAAATTTCACCATTAGAGATTCAGTCCTTTGAATCTTAGTCTTCCAAAATTACCTACTAAAATTCAGAGGCCACATACTGAGCCTTAAATTCTCAATCAGTAAGCCTGTATTGTGTATCATATGGCACATAAACATTAAGGTAGTCCACTAAGATGAGACATAGAATGAGTCTTCGGATTTGGAAAGGGGATCTGGTGAAGTTAGGGATGGGAAAATCTTCAACAATTCTGCTTTATTTGCAACCTTCCTTTCCACAGGTCTCATGATATCCCTATTCTCCTCACACAAATACACCCTTCTTAGGTCTGTCCATGATAAGTATGGCATAGTGCATTGTTCTTTCACTGCAACATATGCAAGTGCAATACTTACACATGCATAGACACAGACACACCCCCTACTATTTTTATCTTGCTACTCAAATTCATTCAGCTAACCTGCTGTCTTCCCCCTTTTATCTCTCCTATTCTACCTCTTGAATTCTAACCACTCATAAAGTACACTTTCTCATGCAAACTACCAGCTTCATTGATCTCCCACTCAATTTCTTTTAGCCCTTAGAATTTGTTTTATGTGATCCAACACTCAATGCTGGACTACTTGCTACACTGGTCACATTCTGCTTTGTGCCCAAATCAGCTGGGTATTACTGCATCTCCTCTACTAAGCAGGGAGCTCCTCAGAGGTGGAGGTGGTGCCTGATTCCTCTCTGTTCCCCACAGCACAGTGAAACGCTCATTCCTATAACTGAAGCTCCAGAAATGCTGATGTTGGGCTTCAGGTATCTCCAATCTTTGCCTCATTGGTAGTCCCTAGGACAATATTCTACAAGGCCAAACATCTGAAGGCCAAAAACTTCTCTTATGGCTTAACAAAGACTCAGGCTCAGGTTCTATTGAACGCACCATGAAACGGGGAAAAGCAGTTTAGATATATGTCGTTTTAATACTCCTTAGTGTGGGTACCTATAGCATAGTGGTTAAAAACATGGGCCTTAGAATCAGATTATCTGGGTTAGCAGCCTAGGTCAACAACTGCCCAGCTCTGTTAGGTTAGCCAAGTTACTCATCATCAGCAAACTTCAGATTTCTTACCTGGAGCAAAGGAATAATTGTGAGAACTAAACTAGGTAGAACCTGTTATGCTCCTGGGACTGTACATGTTCAATAATTGTATCCATCATTAGCACTTTTTTCAATGTTGTAGTCTATGAGAACTCAACTACCTGAGCTCTCAGAGCTCACATCAGCATTTCTGACAAGGGTACCCTCTCGAAAAGACTTTCTTCTTTACAAAAAAAAGAAAGAAAAAAGTCTCTCCTTTTTACTGGTGGTCTCCCTCCATTCCAGAAATATGTATTCCTTTTCAATGAGTCCCTACTCTCGACCCATACAGACTTTTGTGAAGTATATGTAGGTTTCCTTTCACATTTGTCCCTCAATTTATTTATTTATTTATTTATTTATTTATTTATTTATTTATTTATTTTGAGATGGAGTCTTGCTCCGTGGCCCAGGCTGGAGTGCAGTTGCGTGATCTCGGCTCACTGCAATCTCCGCCCTCCAGGTTCAGGTGATTCTCCTTTCTTAGCCTCCCAAGTAGCTGGGATTACAGGTCCCCACCGTCACGCCTGGCTAATTTTTGTATTTTCAGTAGAGATGGAGTTTCGCTATGTTGGCCAGGCTGGTCTTGAACTCCTGACCTTGTGATCCACCTGCCTTGCTGCTCAAAGTGCTGGGATTACAGGCATGAGCTACTATGCCCGACCTGTCCCTCAAACTATTAACACATCATTTCACACATTATTTGTCCATAAAACAGAGAGAACTCTGTCTGCAACAGTTCATGTGAGATTCACGCCAGGCAACATGGACTCATGAGCAGTCTTTCTCTATTTTAATTTGATGAAGAACCATGACTTATGTTCCCCGAAGATAGGACCAGAGTAGATAGGGCTTCTGAAAGAATTTGGAGAAACAATAAGAAAGAGTTATTGGTTCAGGGATTGTGGGCCCCTAGTTCATTCAGCTAAACTGAATGCATTCCTAGGAGAAAGCTGGAGAGCTTATTTTCTACCAATATTTCAAATAATCAAATTTGAAGACTGAAAGGGGCACTAGAGATAAAGAAAAAAAGACAGTCAAGAAAAAAAAGGTCTTTCTCTAGGTTACAGTAGATAACTCGTAAAATTGGAAGGGGAACTTAGGTCTTTTTAGACTAAAGTAAGTGTTTATTTCATTTTATCACCCTGGAAAATCATGTCACGCTTTTCCAAAGTGGGGGTGAGGGTAAAGCAGGGGTTTTCAAGCTTATTATGAGGTGTCTGGTGATTCTACAGAGGTACTTCAGAGACAAAGGTGGATTCTAACAGGTAGGACTTCACAAAAGTCCCCCTCCAGTTCTTCAGGGAGAAAAGCTCTTGTTTCCTTTATTTTATATAGCAGCTATTTTAGTTTCCTAGAGCTACTGTAATGAAGTACCAAAAACTGAGTGGCTTAAAACAACAGAGATTTTTTTTCACAATTTTAAAGGTAAGAAGGCCAAAATCAAGGTGTTAATAGGCCATGCTCCCTTTGAAACACGTAGGGGATAATTCTTTCCTGTTTCTTTCTAGTTTTTCTTGGTTTGCTGGCAGTCTTTCACGTTCCTTAGCTTGTAGATGCATCACTCCAATCTTTCAACTTTCATGACATTCTCCCTGGGTTTCTTCACATAGTCTTCCTTCTCTATGTCTGTCTCTGTGTCCACATTTCCCCTTTTTATAGGGACACTAATCATATTGGATTAGAGCCCATCCATATGACCTCATTTTAGCTCGATTACCTCTGTAAAGACCCTATATCCAAATAAGATCACATTCTTGTGTACCATGGTTAGCACTTCAGCATATCTTCTGGTGGGAGTGGGGAAACAATTCAATCTGTTAAACCAAACTTCCATGTAAGAGTTTGTTGGGAAATAATAGGGGCCTTATGACTTTATAATCTAAATGGTTCAGAAATCTGTCTCATCTGTCTCCATTCTGTGAACTGACCAGTTTACAAAGACATGTCTGCCATGCTTTGTTAAAAAAAAATACTGACCGATTATAGAAAAACATGGCAAGGAAGTACAGACATAATGGGGTTTTGACCTATGAGGATGCTTTAAGCCTAGTCTTCTCTGTGCTTGTGTTCTAACAGAGACTTTCCTAAGGGTTAATGTAGTTTGTGCCCAGCATAAATGACACCCTTTTGTAAAGAAAGAGAGAAGAATCTTCTTTCTGAGAGTTGACTCATAGGTGTCTAGTCACCTATGAGGAGGAGAGCCAACCCCCGGCTTGGTTTGCAATAGAAATCTTACTGAATATCTTTTCTCACTACCAAGCTTACAGTTAATATCTAAAACTAGGCTCTCATGAGAAGGTAGGAGGAGGAAGAGCACACAGAACTTCCATGTGCCTATGGAGAGTTTTTTCAACTCTTCAAGTGCCCTTCTTAATTCATTTTCTTTACAAGAGCTCATTTTCCATAGGTCCTCTATGTTGATTAAACATATTAGTTCTAAACTAATTACATCTATGTATTCAATAGCTTTTATATCAAATTTATTGTTCACCAGGGAATAATTTATATGATTCTGAGAGTACTGTGGGAATCCAATAAAAAAATAATCAATGAAGTCTATACAATTTTATATATAAAGACATGGTTGGACAAGGCCTATGAAAACTCAGATTAATGGGGCTATACCACTCACTTGGGCCCACTGGATGCAATTTGAAAGTAGGGCTGCCTTCCTTTGAGCAGGCTGGGGAAATTTTTATGACACCGTGCTGCTGGGCAAAGTTTTGAAGGGAAGATGATGTCCTGTGTGGTATCAGTGAGAGATAGAGACAAAATAGAGGTAGATTGGTCACTTCTTTTTCTCTGAGTCTGAGAATGGAACAAGGCAGCTGCCCCACACCAAGTCAGGAAGTAAGGGAAGACAGCTAATATTAGCTAGGTTGGGCCTAGCCCCAGAAGGCAGGTCAGTATATAAGTGGTTCAGAAACATGTCCTCAGCTTGTTTCTTCACCACAAGAAATGTTATAATGTCATAGAAAGAAGAACCATGTGACAAAGCTTGCCATGGTGCCCCTAAACTGAAAGTTTCCCACATTTGTTGCTGCTTCAATCCTGCTGCTATCACAAAGAACCAACAGCTTTTCATTTTTACTTATGTTGCGCTTCCCTCCCCCTAAAACTTTTCTGATTACATTATCTGTATATTTCAACACAAGAGGTAAACTCTTTCCTGTTTCAGTGAAGAAACATTAAGGGAATATGTTCTGAGCATGCATGCAAAAATACCTATTACAGCACCTGACACATGAAAGAGGATGAATATGCTGAATGCTTTGTTTGCTTGTTTTGTTTTCAGTTTTCTACAGTAAGATACAACTTGCCCATTCATACCTCACATCTTTCAGCTATTGGCTGACTCTGCTGTCTGCAACACAGTTATTGGGATTGTTAGGACCTTTCAGGATGGAGTCTAGCCGCAGTCTTGTCATTGCACCCTCATTAGCCTTCTGGCTCTTACTATCCTGTGCTCAACCACTATTGCTTTTTAACAAGTTCTGTCCTAAAAACTATCTTCTCTACTTATGTCAGTTTCCAAAATGCCTTTTTTTCTAAGCCTCTGCCCTTAACTCTGCCTAATTCTGGCTTTTCTATTCAGTGCTGCACTCAGAATTCTTCAGGGTAGCTTTTGCTCTAACCATACCTTTTTCCTGTACTGAAGCCTTTCCTAAACACTTCATTCTCAGTTTGTTTTAAAACAGCTTTATAACTTTCTGTTATTTCCCAGAACTTGCTGTCTTTTCTGGAGCTCTCCTGTTCATGTCAACCACTTTCTTACCCATTGTTAAAACAAATATGCCCACCCCATCCCATTTAAATCAAATTACATGATATAGCTTTCTTGAAAAGAGTAGAACTACAATTTATGTAAAATCTCTCTCTCTCTGTCTGTCTGTGTGTGTGTGTGTGTGTGTGTGTGTGTGTGTGTGTGCAGAAGGTCTTCAGATCACAAGAAGCACAATATTATACTTGCTTAGTCTCTAATCCAGGGGTTGTCAAACTTTTCCTGTAACATCAAATAATGAATAGTTTAGACTATAAGGGTCATATATAATCTCTGTTGCAAGTAATCAACTTTGCCACTGCAGCACAAAAGCAGCCATAGACAATATGTAAAAACAAACAAACAAACAAACAAACAAAAAAAACAGATGTAGCAATATTGCAAATTTATTTGCAAAACCAGGCTGTGGGCCAGATTTGAACCACAGGCCAGAGTCTACTGATTTCTGCATCTAGTCTTCCAAAATGCTTACTGCATAGTTTGATGTAATGATGATGATAATGATAGTGATGATGACAAATCACTTCTATTGAGTATTTACTGTGTAATGGCCCTGTACTAAGCATTTTACATACATTATATCATTTATCTTTTCTGCATATCAGCTTTATAAAGAAGACGCTATTTTTAATCATATATTACAGATAAAAACTGAGACACAAAACAGGTAAAAGTGGAATGAGAGGAATTAGGTTTCAGTCCTAGCTCTGAAGGTATAAAATCATTGAACCTCTCTGAATCTCAGTTTAGTTATTCTCTAAAATAGCAGTAAAAATATAGGCCTGCTTTGTTTCACCCACAAGAGTACTACAATGAATGGATAGAAAAGTGCTTTGTACAATGTAATGTACTATAGAAGTATAAGTTATCATTGTCATTATAGTTATTTATAATTTGTCTCATTCCAAAAAGGATTTGAGATGACGTATTACTAGTATATTGACCATTACCCTGATAGGCACACATTTTTCGTTATTCTCTAAACAGAAATGGTTACTCAAACTGGGCAAGTGGATATTTGCAAGACTGATTCATATCAAATAAGGCATGGACTCTGTTTTCCTTATGGACAAGTTGACACACTTTGTGATGTGTCTATGATTCAGCTAGAGAAAATAAGAAACAAGTGAAAGTCTGAATGTTTAAAGACAGTCCAATGGACATCTTCAACTCAACTTACCCAAAATCAATCTTACTATATTCCTCCACAATCAGCTCCTACTCATGAGTTCCCAATCTCAGCTAACAGCATAATCATGCTCCTCGTAATCCAGTCCAGAAGCTTGTGTATCTTCAATTCTTATTTCTTTTCAGCTTTCCCCATCCAAACAACTTCCAGATCTCATTATTTCTCTCCCAGGCCTTCATCATTTTTACCTGGAACATTGCTATAATCTCTTAAGTCATCTCCTGCTCTCCACTCCAATTTGGACTTCTTAGTACTTTCAGAATTATCTTGCAGAAACGTGGCTTTGACTATGTCTCTTTTCTGCTCAGAAGCCTTCTATCTCTTTGGCATGCCATCCAGAATTTGGCCCCAAGCCCTCTTTTTCACATTTAATCCCCATTACCTCCCATTTTGAACTCTTTCTCTTCATATGTCAAAACTGAGTTAAAGTTCAACCCCTTTTGTAATGCTTTCCTTAAGCCTCATCCTCACCTATGGGTATTAGTAACTCATTTTGAAGCACTGCATATTAGCTAACATTATGTATATGCAGGCCTATTTCCTTCACTAAAGGGTAACCTCCAAAAGGGCTTTGTGGTAAGCATGATAATGCCCCCCCCCCCGCAAAGAAATACATGTCCTCATCCCAAAAAACTGTGAACATGATGCTTCATATGACAAGAAAAACTTTGTAGATGTGGTTATACTAAAGAAATTGAGATGAGAAGATCCTCCTGGACCATCCAAATAAGCCCGGTGTAATCACATGGGTTTTTAAAAAGAGAGAACCTCTCCCACCTGCAGAGAACCAGAAATGTGATAGTATAACACTGTTACTGACTTTGAATTTGGAGTAAGGGGGTTATGATTCAAGGTAGTGAGAAGCCTCTAGAAGCTGAAAGAGGCAAAGAAATGCATTCTCTTCTAGACACCCTCAAAATTAACACAGCTGTGCCAACACCTTAACTTTAAACTAGTGATATTCATCTCAAACTTCTGACCTACAGAACTGTAAGATTAGTAAATTTGTGTTGTTTTAAGACACTGAGTTTGTGGCAATTTGTTATGGCAGTAATAGAAGTTCCTAGCACCTCGTGTCACTCTTGGCCTTAAGCACTCATGGAGTACTTGAAGTATGAACTGAGAAGGCCATATTCCAAAGCATTCTTCATATATAATCATAATATAAGGTTCTCCTTCCTGCCCAAGCTATATATTTTTTTCTATTTACCACACCATACTATTTTTGGGACTCTCCAGCATCAGTCCATGGCAAATGAGTACAGTTGTTATTTTTATTCGCAAAACTTTGGCTGTTTATGCCTTGGCCATCTGCATGCCAGCTAATTTACTTGGTTATTCTAAAGCAAATTTGCAAATCAAAAGCCAAAATCAACATATACAACTACAGTCCTTGTTGGTTACTCAGGCATTTTCTGCCCTGTCACCTAGAAGCTGAGAGATACTAGAGGGATTCTAGCCTGAAAGAAGCTGGGTGGTATATTAGGAAAAGCACTAAATTGAGAAGCAGGAGACCCAGGTTCTAATCCATATTCTGCTACCAATTAGTTTTATGACCTTGAGCAAGTCTGTGCTCCTTTGTGAAATTTAGTCTACTTGTCTACCAAATGGAGAAGTCTAGGTTGGTGGTTATTAAATGATGTTAATGCAGAAACCCCTCCTGCAGGCACAGTTACTGTTATGGCAGGCACAGTCACAGGCCCTTGGAACTCTAATCACCCTAATCAGCCTTGGATTTATCTGTGGAAGCTTTCATTTAAATAAAAGTTTCCATGAGGAAATAATTCAACTCTCTTGGATTAGCTATTCTCTACAGTCACCTCTAGCTCTGTCATTTAACAAGCTAAGCTTGGAAGGGAGTTTTGTATAATCTGCTTTGAATCTGGCCAGCCGGAGTTCAAATTTTCTTTGTTTTGGTGTTCTGTGGTTTCCCTATGATATGTCTAGGCATTGATTTCTCGTTGATTATCTTTTTAAGGATTCATTATATTTAATATGTTTTAGGATTCATGTCTTTCAACAATTGTGAAAAGTCATGAAGTAAAAACAAAACAAAACAAAATGAAACAAAAACAAACCCAAGCTCTGACATGACATGTCTATGTATTTTTGGGCAAGCTCCTTAAACTTCTCTGTGCTTATTTCTTTTTTTCTGAAAACAGGGAAAGTAATTGTACTTACCCTCTCCCATGCCAGGGTTTTGTGAGAGTTAAATTATTAATTATGTTTAATATACATGAAGTATTTAGAAATGTGCCTACCACATAGTATTCAAGAAATGATTCCTTGGGAAGATCAAAGTGGGAGAAATGCCTAGTTTGGGCAAGGTTTTCATTTCAGTTCACTTCTGAGCAACCGAAACTTATTCTAGAATGTCCTCCCCCTAACCCCTTTCTCTTCCTCTGGAGGGTGAAGAGGGCTCTGGAGGAAGACTGAAAGGAGAAGGTATTCCTATTCTTTTTCTCACATTTCAACTTTGGGCTCCTCTTCCTCTCACTATTTAACAGACCTAGGGCACAAAGGGATAGGGGAGGCTGGAGATCATGGGGTAATTGCCAGGCTTCTTTAAATCTAGCTTGGACTTCCATAGGGGAGCAACAAATATCTGTTGGATTGCATTTAAAGATCATCTGCAAGGGAGCCTCAGCTCAGGTGGGCAGACAACAGTTATGTTTAACCCACAACAGTGTTTCTCTTGGTTGAAGTGCCGTAATGTTGGCTTCTTACAGGTGCATCATGATTTTCTGAAGCTTATCAAGAATGCATATTTCTGTGCCCCATTACAGACATGCTGAATCAGAGCCTTTTGAGGTCCAGCCTGGGAATGTGCACTTTATCCAATTTTCCAAGTGATTCACTTCTGCCCTAGATATTAAAGAAAAGGTAACGTGGGGGTAGGAGTGGAGGAGGCATGGAGAAACTTAGTGGTAAAAATAAGATCTCTGCAGCTAGATTGGCTAAATTTGAATCCCAGCTCAAACACTTTCTGTCTACGTGATCTTGAATAAATTACTTATATTCTCTGTGCCTCAGTTTCTTCATCTACAGAGAAAAGTAATATTATCCACTTTAATATTGCTGTGATAATTAAATGAGGTGATGTATATAAAATGTCTAACACTGTGCCTGAAATATGGTAAGAGCGGAATATATTTTTAGGTATCATTATTACTATTACAGATTTTAAGGGAGTGGGCCTTGTTAGAGCTGATGGAGGAGTGAAGACTATGTCATTTTTCTCAAGGCAGGTTGGCAGGAGGGTATCTCTGGTTCATAGTAGCAGACTTCTTAGGTAAAGTAGGTGGCAGCCAGACATGAGAGGTAAAGAAAAGGACAAAAAGAGCCACATACCACTGAAATCTACACAATTTTCAATAGGTTATTGGATCCTGTTCCAAAATCACATAACCACATAAACAAGATCTGATTTATTGGTCATTGTGGAAGTACAATTACTCTGTCACAAAGATAAAATATTTAATGCTTTCCCCAAAGGAATTTATGGGTAGAAGCTGTAACCATGATAGAATCACCATTTATATGCAGCTTTTAATATGTGAGGGTGAGGTTAAAGATAGTGGTCAACTTTATACAAATTCAGGCCAAGGAGTGCCTAAACTTGCTGCTTGTATGAAAGCAGCCAATGACTTGCTTGTTTGTTTCTTTTCTTGAGATCATGGTGAAATGTGATTGTCTTGTCCAAAACAACATGAATTTGGGTTGTGTTAACACATACAGCATCTATAATATGAGGGATAGTGACTGTTTCTCACTTCACTGTCCAGGTACATCTTGGGGTTTCTGGCTTTATCTGGAGGAATATTACAAATTAAGAAGCGTATTCTGGGATCAGCCAGAAGAGGCAAAGTTTCCAAATTCACAACCTAGAAAACAAAAAGAAATGAAAGAATTGTTGCTAGTTAGAATAGAGAGAAAAGTGGAGGAGCAGAATTATTATCTTCCAGAAGCTGAAAGTTTGTCTTCTGCAGGAGAAAGCTGACAGTTCTGAAACTATAGAATGAGCAAAGGCTAATGGTAGGAATCTGTGGGAAGATAGCTTACAGTTCTCCGAGAGAACAACCCAACTGGAGTTATTTGACAATAGATTGATAGGAGACTCACTATTCATTAGGTAATTATTTCCCCTTCACTGGAAGAATTCAAGCAAAAATTAACCCCTATATGCCAAGAAGAACATAGAGATAATCACATATCAGACACAGAGTGTCTTAACCCAGTGTCTTAAATAAAATTCATGAAATCCATGAATTTTGATAGAAAAAAATAAATTTTTATTTGTGCTAACTTCTAAAACTTATCATTTTCTTCAATTATAAATATAGCCCACAAATTTTACTGACAAAAGTAATACTTGTATTTTTGCCACCAATTAATATAGTTTGGATTTGTGTCCCTGCCCAAATCTCATGTTGAATTTTGATTCTTGGTGTTGGAAGAGGGGCCTAGTGGGAGGTGGTTGGATCATGTGGGTGGATTTCCCTCTTTCTGTTCTTGTGATAGTGAGTTCTCATGAGGTCTGGTTGTTGAAAAGTGTTTGGCACCTCCCTCAGCTCTCTCTTCCTCCTGCTCCAGCCATGTAATACATGACAGTTTCCCCTTTGCCTTCTGCCATGATTGAAAGTGACCTGAGGCCTCCCTAGCCATGCTTCCTGTATAGCCTGTGGAAATGTGAGTCAACTAAACCTGTTTTCTTTATAAATTACCTATTCTCAAGTAGTTCTTTATAGCAGTGCAAGAACAAATTAATACAGACAATTGGTACTGGGAGTGGGGTATTGCTAAAAGTTACCTGAAAATGTGGAAGCAACTTTGGAACTGAATAATGGTTAGAGGTTAGAACAGTTTGTAGGGCTCAGAAGAAGACTAGAAGACAGAGGAAAATTTGGAACTCCCTAGAGACTTGTTGAATTGTTGTGACCAAAATGCTGATAGTGATGTGGACAATGAAGTCCAGGCTGAGGTGATCTCAGATGGAGATAAGGAACTTATTGGGAACTGGAGCAAAGGTCATTTTTCTTATGGATTACTAAAAAGGTTGAAGACATTGTGTCCTTTCCCTAGAGATCTGTGGAACTTTGAACTTGAGAGTAATGATCTAGGGTATTTGGCAGGAGAAATTTCTAAGCACCAAAACATTCAAGAAGTGACCTGGCTGCTTCTAGCAGACTATACTTATATTCATGAGCAAAGAAATGACCTTGAACTGGAACTTATATTTAAAAAGGAAGCAGAGTGTAAAAGTTTGGAAAACTTGAGGCCCAGCCATGTGGTAGAAAAGAAAAACCCATTTTTTGGGGAGGAATTCAAGCCAGCTTTAGAAATGTGCATATGTAAAAAGAATCCAAATGTTAATAGCCCAGACAATGGGAAATGCCTCCAGGGCATTTCAGAGACCTTTGAGGTAGCCCCTCCCATCACAGGTTTGGGGGCCAAATAGGAGAAGAATAATTTCTTTGGCCAGGCCCAGGGCCCTGATGCTCTGTGGAGCCTTGGGACATGGTACTCTGCATCTCAGCCACTCCAACTCCAGCCATGTCAAAAAGGGGTGGAGCTACAGCTTGGATGATTGCTTCAGAGGGTACAAGCCCCAAGCCTTGGAGGCTTCCATGTAGTATTAAACCTGTGGACGCACAGAAGGCAAGAGTTGAAGTTTGGGAGCCTCTGCCTAAATTTTAGATGTTGTATCGAAATGCCCAGATGTCCAGACAGAAGTCTGTTGCAGGAGTGGAGCCCTCATAGGGAACCTCTACTAGGGCAGTGCAGTGGGGAAATGTGGGATTTAAGCCCCCACAGAGTCGCAATTGGGGTACTTCCTAGTGGAGCTGTGAGAAGAGGGCTACCATGCTCCACATCCCAGAATGGTAGATCCACCAACAGCTTGCATCAAGCACCTGAAAAAGTCTCAGGCACTCAACACCAGCCCATGAAAGCAGCTGGGGGTGGGGGGCTGTACCCTTCAGAGTCACAGAGGCAGAGCTGCCCAAGACCTTGGGAGCCCACCCTTTGCAACAGTGTGGCCTAAATGTGAGACACGGAGTCAAAAAAGATTATTTTAGAGCTTTAAGATTTGATGACTGCCCTGCTGGGTTTCAGACATGCATGGGGACTGTAGCCCCTTGGTTTTGGCTGATTTCTTTCTTTTGGAATGGAACTATTTAGCCAATGCCTATAATGTATGTTGACAGTGTAGCCAATGTCTCATTGTATATTGGAAGTAACTAATGGGTTTTAATTTTATAGGCTCATAGGTGGAAGGGACTTACCTTGTCTCAGATGAAATTTTGGACTTGGACTTCTGAGTTAATGCTGGAATGAGTTAAGACTTTTGGGGATTGTTGGGAAGGCATGATTGTCTTTTGCATTGTGATAAGGACATGAGATTTGGGAGAGGCCAGGGGTGGAATGATATCATTTGGCTCTGTGTTCCCACCCAAATCTCATGTTGAATTGTGATCCTGAGTGTTGGAGGTGGGGCCTAGTGGGAGGTGATTTGGTCATGGGGGTAGTTACTAATGGTTCAGCACCACCTTCCTAATGCTGCCTTGTAATAGACTGCTCATGAAATTTGGTTGTTTGAAAGTGTGTAGCACCTCCCCCTTCACTCTCTCTTTCTACTGCTCCAGACATGTAGGATGTGCCTGCTTCCTTTGCCTTCCATCATGATTGTAAGTTTCCTGAGGCCTCCACCACCATGCTTCCTGTACAGACTGTGGAACTGTGAGTAAATTAAACCTCTTTTCTTTATAAATTATCCAGTCCCAAGTACTTCTTTTTAGCAATGTAAGAACAGACTAATACACTAATATAAATCACAGATAGTTTTACGTTACATTACATTTACTGCAGATTCTTTACATAATATGTATGTTCCTTTGTTACTTTGAAATTATGATAGCTTTTGGATCTGCCAAAAAACCTTATTTTTTATTTTGTTAATAAGAAAACTCATATATTCCTATGTCTTTTTTTGTATTTCAATATAATTGGTACTTTTTAATCCTAGCATTTTATTTTATATATTTAAAATATTATTCTAAAAAAAGGCAAGAAAGATCTGAGGAACAAAACATGCTAATTGCCCAGATTAGAGCATTATCCTCTAAGGTTCCCTCCAAATATGAGATTTTAGGATTTCAGGGAGCTAGAATGGCTGGCAGTGAGAAATTAATTTGAGATGGAAATATATTACGGTTGGATCTCTGAATTGTTGCCATTAAGGTGAAGGAACTTGAGACAGCCTTTAAAGAAACAAAGCAATTACATGAAGTTTGAAGACAGGCAAATGAAGTCTAGATTTCTCCCCGATCATGAAGAAAGCTCCAAAGACAACCATAATTACAGGATCTCCAAATGGCAGTTTATTCTAAATCAACATTCAATAAGTGTTGGGCATTTGGAAAAAACAGCCAGTTCCTGAAATGTAAAATAATGTGTTTAAATCAGGGAAGGAGGAAAGACTTTAACAAAAGAGAGAAAACACAGCCAAACATGCCCGGGTAGACTTTAGAATGGAGCTGGGCTGATTGTTAGCTGAAGAAACCTGGGCAATGGGAACAGGGATGCTGAGAGCTACAGTGCTTCACACATTAGCTCATTTAACATTCAGAGCAAGACTGCAAGAGAGAGGAAATTTATTTTTTTTATCTGCTCCATTTTATAATTTGAGGAGACTGATGCTTAGGTAAAGGAACTTGTCCACGATCAAATGGTTGAACTAGGATTTAAACCCATTTCTGGCTAACCATACAGCCAAAGCTATTAGCCACCCTATGCTACTTATCAAGGTTTAATATTCAAATGCAGGTTATCTTTTACTACATGTGCATCATTTAGCAAGTAAAAATCTCATCCGTAAGATGGAAACAATAATACCAATTATGAAAGACTGTTAAGAAAAATAGAGATGATGAATGTACGTTTCCTAACGTGTGTGTGTGTGTGTGTGTGTGTGTGTGTGTGTGTGTGTGTGTGTTGGGGCGGGGGAGGGTGGTTGGTAAGCATTAAATTAAATTATGTGTAAAAGCATTTATCCCTTAGCATGACCAAACAGTGAGCTCCTTGAGGTCTGAAACTGCCACTATTTTCTTTTTCCTTGAATCTTGAGTGCCTAGAACTAGAATTAACACATAAGAACTTAACAAATAATTTTTGCATAAATAAAAGAATATATGCACTATTTAATTATAATTCTAAAATACTACCATTTTATGGCATGAATGATCACATGTATCCTGAATAAGAAATTTATTTTCTGATGTAAAAGGAGAGAGAAGAGAAAGATAGGCAGAGAGAGAGAGAGAGAGAGAAAACTCAGACAGTTATGATATTAATGGCTTCTGAGAGCAAACCAACTTAACTCCTCCTTCCCCATATCCAAGCCATCAGCAAGACCTATCATCTCTACCCTTCAAAATATATCCCAAATCTGACCACTTCTCACCACCACCACCACCACTCTAAGCCAATTTGACATCTCTTGTCTGTACACCTGCACTAGTAGCCTCTTTCCTGGTCTCTCTGCTTCTACTGTTATCCTCCTACAGTCTGTTATCAGAGAAGCCAGAGGAATCTTTCATAAAATTTAAATCAGATTATGTATCCCCTCCATTTAAAAACACAAATTCCACTATGCTTAGAATAAAAGCTCAACTCTTTCTCATGGCTGGAAAGGCCCTTCATGACACAGTCAATGCTTACCCCTTGGATTCTCTATCCTACCACACTCCTCCTGTTCATCGCATCTCACTTTCACAGGCCTTCCTAAAAATTCTAAAATCTTATATTAATTCCTGTCTCAGGGCATTTAGGTTTGTTGCTCATTCTACATAGAACACCTGACGAGCTTCCTCACTTAATTCAGATCTGCTGAAATGCCATCTTCTCAGAGAGGCTTTTCTCTATCCTGCTATTAGAAATATCGAATGACTCTTGTCACTCTTCTCCCCTTTACCCTGCTTTATTTTGTGTGGCCCTAAATACCACCACAAATGTTGTGTTTTGATTTATTAACATGTTTACTCTGTCTCCACAAATAAAATGTGTGCTTCTTGATGTCAGGGTAGCACAGTGGTTAAGAGTACCAGTTCTGGTACTGGACTCTAGATTTGAAAATTTACTCCATCACTTACAAACCTATTATCTTGAGCAAGTTAATTATCTTAAACTTTTCTGTTTCTCAGTTTGCTCATCTGTAAAATGGGGATAAGGTTGGTGTTATGAAAAAAAAAATAAGAATTTTATGCAAAGAAGCCAAAATAGTGTCTTCATATAGTAAGTGCTGTATAAGTGCTAGTTATTGTTATTACTCTCTTCCCTATTTCAACACTTTGGACAAACTTCTGGAACACAGCAGGCATTTAATCAATACATATAGAATAATCATGTATGTGAGTTGTGGACCTGATTTTCATAGCAACTATAAGAACAAGTTAAATGACAAAAGTTTAAAGAGAACAGAGAGGTTCCATTTCTTGTTATCTCCCAGCATGCCAAAGCAATGACACTGACAGGGAGGATGAGAAAATCACTCAAAAAGAAAAGGAAGAAGCATCATACATCCCTCAAATTTGAGGGTGGTGCTAAGCTGGGGGATATCAATAGTCAACAGAGAGAAGCAAAGACGCATGTGTTCATGTGTGTGTGTCTGTGTGTGTGTGAGAGAGAGAGAGAGAGAGAAAGGGAGACAGATATATAGATAGAGACAGAGAGGAAGAGGTGATGCACACAGACAATGAAAAAACATTTTTCGGTTGGACCTACTCATCTGCTAAATATGCAGCTCTTCTCTTAGTCTCAGTGGACATAATACCAAGTAAAATTAAGGTCTGAAAAATTTGGAAATATAGTTAAATGAGCCCCAACCCCTTTCTATCCTTAAGAGTTTGTGATTCACTGAGTACTCATTAATGAGCCACTTCTGGGATTCCAGTTGAAAGCCAAGCCATTTGCCTAAATACCTGGGCAATCACAACTCTATACAAAATCTTTTGGTTAGGAAATGGGATGGGTGGACTGAAGAACTTTTAAATAACAAATAAGCAATAGCCTGGATTATCTCTTTCAGAAGCAGAAGAATGTCCATCAACTCCCTTCTCTCACTCTATAATAGAATCTCCCATCAGAAGCTGAGTAGTGTCAGTGGTAGTGGAGAGGGACTTTTACTATTTAGTGAGGAAGTGAGAAAAAACAGGACATGACCTAACTATAGAGCCACTTGCCCTTTGTCCCCAGAGGAGAGAAGCAAGCCAGAAGGTGAGCCAGACAAATGCTGTATTCCTTATTGCTGGCCACACCCACTTTTTGCAACAGTCTGACACAGTGTGAAGCAGATTGAAAATAAAGTTACAGCCCAATCTTTGTCCTACAGGGATTTCTCAACTATAATCTTGACCCAAATGTGTACTGATAAGGGCTTGTTGCTCATCTCTGAAAACTTAAGAGAGTTGAAAAATCTTCCAGAAGGAAGAACGAGCTGATTGGAGACTCACTGTCTGCCTGTGTCACACCAAGTATTTCAACCAGTCAATACAGAAAAAAAATCCCACCAAACTGACTAGTCAGTTTGATTTAAAGGCCATCAGGTCACCCCATGTAGACTCAGGCTGTATTGAAAAAGTCAGTCCTAGCACCTTATTCTTCTCTTTCATGGGACTTTACTGGATTAAGAGGTATAAAAGCAAAGCCATAAATTCAGCTACTGAGACAAACCTGAACAATGTCTTACCAGACTTCATTTATATAAATTAAATTTAGAGAGTCATCTCAAGGGTATGGCAAATCAGGGCAATTCATTCTTACAAACTCAGATCTTTAGAGCTCCAAAGGCCCTGGCAGACCATGTAATTCAGCTTCTTAATTTTACAGATATGTAACCTGAGGACCGGGAGGCCTCATATAGCAAGCTAGCAGCAGAGCTTAGTCTAAAATCCAAATATCCAGAAAGCTCATCTAGTGTTTTTATCCAATGTACCTAGGTCTCTAGATTTTTAGGAAGGTATCTTCTACTATTCTGAGGATGATTGGTGCTTTGCCCTTTGAATCTGAGGGTAGCTGTGGACTTTCTTCCTATCTCCACCTCAAAAATTTACATATAAAATGTAAGCAGAATTTTGCATACATTGTCAGGGATTAAGAGATCTAAGGTTAAGAACTCTTGCTGGGTCACATTCAGACAATTCAGGGACACATTCACATGCCTTATTTATCCAACGTCCTACATCTCACCCTGTTTTTCAACTGGAAAATGTTAAGATAACCACTGTATCTTTGAGGCATGATACTCACTACAACCCTGCTATGCACTTCACCCTCAGACCAGCTAATTTTGTCCAGATGTGGCCATGCTTATTTTTTAAAGAGCTCACCTAGGTAACTAAGAAAATGGAAAAAGGAAAAGCAAAAGCATAAATTATAGGAATCCCTCTATAGATTTTCAAATTTAAATATCAAAATCTGGATGACTTCCTTGATATAGGTTTTCTAGATAAAACAAAACATATTCTATCTCATCTTAGAGAAACTTTGAGCTACAAAAGTTGTCACTAGCCAAGTTGCCATAATACATCCTAATAAGCTCTCCATTCTTCATTCCCCAAGTAAATTATTTGCCCCTAGTTCTGTGCTGGCCTCTCCAACCAAGCTTCCTGTTAGATGTGGTCTACAGCCCTTAGTGAGAAAGGTCACTTTCTAGCTAAAATCCAAGAGCCATTGTCTCCATCATCCCTGAAGCCTACATCAAGTTTTTTCCCTACTTCTGCAAGGATCTATGATTTTAATTTTTGAATCCAAAGAATGGCAGGGTCTCCTGGGCCAAAGAAGTTCTGAAAGCAGTCATTTTCTCAGGGTCAGAACTCGAGTATGACAATTCTAATCTCATTCTGACCTCTTTATCTATGTCCTGAGGTAGGCAACAGTGGCCCCCTCAGCTTTCTTGAGAAAACAAGCTTATCTCTAAATGACCTGAATTAGTAGACATACAAGAAACTGCTCTCCGGGCTCCTCTCTCCTGCCTGACACTCATTATCAAAGCAAATCAGATTGACACACATGTTGTCCCATGATGACTTATTTGCTTCTTAGCTCAGGCTTTCCACTTTATCCATTTAAGAAAGATCCAGATTTCTCACTCAGGTGGTACTTTCTCATTTCTCTGGACATTGAGTATCCCAAGTCTAACCTCAAGACTCCATAATGCATTAATTACACATGCCAGCACTGTGCATGTGTAATTATCCTTATGACAACTTTTTGTGAATTAGAAATAGGCACTGCTTAAATACAATCATACACCAGAGCATATTGACTTAATTCTTCTCAGCTATACACCATTGTGCAGTGAATAATCTGCACAATTGTATGCAGTAGCTTTGTAGATCCACTAATACCGATCGACATACATAATATGTGAATGTGCACTTGTGGGAGCATTTGGAAGTAAATAATGTGGTTTTGCCTCCTGGCAAAAGAGTTGAGATGTCTTTCCCAGAAGTCCTTGATGTTCTCCATAGTAAATAAATAAATGAGAAAAGAGAGACAGGAAGGAAGGAAGGGGAAAGGAGGCTGTTGAGAAGTAAGAGGTTTAGCAGAGCCTAAGTCATTTAATAAAATACAAAGAGAGAAATTGGGGAGGCAAGGTAGAGAAAAAGATTATAGCAACTAACAATGGTCGAGCACCCATCATGAGCTAAACATTCTGCTAGGTGTTTTGAGTGTCATAACACTGATACCTCAAAGTCCTACAAGATAATAGCTCCATTTTCTATTTATTTTTATTAATTGCGGTGTAATATGCATAATATAAAGTTTACTATCTTAACCACTTTTTTATTGTGCTAAAAAACTCACCACATAAAATTGATCATCTTAATCACTTTAAGTGGGCAGTTCAGAGGTATTAAGTACATTCACATTGTTGTGCAAGTACCAGCACCATCTATCTTCAGAACTATTTTCATCTTAAAAACTGAAACTCTGTACCCATTAAACCATAACTTTCCATTCTCCCTTCCCCTAAGCCCCTGGCAACCAGAATCCCACTGTCTCTATGAATTTGACTACTCTAGGTACCTCAAATAAATAGAATCGTGCCATATTTGTCCTTTTTTGACTGACTTGTTTTACTTAGCATAATGTCCTCAATGTTCTTTTGTACTGTTGCAAATGACAGTATTTCCTTATTGTTTAAAGGCTGAATAATATTCATTGTATGTATATACTGCATTTTGTTTATCCATTTATCCATTCATGGACAGTTGGGTTTGAACTTTTGGCAGTTGTAAATAATGGCACTACGAACACGGCTATAGACATATCTCTTCAAAAACTAAAAATGGAACTACCATTTCATCCAAAATCCCAGTAGCTGGTACCTACCCAAAAGAAAAGAATTTGTTATATCAAATAGGCATTTGCACTCATATGTTTATCACACTGCTGTTGACAATAGCAAAACTGTAGAATCAACATAAGAGTCCATCAATGGGTAACTGGATAAAGAAAATGTGGTATATATACAACATGGAATATATTATGCAGCCATAAAAATAATAAAATCATGTCTTTTGCAGCAACATGGATGAAGCTGGAGGCCATTATCCTAAGTGAAATAACTTAGAAAATCAAATGACACATGTTCTCATTTGTGGGAACTAAACAAGTAGGAGCTAAACAATGAATACACATAAACATACAGAGAAGTATATAATAGACTCTGGGGACTCCACAAGGGGAGATGTTTGGAAGGAGATGAAGGTTGAAAAGGTACTTACTAGGTGTAATGTTCACTAGCTGGGTCATAGGTACACTGAAATCCCAGACTTCACTAGGCAATGTATCCATGTAACAAACCTGCATATGTACTCCCCTGAATTTATACAAAATTTAAAAAGTAAAAAAAAAAAAATTCTCTTTAAGATCATGTTTCTGATTAATTTGGGTATATACCCAGAAGTGGAATTGCTGGATCATAGGGCAATACTATTTTTAATTTTTTGAGGAACTGCCATGATGTTTTGCATAGCATCTGTACCATTTTACATTCCCAACCACAATGCACAGGGTTTCAATTTCTTCACAGCTTTGCCAACACTTGTCATTTTCTGTTTTCTTAAACATACACAAACATATTTATAGTGATCATTTTAATGGGTTTAAAGTGGTATCTTGTGATTTTGCTTTGCATTTCCCTAACGAATAGTGATGTTTAGCATGTTTTCATCTTTCATTATTGCCACTTGTATATCTTCTTTGAATAAATGTCTATTTAAGTCCCTGCCCATTTTTAGTTGGGTTGTTATGCTGTTGTTGAGTTGTGACAGTTCTTTGTATATTGAACTTTGTATATATAAGTATATATATACATATATATATGATTTGCAAATATTTTCTTCCATACCATGGATTGACTTTTTACTCTGTCAATTGTGTCATTGGATGTACAGAAAATTTAAAATTTAATATAATCCAATTTGTTTAGTTTTTCTTTTGCTGCCTATGCTTTTGGTGTCATATTCAAGAGAGCATTGTCAAATCCAATGTTATGAAGATTATCTCCTATGTTAATAGTTTTACAGTTTGAGTTCTCATGTTTAGGTCTTTGATCTATTTTGATTTAATTTTTGTATACAGTGTAAGGTAGGGGTATAACTTTATTCTATTTTTTTTATTATTATACTTTAAGTTTTAGGGTACATGTGCACAACATGCAGGTTTGTTATATATGTATACATGTGCCATGTTGGTGTGCTGAACCCAGTAACTCGTCATTTACATTAGGTATATCTCCTGATGCTATCCCTCCCCCCTCCCCCCACCCCACAACATGCCCTAGTGTGTGATGTTCCCCTTCCTGTGTCCAAGTGTTCTTATTGTTCAATTCCCACCTATGAGTGAGACCATGCAGTGTTTGTTTTTTTGTCCTTGTGATAGTTTGCTGAGAATGATGGTTTCCAGCTTCATCCATGTCCCTACAAAGGACATGAACTCATCATTTTTTATGGCTGCATAGTATTCCATGGTGTATATGTGCCACATTTTCTTAATCCAGTCTATCATTGTTGGACATTTGGCTTGGTTCCAAGTCTTTGCTATTGTGAATAGTGCCGCAATAAACATATGTGTGCATGTGTCTTTATATCAACATGATTTATAATCCTTTGGGTATGTACCCAGTAATAGGATGGCTGGGTCAAACGGTATTTCTAGCTCTAGATCCCTGAGGAATTGCCACACTGTCTTCCACAATGGTTGAACTAGTTTACAGTGCTACCAACAGTGTAAAAGTGTTCCTATTTCTCCACATCCTCTCCAGCACCTGTTGTTTTCTGACTTTTTAACGATCGCCATTCTAACCGGTGTGAGATGGTATCTCATAGTGGTTTTGATTTGCATTTCTCTGATGGCTAGTGATGATGAGAACTTTTTCATGTGTCTTTTGGCTGCATAAATGTCTTCTTTTGAGAAGTGACTGTTCATATCCTTCACCCACTTTTTGATGGGGTTGTTTCTTTTTTTCTTGTAAATTTGTTTAAGTTCTTTGTAGATTCTGGATATTAGCCCTTTGGCAGATGAGTAGATTGCAAAAATTTTCTCCCATTCTGTAGGTTGCCTGTTCACTCTGATGGTAGTTTCTTTTGCTGTCCAGAAGCCCTTTAGTTTAATTAGATCCCATTTGTCAATTTTGGCTTTTGTTGTCATTGCTTTTGGTGTTTTAGACACAAAGTCCTTGTCCATGCCTATGTCCTGAATGGTATTGCCTAGGTTTTCTTCTAGAGTTTTTATGGTTTTCAGTCTAATATTTAAGTCTTTAATCCATCTTGAATTAACTTATTATAAGGTGTAAGGAAGGTATCCAGTTTCAGCTTTCTACATATGGCTAGCCAGTTTTCCCAGCACCGTTTGTTAAATAGGGAATCCTTTCCCCATTTCTTGTTTTTGTCAGGTTTGTCAAAGATCAGATAGTTGTAGATATGTGGTATTATTTCTGAGGGCTCTGTTCTGTTCCATTGGTCTGTATCCCTGTTTCGGTACTATGCTGTTTTGGTTAATGTAGCCTTGTAGTATAGTTTGAAGTCAGGTAGCGTGATGCCTCCGGCTTTGTTCTTCTGGCTTAGAGTTGACTTGGCAATGCCGACACTTTTTTGGTTCCATATGAACTTTAAAGTAGTTTTTTCCAATTCTGTGAAGAAAGTCATTGGTAGCTTGATGGGGATGACATTGAATCCATGGGATGTATCTCAAAATAATAAGAGCTATTTATGACAAACCCACAGCCAATATCATATGGAATGGGCAAAAACTGGAAGCATTCCCTTTGAAAACCGGCACAAGACAGGGATGCCCTCTCTCACCACTCCTATTCAACATAGTGTTGGAAGTTCTGACCAGGGCAATCAGGCAAGAGAAAGAAATAAAGGGTATTCAATTAGGAAAAAAGGAAGTCAGATTGTCCCTGTTTGCAGATGACATTATTGTATATCTTGAAAACCCCATCGTCTCAGCCCAAAATCTCTTTAAGCTGATAAGCAACTTCAGCAAAGTCTCAGGATACAAAATTGATGTGCAAAAATCACAAGCATTCTTATACACCAATAACAGACAAACAGAGAACCAAAACATGAGTGAACTCCCATTCACAGTTGCTTCAAAGAGAATAAAATATCTAGGAATCCAACTTACAAGGGATGTGAAGGACCTCTTCAAGGAGAACTACCAACCACTGCTCAACGAAATAAAAGAGGATACAAACAAATGGAAGAACATTCCATGCTCATGGATAGGAAGAATCAGTATCATGAAAATGGTCATATTGACCAAGGTAATTTATGGATTTAATATGTCTTCTTTTTAGAAATGTCTTTTCAAATCCTTTGCCCATTTATTGATTGAATTATTAGACTTTTTTCCTGTAGAGTTATTTATCTCCTAATGTATTATAGCTGTTAATCCCTTGTCAGAGTGGTAGTTTGTAAATAATTTCTCTAACTCTATTGGTTGTCCATTTGCTTTGTTGTGCAGAAGCTTTTTAACATGATGTGATCCCTGAAGTCTCCTTTTAAGCATATCTGCCTAAGGGCTTTTCAGCTTCTGAGTGTTCACTTCTAGTAACTGTAAACTCACTATCTTTTCAATCCATTCTGTGTGTAGACAAATATAATGGTCAGAAACTTCGTCCCTGTTTTCAGTTGAAATACACCTCTGTGTATTTCTCCTATCCATGGCTCCTAGCTCTGACTTAGGGGCAGCAAATAATACATCTATTTGTCTACTTCATCTTTCCTGTGACAAACCCTACAGCTTCGGGGCTCCAGAATGAAAAATCTTTCTTTCACACATTTTTCAATAGAACTGAGTTCCTGTATGTTCTCCCTGCTGCTTCCTAAAAAATGTTCTAATTTATCTGTATTTCTTTTAACATATGACACTCAGAAATGGAACTCAACTTGCTGATGAGGCCTGGACCAGGTAGTACAAGCCTGTCACCTCTGTCCTGCTGTCTATACTATAGAAATGCAGTCAGATACTATATTACCGTATTGAGCTATCATGTTATACTTATGTGTAAGCTGTAATAACTGCTTAGACATTTTTATCTATGCCTTTATTCTCTGTTGCATCCTCCACCTCTCTCCTATCTCACATGACTAAATTCAATCTATGACGGAAATGCAGGCAACTCATTGCCCTCCATCTAAGCCTAATCCAAGGACAGCTTGTCCAAATTCTCAGCTTAATATTTGCCCTGTGCTTGCTGCAAGCAAACATCATTTTGGGGAAAGGGATCTCAAGAAGATATTTTGTCCTTCTTACATACTCCTTTAAAATCAAGAAAAATATTACTATTTTTTATATATATATATATATTTTAATTTATTTTATTTTATTTTATTTTATTTTATTTTATTATCATTATACTTTAAGTTTTAGGGTACATGTGCACAATGTGCAGGTTACTTTATGTATACATGTGCCATGCTGTTGTGCTGCACCCATTAACTCATCATTTAGCATTAGGTATATCTCCTAAAGCTATCCCTCGCCCCTCGCCCCACCCCACAACAGTCCTCAGAGTGTTATGTTCCCCTTCCTGTGTTCATGTATCTGATCTTTGACAAACTGAGAAAAACCAGCAATGGGGAAAGGATTCCCTATTTAATAAATGATGCTGGGAAAACTGGCTAGCCATATGTAGAAAGCTGAAACTCGATACCTTCCTTACACCTTATACAAAAATTAATTCTAGATGGATTAAAGACTTAAACGTTAGACCTAAAGCCATAAAAACCCTAGAAGAAAACCTAGGCATTACCATTCAGGACACAGGCATGGGCAAGGACTTCATGTCTAAAACACCAAAAGCAATGGCAACAAAAGTAAAAATTGACAAATGGGATCTAATTAAACTAAAGAGCTTCTGCACAGCAAAACAAATTACCATCAGAGTGAACAGGCAACCTACAGAATGGGAGAAAATTTTCTCAACCGACTCATCTGACAAAGGGCTAATATCCAGAATCTACAATGAACTCAAACAAATTTACAAGAAAAAAACAAACAACCCCATCAAAAGTGGGCAAAGTACATGAACAGACACTTCTCAAAAGAAGACATTTATGCAGCCAAAAAACACATGAAAAAATGCTCACCATCACTGGCCATCAGAGAAATGCAAATCAAAACCACAATGAGATACCATCTCACACCAGTTAGAATGGCGATCATTAAAAAGTCACGAAACAACAGGTGCTGGAGAGGAAGTGGAGAAATAGGAACACTTTTACACTGTTGGTGGGACTGCAAACTAGTTCACACCTTGTGGAAGTCAGTGTGGCGATTCCTCAGGGATCTAGAACTAGAAATACCATTTGACCCAGCCATCCCATTACTGGGTATACACCCAAAGGACTATAAATCATGCTGCTATAAAGACACATGCACATGTATGTTTATTGCGGCACTATTCCCAATAGCAAAGACTTGGAACCAAGCCAAATGTCCAACAATGATAGACTGGATTAAGAAAATGTGGCACATATACACCATGGAATACTATGCAGCCATAAAAAATGATGAGTTCATGTCCTTTGTAGGGACACGGATGAAATTGGAAATCATCATTCTCAGTAAACCATCGCAAAGACAAAAAACCAAACACCGCATATTCTCACACATAGGTGGAAAATATTGCTATTATAACTGTTACAGACTACTCCAAAACCAGGATTTGAAGACTATTAAATGGGGACAGAGACTTTGGCTACTTTGTTCATTCATTGAAGGAAAAGGTAGTACAACACTCTCACTTGGAAGAGTCCAAGAGCTCTCACTCTCAAGAAGTGTTTATTTAAGTCTAACTTAATTTCTCTGGCTGAAATTTAAGCCAATTTCCATTTTTTTAAAAAAGAGAGGAAGGATGTTATATTGAAAACACTCTACTCTGCCAAAGAATTCCTGAATGTTCAAGGCCAAGACCTTTTCTTTCTCTGGGCATCAATTTTCTCATTTGTAAGTCAAGAAAAACAATACTTTACTCAAAGTGCTGTTGTGACCATTCAATGATAAAGCACCCATAGAAAGGGCAGTCATCAGTGTCTGTCAAATAATGGGTGTACTCAATAGTTTTTTTTAATTCTGTATCCTATAGTGACAGAAATGAAAGGAGAGTTTCCTGATCCCCCTCTCAGAGCATCCAACAGGGGTTTGGCTTGCCTTTTGGGTCATCCCATCCATCTGCTTAAAACCCTAGCAGGAGGTGAACATGCAGATGGGAAGGTGCAGAGGCCAGGGCAAGAGGTCTGGGCTCCAGCCTTGTGATAGTGTCTAGGGGTGGGTGCCTGAAACCCCAGTGTAACAAAGCTCTTTCAGCTTTACTGTCCACAGATGGTTTTAGTGTTGACCAGCTCAATGCACCCTCTCCCTTTTTGCAAGTGCAGAGGGCCAGTGGAACAGCTTTCTGTATCTCGAGCTCTTTCCCAGCATCCCAGAAATATTGGTCACACATGGATTTGAACAATGAATACGAGGTTTTATTCAATTGTGGAGGTGGCTTTCAGTGGTCTGGATGAGGAGCTGGAAGGGTAGATAAGTTTGAGTTGTTAGAATTTGAGATGAAGTACAGTATTCCCTGGATGTGGGATATTTGTAGTGAGGCTTAAGAAGAAGAGGGCAGACAGGACATTCTTGCAAACTAAGCAGAGTAAATGGGTCCCATTGGGCACTAGTCAATGCAGTATACAGCTAAGACAAGCTGGAGGACCTCATGACCATTGCTAAGTGTCGAGAAAAATTGTGAGAGAGCCAGCCTGTGACAAAGTCTTTAGATTGTGGATGGATGTCAAAATTTTAACCTCTGCTCTCATCTTCCCACAACCACTACCATCTCTTAGATCATCATTATTTTTTCTACAAATGTACTTGTCCTTTTGAAGCATTTATGCAATTTGTAGTTATTTGTTTATATGTGGATCTGTTTGTTTATTTTCTGTCTTCCCCATTGGATTGAGAGCTCTCTGAAAATAACTGTTGGTGTTTAGCTCTTTAGCCATACTACTTAACACAATTCCAATAACATAGTAGACTTTTCCTAAATGTTTGTCGATTGAATGAATGATATGTCTAGGGCTCCTTAAGCCCAAAGAAACCTGCAGCCCAGAGTTCTTAAAAAGAAGAGGTCTAGATCTGTAAAACAGAATGTCTGAGTTACTTTCTCATGTTTATTTTCAAATGGCATTTTGACATGTATCCTTAAAAAATCACAAACCATTAAATATAAACGTTTACCTAAGACCTATATACATCAAATATCCTCACCTTATTTCTGATTCCATCTCCATCATTGAACTTTCTCATCATTGTGTATAGAATAAAGGAAGGAGCAGAGATGAGGGATTAAATGGAAAAATGAAATGGGATTAGGATGAAGAATGAGTAGGAGGTAGAACACGGTGAGAGTAAGGAGAAAAATAAAGGTGAAGAATGTCTTTTACAACTTGATATGGTTTGCATGTGTGTCCCCCCCAAATCTCATGTTTAATTTTAATCCCTAATGTTGAAGATGGACCTTGGTCAGCAGTGATTGGATCATGGGGACAGATTTTTCATGAATGGTTTATCACCATCCCCTTTGGTACTGTCCTCATGATACTGAGTGAGTTCTCGTTAGAAACTGGTCATTTAAAAGTGTGTGGCACCTCCACCCTTGCTCTCTCTTGCTCCTGCTCCTGCCATGTGAGATGTTTCACTCTCCCTTTGCCTTTCTCCATGACTGTAAGCTTCCTGAGGACTCCCCAGAGGCCAAGCAGATACCACCATCATGCTTTCTGTACAGCCTATGGAACTGTGAGCAAATTAGTTATTGCTTTATAGATCACCCAGTCTCAGGTTTTTTATAGCAATATTAGAAAAGACAATACACATTTATTATTTGGTAATCAACCAATAGAATTTTATATACTGAAAGATGCATCCAAATGTTCTGCTTTATTGCCAGATTAGCTTAAAGAATGATGCCTGGTTCCCTTTACCTGTGCCAGGAGACATGTTAAGAAACCTGGGACAAGATTTGAGGGGAAAGGCCTGAAGGGTAGTAAGGGAAGTATAAGCTATCATGAGTTGATTCTTTATAGGCTCAGGATCTTTTCACAGGTTCTACTCCTTTCTGATTCTCCATAAAACTTCTTAGAGCCTGGTTGCTGCCTAAAATTAATCAGGACTTTATCCCTTTAGTTGAAATCTTATTTTCTGTTATAACACAACTCTCCACCACCGTATCACTCAACAAAATTAACGTGAAAGTTTGAAAGTCCAATCTTACTTTCATATTCAAGATGAAGTACAGGTTAGTAGGAAAAGTGATGTAATATTGTCTGAAACTTTGCTCTTGAAATCCTAGCTCCATCACTTCCTAGAGGTGGAAAGTAAATTTACCTCCATTAGCCTGGTGTCTCATATCCAAATCGGAGTTAATAATCCCTTCCTCCCAGGTTGTTGTAAGAATTAATTTAAATAAAAAATGTCATTGGGCTTAGTGGCTCATGCCTGTAATCCCAACACTTTGGGAAGCTGAGGTAAGCTGATTCTTTGCATCCAGGAGTTCAAAACCAGCCTTGGCAACATAGTGAAACCCCGTCTCTACAAAAAAGATACAAAAAAATTCATTGGGCATGGTGGTGTGCTCCTGTAGTCCCAGCTACCCAGGAGGCTGAGGTGGAAGGATCACCGGGGCCTGGGGTCTGAGATTGCAGTGATTCACGATCATGTCACTGTATTCCAGCCTGGGCAATAAAGTGAGACCCTGCCTCTAAATAAATGAATACATAAATACATAAATACATAAATAAATAAATAAGAAAATGTCTGAAAAATTTGTAGCATGCCTCTAATAACAAAGTTGGTATGTGTAAATATTTTAATCACCCAATGCCATCAGTAAATGTATTGGAGCCCAGATTAAGGTCATGCTTTTAACAAGTGAGATTACACCATGAAAAAAAAGGCTATATAAGTGTGTGTGGGTAAGATGAGGCCAGTAAGTAGGAAGGCATAGATGACCTGTGTAAGAGAGATAACTGGTCCAGGAGTGAACAAAAGGGCAAAGAAACCTCATCAACCTCCAACTTTTACTTTTCATGTCACAGTATCTTGCATGATTTCTGGACAGAAAGGAAGTGAAAGATTTGCATGGTTTTAGACCATACAGAGATATATCTTCCCTGCTATTTGTAGAACTGAGCTGTGGTGTAGTTGCTATAATTTTTCTTTTTTTTTTTTTTATTATTATTATTATACTTTAGGTTTTATGGTACATGTGCGCAATGTGCAGGTAAGTTACATATGTATACATGTGCCTATAGGAATTTTTTTTTGGGTGCTGTACCAGTGTTCAGCTGAACTGTTCCAACATTGAAAAAATCAGGTTGGAGAGTAAAATACATAATTTTATACATATAACACAAGGAGCCAGTTTAACTTTGATTTTGTCTAGATGGTATTTTGATGCTGTAAGCCAAAATCCTGACTTGACTGGAAGAAAAAGCACTTGCTCAGAACCCAATATACATGGGTTATAATTTTGCCTTTCTGAGTCAGCTTGACTTACTTCTGTTAAATATCATCCATAAAATGGGCATAAGAAGAAATGATCCAGGAGGCAGAGCAAGATGACAGAATAGAAGCCTCCACCAATCTTCCCTCTGGCAAGGGCAACAATGTAAAAACTATTTATACAGAAAAAAAATACCTTTATAAGAACCAAAAACCAGGTGAGCACTCACAGTACCTGGTTTAACTTCATACTGCAAAAAAAAAAATTCTGAATTGCCAACACCGCCCGTCCACCACACCCCCAGTAGTGGCAGCATGAAGTGGAGAACATCTCTGGGCACCAGAGGCAGGAGAGCACTGCAGTTGTGAGGCATTGATCTCACTGCTGTCCTGTTAGAGCAGAAAGAAACCCTGGACCAAACTTAACTGATACACTCCCATGGAGGCAGTATTCAAACCAGCCCTAAGCAGAGGGAAATTGTCACAGATCATGAGTTCAAAACTTGAGTTCCCACACACCTCACCACCTAGGACTAAATTGCTCTGGGACTCCAAGTACACTTGAAAGGTAGTATAGGACATAAGGACTGCAACTCTTAGGCAAGCCCTAGTGCTGAAATGGGCCCAGAGAAAGTGGAGTGTGGGGGTGAGGGTACATGATCTACTGAGCTGGGGTGTCTAAGAAAATGCTGCCGTCACCCCTACCTTAACCCTAGGCTACATAGTTTGTAGCTCCAAAAGAGACTCCATATTTCCACCCAAGGATAGGAGAGGAAAGAGTGGGGATGACTCTGTCTTGTATCTTGGATATCAGGTCTGGCACAGCAGGATAGGACACTGGTAAGAGTCATGAGGCCCTTGTTCCAGGCTCTAGCTCCTGGATGGCATTTCTAAACATGGCCCAAGCCAGAAGGGAACCCACTGCCTTGAAAGGAAGGATCCATTCCTGGCAGCCTTCATCAACTACTAACTGAAGAGCCTTTGGGCCCTGAATAACCAACAGTACTACCTAGGTACTACATCAAGGGCCTTGGATGATCCTTTGAGATGAACTGGATTCAGATGAGACATAGCATATTACCAACTGTGGTGGCTACAGGGCAAAACTTCTTCTGTTTGAGAAAAGCAGAGGGAAAAGTAAAGGGGACTTTGCCTTACACCTTAGGTACCAGCATGGACACAGGGGGATATAGCACCAGGCACACTACTGGGGTCCCCGATTCTAGGACTTGACTCCGAGATAGCATTTTTATATCTGCCATGGGCCAGAGGTGAGCCCACTTCCCTGATGGGTGAGTCCCAGGCCAGGCAGCATTCATGAAAAGTTGATGTAAGAGTCATTGAGCCTTAAGGGAAAAACGGCAATAGTCTAGCAGTACTCCATGTGGCATGCGATGATAGAGACTATGGGGTAAGGCTCTTCTGCATTTGGAAATGGGAGGGAAGAATGGGAAGGACTGCATCTTGTGGTTTGAGGACCAGATTGACTGCAGTAAAATAGAACACCAGGTAGACTTCTAGACTTCTAAGATCTTTTACTCTAGTCCCTGACTACTGGAAGTCACCTTTGGACCCATCCAGGGACTGGGAGAACTCATTGCCCTTAAGGGAAAGATATAGGCTTCAGTGGCTTTACCAGCAGTTAATTGTAGAGCCCTAGAGTTTTCAGCAAACATAGACAGTAGCCAGCAAATGGTTACAGTAAGCCTTGAGAAAGACGCAGGTGCTGTGCTGGCTTCAGTTCTGACCCAGTGCAGTCATAGTGGAGGTGGCCACCAGGGTGCTTGTGTGACTTCACCCACAGATTTAAGTGGCTCAGAACAGAGACAGGCTCCGTTTGTTTGGGAGAAAGTAAGGGAAAAGAAAAAGAGTCTCTGCCTGGTTATCCAGAGAATTATGGTGGTCATGTCCAAGATCATCAAAGTGGTACCTTTATGAGTTTTCAAGAACCATCGTGTTACTGGGCTTGAAGTGCCCCCTAAAGCAGACACAGCTTGGATAGCAACATCCGAGTCCTTTCAAGTATCTAGAAAACCTTTCTACATATGGCTAGCCAGTTTTCCCAGCACCATTTATTAAATAGGGAATCCTTTCCCCATTGCTTGCTTTTGTCAAGTTTGTCAAGATCATGTGGTTGAAGATATGCGGCATTATTTCTGAGGACTCTGTTCTGTTCCATTGGTCTATCTCTCTGTTTTGGTACTAGTACCATGCTGTTTTGGTTACTGTAGCCTTGTAGTATAGTTTGAAGTCAAGTAGTGTGATGCCTCCAGCTTTGTTCTTTTGGATTAGTATTGGCTTGGCAATACAGGCTCTTTTTTGGTACCATATGAACTTTAAAGTAGTTTTTTCCAATTCTGTGAGGAAAGTCATTGGTAGTTTGATGGGGATGGCATTGAATCTATAAATTACCTTGGGAAGTATGGCTATTTTCATGATATTGATTCTTCTTACCCATGAGCATGGAATGTTCTTCCATTTGTTTGTATCATCTTTTATTTCATTGAGCAGTGGTTTGTCATTCTCCTTGAAGAAGTCCTTCACATCCCTTGTAAGTTGGATTCCTAGGTATTTTATTCTCTGTGAAGCAATTGTGAATGGGATTTCACTCATGATTTGGCTCTCTGTTTGTCTGTTATTGGTGTATAAGAATGCTTGTGATTCTTGCACATTGATTTTGTATCCTGAGATTTTGCTGAAGTTGCTTATAAGCTTAAGGAGATTTTGGGCTGAGACAATGGTGTTTTCCAGATATAGAATCATGTCATCTGCAAACAGCGACAATTTGACTTTCTCTTTTCTTAATTGAATATCCTTTATTTCCTTCTCCTGCCTAATTGCCCTGGCCAGAACTTCCAACACTATGTTGAATAGGACTGGTAAGAGAGGGCATCCCTGTCTTGTGCCCATTTTCAAAGGGAATGCTTCCAGTTTTTGCCCATTCCATATGATATTGGCTGTGGGTTTGTCATAGAGAGCTCTTATTATTTTGAGATACGTCCCATCAATACCTAATTTATAGAGAGTTTTTAGCATGAAGGTTGCTGAATTTTGTCAAAGGCCTTTTCTTCATCTATTGAGATAATCATGTGGTTTTTGGCTTTGGTTCTGTTTATATGCTGGATTACATTTATTGATTTGCGTATATTGAACCAGGCTTGCAACCCAGGGATGAAGCCCACTTGATCATGGTGGATAAGCTTTTTGATGTGCTGCTGGATTTGGTTTGCCAGTATTTTATTGAGGATTTTCGCATCAACGTTCATCAAGTATATTGGTCTAAAATTCTCCTTTCTGGTTGTGTCTCTGCCCGGCTTTGGTGTCAGGATGATGCTGGCCTCATAAAATGAGTTAGGGAGGATTCCCTCTTTTTCTATTGATTGGAATAGCTTCAGAAGGAATGGTACCAGTTCTTCCTTGTACCTCTCGTAGAATTCGGCTGTGAATCCATCTGGTCGTGGACTCTTTTTGGTTGGTAAACTATTGATTATTGCCATAATTTCAGAGCCTGTTATTGGTCTATTCAGAGATTCAGATACTTCCTGGTTTAGTCTTGGGAAGGTGTATGTGTCAAGGAATTTATCCATTTCTTCTAGATTTTCTAGTTTATTTGTGTAGAGGTGTTTGTAGTATTCTTTGATGGTAGTTTGTATTTCTGTGGGATTAGTGGTGATATCCCCTTTATCATTTTTTATTGCATCTATTTGATTCTTCTCTCTTTTCTTCTTTATTAGTCTTGCTAGCGGTCTATCAATTTTGTTGATCCTTTCAAAACACCAGCTCCTGGATTCATTAATTTTTTGAAGGGTTTTTTGTGTCTCTATTTCCTTCAGTTCTGCTCTGATTTTAATTATTTCTTGCCTTCTGCTAGCTTTTGAATGTGTTTGCTCTTGCCTTTCTAGTTCTTTTAATTGTAATGTTAGGGTGTCAATTTTGGATCTTTCCTGCTTTCTCTTGTGGGCATTTAGTGCTATAAATTAGCCATATGTTGAAAGCTGAAACTGGATCCCTTCCTTACACCTTATACAAAAATTAATTCAAGATGGATTAAAGACTTAAACATTAGACCTAAAACCATAAAAACCCTAGAAGAAAACCTAGGCATTACCATTCAGGACATAGGCGTGGGCAAGGGCTTCATGTCTAAAACACCAAAAGCAATGGCAACAAAAGTAAAAATTGACAAATGGGATCTAATTAAACTAAAGAGCTTCTGCACAGCAAAACAAACTACCATCGGAGTGAACAGGCAACCTACAAAATGGGAGAAAATTTTCTCAACCTACTCATCTGACAAAGGGCTAATATCCAGAATCTACAATGAACTCAAACAAATTTACAAGAAAAAAACAAACAACCCCATCAAATGTGGGCAAAGGACATGAACAGATATTTCTCAAAAGAAGACATTTATGCAGCCAAAAAACACATGAAAAAAATGCTCACCATCACTGGCCATCAGAGAAATGCAAATCAAAACCACAATGAGATACCATCTCACACCAGTTAGAATGGCAATCATTAAAAAGTCAGGAAACAACAGGTGCTGGAGAGGATGTGGAGAAATAGGGACACTTTTACGCTGTTGGTGGGACTGTAAACTAGTTCAACCATTGTGGAAGTCGGTGTGGTGATTCCTCAGGGATCTAGAACTAGAAATACCATTTGACCCAGCCATCCCATTACTGGGTATATACCCAAAGGACTATAAATCATGCTGTTACAAAGACACATGCACACATATGTTTATTGCAGCACTATTCACAATAGCAAAGACTTGGAACCAACCCAAATGTCCAACAATGATAGACTGGATTAAGAAAATGTGGCACATATACACCATGGAATACTATGCAGACATAAAAAATGATGAGTTCATGTCCCTTGTAGGGACATGGATGAAATTGGAAATCACCATTCTCAGTAAACTATCACAAGAACAAAAAACCAAACACCGCATATTCTCACTCATAGGTGGGAATTGAACAATGAGAACACATGGACACAGGAAGGGGAACATCACACTCTGGGGACTGTTGTGGGGTGGGGGGAGGGGGGAGGGATAACTTTAGGAGATATACCTAATGCTAAATGATGAGTTAATGGGTGCAGCACACAAGCATGGCACGTGTATAAATAAACTAACCTGCACATTGTGCACATGTATGCTAAAACTTGAAGTATAATAGTAATAAAATAAAATTTAAAAAATAGGGAAATGGGATCATATCAAGTTACAAAGCTTCTGCACAGCAAAGTGTATAATCAACCAAGTGAAGTGGCTTACTACAGAATGAAAGAAAATATTTTCAAACTACCCTTATTAAAAGAGATCAATAACTAGAATATATAAGGAGCACAAACACCTCTATAGGAAAAAATTTAATAACCAGATCAAAAACTGGGCAAAGTATTTGAATAGACGTTTCTCAAAAAGAAACATAGAAAAGGGAAACAGGCATATGAAAAGGTACTCATTATCATTGATTATTAGAGAAATGCAAATCAAAACTACAATGAGTTATCATCTCTCCTCAGTTGAAATGGCTTATATCCAAAAGGCAGAACAATAAATGATAGAGAGGTTGTGGAGAAAAGGGAATCCTCATACACTGTTGTTGGGAATGGGAATTATTACAACCACTATGGAGAACAGTTTGGAGGTTTCTCAAAAAATTAAAAATAAACTGCTGTATGATCCAGCAATCCCATTCCTGGGTATATACCCAAAAGAAAGGAAATCACTATATTGAAGAGGTATCTGCATTTCCATGTTTGTCTCAGCACTCTTCCCCATAGCCAAGAGTTGGAGGCAAATAAATAAATGAGATTCTGTCATTTGCAACAACATGGAAAGAACTGGAGATCGCTATGTGAAATAAAATAAGCCAGGCACAGAAAGACAAACATCACATGTTCTCACTTATTTGTGAGATCTAAAAATCAAATCAATTGAACTGATGGACATAGAGTAGAAGGATGGTTACCAGAGACTCGTAAAGGTAGTAGGGGGCTAGGAGGGTAGTCAGGGTAATTAATGGGTACAAAACAATAGAAAGAATGAATGGGACCTAATATTTGATAGCACAACAGGGTGGCTATAGTCAATAATAAGTTAATTTTACATTTAAAAATAACTAAAAGAGTGTGATTGGATTCCTTATAACAGAAAATATAAGTGCTTGAGGGGATGAATACCCCATTCTGTATGATGTGCTTATTTCACACTGCATGCTTGTATCAAAACATCTCATGTGCATTACAAATATATCCACCTACCATGTACCCACAAAAAATAAAAATTAAAAATTAAAAAATTATGTTTCTATGTGTTATCAATGAACAATATGAAAAGGAAATTGAGAAAACTGTTACATTAATAATAATATCAAAAACATAAAATATTTAGGAATCAACTTAATAAAAGAAGTGCAAAACTATCCTGGATTGGAATGCAATGCAGCTATAGTCCCAAACTGATCTACAGATTCAGCAAAATATTCCATCAATACCCCACCTACATTTTACTTTTTCAGAAATGAGCATACTGATCCTAAAATTCTCATGAAAATGGGAAAAAAAATTGCAAAGTCAAAATGATTTTGAAAAGAACAAACTTGGAGGAATCGCATTTCCTGATTTCCAACACTACTATAAAGCAGAAATTAAAACAGAATAAAATTTAGAGTCAAAAAATAATCCTTTACGTTTATAATTAATTGATTTTTGACAAGGGTGCTAAGACAATTCAACGGGTAAAAATATTCTTTTCAACAATAGTGCTTGAAAAACTGGATATCCACATGAAGATAATGTATGTGAATACTTTCTTCATAAAATCCACAAAAGTTAGCTCAAATGGATTATAGATCCAAATGTAACAATTCAAGTGATAGAATTTTAAAAGAAAATAATTTAGTAAATGTTTCTAAGCTTGGGTTAGGCAGTGGTTTTTAGATTAAACTCAGAGCAAAGCAACAAAATGAAATCAGATAAATTGTACTTTAAAATTAAAACCTTTTTTGTTTCTTAGGCCACTATCAAATAATGACAGAAAATACTTGCAAATGATGTATCTGATAAAAATTTTGTATCCAAAATATATAAAGAACTGGTTCAAATTAACAACAAGGAAACAAGCCCAATTTTAAAAATCAGCAAAGGAATTGAATACATTTTTTTCCGAAGGAGATACGAATAGTTGACAAGCACATGAGAAGCTTCTCAAGTCTTTAAGGAAATGCAAATCAAAACCACAATGAGATACCACTTTGTGCCTACTAGGAGGGCTATACTATAAATAAAATCTAGTCAATAGCAAATGTTAGCAAAGGTGTGTTGTGACTGCAGCCCTGATATATTGCTGGTAGTCATGTAAAATGGTACAGTCACTGTGGAAAACAGTTTGGCAGTTCTTCAAAATGTTAAACAGAGTTAACTCTGTGACCTGGTAATTCAATTCCCAGGTATATATTCAAGAGAATTGAAAACATGTTCACACAAAAACTAGTGACTCTTCATAGCAATATTATTCCTGATAACCAATAAACAAGAATAAAGTGTCCACCAGCTGATGGGCAGGAAACAAAAAGTGGTATAATTCATGCAACTGAATAATATTCAACAATTAAAAGGAATGAAGTACTGATGCATGCAAAGACATGGATGAACCTTGAAAGTATTATGCTTAGAGAAATAAGCCAGACATAAAAGGACAAATATTATATGATCCCATTTATGTAAAATATCCACAATAAATAAATTCACAGCTATGAAAGGTATATTAGTGGTTGCTTAGGATTGGGGAGAATGAGGGAGGAATTCTTAAAAATTGATACAGAGAGTTTGTTTGCTGTGATTAAAATATTTAAAATTAGATATTGGTGATAGTCCAAACTCTGCAAGTATACTAAAAGCCACTGAATTGTATACTTTGAAGTTCTGAATTTTATGGTATGTGAATTATTATCTTAATAAAGCTGCTATTTTAAAAGATGGGATACAATAAATATGAAAAGAATTTCTAATATTTACATCATGAACCCCTTTTAAAGACCACTGAAAAAGGAAATCAGATACGTAATAATTAAAAGCAAACTGTCTTCCAGATTGAGATTTTCTGTAGATCAACTCATGTAATCCTCCAACTTACTCTGTGAAGCAGTTATTGCATTTCTAATTTTTTTAATGAGAAACAACAGCTGAGAGAATTGAAGTACACTCCTTAAAACAACAAGTGGTGGAGCCAGGTTTGGAACATTGCTCACTAGTTTAATCACCATTTTATATTTACAGCTGAGCAATACTACTTCTCATACGGAGCTTGACATTTCTAGATTTTTCAGCGACTTTTCTTTCTTCTGCACCCTTGATCTTTCAACGTCCCCTGCATTATTCCTTTCGAATTGTTTGCCCAGCTTTATTTCCCTAATTTTATTTATTTATATATTTATATTTATTTATTTATTTATTTATTTATTATTATACTTTAGGTTTTAGGTACATGTGCGCAATGTGCAGGTTAGTTACATATGTATACATGTGCCATGCTGGTGCGCTGCACCTACTAACTCGTCATCTAGCATTTGGTGTCTTTTGGTTAAAGAACCACAGGGGACTTGCTTATCTCCTGGGATCCCTTCTATACCTCTCTCTGCTCCTGTCTGCCTTTTCTGAGGCCCCAGGAAATCAGTTTGCTTTCTTTTCCTCTTCCTTTTTATTTCTTCAAATAATTCAATTTCTTTTTCATAACTTTTTTATAAGCAAAATATATGGCCATAGTAGTAATTTTATAAACACACAGAAATGGGATGAAAACTGCACATTCTTATCCTGAGGTAATCTACTTTATTTATTTCAATTCTTCCCCTTCTTTCTCTGTTTATACAAATTGGCATTAAACTGTGTATGAATTTATGAATTGCTTTTTGACTTAATAATATGTCATGATATTATTCACATGCATGGCAATTAGTGATTGCATCATCTTCCATTATATTGATGTTTATAGCTTATTTACATTACTACTATGTTCATCTTGTACCCATATTTTTAACAACTTTATTGAGATGTAGTTCACATGTTGCATAATCATCCACTTAAAGTGCTCATTTTAATGATTTTATGGTATTCATAGACATGTGTAACTGTCACTACGGTCAATTTTAGAACATTTTCACTAACTTAAAAAAAATTCTGTGCCCTTTAGCAATCATACTCATCTATGCATCTGTCCCAGTGGCATCTATAGATATGACTAATTTTGTACCCCTACATTTGATTATTATGGAAATTTTGCATAACTGAATTATATAATATGTGATCTTTTGTGACTAAATTATTTCACTTAGGGTAATGATTTCAATGTTCATTTGTGTTGCAGCATGTATCAGTACTTCATTCCTTTTTATGGCCATATAACATTTCATTGTAGAGATATACCATATTTTGATTATCCATTCATCAATTCGTGAACATTTTAGCTGTCTTCACTTTTTATTATTGTGAATATGCTTCTATAAACATTCATGTATAAATTTTTTGTTGATTTGTTTATTTTAAATTCTATTTTTAAGTGACAAATAACAACTTTATTGAGCACAATGTGAAGTTTTGATAAATGTTTACAATGTGGAATAATTAAATCAGGCTAATTAACAAATTTATTACCTCACATGCTTATTTTTTTGTGATGAAAACATTACACACATGAACATATGTTTTCACTTCTCTTGGGTTTATACCTAGCAGTAGAGTTGCTGAGTTAAATGGTAACTCTATTTCTAACGTTTTCAGGAACTATAAAAGTATTTTTTACAGGGACTTTATCATTTTACATTCCCAACAGCAATGTATGAGAGATTAATTTCTCTACATTCTCACCAATATTTGAGATTTTTTTTAAAAAAATATAGTCATCCTAGTGGGTTTCAAGTGGTATCCCATTGTATTTTCAATTTGCATTTCTCTAATGACATTGAGTGTCTTTCCATGAGCCTTTTGGCCTTTTGTATATCTTCTTTAGGAAAATATGTATTCAAATACTTTGTCTTCACAGTCAAAAATTACAGATTGTGGTGAAGCTACAGAAAAAAAGGGAACACTTATATGCTGTTGGTGGGAATATAAGTTAGCTCACCCCTATGGAAAGCAGTTTGGAGATTTCTCAAAGAACTAAAAACAGAAACTACTGATCAATCCAGGAATTTCATTACTGAGTATATGTCTGATATCGTTTGGATTTGTGTCCCTGCCCAAATCTCATGTCGAATTGGATCTCGTTTTTTTATTCATTCAGCCAGTCTATGACTTTTCATTGGAAACTTTAGTCCATTTAGATTCCATGCTATTATTGAGAAGTAGGGACTTAACGCCTGCTATTTTGTTATCTGTTTTCTGGTTATTTTGTGGTCTTCTCTTCTTTCCTTTCATCCTGTGTTCCTTTCAGTGAAAGTAATTTTCTCTGGTTGTATCTTTTAAGTTCTTGCTTTTTTTATGTGTGTATTCATTGTATGTTTTTTCACTTGAGGTTACCATGAGGCTTACAGATATTATTTTATGATCCATTATTTTAAATTCATGACAACTTAGGACCAATTGCAAAACACATAAATAATAATGCAAAATAAAACTAATAAAAACTCTACTCTTGTACTTCGTCCCCTGCTTTTTAACTTTTTGTTGTTTCTTTTTATGTCGTATTATAATTTTTATGTCTTGAAAAGTTGTCATAGTTATTTTTGATTGCTTCATCATTTTTCTTTCAACTAAAGATAACAGGAGTTTACATACTACAATTACAATGTTATAATATTCTGTGTTTTTCTCTATGCTTACTATTAACAGTGAGTTTTAAACCTTCAGATAATTTATTTTTGCTTCTCTCAGACTGAAGAATTCCCTTTAGCATTTATTGCAAGACATGTCTGGTGTTGGTGAAATTCCTCAGCTTCTGTTTGTCTGGGAATATCTTTAGTGTCTTATATGAGTAAAAGGATATTTTCCCTAGATATACTATTCTAGGGTAAAACCTTGTTTCTGTCAGCACTTTAAATCTGTCATGCCTCTCTCTTCTGGCCTGTAAGGTTTCCACTGAAAAGTCTGCTGCCAGTCATATTGGAGCTCCATTGCATATATATATGTGTGTGTATATATATATATATACACACACACACATATTTACATATATATACATATATATACACCTTTATATATATTTCAATTCTCTTTCTGCTTTCAGGAGCCTTTCTTTATCCTTGACATTTGAAAATTTAATTATTATATGCCTTAAAACAAACTTCTTTGGGTTAAAATTGCTTGATGTTCTATAACCTTCTTGTACATGAATGTTATGTTTCTCTAGGTTTGGGAAGTTCTCTGTCATTATCCTTGTGAATAAGCTTTCTACCCCAGTCTTTTTCTCTACCTCCTCTTTAAGACTAATAAGTCTTAAATTTGCCCTTTTGAGGCTATTTATATAGATCTTGTAAATGTGCTTTATTGTTTTTCTTTTTTCTTTTGTCTCTTTTTATTGTGTATTTTCAAATAGCCTCTCTTCAGGCTCATTAACTTTTTTCTCATTTGATTGATTCTGGTATTAAGAGACTCTGAGAATGAATTAGAGAGGAGTCCTTTCTTCTCAGTTTTTTGGAATAGTTTCAGCAGGAATGGTTCCAGCTTTTCTTTGTACATCTGGTAGAATTCAGCTGCAAATTCATCTGTCCCTAGGCTTTTTTTGTTGATGGTGGTAGGCTATTTATGTCTGATTCAATTTCATAGCTTGTTATTGGTCTTTTCAGGGATTCAGTTTCTTCCTGATACAGTCTAGAGAGGGCCTATGTGCCCAGGAATTTATCCATTTCTTCTAGATTTTCTAGTTTATATGCATAGAGGTGTTCATAATATTCTCTGATGTCTGTTTCTGTTTCCATTGAGTCAGTAGTAATATCCTCCTCATCATTTGTGATTGTGATTACTTTAATATTCTCTTTTCTTTTTTATTAGTCTAGCTAGAGGTCTATCTATTTTACTAATTTTTATAAATAAATAAATAAATAAATAAATAAATAAATAAATAACCTGCTCCTGGATTTAATTTTTTGAATAGATTTTCATCTCTATCTTCTTCTGTTCAGCTCTAAGTTTGATTATTTATTGTCTTCTGCTACCTTTTGGATTTATTTTCTCTCAGTTCTCTAGTTCTTTTAGTTGTGATGTCAGCTTGTTAACTTGAGATCTTTCTAACTTTTTGATCTGGGCACATAGTGTTATAAATTTTCCTCTTAACATTCCCTTACATATGTATGCATGAGCCATGTTGGTGTGCTGCACCCATTAACTCATCATTTAGCATTAGGTATATCTCCTAATGCTATCCCTCCACCCTCCTCCCACGTATACATATGTAACAAACCTGCATGTTGTGCACGTGTACCCTAAAACTTAAAGTATAATAATAAAATAAAAAATATATTTAAAAAAAATTCCCTTAGCTGTGTCCCAGAGATTCTGAAATATTGCATCTTAGTTCTCAGTAGTTTCAAAAAATTTTGATTTCTTCCTACGGATTCAATGCAATTCCCATAAAAGTGCTATCATCATTCTTCACGGAACTCGAAAAAAAAATCCTAAAATTCATATGGAACCAAAAAGAGCCCTCATAGCCAAAGCAAGACTAAGCAGAAAGAGCAAATCTGGAAGCATCACACTGCCTGACTTCTAATTATACTACAAGACTGTAGTTATAAAAACAGCATATACTGGTATAAAAATGGGCATTATATCAACAGAACAGGATAGAGAACACAGAAAGAAAGCCAAATACTTACAGCCAACTGATCTTTGACAAAGCAAACAAAAACATAAAGTGGGGAAAGGACACTCTATTCAACCAATGGTGCTGCAATAATTGGCAAGCCACATGTAGAAGAATGAAACTGGATCCTCATCTGTCACTTTATACAAAAATCAACCCAAGATAGATTAAATACTTAAATCTAAGAACTAAAACCATAAAAACTCAAGAATATAACATTGAAGAAACTCTTCTGTACATTGGATTAGGCAGAGTTCATGACCAACAAACCCAAAGCAAATGCAACAAAAACAAAACATAAATAGATGGTACTTAATTAAACTAAATGTTTCTGCACAGCAAAAGAAATAATCGGCACATGTATCTCATTTTTTAAAGAAGAAATAAAGAAAAAAAAGAAATAATCAGCAGAGTAAACAGACAACCCATAGAATGGGAGAAAATATTTGCACACTATACATCCAACAAAGGACTAATATCCAGAATCTACAAGGAACTCAAACAAATCAGCACTAAAAAACAAATCATCCCATCAAAAAAATGGGCAAAGGACATAAATAAACAATTCTGGAAAGAAGATATACAAATGGCCAACAAACATATGAAACAATGCTCACCATCACTAATTATCAGGAAAATGCAAATCAAAACCACGAGATACACCTTACCATGATATACCATGTCTTCTGCAAGAATGGCCATAATTAAAAAATAATAGATGTTTGTGTGGATGTGGTGAAATGGGAATATTTTAACACTGCTGGGGGAAATGTAAATTGGTACAACAACTGGGTGTCTACCTAAAAGAGTAGAAATCATTTTATGAAAAGACACTTGCACATAAACGTTTATAGCAGCACAAGTCTCAATTGCAAAAATATCAAACCAGTCTAAATGCCCACCAACCAATGAGTGGATTAATAAAATATGGTATACATACACTGTGGAATACTACTCAACCATAAAAGGGAGTGAAATAATGGCATTCACAGCAACTTGGACAGGGTCGGAGACATTATTCCAAGTGAAGTAACTCAGGATTGGAAAATGAAATATGTTCTCACTTACAAGTGAGAGGACACAATGGCATAAGAAAGATATAATGGACTTTGGGGACTCAAGGGAAAAGTTGGGAGAGGAGTGAGGAATAAAAGATTACACATTGGGTAGAGTGTACACTGCTTGGGTGACGGGTGCACTAAAATCTCAGAAACTAGGACCAAAGAACATATCCATGTAACAAAAAACCACCTGTTCCCCAAAACTATTGAAATAATAAATAAATAAATAAATAAATAAATAAATAAATGTTGTTTTACTGACAAAAAAAAATCTTCGGCTGGGGGTGGTGACTGACGCCTGTAATCCCAACATTTTGGGAGGTCGAGGTGGGTGGGTCACTTGAGGTTGGGAGTTCGAGACCAGCCTGAGCAATATGGAAAAACCTCATCTCTACTAAAAATACAAAATTAGCCAGGCGTGGTGGCACATGCCTGTAATCCCAGCTACTCGGGAGGGTAAGACAGGAGAATTGCTTGAACCCGGGAGGCGGAGGTTGCAGTGGGCTGAGATCGCGTCATTGCACTCCAGCCTGGGCAACAAGAGTGAAACTCCATCTCAAAAAAAGAAAAAAATTTCATCTCTGCCTTAATTTTATTATTTATCCGAAGTTATCTAGGAGCAGGTTATTCAATTTCCATTTAATTGTATGGATTTGAGTGAATTTTTTTGTCTTGATTTCTAATTTGATTGCACTCTTGTCCAAGAGATTGTTATAATTTGAGTTATTCTACATTTGCTGAGGAGTGTTTTACTTCTGATTATCTGATTGATTTTAGAATTTGTGCCATGTAGCAATGAAAATAATGTGTATTCTGTTGTTTTTGTGTTGAAAGTTGTGCAGATGTCTGTCAGGTCCATTTGATTCATTGCTCACTTCAGGTCCTGAATATCTGTTAATTGTCTGTCTTGATGATCTGTCCAGTATAGTCAATGGAGTGTTAAAGTCTCCCACTACAATTTTGTGGGAGTCTAAGTCTCTTCGAAGATGTTTACGAACTTGCTTTATGAAACTAGGTGCTCCTGTGTTGGGTGCATATATATTTAGGATAGTTAGAACTTGTTGAACTGAACCCTTTACCTTTATATAATGCCCTTCTTTGTCTTTCTTGATCCTTGTTGGTTTAAAATCCATTTTGTCAGAAACTAGAATTGCCTTCTCTGCTTTTTTTTATTTTTTTGGTAAATTTTTCTTCATGTCTTTATTTTGAGTCTCCCTGTGTCATTGCATATGAGATGGGTCTCTTAAAGAGAGCATAACAATGGATCTGAGCTCTATTCAGTTTGCCAATCTGTGTCTTTTAGTTGGGGCATTTAGCCCATTTACATTCCAGGTTAGTATTGATATGTGTGGATTTGATCCTGTCATGATGTAGGCTGGTTATTTGACAGACTTGTTTTTGTGGTTGCTTTATAGTGTCATTGGTCTGTGTTTTTGTGGTGCTGGTAACAGTCTTTTCTTTCTACATTTATTGCTTCCTTCATGAGCTCTTGTAAGGCAGATCAGGTGTTAATGAAGTCCTTCAATATTTGCTTTTCTGAAAAGGATCTTATTTATCATTCACTTATGAACCTTAGTTCGACCAAATATGAAATTCTGGATTAAAATTTTCTTTCTTTAAGAATATTAGATATTGACTCCAATCTCTTCTGATTTTTAGGGTTTATTTTAAAAGTCTGCTATCAGTCTGGGCTTCCCTTTGTAGATTACCTGACCTTTCTCTCTATCTGTGTTTAACTTTTTTTCTTCATCCTTGTAGAATCTGTTGATTATATGTCTTGGGGATGATCTCCTTGTGCAGACTCTTACTGAGATTTTCTGAAATTGAATGTTGGCCTCTCTACCTAGGTTGGGGAAGTTCTCATGGATGATAACGTGAAATATGTTTTCCAAGTTGAATCCATTATCATCATCTTTTTCGGAGACACCAATGAGTCATAGATTTGGTCTCTTTACATAATGACATATTTCTTGCAGGTTTTGTTTGTTCCTTTTCATTCTTTTTCCTCTATTCTTTTCCCACTGTCTTCTTTCAGAAAGCAAATTCTCAAAAGGAATTCACAACCAAATTCTACCAGATGTACATACAAGAACTGATATTATGCCTACTAAAACTAACCCAAAAAATTTAAGAGGAGGGACTCCTCCCTAACTTAATGTATGAGACTAGTATTATCTTTATACAAAAACCTGGCAAAGACACAACCAAGAATGAACTTTAGGCCAATGTTCTTGATGAACATCAATGCAAAAATCCTCAACAAAATACCAGAAAACCAAATCCAACAGCACATGAAGAAGCTTAACCACCAAAATCAAGTAAGCTTTATTCCTAGTATGCAAGTTTGGTTCACCATATGCAAATCAATAAATGTGGTTTATCACATAAGCAGAACCAAATACAAAAACCACATGATTATCTCAATAGATGCAGAAGACACTTTTGATAAACTTCAACACCTCTTTACATTAAAAATTCTCAATAAACTAGGTGGTAAAGGAATACACCTTAAAATAATAAGAGCCATCTATGACAAATCCACAGTAAACATTATACTGAATGGGCAAAAGCTGGAAGCATTCCTATTGAAAACTGGCAAAAGACAATGATGCCTTCACTCTCACCACTCCTATTTAACACAATATTGGAAATCCTGGCCAGAGCAATCAGGTAAAAGAAACAAATAAGGGGCATCCAGCCAGGAAGAGAAGAAGTCAAACTCTCCTTCCTTGCAAATGACATGATCCTGTATCTAAAAAACCCCATAGTCTTATCCCAAACTTCCTTCATCTTGTAAACAACTTTAGCAAAGCCTCAGGATTCAAAATCAATATGCAAAACTCACCAACGTTTCTATACACCAAAAAGAGTCAAGCCAAGAGCCAAATTAGAAATGCAATCCATTCACAATTGCCACAAAAAAGAAAATGATACCTAGGAATACAGCTAACCAAAGATGTGAAAGTCTCTACAAAGGAAACTGTAAAGCACTGCTCAGAGAAATTAGAAATGACACAAACAAATGGAAAAATATTCCATGTTCATGGATAAGAATAATCAGTATTACTAAAATGGCCACATTGCCTGAAGCAACTTATAGATTCAATGCGTTAAATTCAAATTTTATAAAAATATTATTAAATTACCATTGATGTTCCTCACAGAACTAGAAAAAGTATTTTAAAATTCAAATAAAGATAAAGGAAGCCTGAATAGCCAAGACAATCCTAACCAAAAAGAACAAAGCTGGAGGCATCATGCTACCTGATTTCAAAGTGTGCTAAAGGGCTATAGTAATGAAAACACCATGTCATTGATACAAAAACATACACATAGACCATTGGAATAGAGTAGATAATAGATAACCCAGAAATAAGACCGCAGTCATACAACTTTCTGATCTTTTATGAACCTGACATAAATAAGCAATGGGGGAAATATCTCCTATTCAATAAATGGTGCTGGAAAAACTGGCTAGCCATATGCAGAAAATTGAAACTGGACCCTTTCCTTACACTATATACAAAAATTAACTTTAACTCAAGATGTATTAAAGACTTAAATGTAAAACCCAAAACAATAAAAACCCTAGAAGAAAATCTATGTAATACCATTCACGACATAGACATGAGCAAAGATTTCATGATGAAGACACAAAAAGCAATTGCAAGAAAAGCAAAAGTTGACAAATAGAATCTAATTAAACTAAAGAGCTTCTGCACAGCAAAAGAAACTATCATCAGAGTGATCAGACAATCTACAGAATGGGAGAAAATTTTTGAAATCTAGCCATCTGAAAAAGGTCTAATATCCAGCATCTACCAGGAACTTAAACAAATTTACAAGAAAAAGAAAAACAAAAAAATACTCATTAAAAAGTGGGCAAAATACATGAACAGACACTTCTCTAAATATGACGTGCATGCAACCAATAAACATGAGAAAAGCTCAACATCCCTGATCAGTACAGAAATGCAAATCAAAACCACAATGAGATACTACCTCACACCACTCATAATGGCTATTACTAAAAAGGCAAAAAAACCAGATGCTTATGAGGTTGTGGATAAAAAGGAATACTTTTACATCGTTGCTGGGAGTGTAAATCAGTTCAACCATTGTGGAAGACTGTGGTGACTGCTTCTATACATACAGGCAGAAATACCATTTGATCTAGCAATCCCATTATTGGGTATATATCCAAAGGAATGTAAATCATTCTATTATAAAGATACACTCACACATATGTTCATTGCAGCACTATTCACAATAGCAGAGACATAGAATAAACCTAAAAGTCCATCAGTGATAGACTGAATAATGAAAGTGTGGTACATATACACCCTGGAATACCATGCAGCCATAAAAAGGAACAAAATTATGTCCTTTGCAAGGACATGGATGAAGTTGGAGGCCATTATGCTCAGCAAGCTAACACAGAAAAAGAAAACCAAATGATGCATGCTCTCATAAGTGGGAGATGAATGATGAGGACACATGGGAGGAGAACAACACACACTGGAGCCTGTCGGAGGGTGGCAGGCAATGGATGCTGGGCTTAACATCTAGGTAATGGGATAATCTGTGAGCAAACCACCATGGCATACATTGACCTATGTAACAAACCTGCACATCCTGCACATGTATCCATTAACTTAAAATAAAAATTGGAAATAAAAAAATAATAATCTCTTCAACAAATTATGCTGAGAAAACTGGATACTCATATGCAAAAATTAAACCTCCAATCTCATGTAAACCAAACTTGAAATGAATCACAGGCCTAAATATGAAAGCTGAAACTATAAAGCTTCTAGAAGAAAGCAAAGGAGAAAGACTTAAAAAACTACAGAAAGCAAAAATTATTTAAAAATTGATAAAATGGAATTTAGAATATTTAAACTTTCACTCTTTGTAAGATATATTAAGAAAATTAAAAGGCAAGTCACAAACAGGAAAAATAAATTTGCAAACCCTATACACGTAAAAGAACATCTGCCTAGAATATAAGAGGAAACTTCACAATTCAAAGAAAACTAAACAGCCAAATAAAAATGCAAAACAGATTTGAACAGACACTTCAGCAAGGAAGATCTACCAATGGCTGGCATGCACAGGCAAATATGTTCTACATCATTAGTCATTAAAGACATTCAAATTTAGATCACAAAAAAGATACTGCTACTTTCCCATTAAAATGGTTAAAATGATAGAAACTGACTATAGCATGTTTATCACTGATGTGGAGGAACTAGAACTCTCATCCACTGCTAAAGGTAATGCAAAATTATACAGTCATTCTGGAAAACAGTTTGGCAGTTTCTTTAAATGCTAAATATAAACCTACCATGTGACCCAATCAGTTCACTATTGAACTTCTAGGTGTTTAATCAAGAGAAATAAAAGCATATGCCCATGTAAATGCCCTTGTTTATAACAACCAAAACATGGAAACAACTTAAATTTCCATAAAGAGATGGATGAATAAACTTATTGTCACACATCCATACAATGGAATAGTATTCAGCAATAAACAGAAATGAGTATTACTTCACACTACAACATGGATGAATCTCAAAACAATTATTTTGAGAGAAAAAAATTGACAAGAAGAGCACATAATGTGATTTTATGTATACAAAACTCTAGAAAATGCAAGCTAATATATACTGGCAGAAAGCTGATCAGCGGTTCCCTAGGAATAGGGCTGAGGTGGCAGGGAGTGGCAGAAGCAAGGGATTACAAAAAGGTAAGAGAACAAATAAATATGTTCATTATCTTTATTGTGGTATTAGTTTCATGGATATATGCATGAAAACTCATCATATGGGACACTATATATATGTACATCATATATATCATTATATATATGTGAAATCATCCCTCAATAAAGCTTTTCTAAAAAGTTGGATTGCATCTAATAGTAGGTTTCTATACAACCTCTGTCAATATTCTACCAATATACTCAGAAGAAACGACTCATCACATTCACAATAAAATTAATTGTCTACCTAATTTCAGATTCTGGTAGCAAACCACACTAAGTGCAAGATTTATTGAAGACCAACCTAATTATGCATTACCTCATAGAACAATTTGCCTCTTGACATAGTTTGAATATTTGTCTCTTCCAAATATCATATTGAAATGTGATTCCCAATATTGAAGGTGGGACCTACTGGAAGGTGTTTGGGTCACGGGGATAGATTCTTTATGAATGGCTTGGTGCCTTTCCTGCAGTAATGAGTTCATGGAAGACCTGGGAACTTGATAAATAGAGTCCACGACCTTCCTTCTCTCCCTCTTGCTTCCTCTCTCGCCATGCGACACACTTGCTCCCACCTCATCTACTATGAGAGAAAGATTCCTGAGGCCCTCACCAGAAGCAGATGCTGGTCTCACGCTTCTCATACAGTCTGCAGAACTGTAAGACAAATAAATCTCTTTTCTTTATAAATTTTTCCACCTCAGGTATTGCTTTATAGCAATGCAAAATGGACTAACACACTTCATGAGCATAAGAACATGTCCAAACTTTCATTTGCTATCTTTTTGTGAGTCAGAGATCTAGCTTCTGTAAAAACTGTTAAGTTGAACAATGTGACCACCAATATTGACGATCTTTGATATTTAAAAGAAGCAATTTCAAAATGGTTTAACCTAATAGAAGCTTAAAGAACACGTCCTCTACCAAGATAATGCAAAAATCAGGGAAGTGTCTGCCATACATAAATTTTTCTACACCCAGAGACAGGACCTCCCAAAGGATAAATGAGCAAAATGTAGGGTGGTGAACATGATAACTGCTTCATTGTATTAGGAGCACATTGCTCCCCCATAGGTAAAAAATTCCAGGCAGAAACATAAGAACACTGGTGTAACATAACCCTAGGAATTGTAGTTTTTGTACTTCATCACAGAACAATGTAATGGGAATTGGAAAATATACTCTCATAATTGCATACTAGAAACTGGGAATTGAATTGGGAACTGTGTGTATATCAGCCTTCCTTGTAGCATTAGAATTGATGAACCGCAATAGCAGTCACAGAGTAGGATCAATGCTAAACCACAAAACTAGATTTTTGTTCAGTTTCTAAGATATATGTTGATATGGTTTGGCTGTGTCCCCATCCAAATCTCAACAGGAGTGGAGCTGCCCAAGATCATATGAACCCACTTCTTGCATCAGCGTGACCTGGATGTGAGATCTGGAGTCAAAGATCATTTTAGAGCTCTAAAATTTGACTGCCATGCTGGATTTCAGAAGTTCATGGGCCTGTAACCCCATTTGGCCAATTTCTCCCATTTAGAGCAGCCGTATTTATCCAATACCTGTACCCCCATTGTATCTAAGAAGTAACTATCTTGCTTTTGATTTTACAGGCTCATAGGCAGAAGGGACTTGCCTTAGCTCAGATGACTTTGGATGTGGAATGTTGGGTTAATGCTGAAATGAATTAAGCCTTTAGGGGACTATTGGGAAGGCATGATTGACTTTAAAATGTGAGAATATGAGATTTGGAGGAGCTGGGGTAGGATAATATGATTTGGCTGTATCCTCACCCAAATCTTTATTGGCAGCATGAAAACAGACTAATACATATGTGTCCAATGATTCCTTATTCTGTTTAAGGTAATTGGTTTGCATATGAGTAAAGGGGGAATAAACAATGATATGAGGCCTACAAAAGAACACAGAAGGGGATTCAGACAATTCAGAGATAGAACTTACCTCTGAAAAAGTCCGCTGTGGAAGTCAGAAAAAAATATTAGAAAATTTCCAGCATCCACAATGAATGTACAAGAAAGTAAGTAGCAAGAAGAAACAAAACAACACATCAATGAACAGAACAAAAATGAAGATAACATGGTACCAGGCTGCAAGAAAATAGAAAGTGAATAAAATCAGGAAGGATTTCCAGGATACTAAAAATAAAATACCATAATTGAAATACAAATTGAAGGTCAATTTGTATTGACTATGATTGAAATTTTGTTGAATGAAATCATTGATATGAAGAATAAGTTTGAGAAACTATCCTAGAATTAAAAGTGAGAGGAAAATGAGATGAAAATATTGTAAAAGAAATGCAGACACAGCATAAGCAAATAGAGACTTTACATGTGTCTTATTAATATTTCTAAAAATGAAATACAAATAAATGAACAGAAGTATTAATCAGATAAAATAGATAATGTATTGCTAAGCTTTTAATAAGAACAAAGATATATGGCAAAATTTCAAAAAGTTCATAAAAAGTGAAATTAAAATATAAAAGTAAAAAGTACAAACTATATTTTTCAACTTTTGTTGTTCAACTTTCAAGACACTTTTGTAAGCATTGATACCAGCCATTACATCATCTCTAAAGAACTGAGGGTACTGGGAGTTTAACAATGTCAATGCTGTTGTTTTTACATTATTAACCGAAGAAAAATGGGTGCCGTTTAAAGTTTTCTCAAAAAAAAAAAAAAACAAAGTTTTACTCTTGTTACTCAGGCTGGAGTGCAGTGGCACGATCACGGCTCACTGCAACCTCTGCCTCCTGGGTTCAAGCAATTATCCTGCCTCAGCCTCCGGAGTAGCTGGGACTACAGGAGCATGCCACCACAACTGGATAATGTTCATATTTTTGTAGTAGAGACGGGGTTTCACCGTGTTGGTCAGGCTGGTCTTGAACTCCTGACCTCAGATGATCCACCCACCTTGGCCTCCCAAAATGCTGGGATTACAGGTGTGAGCCACCACACCCAGCCTAAAGATTTTTAAGATTAAGAAACAAAAGGAAGTGAGAAGGAGACAACTAAAAACTATGAGTTACATGTATAAAGATTTTCCATTGAAATTCTCAAAAATTGTTCTTGTTTGATAAAAGGAATGAACAGTAGTATTGCCATGGTGGAGAAAGATTCTCTGTTGAAGCTTTTCTGGGCACTTTTCTGCTGAAACTTTGACCAACTTTCTCAAAACGATCTCATGATAAGCAGATGTTATTGTTCTTTGGTCTTCCAGAAAGTCAACAAGCAAAATGCTTTGAAAATAAAATAAAAAAAAAAAAATGTCACCATGACCTTTGCTCTTTACCATAATTTCAAATTTGCTTTAACTGGAACAATCTCACCTCTTGGTTTGCATAAAAAGAAATGCAATCTGGATTGAAATTGCCAGATAATATTCATAGACTTATAAGCAGGGTAGAAATGAGAAATAAACTCTTAAAATGTTGACATTAAATTGATCAAAAGAAAAAAGATAGCATTTCACTTTTGAAACTGACATATAGGACAGATTTTGTAGAATATTAAAGTATCTACTAGTTAAATTTAAAAGAGACTATATACATTATAAAGCAATGAAAAAAGTAAGGGACAATAATGCAAGACAAACATCACTAAACTGGACAATACAAGTTATTTTATGTTAAAGATGAAAATATAATGGTCATGAACCTTTATATGTCAAACAACATTACATCAAAATAAAGCAAATCTTAGACAGAAATACAAAGAGAAATAGACAGAAACACAATAACAGAGGACTTTAACCTCTAAAATTTCTTTACAGATAAAGTAGACAAAAATAAAATAGAATTATAAATAATTTTAAAAACACAGTAAGTTATATTTTAACTTATATATATATAAGTTGTTTTATATATAGATAAAACTTCGTATATATAGCTTAAGTTATATATGTTAAATGCGTGTGTGTATATATATGCACATGTATATATATGTACATATATATATACATTTAAATGCCCATGGCATGTTTACAAAAAATACTCACATACTAGGCCACAAAAAAAGCTCAATAAATGTCACAATATATTGCAGAAAAGAATAAATCTATAACAGTGTTAGAAAAAGCATATATTTTTGTCAATAGAGTATACAGATTTAGAAATTCCTGGAAAAAGGAGACAGGAGATTAGATTAAACAGCATGTCTATTTCCCTTTCTGCTATTACCTCAGGCTCACTAAAGTGAAATCAGTCAGTAGTCATGGCTCCACCCTCTAACAGTGTTTCTCTATTCAATTTTATTGTTCATTAAACACTTTCATTCACACTAAGTAAGATAGTCTTACATTTATAAATACAGATGGAGAAGCAAGATTTTCAAACGTGAGGAAAATCAACAACAAAAAAGAGAAAGTTCAAGATGATCACATAGAACGACAGACTGATAAAAACATAGCTCATGAAACAGAGTAATTTTTAAATTGTAATTAATATCCTCAGAGATGTCAAGAGATTATTGCATTCACAAATAAAAATCAGGCTATTCTGAAAAAGAAGTAGATAAAGAAAAAGAAAGTATATCTTAAAATGAAAAATAAGATTACTTAAATAATAATAATTATTAGAAGGGCTTAACAGTACAATGATTATGACTAGAGATTGAATTCATAATCTTATACTTGGGAAAATAAAACATACCACAAAGAAAAAAAGATGAAAACTATGAAATGAAAACTGAGATACCTATATGTGTAATACAGAATGTTCACCGTACATCTAAGAGGACTTATAAAGATGGAGAACAAAGAATATAAGTCAGGGTAAACAATCAAATAAATAGAAAAAGACAATTTCCCCATGCTTGCCCCAAAGCATGAGACCAACAAGAATCAAGCAGAATAATAATAATAAAAGTAACTAAAATCTGCCCTTAGGCACTTCATTAAATTTCAAAACTATAACTTAAAAAACGCTTCATGCTAAAAACTCTCAATAAATTAGGTACTGATGTGATGTATCTCAAAATAATAAGAGCTATCTATGACAAACCAACAGCCAATATCATACTGAATGGGCAAAAAATGGAAGCATTCCCTTTGAAAATCGGCACAAGACAGGGATGCCCTCTCTCACCACTCCTATTCAACATAGTGTTCGAAGTTCTTGCCAGGGCAATTAGGCAGGAGAAGGAAATAAAGGGTATTCAAATAGGAAAAGAGGAAGTCAAATTGTCCCTGTTTGCAGATGACATGATTGTATATCTAGAAAACCCCACTGGCTCAGCCCAAAATCTCCTTAAGCTGATAAGCAACTTCAGCAAAGTCTCAGGATACAAAATCGATGTACAAAAATCATAAGCATTCTTATACACCAATAAGACACACAGAGAGCCAAATCATGAGTGAATTCCCATTCACAATTGCTTCAAAGAGAATAAAATATCTAGGAATCCAACTTATAAGGGACGTGAAGGACCTCTGCAAGGAGAACTACAAACCACTGCTCAATGAAATAAAAGAGGATATAAACAAATTGAAGAACATTCCATGTTCCTGGTAGGAAGAATCAATATCCTGAAAATGGCCATACTGCCAAAGGTAATTTATAGATTCAATGCCATCCCCATCAAACTACCAATGACTTTCTTCACAGAATTGGAAAAAACTACTTTAAAGTTCATATGGAACCAAAAAAGAGCCCACATCGCCAAGTCAATCCTAAGCCAAAAGAACAAAGCTGGAGACATCACTCTACCTGACTTCAAACTATACTGCAAGGCTACAGTAACCAAAACAGCATGGTACTGGTACCAAAACAGAGATATAGATCAATGGAATGAACAGAGCCCTCAGAAATAACACCACATATCTACAACGATCTGATCTTTGACAAACCTGAGAAAATCAAGCAATGGGGAAAGGATTCCCTGTTTAATAAATGGTGCTGGGAAAACTGGCTAGCCATACATAGAAAGCTGAAACTGGATCCCTTCTTACACCTTATACAAAAATTAATTCAAGATGGATTAAAGACTTAAATGTTAGACCTAAAACCATAAAAACCCTAGAAGAAAACCTAGGCATTACCATTCAGGACATAGGCATGGGCAAGGACTTCATGTCTAAAACACCAAAAGCAATGGCAACAAAAGTCAAAATTGACAAATGGGATCCAATTAAACTCAAGAGCTTCTGCACAGCAAAAGAAGCTACCATCAGAGTGAACAGGCAACCTACAAAATGGGAGAGATTTTTCACAACCTACTCATCTGACAAAGGGTTAATATCCAGAATCTACAATGAACTCAAACAAATTTACAAGAAAAAAACAACCCCATCAAAAAGTAGGCGAAGGACATGAACGAACACTTCTCAAAAGAAGGCATTTATGCAGCCAAAACACATGAAAAGATGCTCACCATCACTGGCCATCAGAGAAATGCAAATCAAAACCACAGTGAGATACCATCTCACACCAGTTAGAATGGCAATCATTAAAAAGTCAGGAAACAGCAGGTGCTGGAGAGGATGTGGAGAAATAGGAACACTTTTACACTGTTGATGGGACTGTAAACTAGTTCAACAATTGTGGAAGTAAGTGTGGTGATTCCTCAGGGATCTAGAACTGGAAATACCATTTGACCCAGCCATCCCATTACTGGGTACATACCCAAAGGACTATAAATCATGCTGCTATAAAGACACATGCACACATACGTTTATTGTGGCACTATTCACAATAGCAAAGACTTGGAACCAACCCAAATGTCCAACAATGATAGACTGGATTAAGAAAACGTGGCACATATACACCAAGGAACACTATGCAGCCATAAAAAATGATGAGTTCATGTCATTTGTAGGGACATGGATGAAATTGGAAATCACCATTCTCAGTAAACTATTGCAAGAACAAAAAACCAAACACCGCATATTCTCACTCATATGTGGGAATTGAACAATGAGAACACATGGACACAGGAAGGGGAACATCACACTCTGGGGACTGTTTTGGGGTGGGAGGAGGGGGGAGGGATAGCTTTAGGAGATATACCTAATGCTAAATGATGAGTTAATAGGTGCAGCACACCAGCATGGTACATGTATACATATGTAACTAACCTGCACATTGTGCACATGTACCCTAAAACTTAGAGTATGATAATAAAACAAAATGTAAATGGAATAAACCCACCAATGAAGAAAAAACTAAATGTTTCCATATTAGGAAGAATAAAAACAGCTTTTACACAAAATAAATGAAAATTAATTTGGCAACTAAATTTTCACTAGCAACACTGGATGCCAGAAGAAAACAGCATCACATCTTTCAATTTTGGTACTAACATTATTTTCATTTACAATCAATCTCGAACCAAGCCAACCATGAACCATTAATGTAGAATAGAAAAGTTTTCAGAAATACAAACCTCAGGAATGTTGAGGCCCTTTGAGTGAAATAATTACTTGAAAATGAAATTTCAAGAAAGAGGAAAATGTAAATATCAGAAATAACAGTAAGCATTACAGCCAATAAAAATTACAATAAGTTTCCAAACAATGTTAGTTGACAACAATTCCAAACTTTAGTCACAGATGACTACATTAAGAGAGAGACGGAGAGAAAGCGAACATGTCAAATTATTTTAAATTCTAGGCTTGAGAGAAAATGCAAATTTAAATATGCAATAAACACTTATGGATAACTATTCATAAAAAGTTTACTATAACTTCCAGTCCACTAGAAGAAAAAGGACAAAGAAATTTTGAATAATTCAACAAAAAGGCAAAAAAATAGTGAATACGACTGTGTGTGTGCCTATGTCTGTATGTGTGTGCACACACTATTACATGAAGAAAAAAGAGCACAGTAAATAGAAAACAGAAAAAAAGTATACCTGAATCTTTCAAAAAAAAATTTTAAAAGTTAGAAAATAAATAGTGAAAAAATATCTTACACAAATAATAGAATGAAGACAAATACTAGAATGAAGAAAACAAAAGAGAGGAATACGAAATCAAGTATTCACGAACTATTATCAGGCAATGTTAATATCACACATATGATTGAATTAAAGGCGAAAAATGTTTAAACAGGAAAAAGAGAAGAATTTTATACTCTGAAAGTAACAATGCTTGAGGAAGCTGTAATACACATGATTATTTATCTAAGAATATTGTTTTAAAATCTACAAAGCTGTTAGAAACGCTAGAGACAATGAGCTTATCAAAAAACATCAGGAAGATCACCATAAAAGTCTCTCAGAGATATAAAGGGCCACAATATGATAAAATAAGGAATCAATATCAAAGGGTAACACATAAATATGCATCCGTACAATTAGAAAATATTTACTTTGCAATTATTTTTTCAGCTTCTTAAGTTAAAATCTAAATTAATTTATTTTGTAATATTTATTTGTTTCTAAAATATTTGAAGCTGAAAGAATTCTTCAGTATTCCTTTGTCTGCATCACATAGGTTTTGTATGTAAGTTTTTTTTTAATTGTTTTATTATACTTTAAGTTCTAGGGTACATGTGCACAACATGCAGATTTGTTACATATGTATACATGTGCCACGTTGGTGTGCTGCACCCATTAACTCGTCATTCATATTAGGTGTATCACCTAATGCTATCCCTCCCCCCTCCCCCCACCCCACAACAGGCCCCAGTATGTGATGTTCCCCTTCCTGTGTCCATTTGTTCTCATTGTTCAATTCCCACCTATGAGTGAGAACATGCAGTGTGTGACTTTTTGTCCTTGTGATAGTTTGCTGAGAATGGTGGTTTCCAGCTTCATCCATGTCCCTACAAAGGACATGAACTCATCATTTTTTATGGCTGCATAATATTCCATGGTGTATATGTGCCACATTTTCTTAATCCAGTCTATCATTGTTGGACATTTGGGTTGCTTCAAGTTCTTTGCTACTGTGGGTAGTGCCACAATAAACATACATGTGCATGTGCCTTTATAGCAGCATGATTTATAGTACTTTGAGTATACACCCAGTAATGGGATGGCTGGGTCAAATGGTATTTCCAGTTCTAGATCCCTGAGGAATCACCACACTGACTTCCACAATGGTTGAACTAGTTTACAGTCCCACCAACAGTGTATAAGTTTTCCTATTTCTCCACATCCTCTCCAGCACCTGTTGTTTCCTGACTTTTTATTTTTTTATTTTTTTATTTTTTTGAAGATGCTTTTTATTGACTTAATGTGAGTATTATTACCATCGTTTATTATAGAGAAGTATCTTGTAGTAATTGAAATACAACATGGTGTCATTAATCATTCTGAATACAAAATGTTAACTTTAAACTGGTCACACTGTATTAAATGCTCCTCTAACCATAAAGCAATTTGATTTGCAAGTCTGTGAAAAGCTGGATATTTGGGATGTTGTGTAACTAGCACTTACAACACATATCTGTATTAGATTTTTCAGCAGTTTGCTTTAACTGAAATTATATTGTTTTCTTTGGGTAGATCTTATCTTTTTTTAATTTTGTTATTATTATACTTTAAGTTTTAGGGCACATGTGCACAATGTGCAGGTTAGTTACATATATATACATGTGCCATGCTGGTTTGTTACACCCATTAACTCGACATTTACCATTAGGTATATCTCCTACAGCTATCCCTCCCCCCTCCCCCCACCCCACAACAGTCCCCAGAGTGTGATGTTCCCCTTCCTGTGTCCATGTGTTCTCATTGTTCAATTCCTACCTATGAGTGAGAATATGCCAGTGTTTGGCTTTTTGTGCTTGCGACAGTTTACTAAGAATGATGAGTTCCAATTTCATCCATGTCCCCACAAAAGACATGAACTCATCCTTTTTAATGGCTGAATAGTATTCCATGGTATATATGTGCCACATTTTCTTAATCCAGTCTATCATTGTTGGACATTTGGGTTGGTTCCAAGTCTTTGCTATTGTGAATAGTGCCACAATAAACGTATGTGTGCATGTGTCTTTACAGCAGCATGATTTAGTCCTTTGGGTATGTACCCAGTAATGGGATGGCTGGGTCAAATGGTATTTCTAGTTCTAGATCCCTGAGGAGTCACCACACTGACTTCCACAATGGTTCAACTAGTTTACAGTCCCACCAACCATGTAAAAGTGTTCCTATTTCTCCACATCCTCTCCAGCACCTGTTGTTTCCTGACTTTTTAATGATTGCCATTCTAACTGGTGTGAGATGGTATCTCATTGTGATTTTGATTTGCCTTTCTCTGATGGCCAGGGATGGTGAGCATCTTTTCATGTGATTTTTGGCTGCATAAATGTCTTCTTTTGAGAAGTGTCTGTTCATGTCCTTCGCCCACTTTTTGATGGGGTTGTTTGTTTTTTTCTTGTAAATTTGTTTGAGTTCATTGTAGATTCTTCATATTAGCCCTTTGTCAGATTAGTAGGTTGTGAAAATTTTCTCCCATTTTGTAGGTTGCCTGTTCACTCTGATGGTAGTTTCTTTTGCTGTGCAGAAGCTCTTTAGTTTAACTAGATCCCATTTGTCAAGTTTGGCTTTTGTTGCCATTGCTTTTGGTGTTTTAGACATGAAGTCCTTGCCCATGTCTATGTCCTGAATGGTAATGCCTAGGTTTTCTTTTAGGAATTTTATGGTTTTAGGTCTAACGTTTAAGTCTTTAATCCATCTAGAATTAATTTTTATATAAGGTGTAAGGAAGGGATCCAGTTTCAGCTTTCTCCATATGGCTAGCCAGTTTTCCCAGCACCATTTATTAAATAGGGAATCCTTTCCCCATTGCTTGTTTCCTGACATTTTAATGATCCCCATTCTAACTGGTGTGAGATGGTATCTCATTGTGGTTTTAATTTGCATATCTCTGATGACCAGTGATGATGAGCATTTTTTCATGTGTCTGTTGGCTGCTTAAATGCCTTCTTTTGAGAAGTGTCTGTTTATATCCTTCGCCCACTTTTTGATGGGTTTGTTTGTTTTTTTTCTTGTAAATTTGTTTGTGTTCTTTGAAGATTCTGGATATTAGTCCTTTGTCAGACGAGTAGATTGCAAACATTTACTCCCATTTTGTAGGTTGCCTGTTCACTCTAATGGTAGTTTCTTTTGCTGTGCAGAAGCTCTTGAGTTTAGTTAGATCCCATTTGTCAAATTTGGCTTTTATTGCCATTGGTTTTGGTGTTTTAGACATGAAGTCCTTGCCCATGCCTATGTCCTGAATGGTATTGCCTAGGTTTTCTTCTAGGCTTTTTACGGTTTTAGGTCTAACATGTAAGTCTTTAATCCATCTTGAATTAATTTTTGTATAAGATGTAAGGAAGGGATCCAGTTTCAGCTTTCTACATTTGGCTAGCCACTTTTCCCAGCACTATTTGTTAAATAGGGAATCCTTTCTCCGTTTCTTGTTTTTGTCAGGTTAGTCAAAGATCAGATAGTTGTAGATGTGTGGTATTATTTCTGAGGTCTCAGTTGTGCTCCATTAGTCTATCTCCCTGTTTTGGTACCAGTACCATGCTGTTTTGGTTACTGTAGCATTTTAGTATAGTTTGAAGTCAGGTAGCGTGATTCCTGCAGCTTTGTTCTTTTGGCTTAGGGTTGACTTGTCAATGCGGCCTCTTTTTTGATTCCATATGAACTTTAAAGTAGTTTTTTCCAATGTTGTGAAGAAAATCATTTGTAGCTTGATGGGGATGGCATTGAATCTATCCATTACCTTGAGCAGTATGGCCATTTTCATGATATTGATTCTTCCTATCCATGAGCATGGAATGTTCTTCCATTTGTTTGTATCCTCTTTTATTTCCTTGAGCAGTGGTTTGTAGTTCTCCTTGAGGAGGTCTTTCACATCCCTTGTAAGTTGGATTCCTAGGTATTTTATTCTCTTTGAAGCAATTGTGAATGGGATTTCACTCATGATTTGGCTCTCTGTTTGTCTGTTATTGGTGTATAAGAATGTTTGTGATTTTTGCACATAGATTTTGTATCCTGAGACTTTGCTGAAGTTGCTTATCAGCTTAAGGAGATTTTGGGCTGAGACAATGGGGTTTTCTAGATATACAATCATGTCATCTGCAAACAGGGACAATTTGACTTCCTCTTTTCCTATTTGAATACCCTTTATTTCCTTCTCCTGCCTGATTGCCCTAGCCAGAATTTCCAACACTATGTTGAATAGGAGTAGTGAGAGAAGGCATCCCTGTCTTGTGCCAATTTTCAAAGGGAATGCTTCCAGTTTTTGTCCATTCAGTATGATATTGGCTGTGGGTTTGTCATAGATAGCTCTTATTATTTTGAGATACATCCCATCAGTACCTAATTTATTGAGAGTTTTTAGCATGAAGGACTGTTGAATTTTGTCACAGGCCTTTTCTGCATCTATTGAGATAATCATGTGGTTTTTGTCTTTGGTTCTGTTTATATGCTGGATTATGTTTATTGATTTACATATGTTGAACCAACCTTGCCTCCCAGGGATGAAACCCACTTGATCATGGTGTATAAGCTTCTTGATCTGCTGCTGGATTCGGTTTGCCAGTACCTTATTGAGGATATTTGCATCGATGTTCATCAGGTATACTGGTCTAAAGTTCTCTTTTTTTGTTGTGTCTTTTTCATGCTTTGGTATCAGGATGATGCTGGTCTCATAAAATGAGTTAGGGAGAATTCCCTCTTTTTCTATTGATTGGAATAGTTTCAGAAGGAATGGTATCAGCTCCTCCTTGTACCTCTGGTAGAATTCAGCTGTGAATCCCTCTGGTCCTGAATTTTTTTTGTTTGGTAAGCTATTAACTATTGCCTCAATTTCAGAGCCTGTTATTGCTCCATTCAGTGATTCAACTTCTTCCTTGTTTAGTCTTGGGAGGGTGTATGTGTTGAGGAATTTATCCATTTCTTCTAGATTTTCCAGTTTATTTATGTAGAAGTGTTTATAGTATTCTCTGATGGCAGTTTGTATTTCTGTGGGATCAATGGTGATATCCCCTTTATCATTTTTTATTGCGTCTATTTGATTCTTCTCTCTTTTCTTCTTTATTAGTCTTCTAGAAGTCTGTCAATTTTGTTGATCTTTTCAAAAAGCCAGCTCCTAGATTCACTGATTTTTTGAAGGGTTTTTTGTTTCTCTATTTCCTTCAGTTCTGCTCTGATCTTAGTTATTTCTTGCCTTCTTCTAGATTTGAATATGTTTGCTCTTGCTTCTCTAGTTCTTTTAATTGTGATGTTAGGGTGTCAATTTTAGATCTCCTGCTTTCTCTTGTGGGCATTTAATGCTATAAAGTTCCCTCTACACAGTGCTTTGAATGTGTCCCATAGATTCTGGTATGTTGTGTCTTTGTTCTCATTGGTTTCAAAGAACATCTTTATTTCTGCCTTCATTTCGTTATGTACCCAATAGTCATTCAGGAGCAGGTTGTTCAGTTTCCATGTAATTGAGTGGTTTTGAGTGAGTTCTAGTTAGATTGCACTGTGGTCTGAGAGACAGTTTGTTATAATTTCTATTCTTTTACATTTCCTGAGGAGTGCTTTACTTCCAACTAGGTGGTCAATTTTGGAATAGGTGTGGTGTGGTACTGAGAAGAATGTATAGTCTGTTGATTTGGGGTGGAGAGTTCTGTAGATGTCTGTTAGGTCTGCTTGGTGCAGAACTGAATTCAATTCCTGGATATCCTTGTTAACTTTCTGTCTCATTGATCTGTCTAATGTTGACAGTGTGGTGTTAAAGTCTCCCATTGTTAATGTGTGGGAGTCTAAGTCTCTTTGTAGGTCTGTAAGGATTTACTTTATGAATCTGGGTGCTCCTGTTTGGGTGCATATATATTTAGGATAGTTAACTCTTCTTGTGAAATGGTCCCTTTACCATTATGTAATGGTCTTCTTTGTCTCTTTTCATCTTTGTTGGTTTAAAGTCTGTTTTATCAGAGCCTACGATTGCAACCCCTCCCTTTTTTTGTTTTCCATTTTCTTGGTACATCTTCCTCCATCCCTTTATTTTGTGCCTATGTGTGTCTCTGCACGTGAGATGGGTTTCCTGAATACAGCACACTGATGGGTCTTGACTCTTTATCCAATATGCCAGTCTCTGTCTTTTAATTGGAGCATTTAGCCCATTTACATTTAAGGTTAATATTGTTATGTGTGAATTTGATCCTGTCATTATGATGGTAGCTGGTTATTTTGCTCAATAGTTGGTGCAGTTTCTCCCTAGCATCGCTGGTCTTTACAATTTGACGATTTTGCAGTGGCTGGTAACGTTTGTTCCTTTCCATGTTTAGTGCTTCCTTCAGGAGCTCTTATAGGGCAGGCCTGGTGGTGACAAAATCTCTCAGCATTTGCTTGTCTGTAAAGGATTTTATTTCTTCTTCACTTATGAAGCTTAGTTTGGCTGGATATGAAATTCTGGGTTGAAAATTCTTTTCTTTCAGAACGTTGGATATTGGCCCCCTCTCTCTTTTGGCTTGTAGAGTTTCTGCTGAGAGATCTGCTATTAGTCTGATGGGCTTCCCTTTGATGGTAACCCGACCTTTCTCTCTGGCTGCCCTTAACATTTTTTCCTTCATTTCAACTTTGGTGAATCTGACAATTATGTGTCTTAGAGTTGCTCTTCTTGAGCAGTATCTTTGTGGCCTTCTCTGTATTTCCTGAATTTGAATATTGGCCTGCCTTGCTAGATTGGGGAAGTTCTCCTGGATAATATCCTGCAGAGTGTTTTCCATCTTGGTTCCATTCTCCCCATCACTTTCAGGTACACCAATTAGACAGAGATTTGGTCTTTTCACATAGTCCCATATTTCTTGGAGGCTTTGTTCATTTCTTTTTATTTTTTTCTCTAAACTTCTCTTCTCACTTCATTTCATTCATTTGATCTTCAATGACTGATACACTTTCTTCCAGTTGATTTAATCAGCTACTGAAGCTTGTGCATTCATCATGTAGTTCTTGTGCCATGGTTTTCAGCTCCATCAGGTCCTTTAAGGACTCCTCTGCATTGGTTATTCTAGTTAGCCACTCATCTTATCTTTTTTCAAGGTTTTTAACTTCTTTGCCATGGGTTTGAACTTCCTCCTTTAGCTCAAAGAAGTTTGATTATCTGAAGCCTTCTTCTCTCAACTCATCAAATCAGTCTCTGTCTAGGTTTGTTCCATTGCTGGTGAGGAGGTGCATTCCTTTTGAGGAGGAGAGGTGGTCTGGTTTTTCGAATTTTCAGTTTTTCTGTTCTGTTTTTTTCCCCATATTTGTGGTTTTATCTACCTTTGTTCTTTGATGATGGTGGTGTACAGATGGGGTTTTGGTGTGGATGTCCTTTCTTTTTGTTAGTTTTAATTCTAAAAGTCAGGACCCTCAGCTGCAGGTCTGTTGGAGTTTGCTGGAGGTCCACTCCAGACCCTGTTTGCCTGGGTATCAGCAGTGGAGGCTGCAGAATGGCGAATATGGCTGAACAGCAAATGTTGCTGTCTGATCATTCCTCTGGAGGTTTCCTCTCAGAGGGGTACCCAGCTATGTGAGGTGTCTATCTGCCCCTACTTGAGGGTCCCTCCCTGTTAGACTACTCAGGGGTCAGAGACCCACTTGAAGAGGCAGTCTGTCCATTCTCAGATCTCAAACTCCATGCTGGGGAGACCACTACTCTCTTCAAAGCTGTCAGACAGGGACATTTAAGTTTGCAGAGGTTTCTGCTGCCTTTTGTTTGGCTATGCCCTGCCCCCAGAGGTGAAATCTACAGAGGCAATCAGGTCTCCTTGAGCTGTGGTGCGTTTCACCCAGTTTGAACTTCCAGGCCCCTTTGTTTACCTACTCAAGCATCAGCAATGTTGGGTGCCCTTCCCCCAGCCTCACTGCTGCCTTGCAGTTTGATCTCAGACTGCTGTGCTAGCAATGAGTGAGGATCCGTGGGTGTGGGACCCTCCAAGCTAGGCGTGGGACATAATCTCCTGGTGAGCCATTTGCTAAGACCATTGGAAAAGCACAGTATTAGGTTGAGAGTGACTCGATTTTCCAGGTTCCATCTGTCACAGCTTTGCTTGGCTATGAAAGGGAATTCCCTGACCCCTTGAGCTTTTTGGGTGAGGTGATGCCTCACTCTGCTTCAGCTTATGCTCATTGCATGCACCCACTGTCCTACCCCCACTGTCCAACAACCCACAGTGAGATGAACCTAGTACCTCAGTTGGAAATGCAGAAATCACCCGTCTTCTGTGTTGCTCATGCTGGGAGCTGTAAACTGGGGCTGTACCTATTTGGCCATCTTGGAACTGCCTCCTGTATGTAAGTTTTGACATGTAATCTTTTTATTATCAAGACTAGTAAATTAAAGAACTAAAGGGAAAAAAAACTGAAGACAGTTGCAAAGTTACAGATTGTTTTCTTCCATTTAGGTTATTTTTTCTATTTCCTGAAAAAAACTAGAATTATCTTTTTTAAAGTGGTAAAATGAAGAGTTTTTCCTAAAAATATGCCATAAATTGTTGTCTTTAACTGATAAAAAAAGAAATTTATTTTCATTAAAAGTATTTATTTATTTTATTTTTCCATTTTTCCATATTTTCTATAGTGTATATATTTTTACAAATAGTTTTTAAAATATAATACAGTTTAATTCAAGAAGTTGAAATAAGACTATGAAATTCATAGTTACTTCAACTGTTAGCAGCTGATGCCTAGAAAATAATGATTCTTTGTGCATAAATCTTACACATGTACCATTGAGGGAAAATAAATCCTCAAATAGTACATATTGTATAATTTTCTTTCTGTAAAGTTTAAAACAGACAAAACTAATCTATATCAAAAAAACTTTTTATGTAAAGGGACATATAGTAAACATTTTAAGCTTCATGGGTCATGCAGTGCCTGTTGCAACTACTCATCTCTGAAGAGCTTAAAAAACTGTTGACAATACTCAAATGAATGTGTATGGTTGTGCCCCAGCAAAACTCTACAGAAAACAAGGGGAAGATTGGATTAGACCCACAAGCCATAGTTTGACAAACCATGCCCTGTATTGTTTAGGGATGCATAAGTACGTGTAGCACTATTTCTTAAAGCAAATAAATTATTACTGTAAATGCTACACTATGATTACCACTAGGATAAGGGTTGCAATTGGCCAGGTATACAAAGGGAAAGTCTAAGTGACAGTAATGTTTTAGTCCTTTACTTCAGTGGTTATTACATGTTTCACTATACAAACATTTGTATGTTTCACATGTATGTTTTATGCCCCTTTTTGAACACTATATATTGCATTAGAATTTCAACTCAAAAGAAAAATATTAAGAACTACCAAAAATAAAAATGACCCTAGCAGTACAAAGATACACAATATAACTCACTATGTAGTATTCTTTGGTATGTTTAAAAAGCCACACCAATTGATATCACCTTTCACTTGACCCCATAACAAGATTCTCATTTAAAATTGTGTAAAAAAATTATATATACAGACAAACAATTGGGAGGAAAAGGACATATCTAGAGAAACTATCTCTTTGCATCCATGATCCATGTGAAATACAAGATTTGGGGCCAGTCAAACCTCAGTTCAAATACAGGCCCTGCCACTTATTAACTAGGGGAACTTGGACAAAGCAACTAACTTTATTCAGCCTTAGTTTCATGTCCTACAAAGGACATGAACTCATTGTTTTTTATGGTTGCATAGTATTCCATGGTGTATATGTGCCACAATTTCTTTACCCAGTCTATTCTTAATAGGCATTTGAGTTGGTTCCAAATCTTTGCTATTGTAAATAGTGCTGCAATAAATATACATGTACATGTGTCTTTATAATAGAATAATTTACAATCCTTTGGATATATGCCCAATAATGGGATTGCTGGGTCAAATGATATTTCTGGTTCTAGATCCTTGAGGAATCACCTCACTGTCTTCCACAATGGTTGAACTAATTTAAACTCCCACCAACAGTGTAAAAGCATTCCTATTTCTCCACATCCTCGCTAGCATCTGTTATTTCCTGACTTTTTAATGACCACCATTCTGACTGGCATAACATGGTTTTGATTTGCATTTCTGTAATGACCAGTGATGATGAGCTTTTTTAAATACATTTGTTGGCCACATAAATGTCTTCCTTTAAGAAGTGTCTTCTCATATACTTTGTCCCCTTTTTGATGGGGTTGTTTGTATTTTTCTTGTAATTTGTTTAAAGTCATTAATTCCTTTGTCAGATGGATAGATTGCAAAAACTTTCTCCCATTCTGTAGGTAGCCTGTTCACCCTGATGATAGTTTCTTTTGCACCCCACTGTCAATATTAGACAGATCAATGAGACAGAAAATTAACAAGGATATTCAGGACTTGAACTCAGTTCTGGGCCAAGCGGACCTAATAGACATCTACAAAAATTTCACATCAAATCAAGAGAATATACATTCTCTCAGCACCACACAGCACTTATTCTAAAATAGACCACATAATTGGAAGTAAAACACTCCTCAGCAAATGCAAAACACAGAAATTATAAGAAACAATTTCTCAGTCCACAGTGCAATAAAATGAGAATTCAGAATTAGAAAATTGACTCAAAACCACACAACTACATGGAAACTGAACAACCTGCTCCTGAAGGACTACTGGGTAAATAACGAAATTAAGGCAGAAATAACGAAGCTCATTGAAATCAATGAGAACAAAGACAATGTACCACAATCTCTGGGACACAACTAAAGCAGTATTAAGAGAGAAATTTATAGCACCTAATGCCCTCATCAGAAAGCAGGAAACATCTAAAATCGATGCCTAAACATCACAATTAAAAGAACTAGAGAAGCGAGAGCAAACAAACTCAAAAGCTGGCAGAAGACAAGAAATAACTAAGATCAGAGCAGAACTGAAGGAGACAGAGACAAGAAAAAGCCTTTAAAAAATTGATGAATCCAGGGGCTGGTTTTTGAAACAATTAACAAAATAAATAGACTGCTAGCCAGATTAATAAAGAAGAAAAGAGAGAAGTGTCAAATAAACACAATAAATAAAGATAAAGGGGATATCACCACTGATCCCACAGAAATAGAAACTACCATCAGAGAATACTATAATCTCATCTATGCAAATAAACTAGAAAATCTAGAAGAAATGGATAAATTCCTGAACATATACACCCTACAAAGACTAAACCAGGAAGAAGTTGAATCCCTGAATAGAACAATAACAAGTTCCAAAATTGGGGCAGTAATTAATAGCCTACCAACCAAGAAAAGGCCCAGGACCAGATGTATTCACAGCCTAATTCTACCAGAGGTACAAAGAGGAGCTGGTACCATTCCTTCTGAAACAATTCCAAACAATAGACAAAGATGGACTCCTCCCTAACTTATTTTACGAGGCCAGCATCATCCTGATACCAAAACATGTCAGAGACACAACAAAAAAAGTAAATTTTAAGCCAGTATCCCTGATAAATAGCAATGCAAAAATCCTCAATAAAATACTGTCAAGCTGAATCCAGCAGTACATCAAAAAGCTTATCCACCATGAACAAGTCGGCTTCTTCCCTGGGATGCAAGGCTAGTTCAACATACACAAATCAATAAACCTAATCCATCACATAAATAGAACCAATGACAAAAACCACATGATTATCTCAATAGATGCAGAAAAGGCCTTCGAGAAAATTCTACACCCCTTCATGCTAAAAACACTCAATAAACTAGATATTGATGGAACGTATCTCAAAATAATAAGAGCTATTTATAACAAACCCATAGCCAATATCATACTGAGTGCACATAAGCTGGAAGCATTCCCTTTGAAAACTGGCACAAGACAGGGATGGCTTCTGTCACCAATCCTACTCAACATAGTATTGGAAGTTCTGGCCAGGGCAATCAGGCAAGAGAAAGAAATAAAGGGTATTAAAATAGGAAAATAGGAAGTCAAATTATCTCTGTTTGCAGATGACATGATTGTATATTTAGAAAACCCCATCTTCTCAGCTCCAAAACTCCTTAAGCTTATAAGTCCGTGAGACTTCAGCACAGTCTCAGGATACAAAATCAATGTGCAAAAATCACAACCATTCCTATACACCAATAATAGACAAACACCAAGAGAGCCAAGTCATGAGTGAATTCCCATTCAAAATTGCTGCAAAGAGAATAAAATACTTAGGAATACAACTTACAAGGGATATGAAGGACCTCTTCAAGGAGGACTACAAACCACTGCTGAAGGAAATAAGAGAGGACACAAACAAATGGAAAAACTTTCCATGCTCATGTATAGGAACAATCAATATCATGAAAATGGCCATACTGCCCAAAGTAATTTAGAGATTCAACGCTATTCACATGAAGCCACCATTGACTTTCTTCACAGAATTAGAAAATAACTACTTTAAGTTTCATGTGGAACCAAAAAAGAGCCCATATAGCCAAGACAATCTTAAGCAAAAAGAACAGAGCTGGGGGCATCACGCTACCTGATTTCAAACCCTACTATAAGGCTACAGTAACCAAAACAGCATGGTACTGATACCAAAACAGATATATAGACCAATGGAACAGAACAGAGGCCTCAGAAATAACACCACACATCTACAACCATTTGATCTTTGACAAACCTGACAAAAACAAGCAACGGGGAAAGAATTCCCTATTTAATAAATGGTGCTGGGAAAACTGTCTAGCCATACACAGAAAACTGAAACTGGACCCTTTCCTTACACCTTATTCAAAAATTAACTCAAGATGGATTAAAGACTTATAATGTAAAACCTAAAATGATAAAAAAAAAAAACCCTAGAAGAAGACCTAGGCAATACCACTCAGGACATAGGCATGGGCAAAGACTTTGTGACTAAAGCATCAAAAGCAATCCAACAAAAGCCAAAATTGACAAATGGGATCTAATTAAACTTCAGCCTTAGTTTCCATATTTTGAAAATGCTGTTGATAATACCTACATTTTACAATTGCTTAACTGAAAATGGTAGATCAAAAGAGAAGGAGAGGAGAGAAAGAGAGAGAGAGAGAGAGAGAATCACAGCACAGTGCTTACCTCTTTTTGGATCAGCACATTCTGAGAACACTTTTTCCAGTCCCTTACTATTTTATTTCGACTATTAAATTCTAGATACATTTACTTAACACATACAATGTACCTACCACGCAATGAGATTGATGTGGGTAGGACCGCAAAGCCATTACCCATCAGAAACTCACAGCCTAGCAGAGAAGCCCAGTTGTTCAATATCTACTCTGTGACTGAAGAAAGATGTCACAGGTTGGAGTTCCTGAAAAGCAAAGACAGAGATTAGTGTGCAGGAGGTATATTAGAAATACTCTTGAGATCAATACCTGTGAAAGAGAAGGCAAGAAAGCAGGTTTTGGCAGAGAACTGAGGTGTGTCTGAAACTGGAATGATCCTTCAGAGTTTTCCTGAGTTGAGGTAAGGTGGCCAGGTCTTTATAACTTTGTATTTATTACTAATAGAGGCACATGTCTTTTCCCTTTCCCTGGAGAGGGGCATGACCTTGAGCAAGGCAGGTCTCTTCAACTGAGGAAATCCCTACTGGAGACTGACTGTTGAGGGCCATATTACACTGTGATTGCCAGCAAGTAGGGAAATAAATGTATTCTTGTAGGCAGATTGTGCAGCTCATTAAAGACCACAACAGATGTGCCACTGATTGCTGGTTATCCCTCCAATGTGCCTGCATTTATTTTTGTTGAATATTTCAAAAGCCCCTCAAGAACTCTGCAAACAGGAGGAGCTAAGTAGAAGTCTAGATATCAAGGAATCCTGTGACCAGTTTTGAACTTCTTGGAAAAAAGGGTTCAACAAATGCAACAAATGAGGCAGCTATTTTTTCCCTACTTTTTCTTCTTTATTATGACTTCTCTCCATCATTTTGTCTTTAATTAATGATATATTTTATTGGACTTCTTCCCCTAAGCTTTCTTTTATTTTTTATTTCCCCTAAGCTTTCAAGGCAGAGAGCATGTTTCTAAAAAATCGAAGAACTAAATAATAAATAAAAGCCTGAGCAGTAAAGAGATCCTCGGATGAAGAAATAGAAATCAAAATTCAAAGCAGAAAATGAGCCAGCTCATTTTGGTTGCCAACTGAGAGGGAGGGCCTCATGCACAGATGAATCTATCTCAATTTCTCATGTCAGAAGCCCTTAGTAATAGTTCTACTTGTCCACATTTTGGCCTTAAATCCAGGGTACCTTAAGGAGCTGCCTACTTGGCTACAGTACAATGATCTAAGCACTTTTATGGTTTGAACAAAGTTCTGTTTTCCACCCACCTAGGTCCATAAAGTGACCTTTTAGCAATTCAGCTTCTGAGAGCCAGAGGAGGTTGGGGGTAGGCAAAGGACTTAGTTGAGTGGCTCAGCAAATTTGATCAAATTCAGCAAACACTTCCTGAGCACCTACTCTGTGTCAGGCCCTATGGTGGTCCCCGGAAAGACAAATCTGAGACATTAACCACCTGCTAGCAATTTCTAATCTAGTAGGGAAGACTCAGAAAATTAGACAATTATAACTAGTTGTTGGGAGAGGGGATCTCGATCAAGAGTAGTAATATAGAATCAGGAGTCAAGAGACAGAATTTTGAGGGTTTGAGATCAGTTAGATAGGTATTGTCATGGACCAGGTGAGGATCAATAAAGGCTTAAGTAATGATGGAAATACAATCCATCTCTGTCCAATTAGCTATGATAGCCAATATATGTCTCCCTCTATCTGAGGCGGGGCATCTTTAATTTGTGTAAAGATGTTAAATCATGCCTGTAAAAATATCTTTGGTGTTATGTATATTTTCCAGCTGCTCTGGACATTTAATGAGGTGAGAAAGGGAAAGAAGATGGGGAGGAAATGATGGGAAGTGAGGCTAGGAAAGTAGTTAAGCAAAGGTTGGATTTTTTTTATTATTATTATACTTTAAGTTTTAGGGTACATGTGCACAACGTGCAGGTTTGTTACATATGTATACCTGTGCCATGTTGGTATGCTGCACCAATTAACTCGTGATTTAGCATTAGGTATATCTCCTAATGCTATCCCTACCCCCTCCCCTCTCCCCCCACCCCACAACAGGCCCTGGTAAAAGACTTTGTAATGTTCACAACTATTAATATTCACAATTATTAGACAGCCGTAAAAGAGGTCTTTTTCTTTTTTAGTAGGACATCATCCCATTATAAGGGCTACACCCTCATGACCTAAATGCCACCCTAAGGCTCTACTTCTAACTGCCATCATATTGAGGGTTAAATTTTCAACATATGAATTTGGCACGGGTAAGTGCATAAACATCCAGTCTATAGCAAAGACTTTTGTCAAATATATGGTTTACAAATATTTTCTCCAAGTATGTAGCTTGGCTTTTCATACCCTTAACAGGAATCTTGAGCACATCAAACATTTTTTGTTTGTTTAATTTTGATGAAGTCTAACATTTCAATTCTTTTTTTTTTAATTATTATTATACTTTAAGTTTTAGGGTACATGTGCACAATGTGCAGGTTAGTTACACATGTATACATGTGTCATGCTGGTGTGCTGCACCCATTAACTCATCATTTAGCATTAGGTATATCTCCTAATGCTATCCCTCCCCCCTCCCCCAACCCCACAACAGTCCCCAGAGTGTGATGTTCCCCTTCCTGTGTCCATGCGTTCTCATTGTTCAATTCCCGTCTATGAGTGAGAACATGCGGTGTTTGGTTTTCTGTCCTTGCGATAGTTTACTGAGAATGATGATTTCCAATTTCATCCATGTCCCTACAAAGGACATGAACTCATCCTTTTTTATGGCTGCATAGTATTCCATGGTGTATATGTGCCACATTTTCTTAATCCAGTCTATCATTGTTGGACATTTGGGTTGGTTCCAAGTCTTTGCTATTGTGAATAGTGCCACAATAACATACGTGTGCATGTGTCTTTATAGAAGCATGATTTATAGTCCTTTGGGTATATACCCAGTAATGGGATGGCTGGGTCAAATGGTATTTCTAGTTCTAGATCCCTGAGGAATCGCCACACTGACTTCCACAAGGGTTGAACTCGTTTACAGTCCCACTAACAGTGTAAAAGTGTACCTATTTCTCCACATCCTCTCCAGCACCTGTTGTTTCCTGACTTTTGAATGATTGCCATTCTAACAGGTGTGAGATGGTATCTCATTGTGGTTTTGATTTGCCTTTCTCTGATGGCCAGTGATGATGAGCATTTTTTCATGTGTCTTTTGGCTGAACAAATGTCTTCTTTTGAGAAGTGTCTGTTCATGTCCTTTGCCCCCTTTTTGATGGGGTTGTTTGTTTTTTTCTTGTAAATTTGTTGGAGTTCATTGTAGTTTCTGGATATTAGCCCTTTGTCAGATGAGTAGGTTGCGAAAATTTTCTCCCACTTTGTAGGTTGCCTGTTCACTCTGATGGTAGTTTCTTTTGCTGTGCAGAAGTTCTTTAGTTTAATTAGATCCCATTTATCAATTTTGACTTTTGTTGCCATTGCTTTTGGTATTTTAGACATGAAGTCCTTGCCTATGCCTATGTCCTGAATGGTAATGCCTAGGTTTTCTTCTAGGGCTTTTATGGTTTTAGGTCTAACGTTTAAGTTTTTAATCCATAACATTTCAATTCTTTGTGAAGTATGATTTGATATCATGTCTAATACTTTAAAAATTTCTAGGTCCCAGAGATTTTTTTCCTGTTATCTTCTAAACATTTTATAGTTTTATGTTTTACATTTAAGTCTGTGATCCATTTTGAATTGCTTTTGTATAGGGTGTGAGGTTTTAGTCAATGTTATTCTTTTATACCTATTGCTGTCCAATTTTTCCCACACTATGTGTTGAAAGACTATCCTTTCCTTGTTGAATTGCCTTTGCACCTCTGTCAAAAATCCGGGTTCTCTGTTCCATTCCATTGATCTATGTGTCTATCCCTCTGCCAATACCACATAGTCTTGATTATTGTAGCTTTATACATTCTGAAGATGGGCAAACTGATTTCCTCTCATTGTATTCTCTTTTTTCAAAATCATTTAAGGAATTCTAGTTCCTTTGGCTTTCAATACAAATTTCAAAATTATTTTGTATACATCTACAAAAAACTTGCTGAAATTTTGATAAGAACTCCGATAAACCTACAGATGAATTTGGTGAGAATTCATATCTTCACAATGGTGGATCTTCCAATACATAAACATGGCATGTCTCTGCATTTATTTAAATCATCTTTGATTTCTGTCCCCCAAATTTTGTAGTTTTTAACACAAAGTCTTATATATAGACATATATGTATAGACATAAATATATACACATATATATAGACATATATCTAGACATATATATACACACATATATAGACTTGTATATATATATACTTATATATATATACACTACTTATATCTAAGTATTTCAATTTTTGAGTGACTGTATTATGCTTTTAATTTGAAAGTCTACATGCTCATTTGCTAGTATATATTTTTATGTTGATCTTGTATCTTGAGACCATGATGAACTTACTTATTAGCTTGAAGAGTTTTTGCTGGGCATGATAGTTCACGCCTGTAATCCCAGCACTTTGGGAGGCTGAGGCAGGTGAATCACGAGGTCAAGAGTTTGAGACCAGCCAACATGATGAAACCCCACCTCTACTAAAAATGCAAAAAAACAGCTGGGTGTAGTTGCAGGCGCCTGTAATCCTAGCTACTCGGGAGGCTGAGGCAGGAGAACCACCTGAACCCAGGAGGCAGAGGTTGCAGTGAGCCGAGATCATGCCACTGCACTCCAGCCCCACTGCACTCCAGCCTGGGTGACAGAGACTCCATCTCAAAAAAAAAAGAGTTTTTATGTCCTACAAATTTTGGTCTTGTGTATTTTAATTTTCATCCAGTGAAATGTTTTATTTAATTTATCTTGAGGGTTCCTTTTTAACTTATGTTATTATTCACTAGTGTGTGGCTTTGTATGCAAATCTTTGGAGATTTTCCTGTTATCTTACTGTTATCGATTTGTACTTTGATTTCATTTGGTTAAGGAACATATTCTGTATAGTTTAAATTATTTTAATATTTGTTTAGGTTTGCTTTGGGCCCAGAATATGGTCTATCTTGGTATAAATTCCCTGGGCACTTATAAAATATGTGTATTCTATTGTTGGGTAGACTTTTATGTAAATGTTTATTTATTAGATCTACCTGTTGGCTGATGTTGTTGTTGAATTCTCTATCTTTGTTCATTTTCTGTCTACTTGTACTGTCAATTGATGAGAGAGGGGTAAAGTCCCCAAATATAATTTTGACTTGTCTATTTCTCCTTTCAGTTCTATTAATTTTTGCACCACATATTTTTACAGCTCGGTTGATGTGATATACTCATTTAAGATTATCATCTTTGTGGATTGACTTTTTATCATCATATATAATTTTATGTGTCTTTAAATTTTCTTTGCTCTTGTCTACTTTATCTGATATTAATATGGTTACTCTTGCTTCCTTTTTATAAATATGCTCTTAATATATCTTTTATGTTATTTTTTTTCATGATGCTTCTAATGTTTTATTTCAAATGAGTTTCTTACAGATAGAATAGTTGGGTCATGCTTGTTTATTCCACCCTCTCAACCTCTGTCTTTTAAATTTATGTGGTATATTTTGACCATTTACATTTAATGAAATTATTAATAGATTAGGGTTTAAATTTGCTGCTTCACTTTTGGTTTTCCCTTTGTTCTTTCTGTTTTTGTTTCTCTGTTTCTTCTTATCTGCCTTTTTGGATTACATGAACATATTTTAGAATGCTATATTGAATTATACATAGGGTGTTTGAGTGTATCTCTTTGTATAGCTTTTTTTGGTGGTATTCTAGGTTATTCTATCTTGTATATATAAATGATATATAAACTATTATATATGCATGTGTGTGTGTATGTGTGTATGTATATATATATATGTGTATATATATATGTATATATATATAATCATTTACTGGTGTTATCATGTTACTAGGGTTTTTGCCCCATTTATGATTTATTTGTCTTGGGTATTTTTTTGTACACACATTGAGAACCACATCAGAACTCCCAGGAGTTGCCACATCAGAACCATATCAAACAGTGTAATAATTTTTGTTTAAATCATCAAACATAATTTTAAAATCTGAAGAGGATTGTCTATTTTATTTACTTATATTTTTAATGCTGTTTTTTCTTCTTTCTGATAGTCAAGCCTCCTTCTTTAATAATTTATTTTCTGTTTAGATAACTTCTTTTAACCAGTCTTTTAAAGTTGAACTGGTGAAAAATTCTCTTTGCTACCCTTTATCTTAGAATGTCTTGATTTTTCCTCTATTACTGAAGTATACTTTCACTGAATACAGAACTCTGGGTTGACATGAATTTTTTCTTTAGTACTTGAAAAATGTTGTGCCACTTTTTTTCTGCATTCATAATTTCTAACAAGAAACCTGTCATTTAAATTGTTTTTTACCTATAGTTAAATTGTAATTTCTCTTTCACTGTTTCAAGATTTTTTTCTTTCTCTTTAATAGCTGTGGCTATGAATCTTAGTGTTTATTTCTTTGAGTTTATTCTATTTGGGGTTTTGTCAATTTTTAAAATCTATAGATGTATTTTTTTTGCCAAATTCAGAACGTTTTAGCCATTGTTTTTTCAATGTCTTTTGCTCTACCTTATTTTGTCTCTCCTTTGGAACTCTGATGACATGAATGTTAGACCCCTTCTTACAATCCCACGGAACTCAGAAGCTCTGTTTATTTTCTTCAGTAAATTTCTCATTGTTGTTCAGTTGTAGTAATTTCTATCATTCTAGCTTCCAGTTAATTTAGCCTTTCCTCTTTACCTTCCATTCTGCTATTGAATCCATTCATTGCATTTCTTATTTTGGTTGTTGCATTATTTATTGCTAGAATTTCTATATTTCTATCTTGTTCTTCTTTATAGCTTTTGTTCTGCGTTGAAATTTTCTATCTGTTACTGCTTGGAGTTCTGACCATCGACTAGGTGGAAATTCTGACCCCCCCACTAGATCTCCTCTAATAACTCCTGGGTTGCAAGAGGTAAGAATGTCTTGTTACTGCTCCTCAGATGGCCTCCACTGGTACTGCAGGGGAGCTGGTCTCTATACTGCTGGACAGTGGTGAGTGTCCTGACTCTATAGGAAGCCTTCTCTGATAACATATTTGGGAGAGGGAGGGGCACTCTGTTATTGCCAGATGAGAATGGAAGTTGAAGATCGCTGCATGGTTTTCTTTCACACCTAAAGAGGAGTGCTAAATACAGCCAACTGGTGATGAAAGTTTTGGTTCCCCACTCAGGTTTCTCTGATACCTCCTTGGCAGAGAGTGTTGAGTGTCTTGTTATAACTTGTAAAGGGTAAAATTCTAGGCTTCTCACTCAGCCTCTGCTAGTATAGTGACTGTAGTTTTTTCTGTGATATCTGGCTGTAGGAGAATGGTCATTGTCTAAAAGTTTTGAATCTTTCTAGGCTGCCCCTTTCTTGGTCCTTTACCTAGAAAGGGCAGGCTTTTGTTTGGAATTCTTTTTTGTCTGCAGCTATTGGTATTTCTGGGTTACAGCTTTCTTTAGTATCAAGTGTGTGATATATGAAGCAAAAAGGAAACCAAGGAAACATGCCAGATGCTGTTCCTCAAGGCTTGCAGTTCCTACCCAGTCTTCCTACTTCTTTCCAGTTTTGCAAGTCTTCTTATGTTTGTTGTACATATAATGTCATGGGTTTATAATTTTGCATAGTAGAAGAAAGGACAAATATATCTACTCCATATTTCTCAAGTTAGAAGTTCAAGCCTGTCTTAAAAGATAACGAGGCAGCATGATGAATGGGATAGGATTAGGAAGACTCTGGATGGGGTCCTGGACTACTCAGGGGAGGGCAGTCATTTTTATTTCAGTAGATTTGGCCTCTTGGTGTTTTTATTGTCCATTTCCTTATACAAATGCCTCTTGGAGAGAAGTGAGGGATGTGAAAAGTTAGAAGGAAGTTGCTGCTCAGACCTCACAGAACTGCTGTTAAGTATTCAACTATACTCACACTAACATGCTATACTGGGTCAGGTAAAGAAGGGGGAAATTAGGTATTTAACTTGAAACTTCTCAGGTTTCTCTTTTTTGACATTTATACCAGTGTAGTTGGGATATAATTTGGAGATACTCTAATCAACTGTTCAAGAACTCAATACTTGGAACAACCAAATATGCAAAATATACAAAATATACAAAAATCTCATCTTTAACTTGAACTAATGCCTATGCAGGGAGGTGGGTGGCACAAATTTCGTTAGTTAAGGAAGCTTGGTTTCATGGTTTCTGGGCAGTGCAAGACAGTATGTGCTTATAAACTGAACAGCTATAATGTTAATTGCCTGATGTTAAAAAAAGAACAGTACACACAATAAAACAATAAGCAGCACACAAGACATATTTCTGATGATGATAAGGAGTAAAGCCTGTAGATAAAAATGGAAATTTGCAGGGGAAAGTGAAGCATAATGGATTTCATGCTCTTTCTGAATTTACCTTTATACTCCATTATAATCTATTTTGTTATGTTTGTGATATATATATATATACACACACATACACACATATATATGTTTGTGTATGTGTGTGTGCATATATATTTATATATACTATATATTGTGTGGTTTTGAGGTAGGATGATTTTGAATGAGGTACTGAGAGGATCCATAGTCAAGAAGGCTCAAGGAGATATTGTAAGTCTGTTACTTCCCAGGTAGCTCAGAGAAAAAATAGGCTAGGAACTGAATAACCAGAGACATCAACACAAAATGTTTGATTCCAGATTTATTCCCTGGGCCAAATTTTTGTTTTGGAACAAAGTAAAAAATTCATTCAACAATCACAGTAGATGTTTGTACTCAGAATTCTCAAGCCTGTAAAAGCACTGGTCTAGGGTCTAGGAGACCAAAGCCCTAGTCTAGTCTATTTCATTGCCTGTTCAGATAATCATGGGAGAGTTACTCCCCTATCTGGATCTCAGTTTCCCTATCTGAATAAGAAGGGATTAGACTAGACTAATCCCAGATGTCTGACATTCTCTGACTTTATTTTTTAGGCAACCAAGAGGCTTTGAAATGTCTAAGGATGGTACTGTCCTGTCAAAATGATAACAATCCCTATCTCTTAAGGCAGTGGTTCTCAACATGATCTGAGTAATGGTTGGTACCCAGGACTGTCTATTTTAAAAAGTGATCTGATGATTCTGATGCAGTTTATCCACTGATCACATTTTAGAAAGTATGACTTCAAGGTCTAGATAATGAAGGTTTTGAGTGCACATGCTGGAAGAGAATCATGTGGGCTTGAACAGTAATCATTTCAACATGCACACATGTGTATGTGCATACAAACACACACAAATTCCTTGTGTCTTTCATGTATAGTGATCCTTGTTTTTGTTTTCCATTCAGGCTTAAAATGTTTGAAAGGAAAATCATTATCACTTATCTCCAATTCACATACATCAAGCCTGCTCCACTATATTCCCGTTCTTGGTTAATAACATCACTATACATGAAGACACCCTAGCTAGAGATACTTAAGCTATCTTTGACTATTTTATTTCTCTGAAGCATAGTAAATTCTGTACTCTCTTTATACTGTTATTTACTCACATTGTCTGCCTGCCAACTACCAGTCTTTCTTTAATCCTTCAAAATTTAGTCTATATCTCACCTCCTCTGAAAAGCTTTTTCTTACATAATGCTTCTTTCTCCCACCATAGATGTATTTACTCTTTCTCCAAAGTTATTTATGAATCTTAAACGTGTCCCTATCTTTATGGTTATCAGTTTATGTTATATTTTATTAAAATAATGTTTGTTTTTTCTATTAGACTGGGAGCTCCTTAGAGCAGTGGATTGGTCATCTCTGCCTCCCCAGGGAAATGGACAGTAAGCATTCATTAAAATGAATGTTCATGTACTTTTCTAGAAGAAGAGAGTGCTTCCAAGACCTGAGGCCCAGTATACTCTGCCTCAAGGCCTGGGAGGGAGAAACCTACTCAAGCTCTCTAAAGACTTTGTTGAGTTAAAAATATTATGGCTGCTTTAAAATATCTGAAGAGCTTCTGTGTAGAGGATGAATAAAATTCAGTTCTTCTCTGTGGTTACAAAAGTGAAAACAATTTGTAGAATCTATAGGGAGATAGATTTAAGAGAAAGAGCAAACTTCTTACCCAGCCATGCTTATGTTCTCCAAAATCTGGTCATGACCTATCCACCCAGCTGCATCTCTCCCTACATCTGCATGGTAACACTGCTCTTGTCAAACTTCAATACTGACTTCTCCCAGGACAAGCCTTATGCTTCAGTTTTGGCCCCCTCTCCTGTCTCTGATTGTCTAAATCTTATCTCTATCCTTCAAAGACCAGATAAAATGGCATCCTCCATGAGGTTCGTCATACTTCCTTCCCCTCTCTATCACTTTCTGTAGGATTTTTCCACCTCTAAAGTGCTCCTCTAAATAGTATTTAGAGTTAGTGATTGCTAGGTGTGTCATTTTATAATCTCTTTATTTGAACACATATGTGTTTATATTTCAGGGTTTCTTGTAGAAGCTTTCCTTTTTAAACCCAATCTGACAATCTTTGTCTAGCCATTGTAATTGATTTGTACTTTTCTTACAATTCTTATGACTTTATTGTTGTATATTAACAATAAAAATAGCTAACATTTATTGAGTGCTCACTATCTGTCAGCTACTATTCTAAGTGTTTTACATACATTATTTTATTTATATCCTTACAACTAGTTTATCAGATAGATACTATTATTATCCTCATCCTACAGATAAAGAACTTAAGGATTGAATATATCAAGTATTTTCTCAATTATATGCAGAACAGTTAAATAATTTTCCTAATAAATGATACATGTGGAAGAAAAGGAGCTGCTAGGCCTAAGGCTTTTCACTTTTGCTTATCCCCGGGCCTCTGTCTGGACCACACTGCCTTGGTTTGGACCAATCTGTACTTTATTTCAACTCTACCTCAGCAATTTTTATACCTTTAAGGGAGGAGACCACCTTTCATATTGTCTTCTGCCTAATTTCTGCCTCAAAGGAAAGAGAAAGTAGGAGTTAAAGAAAAGGCAGAAGTTAAATTCAATAGTCAGAGAGCCTGGTGCCACACCCCAGGCCTAGTAGTTAAAGACCGACCCCTGACCTAATTGTTTATGTTATCTGTAGATTGCAGACATTGTATGAGGAAGCATTGTGTAACTCCCTGTTTGGTTCTGTTCTGTTCTGATCACCAGTGCATGCAGCCCCAGTCACATAGCCCCCACTTGCACAATGTATCATGACACTTGGACCCCTTAGAGTTGTAGGCCCTTAAAAGGGACAGGAATCTTGACTTTGGGGAGCTCTGATCTTGAGACTCGTGTCTACCAACGCTCCCAGCTGATTAAAGCCTAAACCTTCCTAAAACCTGTGTCCGGGAGGTCTTGTCTAAGACCAGTCCTGCTACACCCTCAGTCAACTCTAGGAGACCAGCGCTGGTGGGGTGCGGAGATTTGAGTCTGCTTTTCTTGTGGGTGATGGATGGAAAGAAAATGGGAGTACACGAACAGGCCATGATTTGGGGAAGGAAGCAGCATAGGAGCTTGAGAAGCAGACAGAACAGGGCTCAAGTCCTGGCTCCTTTACTTCCTGGCTGTGTGACCATGGACATCTGCTAAGCCTTAGTAATAAGCTGGAATATTAAAGTGGAAATCTGAACAAGTCCAAAGATCTTTGAAGAAAAACCTGTCGTATGTGTCTATAACTGTATCAGAATTTACATCACTTTTGTCCCGTGTTTGACCTGCTATGTAGCTTTGAGTAACCCCTTCCTCTTTATGGACATCATTGTCCATATCAGTAACATGAAAAACTTCAACTGGATTTTCTCTAAAGGTCCCTTCCACTCTGATACTCTGTGAAAAAACATGAAATAAATCAGGCAGATTAGTCTCCATAAAGGAGCCAGTTTTGGTGACTTACACCATGGCTGTTTCCTACTTTGGCCTAGAAAAGAGTAAATAGTGGTATTAGTCATCATTTTTATCATCGTAGTCCCAAAGAAACATTTATTGTAGGCTTCAGTGTGTATCTGTTATAATCGGGAAGATTTATACATGGGTAATGGTATACTTATAATTGGTTGCATTCATACAACTCAGGAAAGATTATAAAATACTTATGCCCATTAATGACATTTCATTCTCATAACAATTTATTGAGGATGGTACTTGTCATTCCCATTTTATAGATAAGCAAACTGTTTGAAGTGATTACATAGTATGCCCAAAGTCACACACCTAATAAGTGAAGTAGCAAACACCGACACCCAGATCCATCTGCATCATAGTCTCTTTACTATATGATAGCTGCCTTTTAAAATAACTGACATAAAATAATTTTCATATTTGGCAATTTGTAAGGAGCTTTTCCATCTATTAACTGAATTAATTGAGTAGGATACTATCTCTACACTGAAAAAAAAAACCATATAGTCTGGTTGGGAAAGTCAGACATAAACGTACAGATGAAAAGTACCAAATTAGTGATATGAGCAGTGAGAGTAGAGGAGAAAGAAAGAGCCCTGGAGGGACACAGGACTCTCATTGGAACTTGAAGAAAATTTAGATGTGATGACAGAAAGTGGGTAGGCCTTCCAAACTAGAATAACAATGTGAGGTATAGAGGAAGAGAATGCCCCAGGCATGTTTAAGGAATGAGTAAACAGATTTTGTTGGGACCAGATAATTCAACAGATAAACATTCAATTGTTTCGGAGAGTCTAATTGGTAGCAGGCTGGAAATACCAGGCTGTTTATCTCCCATGATAGTGTAGCATTCAAATGCCCTGTAAGGAAGGCCTATGTGGACCATAGAAAGTCATGTGAATTTCTAAATGTCAAATGGGCCCATGGAAGAGGCAAGGTTTGGTGTTAGCATCCTATCTTCTCAGTTGGTGCAATTTCCAACACAATTCAAATTCCATAGTCTTGCCTAGTTCAGGGACAGTAATATGTAATGATTCATACTAAATATCAGGATGGGTGGGGAGATTTTCTTCACTACCAAGGCTCTTAAAAGTACCTCATCAGTAATCTTAACATTTCCTTCTTTGAAGGGATTGGAAGGGTGTGGGTCAGCATCACCTCCCCAGTTCTTTCTCAGAATAATATACAATCAAGACACTAGTTTTCTTATTGCCTATCTTCAACAATCCCCAGATTTAGCAAAGAGTAGGGAATTCCTCAAGAAATGAGACATAGGCTTGGAGAAATGGGCAGAATTGATGTCAATTCTAATAAGACATCAAATTGGAACATTTTCTCCTTTTTATTTGAAGGCTACATTTTACCTTGATGGTTTTTAAAATAAATGTCAATTTGAAACATGAAGAAAGCTTCCTTGTCTGTGGCTGAATCACTCTTGAAGTTCTGGGAATCACCTTTGCTCATTGCCTCCCTTGCTTTCTGTTTCAGCTACTTGGGTCTGCTCTCTCTCTTGTCATTCCTTTTCCTGTTATTCTCTCAATTCCCAGAAACTCATTTATGGATGCTGCCATTGTTAGGAAAACACAATCACTAATAAATCATTAAAATTTGGGGTGCAACACTACCAGAAAGTTTACCTTAACTATAGAAGGTGTGTGTGTGTGTGTGTGTGTATGCCTACCCATTGACTGAAGAATATTTCTTCTAAACCACTGATTAAAGTTTTAGAATGAGAAAATTAAAATGGCCTCAACAAACCTGTCCTTAACTTGGAGAGAAATCAAAGAACCAAGCTGTTCTTCTGACACGGATGAAAGGGCCCATCTCAAAAATATCTGAACCCACTCAGAATTTCCAAATAATATGAGTTCAAGGCCCAAGCCCTGGGGGATGTCTTCTGTAGAGGCAGCTGCAGAGCTACAGGGAAAATACAAAATTCTTGTCCATTTTTATCTAATCCCATGCAGATCTAATCTCATCCTTCATGAACACATCTCTTAATCAAATTCTGTGTAGAGAGGGAGAAAAAGTACCTCAGGCATAATTTATGTTTTATTTTTAGCTCAATTAGCCACCAGAGCCATTAACTGGCCTGTAGCTTCAGGGCTTATCTGGAGGAAACCTCAAAGGCTTTTGGGCCTCCTCAGTCTGACAGCCCTATCTTTCATCAGTGCTGAAGTAGTTTAGAACTTGAACTTTAAGAGTCACACCCCAGGGTCCTCATTTCCATTTTATTAAAACACAGGCATTAGCGAAGCTTAATTTCATTGTGATAAGACCTGATTTATTCGAATCTCAGAGCCACAGAAGACCTACTTAATTAAACTAGCTATTGTAAGTCAAGTCCAACTTTTTAATGCTGCATGGTAGTTTTTAAAAATAAATAATTTTTAGAAGTTACAATGATGTCTTTACTTCTCCTTTGGAGTATTCCTTTGGTTGTATTTTAGTAAACTTGAGGAAGTTATATTCCCTTTTTAGGTCTTATTCTTCCTTTATATAAAGAAGGAGAAAGGTAGATTAAATCAACAGTTCTCAAATTTTGTGGTACATTAAAATCACGGAAGGTGTTGGTTAAAAATACACGTCTAGTCATCAGCCATGTTGATGCTGATATAGCCCAGCTGGGTTATAGCTCTGAAAGCTGATTTTTAAATAAACTTCCCAGACAATTCTGTTGGACAACCACCAAACTCAATGCTCTCTAAGCAGCAGTCCACACTTAAAAAATATTAAAAAAGAAAGATGTCTCTTGAAGAAATGTTGACATGTTACTGGGCCATTCAGTTTCCTAAGAGCCTCTGAGTCATTACTCAATGCATTGAAACTCACCAGAGCGCTAAAAGTCCTGGTTGATAATAAGAATAGTGCCTAAAATAGAAAGAAGATCCACAAAAAACCAGCAACAAAATGCAGAGCTGAATTTCCTGAGAAAAATCAGGATAGGTACTTTCCTCGGAAAAAGGGCTTTTCTCCCATAGGGCCTTCTATTTTGAATAATATTCACAATCTCACTGACTTAGAAATAGGAGAATGTTTGACATTTTTAATCTATGTAAAAAAAAACAAAACAAACAAACAAACAAAAAAACAAACAAAAAAAAACTTGGTTGGAGGTTACCTGGTAGGACAGGCTTAGATTCAACTATTTCAACAAACACCACATATTCTCACTTCTAAATAGGAGCTAAATATTGTATACTCGTGGATGTAAAGATGACAACAATAGACACTGAGGACTACTAGAGGGTCTAGGGAGGAAGGACAAAGTGTTGAAAACTTACATATTGGGTACTATACTCACTACCTGGGTGACAAGGTCATTTGTACCCTAAACCTCAGCATCACACTTTATACCCATGTAACAAACCTGCATTGGTACCCCCTGAATCTGAAATAAAAGTTGAAATTATAAAAATAAATTATTTCGAGTGGTCCAGTTAGAGCCTCTAAGTAATAAAAGATCTTCATGAGACTCCTTAGTCCCTCTCAGTACCACACAATCAGGGGTTTTCTGATAGTACTCCACTACTCAACAAACCCTTGAGAATTCTTTTTTATTTTTATTTTTTTATTTTTTATTATTATTATACTTTAAATTTTAGGGTAAATCAAGTCTGGCACATAGATTTTGTCTGTCCAACAATAATAAACCCCAACCTTCTCCTGTAATGCTCTTCTTGTCCAGAGTGTTCTAGCCAGCACAGTTCTTCTTAATGGTAACCCTTGCTTTGTCTCAGCCTAAGGATTAGGATGACTTAATTGCACACACCTGATAAGGGGAGTTGGAATTTACTCTGTGGATAAAGTTCTTATGCCAAAAAGCTTCTCCCTGAGGTGGAAAAACATCAAACCACACATCCAACATCTCAACTTTTACATTGCTGCCTAAGGGACTGACTTCTCTCTTGCCTTTATTAGAGTGCTGATGGGACCAAGCATATACTAGATACCTGGGGGATACAGAGAACAAAAACAGTGGTTTGAACTAGTACATGAGTAGTTGTCACGGATTATCCCACTGGTTCATCATAGAATGAGTGAGTGAAAAATCCAGCTCCCAGCTTCTCCATGGGGAGAGAAAGAATTGGACCATGTATCAAAAGTTTCAACTTTTCCAGAAGTTGCATTAGGAGCTGGATTCTGACTCATCTGTCTCTGTGTGCTGACAGGGTATGGAATACTTTAGAAGCCTGAGGACACTACTAATACAGCAGTTGGATCTATCATAAAGGTTTAAGAGGCCCACAAACTCTCTGCCCAGATTGATTGGTGAAAGTCTTCTCCTATACAAGGCCAATCCATGAAGACAGAAAAATGTGGTTGTTTTACTGACATATAGACATTAATACATTCAAGGAAAATGAAGAAATAGGGAAACACAACCCTCAAAAAAGAACAAGATAAAACTCCAAAAACTGGTTCTAATAAAACAGAGATAGATGAATTACCTGACAGAGAATTCAAAGTAACAATCATAAAATATGTTCAAAGATCTCAAGAGAATAATGCATGAACAAAATCAGAACTTCAACAAAGAAATGCGAAAAATTTTAATGAACTAAATAGACACGTTGGAGCTAAAAATTATAACAAATGAATTAGAAGATTCAGCAGAAGTGTTCATCAAAAAACTAGATTAAGCACAAAGAAAAAATCACCAGGCTGGGTGTGGTGGCTCATGCCTGTAATCTCAGCAATTTGGGAGGCCAAGACAGGCAGCTAACAAGGTCAGGAGCTCAAGAGCAGCCTGACCAATGTAGTGAAACCACGTATCTACTAAAAATACAAACATTAGCTGGGTGAGGTGGTGGGAGCCTGTAGTCCCAGCTACTCAGGAGGCTGAGGCAGGAGAATCACTTGAACCCGGGAGGTGGAGGTTGCAGTGAGCTGAGACCATGCCACTGCACTCCAGCCTGAGCAACAGAGTGAGACTCCCTCTCAAAAATAAATAAATAAATAAGTAAATAAATAAATAAATAAGTAAATAAATAAATAAATAAATAAATACATCAGCAAACCTGAAGAATGGTCATTTAAAAGTATCCAGTCAGAGTAGCTCAGATGAACAAAAAGAAAAGAAAAGGAAAACCATGAAGAAAACATAAAAAATTTATAGGACACTATCAAGTGAAAGAATATAGGTATTATGGATTTCCCAGAAGTATGAGAGAGAGAATCAGAAAGCTTATTAAAAAATAATGGCTGAAAATTTCCCAAATTTGGAGGGAAAAAAATGGACATCCAGTTCCAGGAAGCTCAAAAGGTCTAAAATAAGATGAACCCAAAGAAATTCTTATGAAGACATATAATTAAATTGTCAAAAGTAAAAAACAGATAGTTTTTGAAAGCAAAAAGATAAAATAACTTGTCACATGCAAGGGAACTGTACAAGACCATCAGTAGACTTTTCAGCAAAACATCACAGGCCAGAATTGAGTGGAATCATATATTCATACTGCTAAAAGAAATTTTTAAAAGCCCTGTCAACCAAGATACTATACCAAATAATGCTGTTTTTCAGAAATGAAGACAACATGAAGAATTTCTCAAACAAATGGAAAATGAAGAGGTTTATTATCATGAGCCCTAACTTACAATAAATGTGAAAGGGAGTTCTTCAACTTGAAATAAAAATACTCTACCAGCAGCATGATAGCATAAGAAAGCATAAAGCCCATTGGTAAAGATAAACATAGACAAATACAGAAACTATATTTCAATAATGATGGTGGGTAAACCAGTTTTAATTCTGATAAAAATGTTTCAAGTAACAAATATTGAAAGTAATAATAACTAAAATATGTTAATGGATAAAACAGATATAAATTGTGACATCAATAATATATAGTGAAAGATGTAAAAGTGTAGAGTTTTTGTATATGATTGAAGTTAACTTGTTATCAGTTCAAAATATAATTTTATGGTGACCACAAAGAAATACTTAAAGACATTATACAAATGTAAAAAGGAGGGGAATCAAATCATATCAATAAAAAATCAACAAATACCACAACGACTGCAAGACAGGAAAAGAGGAGCAAAAGGGATAAGAGACAAGCAGAAAATAATGATCAAAATGGCAAAAGTAAATTATTACCTCTAAAAATTACCTTAAATGTAAATGTATTAAACTTTCTGTGCAAAAGACAGAGTGGATGAATAGATTTAAAAAGCATCATCCAACTATATGCTGTCTACAATAGTTCAATAGATTTAAGGACACACAAAGGTTGAAAGTGAAAATATTGAAAAAGATATTCTATGCAAATGATAGCAAAAAGAGAAAAGGGGTGGCTATATTTACATAAGAAAATATAGATGTACAGTCAAAAGCTATCACAAATGACAAAAAAGAACATTATATAATGATAAAGGGTCAATCCATAAGGAAGATATAATAATTACAAACATATGTTCAACCAATATAAAAACATGTAAATATATAAAGCAAACATTGACAGAACTGAAGGGAAAAATAGATAACAATAATATAATAGTAAGAGACTTTGATATATTCCCTTCCTATAAAGGATTTAACAACTAGAATACAATGAACAAAGAAAAAGTTGACTCCAACAGCATTATAGGCTAATTGCTCTAACAGGCATATATAGAACATTCCACCAAAAAGCAGCAGAATACATATTCTTCTCAAGCACATGTGAAAAATTCTCCATGACAGATTACATGATATGTTACAAAACCAGCCTTAGAAAATTGAAGAAATTTGAAATCATACCAAATATCTTTTCTGACATGAATATTATAAAACTAGAAAACAAGTTGGATTCCTAGGTATTTTATTCTCTTTGAAGCAATTGTAAATGGGAGTTCACTCATGATTTGGCTCTCTGTTTGTATGTTATTGGTGTATAAGAATGCTTGTGATTTTTGCACATTGATTTTGTGTCCTGAGACTCTGCTGAAGTTGCTTATCAGCTTAAGGAGATTTTGGGCTGAGACCACGGGGTTTTCTAGATATACAATCATGTCATCTGCAAACAGAGATAATTTGACTTCCTCTTTTCCTAACTGAATACACTTTATTTCTTTCTCCTGCCTAATTGCCCTGGCCAGAACTGCCAACACTATGTTGAATAGGAGTGGTGAGAAAGGGCATCCTTGTCTTGCACCAGTTTTCAAAGGGAATATTTCCAGTTTTTGCCTATTCAGTATTATATTGGCTGTGGGTTTGTCATAAACAGCTCTTAATATTTTGAGATACGTCTCATCAATACCTAATTTATTGAGAGTTTTTAGCACGAAGGGCTGTTGAATTTTGTCGCAGGCCTTTTCTGCATCTACTGAGATAATCATGTGGTTTTTGTCGTTGGTTCTGTTTATATGCTGGATTATGTTTATTGATTTGCGTGTGTTGAACCAGCCTTGCATTCCAGAGATGAAACCCACTTGATCATGGTGGATAAGCTTTTTGATGTGCTGCTGGATTCAGTTTGTCAGTATTTTATCGAGGATTTTTGCATCAATGTTCATCAGGGATATTGGTCTAAAATTCGCTTTTTTTGTTGTGTCTCTGCTAGGCTTTGGTATCAGGATGATGCTGGCCTCATAAAATGAGTTAGGGAGCATTCCCTCTTTTTCTATTGATTGGAATACTTTCAGAAGGAATGGTACCAGCTCCTCCATGTACCTCTGGTAGAATTTGGCTGTGAATCCATCTGGTCCTGGACTTTTTTTGGTTGGTAAGCTATGAATTATTGCCTCAATTTCAGAGCCTGTTATGGGTCTATTCAGAGATTCAACTTCTTCCTGGTTTAGTCTTGGGAGGGTGTATGTGTCACGGAATTTATCCATTTCTTCTAGATTTTCTAGTTTATTTGCGTAGAGGTGTTTATAGTATTCTCTGATGATAGTTTGTATTTCTGTGGGATCAGTGATGATATCCCCTTTATCATTTTTTATTGTTTCTATTTGATTCTTCTCACTTTTCTTCTTTATTAGTCTTGCTAGCAGTCTATCAATTTTGTTGATCTTTTCAAAAAACTAGCTCCTGGATTCATTGATTTTTTGAGGGATTTTTTTGAGACTCTATCTCCTTCAGTTCTGCTCTGATCTTACTTATTTCTTGCCTTCTTCTGGCTTTTGAATGTCTTTGCTCTTGCTTCTGTAGTTCTTTTAATTGTGATGTTAAGGTGTCAATTTTAAATCTTTCCTGATTTCTTTTGTGGGCATTTAGTGCTATAAATTTCCCTCTACACACTGCTTTAAATGTGTCCCAGAGATTCTGGTATGTTGTGTCTTTGTTCTCGTTGGTTTCAAAGAACATCTCCTTTTCTGACGTCATTTCGTTATGAACCCAGTAGTCATTCAGGAGCAGACTGTTCAGTTTCCATGTAGTTAAGCAGTTTTGAGTGAGTTTCTTAATCCTGAATTCTAATTTGATTGCACTGTGGTCTGAGAGACAGTTTGTTATAATTTCTGTTGTTTTGCATTTGCTGAGGAGTGCTTTACTTCCAACTATATGGTCAATTTTGGAATAAGTGTGGTGTGGTGCTGAGAAGAATGTATATTCTGTTGATTTGGGGTGGAGAGTTCTGTAGATGTCTATTAGGTCCTATTGGAGCAGAGCTGAGTTCAATTCCAGGATATCCTTATTAACTTTCTGTCTCGTTGATCTGTCTAATGCTGACAGTGGGGTGTTAAAGTCTCCCATTATTATTCTGTGGGAGTCTAAGTCCCTTTGTAGGTCTCCAGGGACTTGCTTTATGAATCTGGGTGCTCCTGTATTGGGTGCATATATATTTAGGATAGTTAGCTCTTCTTGTTGAATTTATCCCTTTACCATTATGTAATGGCCTTCTTTGTCTCTTCTGATCTTTGTTGGTTTAAAGTTCATTTTATCAGAGACTAGGATTGCAACCCCTGCCTTTTTTTGTTTTCCATTTACTTGGTAGATCTTCCTCCTTCCTTTTATTTTTGGCCTATGTGTGTCTCTGCACGTGAGATGGATTTCCTGAATACAGCACACTGATGGGTCTTGACTCTTTATCCAATTTGCCAGTCTGTGTCTTTTAATTGGAGCATTTAGTCCATTTACATTTAAAGTTAATATTGTTATGTGTGAATTTAATCCTGTCATTATGATGGTAGCTGGTTATTTTGCTCAATAGTTGATGCAGTTTCTCCCTAGCATCGCTGGTCTTTACAATTTGGCATGATTTTGCAGTAGCTGGTATCAGTTGTTCCTTTCCATGTTTAGTGCTTCCTTCAGGAGCTCTTTTAGGGCAGGCCTGGTGGTGACAAAAGCTCTCAGCATTTGCTTGTATGTAAAGGATTTTATTTCTCCTTCACTTATGAAGCTTAGTTTGGCTGGATATGAAATTCTGGGTTGAAAATTCTTTTCTTTAAGAATGTTGAATATTGTCCCCCACTCTCTGCTGGCTTGTAGAGTTTCTGCCAAGAGATCTGCTGTTAGTCTGATGGGCTTCCCTTTGTGGGTAACCCGACCTTTCTCTCTGGCTGCCCTTAACATTTTTTCCTTCATTTCAACTTTGGTGAATCTGACAATTATATGTCTTGGAGTTGCTCTTCTCGAGGAGTATCTTTGTGGCTTTCTCTGTATTTCCTGAATCTGAATGTTGGCATGCCTTGCTAGATTGGGAAAGTTCTCCTGGATAATATCCTGGAGAGTGTTTTCCAACTTGGTTCCATTCTCCCCATCACTTTCAGGTACACCAATCAGATGTAGATTTGGTCTTTTCACATAGTCCCATATTTCTTGGAGGCTTTGCTCATTTCTTTTTATTCTTTTTTCTCTAAACTTCCCTTCTCACTTCATTTCATTCATTTAATCTTCCATCACTGACACCCTTTCTTCCAGTTGATCGCATTGGCTCCTGAGGCTTCTGCATTCTTCATGTAGTTCTCGAGCCTTGGCTTTCAGCTCCATCAGCTCCTTTAAGCCCTTCTCTGTATTGGTTATTCTAGCTATACATTCGTCTAAATTTTTTTCAAAGTTTTTAACTTCTTTGCCATTGGTTTGAGTTTCCTCCTGTAGCTCAGAGTAGTTTGATCATCTGAAGCCTTCCTCTCTCAAATCGTCAAAGTCATACTGCATCCAGCTTTGTTCTGTTGCTGGTGAGGAACTGCATTCCTTTGGAGGAGGAGATGTGCTCTGCTTTTTAGAGTTTCCAGTTTTTCTGCTCTGTTTTTTCCCCATCTTTGTGGTTTTATCTACTTTTGGTCTTTGATGATGGTGATGTACAGATGGGTTTTTGGTGTGGATGTCCTTTCTGTTTGTTAGTTTCCCTTCTAACAGACAGGACCCTCAGCTGCAGGTCTGTTGGAGTTTACTAGAGGTCCACTCCAGACTCTGTTTGCCTGGGTATCAGCAGCGGTGGCTGTCAAAATTAGACAGATCAACGAGACAGAAAGTTAACAAGGATACTCCGGAACTGAACTCAGCTCTGCACTAAGTGGACCTAAAAGACATCTACAAAACTCTCCACCCCAAATCAACAGAATATACATTCTTTTCAGCACCACACCACACCTATTCCAAAATTGACCACTTAGTTGGAAGTAAAGCTCTCCTCAGCAAATGTAAAAGAACACAAATTATAGCAAACTGTCTCTCAGACCACAGTGCAATCAAACTAGAACTCAGGATTAAGAAACTCACTCAAAACGCTCAACCACATGGAAACTGAACAACCTGCTCCTGAATGACTACTGGGTACATAACAGAATGAAGGCAGAAATAAAGATGTTCTTTGAAACCAACGAGAACAAAGACAAAACATACCAGAATCTCTGGGACACACTTAAAGCAGTGTGTAGAGGGAAATTTACAGCACTAAATGCCCACAAGAGAAAGCAGGAAAGATGTAAAATTGACAGCCTAACACCACAATTAAAAGAACTAGTGAAGCAAGAGCAAACACATTCAGAAGCTGGCAGAAGGGAAGAAATAATTAAGATCAGAATAGAATTCAAGGAAATAGAGACATAAAAAACCCTTCAAAAAATTAATGAATTCAGGAGCTGGTATTCTGAAACGATCAACAAAATTGATAGAACTCTGGCAAGACTAATAAAGAAGAAAAGAGAGAAGAATCAAATAGATGCAATAAAAAATGATAAAGGGGATATCACCACCAATCCCACAGAAATACAAACTACCATCAGAGAATATTACAAACACCTGTACGCAAATAAACTAGAAAATCTAGAAGAAATGGATAAATTCCTCGACACATACACCCCCCCAAGACTAAAACAGGAAGATGTTGAATCTCTGAACAGACCAATTACAGGCTCTGAAATTGTGGCAATAATCAATAGCTCACAAACCAAAAAGAGTCCAGGACCTGATGGATTCGCAGCCGAATTCTACCAGAGGTACAGAGAGCCAAATCATCAGTGAACTCCCATTCACAATTGCTTCAAAGAGAATAAAATACCTAGGAATCCAACTTACAAGGGACGTGAAGGACCTCTTCAAGGAGAACTACAAACCACTGCTCAATGAAATAAAAGAGGATACAAACAAATGGAAGAACAGTCAATGCTCATGGGTAGGAAGAATCAATATTGTGAAAATGGCCATACTGCCCAAGGTAATTTATGGATTCAATGACATCCCCATCAAACTACCAAAGACTTTCTGCACAGAATTGGAAAAAACTACTTTAAAGTTCATATGGAACCAAAAAAGAGCCCACAATGCCAACTCAATCCTAAGCCAAAAGAACAAAGCTGGAGGCATCACTCTACCTGACTTCAAACTATACTACAAAGCTACAGTAACCAAAACAGCATAGTACTGGTACCAAATCAGAGATATAGATCAATGGAACAGAACAGAGCCTTCAGAAATAACACCACATATCTACAACTATCTGATCTTTGACACACCTGAGAAAAACAAGAAATGGGAAAAGGATTCCCTATTTAATAAATGGTGCTGGGAAAATTGGCTAGCCATACATAGAAAGCTGAAACTGGACCCCTTTCTTACACCTTATACAAAAATTAATTCAAGATGGATTAAAGACTTAAATGTTAGACCTAAAACCATAAAAGTCCTAGAAGAATACCTAGGCATTACCATTCAGGACATAGGCATGTGCAAGGACTTCATGTCTAAAACACCAAAAGCAATGGCAACAAAAGCAAAACTTGACAAATGAGATCTAATTAAACTAAAGAGCTTCTGCACAGCAAAAGAAACTACCATCAGAGTGAACAGGCAACCTACAAAGTGGGAGAAAATTTTCACAACCTACTCATCTGACAAAGGGTTAATATCCAGAATCTTCCATGAACTCAAGCAAGTTTACAAGAAAAAAACAAGCAACCCCATCAAAATGGGCAAAGGTCATGAACAGACACTTCTCAAAAGAAGACATTTATGCAGCCAAAAAACACATGAAAAAATGCTCACCATCACTGGCCATCAGAGAAATGCAAATCAAAACCACAATGAGATACCATCTCACACCAGTTAGAATGGTGATCATTAAAAAGTCAGGAAACAGCAGGTGCTGGAGAGAATGTGGAGAAATAGGAACACTTTTACACTGTTGGTGGGAGTGTAAACTAGTTCAACCATTGTGGAAGTCAGTGTGACGATTCCTCAGGGATCTAGAACTAGAAATACCATTTGACCCAGCCATCCCATTACTGGGTATATACCCAGAGGACTATAAATCATGCTGCTATAAAGACACATGCACATGTATGTTTGTTGCGGCACTATTCCCAATAGCAAAGACTTGGAAACAAGCCAAATGTCCAACAAAGATAGACTGGATTAAGAAAATGTGGCACATATACACCATGGAATACTATACAGCCATAAAAAAGGATGAGTTCATGTCCTTTGTAGGGATATGGAAGAAATTGGAAATCATCATTCTCAGTAAACTATCACCAGAACAACAAACCAAACACCACATATTCTCACTCATAGGTGGGAATTGAACAATGAAAACACCTGGACACAGGAAAGGGAACATCACAGTCTGGGGACAGTTGTGTGTTGGGGGGAGGGGGAGAGATAGCTTTAGGAGATATATCTAATGCTATATGAGGAGTTAATGGGTGCAGCACACCAGTATGGCACATGTGTACATATGTAACTAACCTGCACATTGTGTACATGTACCCTAAAACTTAAAGTATAATAATAATAAAATAAAAACAAAAAAAATAAGCTTCAGAAAATAAAATAAAATAAAATAAAATAAAATATTTATATGGTCAACAAATATACAAAAAAAAGCTCATCATTTCTCGTGATTAGAGAAATACAAATCAAAACCAGGATGAGATACCATCTCATGCCAGTTTGAATGGTGATCATTAAAAAGTCTATCATTGTTGGACATTTGGGTTGGTTCCAAGTCTTTGCTATTGTGAGAAGCAAAAATGATACCACAGTCACGACTATGCCAGGTGACTTCGGGTGGCTGTAAAACCAACTTCAGTTAATTCATCATTTATTTGGCAGCAATGTAAAAGTTAGGTACACCAAATCTGGAGTCATTTTGTCTAGATTCAAACTCCAGATCTACCATTGAGACAAGTTACTTAATCTGTAAGTGGCACAGTTTTCTCACCTGTAAATGGGATAATAATAAACCATAGGATTTGTGTGTTGATAACATGAATGCCTGGCACATAGCAAGCAGGCCATAAATGTTAGCTACTAGTATTAGTGATTATGCTCCTGAATATATTTGAAAGGCAAAGCTTTTATCCATTCCATTAAAATCCACAATCTTTCTCTGGCACCCACTTGGAATAATGCCTTTCCTGCTTACTTACAGCCAGTTATAACTCCACTCTAGACCCCATCAAAAGACCTGTTTCCTTAAACGTTCCTCCTGATAGTATCAATTGGAGCAAATGTAAATATAACACAGGCTTCAAATCTGGGTGGCAAGTGTGTAGGAAGAGCCTCTGGCATAGCAGGTAAAATCTACTAATAGGTAAATTTAAATGAATTTATGTCTATTAGAGTGTATATTCTGAGCTCCCAATTACAACAAAAAAAAGGGATTTTAAAATCACTACAGAACACTCCTTGAGAGATTGGCTCAATGAGGGACTCTGAACACAAAATTAAAAAAAAAAAATATTTTTTCCACATACAAGGCTGTATGCCTTTGTGTCAAAATTAAACATGAAACTAGCTTCTGTGTTTCAAAAACAAACAAACAAACAGTTGGAGACGATGCCCATAAAGGCAATTAAAATGATCGCAGTGATGGAAAGAATTTTGAAAATCATATAAAAAAAATTGCTGGAAGAGGCTATTAGAAAAATTTCTTACGTTCTAAGAGCAGTGAATAAGGTAAACATCCTAATAAATTTTAACATTTACTGAGCCCTTGTATATCAGGTATTTTGTCTACGTTACATCCTTTTTATTTTCCTCATGGCAATCTTATGAGGTATGAGTCATTTTTATCCTCATTGTACCAATGAGGAAACTGAGGCTTAAATTGGCAAAAGAACCTTGAAAAAAAAAAAAAAACAGGAATCATATGGTTTCAAACTCAACAGTTTGGCTTCAGAGCCTACAATTATAACCATTGTGTTACACTTCCTCCCATATTATTTGGGAAAAGGACAGAGTCATTTATTAACTTTAGAGTCTGCTAGGTTAAATAAGAGTATTAAAAATTTAGATATGATCACTTAAAAAGACATCAATAAAGTACACAGCTTACAAACCAGTAGAGGCAAGATAATAATTGGAATAAAATATGCTACAAATCCAAAAGAAAGCAGGAAATGAGAAAAAGGTAATGTTAAAAAAAGGAGAATAGAGGAACCACAAAACTAGATGGTAGAAATAAATCCAAAATGTGTCAGTAAACATGAAAAGCAAATGGATTACACTCATAAGTTTGAAAGTTTATCTAAGTGGGATTTTAAATGATATTCATAAGACTCATACCTTACCTATAAGACACAGAAAGCTGGACCATAAAAAAAATTGAAAATAGATATGCCAGACAAATCTCAAGCAAATATAATGAGAGATAAACCTAATGGGAGAGGGTAACGCATCTTCCTTAAAAACTGGCAGTTTAAGTATTCAAATATTAGTAAGATTACAGGAATGATGACTATCACAAAGAATAAATTTGATATGAGACATATTTAGAACATACGGTGGCTTTCTTATCAATTACACATGGAACATTTACAGAATTGACTACATGTTAGGTGCTAAAGCAAGGATCAAAAAATTTCAAAGATTATGTATCACATATGATACAGTCTCTGAGTGGAATGCAATTTACAAATAAATAGTAAACAAACAAAAATATTAAAGGTGTGTTTAGAAATTCAAGTGCACATTTCATATTTCACTGTTCAAAGCAGAAATTATAATGGGAATAGGAAGATAATTCAAATTCAATTTTAGTAAACATAGATAGCAAAACTTGTGAAATACACAGAAAAAGAATGTTCAGGGAAGTGTACAGCCTTAAATTTTTATATTGCAAAAGAAGAAAGCTTAAATATTGAGTTAATTATCTAACTTAAAGAAAAATTAGAAGAACAGCAAAATAATCCTAAGCAATGTGGAAGGGAAGAAATTATACATACAAAAGTAAAAATGTTGAGTAGAAAAAATCAAATAGATCAACAGAAATAAACAGTAATCCTTTGAATCGACAAATATTTGGTAGGTTTATCATGAAAAGAAAAAAAAACAAAAATAAACAATACTAAGAAAGAAAAAGAGTGCATAACTACATATGATGTAAAGATTTTTAAAATAAGGGAATACCACAAAAACATCACACCAACAAATTTAAAATATTAGTCAAAATTGCCAATTTACTAGGAAATTATAACTTCCAAAAATAACTCAGGAAGAAATGAAGCCCGATTGAACCTATAATCATTAAAATCATTGAACCAATTGTTAAAAAAATTCTGCAATCAAATAAACAACAAAGAATGGTAATAAAAAAAAAAAAACAGGAGCTAGTTGTTTAAGGATCTTTCTATCAAACATTCAAGGGATGGATAATTCCAATTTTATGCAAGTTTCTCCAGAAAATAGGAAGAAAGAAACCCTATCCAGCTTATTTATGAAACTAACATAACCTTAATACTTAATACATAAGAGAAAGAGGTACTCACAATACAAGCAGGCAGGAAAAAAATCAGTTAAAACTGTAACAAATTATTAAAGGTTAAATGTGGGTTAGCATATCAGTCTGGACATATTGATCAGGAATAGCTGTAGGCCCAAGATACGAGAGAAATTTTGAGAATGTTTTACATGTATCTCCACCAGGCGATCAGGAAAAAGATTGAGGGAAGGCCAGGAGATCAAAGAAAGCCCCCTTCAATGATATGGACATGCAAAAGATGTGTTCCTCAGAGAACAAGTATAGAACTTCACTTACTTACCTAGATCCTTCAGTCCTGCAAGCCAAAAGCCTTAAACCTTTTTGGCTTGGGGAGAGTTAGTTAATGCTGGTGTTCTCACGAGAGAGGGAAAGATTTATTGTCACTTCAGGGGGACTAGAAGCAATGCCCTTTATGCCTGTTGGGGTGAGTAGGAAACACTTTTTTCTCAAAGGACAAAGGAAATGATTCATTTCTGTTGGGAGGAGTTAGAAGAAGTTTTATACTCCTAGAAGAGAAGAAGAAAATTGCTTTGGGCCCAGGATCCTACACTGATACAAAGAAAATGGGTACTACTATTGAGAGAGGAGCAAGAAACTCCCACCTAAGAACAACTAGAGATACAAAGCATAGTTTGACTATCACACAGTCAAAGGCAGAAATGAAAACAACCCAGCCCATCCTCCTAGGAACACTGGGCCTGACCTAGACTAAGACTACACCAGGATGAAAGAGTGTTTTTCTGTCTTCACTGCAAGCCTAGTAGCTAGTAATAAGCAATAGTATTCTACCACTAGGCAAGGGGCAAGAGCATGGAGAGAGACCCCTCTGTGGCTCAGACATACAGGAATGACTAAAAGATGTGGGGTGAGCCAGAACTGAGAAAAACCCTTTGGCACTCAGTTCCCTCTTTAAGAACAAGAAAATAAGATTCCAATTCTGCTAGAATTTGAAGCCTATATTGCCCATAAATTCTTGGCATCAACAACAAAACTCAAACCTGGCTTAAGTTGTGAGTTAACCGATCCAAAACTTAATATTAACAAGCTAACGAAGGAAGAGACATGCCCGTTTTCACAAATTTAATATATTAAAAGATCTAGTGGAGAAGACAGACTACATGTGCAAACAGATAGGGAATTTCAGCAGAGAGCTGGACACCATAAGGGTCAAATGAGACTGTGGTCCAGGAAATGTGGTCTGTCTCACTGAATACCAGTATAAATCCAGAAGATAATGCATAGAGCAGCTATCTGAGGACATGAAAATATAAATAGTAGCAAACATATTTGAGAAAAACACTGTAGCACTGAATTAATTGTAAATTTATTTTTATTTTTTTAAGTCTGGCACTTGCCAGACCTAGATTCAATGACAGTAAAAAAAATCTAGAATTGTGCATCAGGTACAGACAGAAACACCTCCAAGAAAAATTATCCCTTACTATTCTGAGAAGGATGAAGAAAGAGACTGCTAAGGACTAGAGACAGTAAGGGAATGCCCAGGTAACTTTTCCTTTTTTTTTAATCATTTTTCTTCACCCTAGTCCCCCTTGAATGAAGTCACACAAAAAGCAGTGGGGTGAATGTCTGGGAAGGTGCCTAGAACTCTAAGGAAGGAAAATTATTCTTTCTGAACAGGAAAGCTGTGGTCCTAACACCACTGGGAAAGACCTCATAGTTCTCTCTCTCTCTCTCTCTCTCTCTCTGTTCCTTTATCTCTCTTTCCTTCCACCCTCCTCCTTCTCCTCTTCCTCCTCCTCCTCCTCCCACTGCTGCCCAGCTATGATTGCCAGAGCAATCCCAGGAAGAATGTGAGGTGGAGTTAGGGCAAATAGTTGGAAAGGTCAATCACAGAGAAGAAAGAGATGAAGAGAGCAATTCCATAAATTTGTGTCTGAATTATTGGACTCAACTCCCAACTTTGAATACATGTATCTACTCATAACAACTTATAGATACCTGAGCTACAGGGTAGATCATCACCTAGATCTAATGACAGATGGTTTAAAATAAGATTTCAGAAAATTTGAAAACTGAAGTGACTTTGGAACCATAACACACAGAATGCAGCAAGAATTTGTGGCCTGGAATTACATAGTGAATTGCCTGGTAGAAAAATCACAAAAAAAACACTAACATTCTCCTTAGAATTTAAAAAAGAGTCACAGTCTTATGACATAGGATTCACAATGTCCAGGATATAATCTAAAATTATTAGACATACACACACACACACAAACAGGAAAATCTAAACTCATAAGGAAAAAGATAAACAACAAATTCCATCTCAGATGACACAGTTGTTGAAATTATAAGACAAAAACCTTTAAATCAACTAATACAACAATGCTCCAAGAAGTAAGTGTAAACTCACTCAATAGAAACGTATAAAGGTATAATGTTTCAGTAAATAAACAAAAAATATAAAGAAGAACATAATGGAAATTTTATAGCTAAACAATATAATGATCAAATTGAAAAAAATGCTGGATGGGATCAATTGCAGAATGGAGATGAGAGAGGAAAATCTGTAAACTTGAAGACAGAGAAGCCAATAAAACCAAAAGCTAGTTATTGGAAAAGTTTAATAAAATTGACAATGTGTTACTCATGAAATAATAGACACATATAAAATAGAAAAGAATAGAGTTCAGAAATAAACCATGATAAATAAGGTCAATTGATTTTTAAAGTTATTTTTCTTGTGGTAAAATGTATGTCTGCCTGCCTGTTCCTCCAAGATTTGATTCAGTAGATGTAAAGTGGGGTATGGACATTTTTATTTTGGAAAGTCTTCTGATGAGACCCCACCAATGCCTCACGTTGAGAACCACTGACAGAAGATATCAAAGATGACTAAGGACTGACAACATTTAATAATAGTATGTTTAAGAAACATAGACTGGAAAGAATGTGACATTTGGAAAAAATAGAGATGTATTTATAGTTTTACAGTATGAGGTACACAATGGGATAGCATTTGGGTGAGAATGAAGCTGATGGAAAATTAAACTAGAAATATGATTTGGTATAATATTTTGAACAATCTTGCATGCCGTGCATGGGATTTTGTGTTTATTCTGTAAGCACCCAGGCACCAGTGGTTATTTTGCAGCAGGAATATAACAAAATGTATTTATTTTTAATTAATTCAATAAATACTTACTCAGTCCCTATTCTGGGTATTGCAGTGAGTGCTAGGCACAGGGCTACAATACAATACTAAGCAAGATAAACAGTATAAAAATAGATTGGAGAGGGGCGATTAGAAGATGGCCGAAAAGGAAAGCTCCAGTCTACAGCTCTCAGTGCCAGCAATGCAGAAGACGGGTGATTTCTGCATTTCCAACAGAGGCACTGGGTTCATCTCACAGGGGCATATCAGACAGTGGGTGCAGGACAGTGAGTGAAGTCCACCGAGTGTGAGCTGAAGCAGGGCAAGGCATCACCTCACCCAGGAAGCACAAAGGGTCAGGGAATTCTCTTTCCTAGCAGGGGAAGCTGTGGCAGATGGCACCTGGAAAATCGAGTCACTCCCACCCTAATACTGCGCTTCCCTAACAGTCTTAGCAAATGGCACACCAGGAGATTGTATCCCATGCCTGACTCAGAGGGTTTCACACCCATGGAGCCCTGCTCATTGCTAGCACAGCAGTCTGAGATCAAATTGCAAGGTGGCAGCAAGGCTAGGGGAGGGGCGCCCGCCATTGCTGAGGCTTGAGTAGGTAAGCAAAGGGACTGGGAGGCTCGAACTGGGTGGAGCCCACCACTGTTCAAGGAGGCCTGCCTGCATCTGTAGACTCCACCTCTGAGGGCAGGGCATAGCTGAACAAAAGGCATCAGAAACCTCTGCAGACTTAAATGTTCCTGTCTGACAGATTTGAAGAGAGTAGTTGTTCTCCCAGCACAGAGTTTGAGATCTAAGAATGGAAAGACCACCTCCTCAAGTGGGTCCCTGACCCCCGAGAAGCCTAACAGGGAGGCACCCTCCAGTAGGGGCAGACTGACACCTCACATGGCCGGATACCCCTCTGAGACGAAGTTTCCAGAGGAACAATCAGGCAGCAATATTTACTGTCCAGCAATATTCGCTGTTCTGCAGCCTCCACTGCTGATACCCAGGCAAACAGGGTCTGGAGTGGACCTCCAGCAAACTCCAACAGACCTGCAGCTGAGGGTCCTGACTGTTAGAAAGAAAACTAACAAAAAGAAAGGACATCCACATCAAAACCCCATCTGTACGTCACCATCATCAAAGACCAAAGGTAGATAAAACCACAAAGATGGGGAAAAAACAGAGCAGAAATGTTGAAAATTCTAAAAATCGAGAGCCTTTCCCCCTTCAAAGGAATGCAGCTCCTCACCAGCAATAGAACAAAACTGGATGGAGAATGACTTGGATGAGTTGTGAGAAGAAGGCTTCAGATGATTAAACTTCTCTGAGCTGAAGAAGGAAGTTTGAATGCATCACAAAGAAGCTAAAAACCTTGAAAAAAGATTAGACAAATGGCCAACTAAAATAACCAGTGCAGAGAAGTCCTTAAATTACCTCATGGAGCTGAAAACCATGGCACAAGAACTACATGACAAATGCACAAGCTTCAGTAGCAGATTTAATCAACTGGAAGAAAGGGTATCAGTGATTGAAGATCAGAGGAATGAAAAGAAGTGAGAAGAGAAGTTTAGAGAAAAAAGAGTGAAAAGAAATGAACAAAGCCTCCAAGAAATATGGGTCTATGTGAAAAGACCAAATCTACGTCTGATTGGTGTACCTGAAAGTGACAGGGAGAATGGAACCAAGTTGGAAAACACTCTGCAGGATATTATCCAGGAGAATTTCCCCAAACTAGCAAGGCAGGTCAACATTCAAACTCAGGAAATACAGAGAACGCCACAAAGATACTCCTCGAGAAGAGCAACTCCAAGACACATACCTGTCAGATTCACCAAAGTTGAAATGAAGGAAAAAATGTTAAGGGCAGCCAGAGAGAAAGGTCGGGTTCCCCACAAAGGGAAGCCCATCAGACTAACAGCAGATCTCTTGGCAGAAACTCTACAAGCCAGAAGAGAGTGGGGGCCAATATTCAGCATTCTTAAAGAATTTTCAACCCAGAATTTCATACCCAGCCAAACTAAGCTTCATAAGTGAAGGAGAAATAAAATCCTTTACATACAAGCAAATGCTGAGACATTTTGTCACCACCAGGCCTACCCTATGAGAGCTCCTAAAGGAAGCATAAACATGCAAAGGAACAACCAGCACCAGCCACTGCAAAAACATGCCAAATTGTAAAGACCATCGACGCTAGGAAGAAACTGCATCAACTAATGAGCAAAACAACCAGCTGACATCATAATGACAGGATCAAATTCACACATAACAATATTAACCTTAAATGTAAATGGGCTAAATGCTTCAATTAAAAGACACAGACTGGCAAATTGGATAAAGAGTCATGACCCATCAGTGTTTTGTATTCAGGAGACACATCTCATGTGCAGAGACACACATAGGCTCAAAATAAAGGGATGGAGGAAGATCTACCATGCAAATGGAAAACAAAAAAAGGCAGGCAGAGGTTGCAATCCTAGTCTCTGATAAAACAGACTTTAAACCAACAAAGATCAAAAGAGACAAAGAAGGCCATTATATAATGGTAAAGGGATGAATTCAACAAGAAAAGCTAACTATCTTAAATATATATGCACCCAACACAGGAGCACCCAGATTCATAAAGCAAGTCCTTAGAGACCTACAAAGAGACTTAGACTCCCACACAATAATAATATGAGACTTTAATACCACACTGTCAACATCATACAGATCACTGAGACAGAAAGTTAACCAGGATATCCAGGAATTGAATTCAGCTCTGCACCAAGTGGACCTAATAGACATCTACAGAACTCTCCACCCCAAATCAACAGAATATACATTCTTCTCAGCACCACACCACACCTATTCCAAAATTGACCACCTAGTTGGAAGTAAAGCACTCCTCAGCAAATGTAAAAGAATATAAATTATAACAAACTGTCTCTCACACCACAGTGCAATCAAATTAGAACTCAGGATTAAGAAACTCAGTCAAAACCACACATCTAAATGGAAACTGAACAACCTGCTCCTGAATGACTACTGGCTTCATAACGAAATGAAGGCAGAAATAAAGATGTTCTTTGAAACCAATGACAACCAAGACACAACATACTAGAGTCTCTGGGACACATTTAAAGCAGTGTGTAGAGGGAAATTTATAGCACTAAATGCCCACAAGAGAAAGCAAGAAAGATCTAAAATTGACACCCTAACATCACAATTAAAAGAACCAGAGAAGCAAGAGCAAACACATTCAGAAGCTGGCAGAAGGGAAGAAATAACTAAGATCAGAATAGAATTGAAGGAGATAGAGTCACAAAAATCCCTTCAAAAAATCAATGAATCCAGGAGCTGGTTTTTTGAAAAGATCAACAAAATTGATAGATCACCAGCAGGACTAATAAAGAAGAAAAGAGAAAAGAATCAAATAGATGCAATAAAAAAATGATGATAAAAGGGATATCACCACTGATCCCACAGAAATACAAACTACCATCAGAGAATACTATAAACACCTCTATGCAAATAAACTAGAAAATCTAGAAAAAATGGATAAATTTCTCGACACATACACCCTCCCAAGACTAAACCAGGAAGAAGTTGAATCTCTGAATAGACCAATAACAGGCTCTGAAATTGAGGGAATAATTAATAGCTTACAAACCAAAAAAAGGCCAGGATCAGATGGATTCACAGCCAAATTCTACCAGAGGTACAAGGAAGAGCTGGTAACATTCCTTCTGAAACTATTCCAATCAACAGAAAAAGAGGGAATCCTCCCTAACTCATCTTATGAGGCCAGCATCCTCCTGATACCAAAGCCTGGCAGAGACACCACCAAAAAAGAGAATTTTAGACCAATATACTTGATGAACATTGATGGAAAAGTCCTCAATAAAATATTGGCAAACCAAATCCAGCAGCACATCAAAAAGCTTATCTACCATGATCAAGTGGGCTTCATCCCAGGGATGCAAGGTTGGTTCAACACATGCAAACAAATAAACGTAATCCAGCATATAAACAGAATCAATGACAAAAACTGCATGATTATCTCAATAGATGCAGCAAATGCCTTTGACAAAATTCACCAACCTTTCATGCTAAAAGCTCTCAATAAATTAGGTATTGATGGGACGTATCTCAAAATAATAAGAGCTATTTATGAGAAACGCACAGCCAATATCATACTGAATGGGCAAAAACTGGAAGCATTCCCTTTGAAAACTGACACAAGACAGGGATGCCCTCTCTCACCACTCCTATTCAAAATAGTGTTGGAAGTTCTGGCCAGGGCAATCAGGCAGGAGAAAGAAATAAAGGGTATTCAATTAGGAAAGAGGAAGTCAAATTGTCCCTGTTTGCAGATGACATGATTGTATATCTAGAAAACCCCATTGTCTCAGCCCAAAATCTCCTTAAGCTGGTAGGCCACTTCAGCAAAGTCTCAGGATACAAAATCAATATGCAAAAATCACAAGGCCTTATACACCAATAACATACAAACAGAGAGCCAAATCATGAGTGAACTCCCATTCACAATTGCTTCAAAGAGAATAAAATACCTAGGAATCCAAATTACAAAGGATGTGAAGGACCTCTTCAAGGAGAACTACAAACCACTGCTCAATGAAATAAAAGAGGATACAAACAAATGGAAGAACATTCCATGCTTATGGATAGCAAGAATCAATATCCTGAAAATGGCCATACTGCCCAAGGTAATTTATAGTTTAATGCCATCCCCATCAAGCTTCCAATGACTTTCTTCACAGAATTGGAAAAAACTACTTTAAAGTTCATATGTAAACAAAAAGAGCCCACATTGACAAGACAACCCTAAGCTAAAAGAACAAATCTGGAGGCATCACACTACCTGACTTCAAACTAAACTACAAGGCTACAGTAACCAAAACAGCATGGTACTGGTACCAAAACAGAGCTATAGACCAATGGAACAGAATAGAGCCCTCAGAAATAATACCACACACCTGCAACCTTCTGATCTTTGACAAACCTGAGAAAAATAAGCAATGGGGAAAGGATTCCCTATTTAATAAATGGTGCTGGCTGGGTACGGTGGCTCATGCCTGTAATCCCAGCACTTTGGAAGGCCGAGACAGGCAGATCAGAAATCAGGAGATTGAGACCATCCTGTCTAACACCATGAAACCCTGTCTGTACTAAAAATACAAAAAGGTAGCTGGACGTGTTGGCAGGTGCCTGTAGTTCCAGCTACTCAGGAGGCTGAGGCAGGAGAATGGCGTGAACCCGGGATGTGGAGCTTGCAGTGAGCCGAGATTGTGCCACTGCACTCCAGCCTGGGGGACAAAATGAGATTCTGTGTCAAAAAAATAAACATAAAAATAAAAAATAAATAAATAAATGTTGCTGGGAAAACTGGCTAGTCATATGTAGAAGGCTGAAACTGGATCCCTTCCTTACACCTTATACAAAAATTAATTCTAGATGGATTAAAGACTTAAATGTTAGACCTAAAACCATAAAAAACCCTAGAAGAAAACCTAGGCAATACCATTCAGGACATAGGCATGGGCAAGGACTTCATGTCGAAAATACCAAAAGCAATGGCAACAAAAGCCAAAATTAACAAATAGGATCTGATTAAACTAAAGAGCTTCTGCACAGCAAAGGAAACTACCATCAGAGTGAACAGGCAGTCTACAGAATGGGAGAAAATTTTTGCAATCTACTCATCGGAAAAAGGGCTAATATCCAGAATCTACAAAGAACTCAAAGAAATTTAGAAGAAAAAAACAAACAACCCTATAGAAAAGTGGATGAAGTATATGAACAGACATTTCTCAAAAGAAGACATTTATGCAGCCAACAGACACATGAAAAAATGTTCATCATCAGTGGCCATCAGAGAAATACAAATCAAAACCACAATGAGATACCATCTTACAGCAGTTAGAATGGTGATCATTAAAAAGTCAGGAAACAACAGGTGCTGGAGAGGATGTGGAGAAATAGGAACACTTTTGCACTGTTGGTGGGACTGTAAACTGGTTCATCCATTGTGGAGGACAATGTGGTGATTCCTCAAGGATCTAGAAATAGAAATACCATTTGACAGTTGGACAGCATTTCTGGAACTGCCCTGGGCCAGAGGGGAACCCAAGACACTGAGGGGTGAGCCCCAGGCCAGGCAGCATTCACCACAAGATGACTGAAGAACCCTGATTTAATTTAATTTAGGAGAGAGCTGGTGGGAGACAATTAGATCATGGGGGCAGTTTCTCCCATACTGTTCTCATGGTAGTGAATAAGTCTCACAAAGTCTCATAATTTTATAAGGGTTTTCCCTTTTTTCTTGGCTCTCTCATTCTGTCTCATCTGGCACCATGTAAGACATGCCTTTTGCCTTCCATCATGATTGTGAGGCCAACCCAGCCATGTGGAACTGTGAATCCATGAAACCTCTTTTTATTTATAAAGTACTCAGTCTCAGATTTGTTTTTATCCACATCGTGAAAACAGACTGATGCAGTAAATTGTTACCAGAAGTGGGGTGCTGCTGTAGAGATACCTGAAAATGTGGAAACTGTGGAACTGGTTAACAGGCAAAGGTTGAAACAGTTTGGAGGGCTCAAAAGACAGAAAAATGTGAAAACTTTTGGGACTTGTTGAATGGCTTTGAGCAAAATGCTGATAATGATATGGACAATGAAATCTGGACTGAGGTGGTCTCAGATAGTGATAAGGAATTTGTTGGGAACTGGAGTAAAGGTGACTCTTGCTATGTTTTAGCATAGAGACAGGTGGCATTTTGCCCCTGCCCTAGAGATTTGTGGAACTTTGAACTTGAGGGAGATGATTTAGGGTATCTGGCAGAAGAAATTTCTAAGTAGCAAAGCATTCAAGAGGTGAGTTGGGTGCTGTTAAAACATTCAGTTTTAAAAGGGAAACAGCATAAAAGTTTGGAAAATTTGCAACTGATGATGTGCTAGAAAAGAAAAACCCATTTTCTGAGGATAAATTTAAGCAGGCTGCAGATATTTGCATAAGTAATGAAGAGCCAAACGTTAATTGCCAAGGCAATCGGGAAAATGTCTCCTGGGCATGTCAGAGACCTTTGTGGAAGCCCCTCCCATCACAGACCCAAAGGCCTAGGAGGAATAAATGGTTTCTTGGGATGGACCAGGGTCCCCCTTCTGTGTGCAGCCTAGGAACTTGATGCACTGCATCCCAGCCACTCCAGCCACAGCTAAAAGGGGCCAAGGTACAGCTCAGGCCATAGCTTTAGAGGGTGCAAGCCCCAAGCCTTGGCAGCTTCCATGTAGTATTGAGCCTGTGGGTACACAGAAGTAAGAACTGAGGTTTGGGAACCTCTGCCTAGATTTCAGAGGATGTATGGAAATGCCTGGATGTCCAGGCAGAAGTTTGCTGCAGGGGCAAGGCCTTCATGGAGACCCTCTGCTAGGGTGGTGCAGAAGGGAAATGTGGGGTTGGAGCCACACACAGAGTCCTCACTGGGGCACTGCTTAGCAGAGCTGTAAAAAAAGGGCCACCATCCTCCAGACTCCAGAATGATAAATCCACCAACAGTTTGCACCATGCACCTGGAAAAGCAACCAACCCTCAACACAAGCCTGTGAAAGCAGCTGAGAGGGAGGCTGTACTCTGCAAAGCCACAGGGGTGGAGCTGCCCAAGGCCATGGGAGCCCACCACTTGCATCAGCATGACCTGGATGTGAGACATAGAGTCAAAGGAGATCGTTTTGGAACTTTAAGTCTCACAAGAAGAAGGACTTGCCTTGTCTCAGATGAAACTTTGGACTACGGACTCTTGAGTTAAGTTTAAATGAGTTAAGACTTTGGGGATTTTTTGGGAAGGTATGATTGGTTTGAAATGTGAGGACATGAGATTTGGGAGGGGCCGGGGTGGAATGATATGATTTGACTGTGTCCCCACCCAAATCACGTCTTCAATTATAGCTCCCATAATTCCCTCATGTTGTGGGAGGAACCTCATGGGAGACAATTGAATCATGGGAGCAGTTTCCCCCATACTGTTTTCATGGTAGTGAATAGGTCTCACAAGATCTAATAATTTTATAAGTGGTTTCCCTTTTAACTTGGCTTTTTTATTCTCTCTTGTCTGCTGTCATGTAAGATGTGCCTTTTGCCTTCCACCATGATTGTGAGGCCTCCCCAGCCACATGGAACTGTGAGTCTATTAAACCTCTTTTTATTTATAAATTGCCTAGTCTCAGGTATCTCTTTATCAGCAGTGTGAAAACGAACTAATACACCATTTAATAGCGGAATTGGTCAAGCAGAAGTATTAGTATGGAAAAAGGCTATTTGAAAATACACAGTAATAGAAGACAATGAAAAATAGAATAAAAAAGAATGAAGCGTGTGTTCAGGATCTAGAAAGTATCCTCAAATGGGCAAATCTAAGAGCTATTGCCCTTAAAGAAAAGGTAGAGATGGGGTAGATTGTTTATGCAAAGAAATAATAATAGAGAATGTCTCAAACCTAAAGAAAGACATCAATATCCAAATACAATAAGATTATAGAACATCAAGTATATTTAATACAAGGAGGACTACCTCAGGCATTTAATAATCAAACTCCCAAAGGTTAAAGATACAGACAGGATTATAAAAGCAGCAAGATAAAAGAAACAACATTCAGTTGAACTTCAATACATCTGACAGCAGACTTTTAAGTGAAAACCTTACAGGCAAGGAGAGAGTGGCATGATATATTTAAAGTGTTGAAGAAAAAATAATATTTACCCTACAATAGTGTATCTGGCAAAAATATCTATCAAACATGAAGAAAAAACAATTTTCCAGACAAATGAAAGCTAGGGGCTTTCATAAACACCAACTTGTCTGACAAGAAATGCTAAAAGGAGTACTTCAATAACAAAGCACAAAACATGAATGAGCAATAGGTAATCACCTGAAGATAAAAGAGTAAGTATTGGTAATAGTACTTACCAGTAATCTCTGGTAATAGTAAGTACATATAAATACATAGAATACTATATTACTGTAACTGTGGTAAGTAAATTATTCCTATCCTAAATAAAAAGAATATACAAGAAACCACTCAAAAATAACAACTACAAGTTTTTCAAGACATAGATAGTACAAAAAGATATAAATAGTAACAAAAGAAAATTAAAAAGCAAGAGGACGAAGTTAATGTATAGAGTTTTTATTAGTTTTATTTAGCTTGTTTGTTTGTTTACATAAAAGTGTCAAGTCCTTACCACATAAAAAATAATTCATTATAAAATAGTATTTACAAGCCTCGTGGTAACCTAAAACACAAAAAATTCAATAGATACAGAAAAATAAAAAGCAAAAAACTAAATCATATCACATGAGAAAGTCACCTTCACTGAAAGATGACAGGAAGGAAAGAAAGAAGGAAGAGAAGACCACAAAACAACCAGAAAAAAAAAATGACAGGAGTAAGTCTTTACTTAACAATGATAACATGGAATGTAAGTAGATTAAACTCTCCAGTCAAAAGACATAGACTGGCTGACTGAATGAAAAAATCAAGACCCATTGATCTGTGCATATACGAAACACACTTTACTTATAAAGACACACATATACTAAAAATAAAGGGATCGAAAATATTCCATTTTAACAGAATCCAAGGAAGTGCAGAGTTAACTACATTTATGTCAGACAAAATAGATTTCAAGAAAAAAACTATAAGACTAACCAAAGAAGGTCATTATATAATGATAAATAGGTCAATTCAGCAAGAAGATATAACAGTTTTTAATATATAAGAACCCAATATTGGAGCACCCAGATACATAATGCAATTATTATTAAAACTAAAAAGAGTGATAGGCCCCAATACAGAAATAGCTTGAGTCTTCAAATTCCCACATTAAAAATTGGACAGATTCTATAGCAGAAAATCAACAAAGAAATATTAAAATTAATCTGCACTTGACTAGGTGCAGTGCCTCACACCTGTAATCTTAGCACTTTGGGACATTGAGGAGGGTGGATTGCCTGAGCTTAGGAGTTTGTGACCAGCTTGGGCAACATGGTGAGACATCATCTCTACTAAAATAGAAAAAATTAGACAGACAAGGTGGTGCACACCTGTAGTACCAGCGACTTAGGAGGCTGAAGCACAAGAATTGCTTAAACCTGGGAGAGAGAGGTTGCAGTGAGCCAAGATCACACTACTTCACTCCAGTCTGGGCGACAGGGTGAGACTCTGTCTCAAAAAATAAAAATAATAATCATTAATCTACACTATGGATCAAATGAATCTAATAGATATTTACAAGAACATTTTATGCAACAGCTGCAGAATACACAGTATTTTTTTCCCAGCACATAAATTATTCTCAAGGATAAGCCATATGTTAGGTCTGAAACAAGTCTTAAAGTATTCAAAAAATTGAAATAATATAAAGCATCTTATTTGGCCAAAATGGAGTTAATGTAGAAATTAAAAACAAGAAAAAATTTGGAAATTATACAAACACAAGAAAATTAAATTATGTGGTCCTGAATGACTAGTAGTCAATGAGGAAATCAAGAAAGAAATTGAAAAAGTTTTTGAAACACTTGATAACAGAAAGACAACACACCAAAACATATGGGATACAACAAAGGCAGTACTAAGAGGGAAGTTTATAGCTATAAGTTCCTACATCAAAAAGGAGAAAAAATATAAATAAACAACTTAATGATGCATCTTAAATAAATAGCAAAGCAAGAGCAAACAATACCCAAAATTAATAGAAGAAAAGAAATAATAAAGGCCAGAGCAGAAATCAATGAAATTGAAATGAAGAAAACGATAAAAAAGATCAATGAAACAAAAACTTGATTTTCTGAAAGTTAAACAAACTTGACAAATTTTTAGCTAGAGTAAGAAAAGAAGAGAGACACAAATAAATAATATCAAAAATAAAAAAAGGAGACATTACAACCGATACTGCAGATGTTCAAAGGCGCATTACTGGATACTGTGAGCAACTATATGCCAATAAATTAAAAAATCTAGGAGAAATGGACACATTCCTAGACACTTAAAACCTACCAAGATTAAACCAGGAAGAAATTCAAAACCTCAAAAGACCAATAACCAGTAATGAGATTGAAGCCTTAATAGAAATTCTCCCAGTAAAGAAAAGCCCAGGACCTGATGGCTTCACTGCTGAATTCTACCAAACATTAAAAGAATTAATATCAATCTTACTCAAACTGTTTCAAAAAATAGCTTTTTTGAAATATTTTTTAGAAAAGAAGGAAATGCTTCCAAATTTATTCTACAAGGCCAGTATTACCCTGATACTAAAACCAGGCAAAGATACATCAATAAAATAAAAACACAGGCCATTATCTCTGATTAATACTTATGCAAAAATTCTCAACAAAATACTAGCAATCTAAATTCAACAATACATTAGAAAAATTATTCATTATGACCAAGGGAAGTTGGGGGACACAAGACAGGGCTGAACTGCAGCTCCCATTTGGATTGACAGAACACTGTGTAGAAACTCACACCATGGATTTTTGCTCTAGGAACCATGGCAGGAATGTACCAGAAAAAGCAAAAGAAATCACAGATTCTTTGAAAGAAACACCAGGCCACAGCAAATTCCATAAGACGGGCGAAAAATTGTAAGTTCTTAAAGTGTGAGGGAGAAAAACCTGCCTCTGAACACATGTCCCCACTGGGGAACTTGAAAATCCAGATTATGGGAGAAGGATTTAACATTATGTAGTGCTGAAACAGATTTAGCATGAAATATAAAAAAACAGAAGCAGCAGTGGGAAGAGCCTTGTAGGCACTCCCATTCTCCAGCTCAATCTCAGTGAAGCCACCCCTGACTATGCCTCACAGGGGCCCTCAGAGAAAGCAACTGGCAAAATCTGGGGTGGAGGGGGGTCACAGGGTGAAAGATGCTTCCAATTGAACTTTGTAACAATTTTGACTGGGCACAAACTCTGTTGAGTAGAAGCCGGAGGCAAATGGGAACTGCTGCAGAAAGGAGAACAGGAGTCACAGCTAATGGTGTGGGCAGATGGAAAAGGGCATGGCCTGAAATCAGTGCTTGCTTTCTCAGCAGAAAAACTTATGGCCTAAAATTATGTCTGAGTCCCACTCACAGGGTGCCTGGAGATAAACTTGGTGCTGTCAGCAGGACACAGCAAGAGTGAGACTGGCCAGGTAAACTGGATGGGAGCTGAGTGAGGCTTGTGGCTACCAGGTTTTACTCACTTCCTTGGAGACATAGGCAGCCATAATTCTCTCTGGAACATAAACTTATTGGTTCAAGAATCACCCACCATCCCCCATAGTGTCTGTGGTAAGCCCCACCCAAGGAGAGTCTGAGCTTAGACTCACCTAACCCTGCCCCTACCTGATGGTATTTCTTTACCCACTTCAGAAGCCCATCACAAAAGACAGAAACACCTGGGTTCTTTATGACCCCACTCATTGCCTGAGAAACCCAAATACTTATCCTGACCAATGTAGGGCAAGCTTATATCCATCTTCTACTATCACAACTGCTGCTCTCTTGAAAGTGCTACCTCTGGCTGGAGGCCAAACAGCTCAAGACATTACAGCAACTCGTGACAAAATAACCTTGCTCCCAAGAAGGAGAAAACAACAGATAATTTTACTGCTCTCATCATCCTGGCTAACCAGTGGTCCTGAGTCTGTCCACATGACAATTCACTGCTAGCATAACCAGCATTTGAGAAAGCCAGCACACTAAACTTATCTGCAACCAGACTCTCACAGAGTCTAATTCACTCCTCTGCCACCTCCACCAGAGCAGGTGCTGGTATCCACACCAGGGAGAACTGAAGATGGATTAAATCACAGGACTCTTTGCAGACATTCCCCAGCACCAATCCAGAGCCTGTTAGTCCTGCTGGGTGGCTAGACCCAGAAGAACAATAACAATCACTGCAGTCTAGCTCTCAGAAAGCCTCATCTGTAGGGGAAGGAGGAGTGTACCACATCAAAGGATCACTCTGTGAAACAAAAATATCTAAACAATAGCACTTGAGTTCCAGATTTCTCCACCAAAATAGTCTACCCAAATGAGCAGGAATCAGAAAAGTAATTGTAGTAATATGACAGAACAAGGTTCTATAACACCCCCAAAAAACCACAATAGCTCTGCAGCAATGGACTCAAACCAAGAAGAAATCTGAACTGCCAGATAAAGAATTCAGAAGGTTGATTATTAAGCTACTAAAGGAGATACCAGAGAGAGGTGAAGATCAACTTAAAGAAATTTGGGAAAAAAATCAGAATATGGATTTAAAAATGCTCCAGAGAAATAGACATCATAAAGAAAAAATAATCACAACTTCTGGAAATGAAAGACACACTTAGAGAAATGCAAAATGTACTGAAACATTTCAACACTAGAGTCAAGCAAGTAGAAGAAAAAACGTCAGAGCTCAAAAACAAGTCTTTCAAATTAACCCGACCAGGCAAAGTCAAGAAAGAATAAAAAAAATTTAACAAAGCCTTGAAGAAATTTGGAATTATGTTAATCAGAGATACTTAAGAATAATTGTTGTTCCTGAGGAAGAAGAGTGATCTAAAAGTTTGGAAACATACTTGGGGCAAAAATTGAGGAAAATGTGTCAGGCCTCACTAAAGATCTAGACATCCAAATACATGAAGCTCAAAGAACACCTGGGAAATTCTTCAAAAAAAGGTCATCACCTAAGGACACAGTTATTGGGTTATCTAAAGTCAAGACAAAAGAATAAATCTTAAGAGATGTTAGGCAAAAAAATCAGTTACCCTATAAAGGAAAATCTATCATATTAACAGCAGTTTTCTCAGCAGAAACCTTAAAACCCAAAAGGGATTAGGGTTCTATCTTTAGCCTCCTCAAACAAAATAATTGCCAACCAAGAATTTTGTATCCAGCAAAACTAAGCTCCATAAATGAAGGAGAGATAAAGTCTTTTTCAAACAAATGCTGAGAGAATTCACCACTACCATGACAGCACTTAAAAAAAAAAAGTAAAATGAGTTCTAAATCTTGAAACAAAACCTCAAGCCATACCAAAATAGAACCTCCTTAAAGTATAAATATTATGGGGCCTTTATAATAATAACAAAATAAAAAAAAAACACAAGATACTCAAGCAAGTGGCATGATGAATAAAACAGTACCTCACATCTCAATAATAACATTGAATGTAAATGGCCTAAATGCTCCTCTTAAGAGATACAAAATTGTAGAATGAATAAAAATCCACCAAACAAGTATCTTGCTGTCTTCAAGAGACTCACCTAATAAATAAGGGCTTGCATAAACTTAAAGTAAAGGGGTAAAGGAGTGGAAAAAGACATTCCATGCAAATGGAAACCAAAAGCAAGCATGAGTAGCTATTCTTAGACAAAACAGACTTTAAGCAACAACAGTTTAAAAAGAAAAAGAGAGCCATTATATAATAATGAAAGGATCAGTGCGGCATGAAAATGCCACAATTCTAAATATATATACACCTAACATGGGAGATCCCAAATTTATAAAACAATTATGTTTGGTGGCTGGCAAGATGGCCGAATACGAACAGCTTCAGGCTATGGCTCCCAGGGAGATCAACGAATAAGACGAGTGATTTCTGCATTTCCAACTGAGGTACAAGTCTCATTGGGGCTGGGTAGACAGTGGCTTTAGCCCATGGAAGGTGAACAGAAGCAGGGTGGGGTGTCACCTAACCTGTGAAGCACATGGGGTGAAGGAACTCCCTCCCATAGCCAAGGGAAACCCTGAGGGACTGTGCTGTGAGGAACAGTGCACTCTGGCACACATTCTATGCTTTTCCCAAGGTCTTTGCAACCCGCACACCAGGAGATTCCCGTGGGTGCCTATGCCACCAGGTCCCTGGGTTTCAAGCACAAAACTGGATGGCGATTTGGGCAGACATCAAGCTAGCTACAGGAGATTTTTTCATACCCCAGTGGTGCTTGGAATGCCAGCAAGACAGAACCATTCACTCCCCTAGAAGGGGCTGAACCCAGGAAGCCAAGTGGTCTAGCTCAGCGGATCCCATCCACAAGGAGCCCAGGAAGCTAAGATCCACTGGCTTGAAATTCTCACCAAAGTCGACCTGGGACACTTCAGCTTGGTGGGGGGAGGGGCATTGCCATTATTGAGGCTTGAGTAGGTGATTTTCCTCTCACAGTGTAAACAGAGCTACCGGGAAGTTTGAACTGGGAGAAACCCACCTCAGCTCTGCAAAGCCACTGTAGCCAGACTACCTCTCTAGATTCCTCCTTTCCTCGTGGGGCATCTCTGAAAGAAAGGAAGAAGCCCCAGTCAGGGGCTTATAGATAAAACTCCCATCTCCCTGGGATAGAGCACCAGAGGGAAGGGGTGGCTGGAGGCACAGCTTTAGCAGACTTAAACGTTCCTGCCTGCTGACACTGAAGACAGCAGCAGATCTCCCAGCACAGAGCTGGAGCTCTGCTAAGGGACAGACTGCCTCCTCAAGTGGGTCCCTGACTCCTATGCCTCCTGACTGGGAGTCATCTCCCAGAAGAGGTCGACAGACACCTCATACAGGAGACCTCCAGCAGGCATCTTGTGGGTGCCCCCTGGGACAAAACTTCCAGAGAAAGGAACAAGCAGCAATCTTTGCTGTTCTGCAGCCTCCACTGGTGATACCCAGGAAAACAGTGTCTGGACTGTACCTCTAGCAAACTCCAGCAGACCTGCAGCAGAGGGCCCTGACTGTTAAAAGAAAACTAACAAACAGAAAAAAATATAATCAGCATAAACAAAATAGACGTCCATGCAGAAACCCCATCCGAAGGTCACCAACATCAAAGACCAAAGGTAGATAAATCCAGGAAGATGAGGAAAAACCAGTGTAAAAAGCCTGAAATTTGCAAAAACCAGAATGCCTCTTCACCTCCAAAAGATCAAAACTCCTCACTAGCAAGGGAACAGAACTCAACAGAGAATGAGCTCGATGAATTGACAGAAGTAGGCTTTAGAATGGGAGTAATACCAAACTCTCCCAAGCTAAAGGGGCATGCTCTAACTCAATGCAAGGAAGCTAAGAACCTGAAAAAAGGTAAGAGGAATTGCTAACTAGAAGAACCAGTTTAGAGAAGAACATAAATGACCTGATGGAGCTGAAAAACACAGCACGAGAACCTTGTGAAGCATACGAGGAGGAATAGCAGAGTTGATCAAGTGGAAGAAAGGATATCAGAGATTGAAGATCAGCTTAATGAAATAAAGCATGAAGACAAGATTAGAGAAAAAAGAATATAAAAAAAGAACAAAACCTAAAAGTAATATGGAACTCTGTGAAAGGACCAAACTTACGTTTGATTGCTGTACCTGAAAGTGATAGGGAGATTGACACCACATTGGAAAACACTCTTCAGGATACTATCCAGGAGAACTTCCTTAACCAAGTAAGACAGGCCAACATTCAAATTCAGGAAATACACTGAACACTACAAAGATAATTCTCGAGAAGAGCAACCCCAAGAAACATAATCATCAGATTCACCAAGGATGAAATGAAGGAGAAAATGTTAAGGGCAGCCAGAGAAAAATATCGCATTACCCACAAAAAGAAGCCCATCAGACTAACAGTGGATCTCTCTGGAGAAACCCTACAAGCCAGAAGAGAGTGGGAGCCAATGTTCAACATTTTTAAAGAAAAGAATTGTCAACCCGGAATTTCATATCCAGCCAAACTAAACTTCATAAGCGAAGAAGAGATAAAATCCTTTATACACAAGCAAATGCTGAGAGATTGTGTCACCACCACACCTGCCTTACAAGAGACCATGAAGGAAGCACTAAACATGGAAAGGAAAAACCTGACAACAGCCACTGCAAAAACATACCAAATTGTAAAGACCATCGACACTATGGAGAAACTACATCAACTAATGGGCAAAATAACCAGCTAGCATCACAATGACAGGATCAAATTCACACATAGCAATATTAACCTTAAATGTAAATGGGCTAATTGCCCCAATTAAAACACTCAGATGGGCAGATTGGATATACATTCAATAGCCATCAAAGTGCTATATTCAGGAGACCAATCTCACATGCATAGACACACATAGGCTCAAAATAAAAGGATGGAGGAAGATCTACCAAGCAAATGGAAAGCAAAACAAAGCTGGTGTTGCAATCCTAGTCTCTGATAAAACAGATTTTAAACCAACAAAGATCAAAAAAGACAAAGAAGGGCATTACATAATGGTAAAGGGATCAATGTAACAAGAAGAGCTAACTATTATAAATATAAATGCACCCAATACAGGAGCACCCAGCTTCATAAAGCAAGTTCTTAGAGACCTACAAGGAGACTTAGACTCCCACGCAATAATAATGGAAGATTTTAACACCCCACTGTCAGTATTAGACAGATAAATGAGACAGAAAATTAACAAGGATGTTCAGGACTTGAACTCAGCTCTGGACCAAGCAGACCTAATAGACATCTACAGAACTTTCCACCCCAAATCAACAAAATATACATTCTTCTCAGCACCACTTTGCACTTATTCTAGAAAGTGACCACATAATTCGAAGTGAAACATTCCTCAGCCAATGCAAAAGAATGGAAATCATAGTCTCTCAGATAACAGTGCAATGAAATTAGAACTCAGGATTAAGAAACTCACTCAAAACTGCAAAACTACATGGAAACTTATCAACTTGCTCCTGAAAGACTACTGGGTAAATAACGATATTAACTCAGAAATAACAAAGTTCTTTGAAACCAATCAGAACAAAGACATAATGTACCAGAATCTCTGGGACATATGTAAAGCAGTGTTTAGAAAAAAAATTATTAGCAATAAATGCCCACAGGAAAAAGCAGGAAAGATCTAAAATTGACACCCTAACATCACAATTAACAGAACTAGAGAAGCAAGAGCAAACAAATTCAAAAGCTAGCAGAAGACAAGAAATAACTAAGATCAGAGCAGAACTGAAGGAGATGGAGACACGAAAAACCCTTAAAAAATCAATTAATTCGGGAGCTTGTTTTTTTTTTTAAGATTAACAAAATAGATAGACTTCTAGGCAGACTAATAAAGGAGAAAAGAGAGAAGAATCAAATAGACACAATAAAAAATGATAAACGGGATATAACAACTGATCCCATAGAAACACAAACTACCCTCAGAGAATACTATAAAAACTTCTATGCAAACAAACAAGAGAATCTAGAAGAAATGGATAAATTCCTGGACACATACACACTACAAAGACTAAACCAGGAAGAAGTAAAATCCCTGAGTACACCAATAACAAATTCCAAAATTGAGGCAGTAATTAATAGCCTACCAACCAAAAAAACACAGGACAGACGTATTCGCAGTTGAATTCTAACAAAGGTACAAAGAGGAGCTGGTACCATTCCTTCTGAAAGTATTCCAAACAATAGACAAAAAGGGACTCCTCCCTATCTCATTTTTTGAGGCAAGCATCATCCTGATACCAAAACCTGGCAGAGACACAACAACAACAACAAAATTTCAGGCCAATATCCCTGATGAATATTGATGTGGAAATCATCAATAAAGTACTGGGAAACTGAATCCAGCAGCACATCAAAAAGCTTATCCACTATGATCAAGTAGGCTTCCTCCCTGGGATGCAAGGCTGGTTCAACATATGCAAGTCAAAAAATGGAATCATAACATAAACAGTACAAATGACAAAAACCACATGATTATCTAAATAGATGCAGAAAAGACCTTCGATAAAATTCAACACCCTTTCATGCTTAAAACATTCAATAAACTAGATATTGATGGAACGTATCTCAAAATAATAAGAGCTATTTATGACAAACCCACATCATACTAAATGGGCAAAAGCTGGAAGCATTCTCTTTGAAAACCAGCACAAGACAAGGGTGCCCTCTCTCACCCCTCCTATTCAACATAGTACAGGAAGTTCTGGCCAGGGAAATCAAGAAAGAAACAGAAATTAAAGGTATTCAAATAGAAAGAAAGAAAGTCAAATTGTCTGTTTGCAGATGACATCATTGTATATTTAGAAAACCCCATTGTCTCAGCCTAAAATCTCCTTAAGCTGATAAGCAACTTCAGCAAATCTCAAGATACAAAATCAATGTGCAAAAATCACAAGCATTCCTATACACCAATAATAGACAAACACAGAGCCAAATCATGAGTGAACTCCCATTCACAATTGCTACAAAGAGAATAAATTACCTAGAAATCCAGCTAGAAATGGATGTGAAGGAACTCTTCAAAGAGAACTATAAACCTCTGCTCAAGGAAATAAGAGAGGACACAAACAAATGGAAAAATATTTCATGTTCGTGGATAGGAAGAATCAATATCATGAAAATGGCCATACTGCCCAAAGTAATTTATAGATTCAATACTATTCCCATCAAGCTACCACTGACTTTCTTCACAGAACTAGAAAAAACTATTGCAAATTTCATATGGAACAAAAAAAAAAAAAACTCATATAGACAAGACAATCCTAAGCAAAATCAAAGCTGGAGGCATCATGCTACCTGACTTCAAACTATACTACAAGGCTACAATAACCAAAACAGCATAGTACTGGTGTGAAAAGAGATACATAAACCAATGGAACAAAACAGAGGCCTCAGAAAAAATGCTACACATCCACAAACATCTGATCTTTGACAAACCTGACACAAACAAGCAATGAGAAATGGATTTTCTATTTAATAAATGGTGTTGGAAATCTGGCTAGCCATATGCAGAAAACTGAAACTGAACCCCTTTCTTACAGTTCTTACAAAAATTAACTGAAGATGCATAAAGACTTATACATAATTCCTAACACCATAAAAACCCTAGAAGAAAACCTAGGCAATACCCTTCAGGACACATAAATGGGCAAAGACTTCATGACTAAAACACCAAAAGCAATAACAACAAAAGCCAAAATTGACAAATGGGATCTAATTAAAATAAAGAACTTCTGCACAGCAAAATAAATTATCATCAGAGTGAACAGGCAACCTACAGAATGGGGGAAAATTTTTGCAATCTATCCATCTGACAAAGGGCTAATATCCAGAATGTACAAAGAACTTAAACAAATTTATAAGAAAAAAGCAAACAACCCCATCAAAAATTGGGCAAAGGATATGAAAAGACACTTCTCAAAAGAAGACATTTATGTAGCCAACAAACATATAGAAAAGAGCTCATCATCACTGTTTATTAGATAAATGCAAATGAAAAACACAATGAGATACCATCTCAGGCCAGTTAGAATGGCGATCATTAAAAAGTAAGGAAACAACAGATGTTGGAGAGGATGTGGAGAAATAGGAACACTTGCACTGTTGGCGTGAGTGTAAATTAGTTCAACCACTGTGGAAGACAGTGTGGTGATTTCTCAAGGTTCTAGAACCAGAAATACCATTTGACCCAGCAATTCCATTACTGGGTATGTACTCAAAGGATTATAAATCATTCTAATATAAAGACACATGCACACATATGTTTATTGCAGCACTGTTCACAATGGCAAAGATTTGGAAACAACCCAAATCCCCATCAATGTTAGACTGGATAAAGAAAATGTGGCACATATACACCTTGGAATACTATGCTTCCATAAAATAGGATGAGTTCATTTCCTTTGCAGAGACATGGATGAAGCTGGGAATCATCATTCTCAGCAAACTAACAAAGGAACAGAAAACCAAACACCACATGTTCTCATTCATAAGTGAAAGATGAACAATGAGAACATATGGACACAAGGAGGGGACTCCAAAAATTTAAAAAAAATCCTTTTTCATACATTTGAAGAATCAATAATGTTAAAATGTCCATATGACTCAAAGCAATCTACAAATTCAGTGAATTTTCTATCAAAATGCCAATGACATTTTTCACAAAACAGAAAAAAATTACTAAAATTTACATAGAATAAAAAAAAACACACACAGAGTAGCAAAACTACCCTGAGCAGAAATAACAAAACTGGAGAAATCACATTACCTGACTTCAAACTATACTACAGAGCCATAGTATATAAAACAGCACAGTACTGGCATAAAAATAGAGACATGAAGGAATGGAATAGAATACAGAACCCAGGGCCAGGCATGGTGGCTTATGCCTGTAATCCCAGCACTTTGGGAGGCTGAGGCAGGCAGATAACTTGAGGTCAGGAGCTCGAGACCAGCCTGGCTAACAAAGTGAAATTCCATCTCTAGTAAAGATACAAAAATTAGCCGAGTACGGTGGTGCATGCCTGTAATCCCAACTACTCATTGCAGTGAGCTGAGATGGTGCCACTGCACTCCAGCCTGGGCAACAAAGTGAGACACCATCTCAATATAATAATAATAATAATACAGAACCCAGAAAAAAAATCCACACACCTGTAGTAACTCCTTTTTGACAAAGATGCCAGGAGCACATACTGGAAAAAAAAAAAAGTCTCCTCAAAAAAAAAATGATGCTGGGAAAACTGGATATCAATACGTAGAAGAATGAAACTAGACCCCTCTGTCTCACCATATAAAAAATAAAATAAAAATGCAATAAATACTTGAATCTAAGACCTCAAACTATGAAACTACTGCATGAAAATATTGGAGAAAATCTTCAGGGCATTTTTCTGGGCAAAAATTTCTTGAGCAATAAACCACAAGCACTGGCAACCAAAGCAATAAAATGGACAAGTGGGATTACGTTAAGTTAAAAAGCTCTTGCACAATAAAAGTAACAATCAACAAAGTAAAGAGACAGCCCATGTAATGGGAGAAAATATTTCCAAACTACCCATCTGACAAGCAATTAATAACTAGAATATATTAGGAGCTCAAACAACTGTATATGAAAAACATCTCATAATCTGGTCAAAAGATGGGCACAAGATTTGAACAGATGTTTCCCAAGAGAAGGCATACTAATGGCAAACAGGAATATGAAAGATGCTCAACATCATTGATTATCAGAGAAATGTAAATCAAAACTACAATGAGATATCATCTCACACCAGTTAAAATGGTGTATATGAAAATACAACCAGTAACAAATGCTTGCGAGGATGTCAAATAAAGGGAACCTTCATTCATTGTTAGTGGGCATGTAAATTTGTATAAATTAGTGCACCACTATGGAGAACAGTTTAAAGGTTTTTCAAAAAAGTTAAAAATTGTACTACCATAAGATCCAGCAATCCCACTGCTAGGGGTATACCCCAAGAAAGGAAATCAGTGTCTCAAAGAGATATCTGAACTCCTATATTAGTTGCAGTATTGCTCACAATAGCTAAAATTTAGCAGCAATCTAAGTGTCCATCAACAGCAATACCCCCAACAAATGAATGGATAAAGAAAAAGTGGTACTTCTACAAAATGGAGTATTGTTCAGCCATAAAAAAAAGAGATCCTGTCATTTTCAACAACATGGATAGAACTAGTGATCATTACGTTAAATGAAATAAGCCAGGCATAGAAAAACAAACATTACATGTTCTCATTTATTTGTGGAATCTAAAAGCTCATGGAGATAGACAATGGAATGATGGTTAATAGAGTCTGGGAAGTGTAGTAGGGTTTGGGGGGATGTGGGGATGGCTATTGGGTACAAAATACAGAAATAATAAAAACTACTATTTTATAGCACTACAGAGTGACTATAGTCAATAATTTCATTGTACATTTAAAAATAACTAAAAGTGTAATTGCGTTGCTTAAGAAATGGATTCCCCATTCTCCATGATGGGATGATTATGCATTGCATGCTTGTATAAAAACATTTCATGTACCCCATAAATATATTCACCTACTATGTGCCCAGAAAAATTAAAAATTTTTAAAATTAAAAAAACTGCAGATATTTCTAAATATTCCCTAGAGAGCAAAACCACCCTCAGTTGAGAACCTCTGTTGTATGGCCATACTGATTTATAAAACATTGAAACAATTTTTTACTAGTTGGTAATTAGCTACCTCATGCCTCTCAAGTTTATTCTTCATTGCCGTGGTTTTCCCAGTACCACTCCCAGGTTTCCCCAGTAACAAGTATTGCCTGGCACAGAAGCAAACCTTAAAAACCTTGATCCAGAAACATGGGGCAGTGTCCTTTGTCATTTATCATTGTCCTTGCTATATATGTTGTCAATATTTTAATAACAATTTTAAGCAGCCTCAAGGGAAACCAGTTCTTTTAAATATCTTCCTTTACATCCATCTATGAATCCTAGCTATCCAGGCTTACTCCACTCCAGAAAAAGTTTTCCTTCTAATAGTGTTAATACCTTTCAGATATTTATAGAGGAATATGTGGTCTATCCTCTGTGCCTCCTTATTAAGTGAGTAACATAGCTTCTTTAATCTTTCCCTGCCAATCATGTCTTCCCACTTTATCAATAATGTCTACAGCTCCACTTACTTGCCTCTCTGTGTCCTCATCATCTGGAGCCTCTGATGGTCCCACACTGACTCGGACATCCTAGGTGCCATCTCATCAATGTCACGTTGTTCCATGACACAGTGTCCCTCAGAACACTCCTGGAAATAACATTTTCTTTCATTTACCTTATCATATTGCAAAACCATATCTAATATAAGAAAAGCTCATCCTCACACACACCTTGTTACCCAGTCCCATAGAGAACCACATGTTCACATGTCTGAGGCCAAAAATAATATGTGATGGTGGACAGAGGTAATGTTTCCAGGAATTATTCCCAAATTGACCAGAGAAGAGCTGGCCACTTCTCTTCATCTTGCCCTGCCTGGAAGTGAACTGCAATTAGTTTTTCTTTTCAGTCATTATACAGTGCAACCACAACACATATACTACCACCCTTAAGATCTTCTAACTTTTTATGATTTAAAGGCTTTCCTATTCATGAATTTTCTTCATGTTTGAATTCACCTAAGTATGTCTTACTTCAGGGTTTCAATTAGTTTTATTTAAACTAAAAATACAGAAATTTAGTGTGTATAACAATATTTGTAGAACAACAGTGAGAGCTCACTTTGCTCATGTATATGAGTCTTTAAGTGTAAGGAGAAAGAAGAAATGGGTTTCACTGAATATTCTACCTCATGAATATAGTCAGAAAAATGTTTAGATGTGAGTGGTTGTGGCAGTCAAAAAGTTCAGGTGGCCTGGTATTTATTGGTGCTTGTTTATAATATTGGAGAAAAGGATGCAATAAAACACAGAACATGAGGACTTCATGGCAATTCCCCCAAATAAGGACATTAATAGTATGATGCAGCCATAAAAATAATGGTTGTGAAAGAGTATATAATAACAGAAAAATATCTCTAAGATAAGGTAAAGTGAGAAAACAGGATAGTAAGATATATGGAAAAGCTTATTTGCATTTTAAGTAATGTACACATAGAAATGTGTTTCAAAACCCTGGATAACAATACAACAAAATCTCATCAACATTAATGTTACAATAGTGAAATCTGAGTGAATATAGATCTTTTTCTCCATTTATCCAATTTCAAATAGTTCTTGTACTATTCTAATGATAAATACATGCAGAATTTGTGAATAAAAAGAAAGACAAGGAGATAAGACCCCTCCAAAAACGTATTCAACAAATATTTATTGACCATCTACCATATGTCAAGCACTCTACTAGGCACCAGAACACAAGAAAGAGGAAACACAAGAGTAACCTGTCAAGAGGAATAAAAAAGTGTCATCACTGAAAATGTTAAAGAATAAGTCAGACAAACATCTACTTGGATGATCTGGGTTTATCCTGCTGGCCTACATAATTTCTGATTTTACTCCCATATCTTTGGAACCTAAAACCATTGGTAAGATCTAACCTTAATAAGCTACCACAGATAAAGAGAAAATACTTTTGGTTATTAGGGATGATTGGAAACTGGAGATCATTTGACAAGAGGTCAAATTCCTTGCCCTCTCTTTTTATCTATTAAAATGAAAGTTGGAATAGGTGTTCTTTAAAGGCCACCCAGCTCTGATGTACATGTATTCATGAGTTTCAAAGACCAAAGAATCCTGTGAGAAAAAAGTTCATGAGAAGAAACTATGAAAGGAACTGAAACACACAGAATATTTTCATATACTTTGTGAGGGAAGGTAACTCCACTGAGAAATTGGTCAGCTGACTTTCAAGATATGAGATTTATTTAAATTTTGTTATTTTTATTTTCTGTGGGTACATAGTGTATGTCATTATGGGGTACTTGAGCTGTTTTGGTACAGTCATACAATGCATTATAAACATATTGGAGTAAATGGGGGTATACATCACCTCAAGCATTTATCCTTTCCAAGCATTACAAAGAATCCAATTATACTCTTACAGATACCTTAAAATTTTCAATAAATATCATTGACTGTACTCACCCTGTTGTGGTATAAAAGACTAAACCTTATTTATTCTAACTATATTTTTGTACACATTATTTATCTGCACTCCTTGCCACAGATACCCTTTCCAGACTCTGATAACCAACATTCTACTGTCTATCTCCATGAGCTCAATTGAATAAGTGAAAACATGCCAACTTCTCTGCCTGGCTTATTTCACTTAACATAATGACCTTTAGTTCCATCTGTGTTGTTAAAAATGACTGAATTTCATTCTTTTTTATGGCTTAATAGTATTACATCATGTATATGGACCACGTTTTCTTTATCCATTCATGCGTTGAAGGACACTTAGGTTGCTTCCAAATCATGGCTATTGTGAACAGTGCTGCAACAAACATGGGAATGCAGATAACCTGTTTGATATACTGATTTCCTTTCTTTTGGATAAATACCAAGCAATAAAACTGCTGGAACAAATTGTATATCTATTTCTAGATTTTGAGGATTCCCCCAAACTCTTCTTTATAGTGGTTGTACTAATTTACATTCCCACCAAACAGTGTATAAGGATTCCCTTTTCTCCACATCCTAGCTGGCATTCATTATTGCCTGTCTTTTGAATGAAAGTCATTTCAACTGGAGTAAGATAATATCTCATTGTAGTTTTAATTTTTATTTATCTAATGATCAATGATATTGAGCATCTTTTTATATATCTGTTTGCTATTTGTATGTATTCCTTTGAAAAATGTATATTCAAATATTTTTCCCATTTTTAACCAAACTATTAGATATTTTTCTATGGAGTTGTGTGAGCTTCGTATATATTCTTGTTATTAATCTCTTGTCATATGAATAGTTTGCAAATATTTTGCCCCATTTTTTGGTTTTTCCTTCACTTTGTTGATTATGTCCTTTTCCATGCATTTTTTTTTAACTGTTTGTGATCATTTGTCCATGAACATTTGTCCATTTTTTCTTTGGTTTCCTGTGCTTGTGGGATATTATTCAAGAAATCCTTGCTCAGTTTAATGTTCTGAAGAGTTTCTCCGTATTCTTTTAGTAGTTTAATAGTGGGAGGTCTTAGATTTAAGTCTTTAACTCATTTTTATTTGATTTTTGTATATGATGTGAGATAGGGAATTAGTTTTATTATTTTGCATATTCATATCCAGTTTTCTCAGCACCACTTATTGAAAAGACAGTCTATTCCTGAATGTATGTTTTTAGAACCTTTATCAAAAATGAGTTCACTGTACATGCAAGGATTTGTTTTGGGGTTCTTTAATATGTTTCAGTAGTGTATGTGTCTGTTTTTATGCCAGTAAAATGTTATTTTGGTTACTGTAGCTCTGTAGTATAATTTTAAGTCAGGTAATGTGATTCCACCAGTTTTGTTCTTTTTGGTTGGGATAGTTTTGGCTATTCTGGATCTTTTGTGGTATTGTATATATTTTAGGATTTTTTTTCTATTTCAGTAAAAATGTCATTGGTATTTTGATAGAGAATGAATTGAATCAGTAGATTGCTTTGAGTAGTATAGACATTTTAAATATATTGATTCTTCCAATCCATGAACATGAAATATCTTTCCATTTCTTGTGTCTTCTTCAATTTCTTGCATCAATATTTTATAGTTTTTATTGTACAAATCTTTCATATTTTAGCTTAAGTTAAACCCTAGGTATTTAATTTTATTTGTAGTGATTGTAAACAGGATGACTTTCATGATTTCTTTTTCAGATCATTCCCCATTGGTATACAGAAATGCTACAGATATTTGCATGTTGATTATGTGTCCTGCAACTATACCAAATTTGTTTGCCACTTCTAATAGTATTTTGCCATAGTCTTTAGGTATTTCCAAGTATAAGATCATAACATCTGCAAATAAGGACAGTTTGACTACTTTCTTTCAAATTTGGATGCCTTTTATTTTGTTCTCTGTTCTGATTTCTCTAGCTAGGAATTCCAGTACGATGTTGAATAACAAAGATGAGAGTGAGCATCCTTGTTATGTTACTGACCTTAGAAAAAAATGCTTTCAGTTTTTTCCCATTCAGTATGATACTAGCCATGGCTCTGTTGTATATGGCTTTTCCTGGGTTGAGGTATGTTCTTTCTTTTCCCAGTTTTTTGAGGATTCTTGTCATGAAGGGATATTACATTTTATCAAATGCTTTTCAGCATCAAATGAAAGGATCATATGTGGTGGATGCAGCGCACCAGCATGGCACATGTATACATATGTAACTTACCTGCACATTGCGCACATGTACCATAGAGCCTAAAGTATAATAATAATAATAATAATAATAAAAATAAAAAGAAAAAAATTCAGAAAATATTCAGAAAAATATACAAAACAATTTAAAAATAAAAATACAACAATACAAATAATGCAAATAAAAACAATACAGTATAACAAAAAAAAAAAAGAAAGGATCATATGGTTTTTGTCCTTCATTCTGTTGATATGATGTGCCACATTGTTTGATTTGCATATGTTCAACCGACCTTGCATACCAGGGATAAATCCAACTTGGTCATGATAAGTGATCTTTGTAATGTGTCACTGAATTCAATTTGCTAGCATTTTGTTGAGGATTTTTGCACCAATGTTTACCAGGGATATTGATGTGTAGGGTTTTTTTCTTTCTAATGTGTCTTTGGTTTTGTTATGAAAGTAATATTGGCCTTGAAGATAAATTTGGAAGTATTCTCTTCTCCTCTATTTCTTGGAATAGTTTCATTAGGATTGGTATTAGTTCTTCTTTAACAGTTTTACTAAATTCAGCAGTGAAGCCATTGGGTTGCAGGCTTTTCTTTGCTAGAAAACCTTTTGTTCGAGCTTTGATCTCATTATTTATTATTGGTCTGTTAAGGTTTTGGATTTCTTCATAGTTCAATCTTGCTAGGCTGTATGAGTCTAGTAATTTATCCATTCATTTTATCTTTTTCAGTGTATTGGCATATAGTTGCTCACAATGGCCTCTAGTGATCCTTTGACTTTCCGTGGTATCAGTTCTGATGTCTCCTTTTGTATGTCTGATTTTATTTATTTGGATCTCTCTTTTTTTCTTAGTCTGGCTAGAGGTTTGTCAATTTTGATCATCTTTTCAGAAAATCTACTTTTCATTTTATTGATTTTTGTATTGTTTTTATTTAAATTTTATTCATTTTGCCAATTTTTATTACTTTTTTCTACTAATTTTGGGTTTGGTTTGCTCTTGCTTTTCTAGTTCTTTAACATGCATCACTAGTTTTTTTATTTAAAGTTTTTCTACTTTATTGATGTAAGTTCTTACTACCATAAAAATTTCTGTTAGTACTAATTTCACTGTATCCCACTGGCTTTAGTATGTTGTATTTTTATTTTTATTTATTCCAAAACATTGTTTAATTCCCTACTTAATTTCTTCATTGACCCTCTGGTTATTCAAGAGTGTATTGTTTAATTTCCATGTGCTTGTATAAGTTCCCAAATTCTTCATTATTGATTTCTAGTTTTATCGCATTGTGGTCATAGAAGATATGTGTTATAATTTCAATTATTTATACTTTTGGAGACTTGCTTTGCAGCCTAACATATTACTTGTCTTTGAGAATGATCTGTGTGCTGAGGAGAAAAATGTATGCTCTGCAGACATTGGATGAAATATTCTGTAAATATATATTAGGTCCACTTGGTCTATAGTGCAGATTAAATGCAATGTGTCCTTGCTGATTTTTTTGTCTGGATGATCTGTCCAATACTGACAATGCTGTGTTGAAGTATTTAGCTTTTGTTGTATTGGGACCTATCTCTCTCTTTGACTCTAATAATATCTTATTTATATATCTGAGTGCTCTAGTGTTGGGTGCATATATGTTTCAAATTGTCATATTCATTTGCTGAATTGATTTCTCTATCATTATTTAATAACTTTTTAAATCTGTTTTTATAATTTTTGTTTTGAAATTTAATATGTCTATAACTACTTCCCCTCTCTTTTGGTTTTCATTTGCATTGAATATCTTTTTCTATCCTTTTATTTCCAGTCTATGTGTGTCTTCAGGTAAAGTGTGTTTCTTGTAGGCAGCAGATCATTAGATCTTGTTTTTTTTTAATTAATTCAACCATTCTATATCTGATTGGAGAGTTATATCCTCTTACATTCAATGTTATTATTCATAAGAAAGGATTTTCTCCTGACACTTTTTGGTTGTTGTTTGTTTTCTTGCTGTTTTGTGGTCTGTTTTCCTTTCTTTCCATTCTTCTTGTCTTTCTTTTCATGAAGGTAATTTTCTCAGATAGTACGTTTTGATTCCTTGCTTTTTATTATTTGTGTATTTGTTGTGTCTTTAGTATTTTTTAATATTTTTGTTGGTATATAGTAGGTGTATATTCTTATAAAGTACATGAGGTTTTGAAACAGGTATGCAAGATGAAATAAGCACATTATGAAGAATGGGTTCTTCATCCCATCAAGCATTTATCCTTTGAGTTACAAAATAACCAGTGACACTTTCAAGTAATTTTAAAATGTACAATTCAGGTATTATTGACTATAGTCACCTTGTTGTGCTATCAAATACTAGGTCTTACTAATTCTTTCCACTTTTTATACCCATTAACCATCCTCACTGCCTCCCCACGAGCCCCACACTATCCTTCACAACCTCTCATAACCATTCTTCAACTCTCTAGGTCCATGAGTTCAATTGTTTGATTTTTAGGTCCCCCAAATAAGATAGAATATATGATGTTTGTCTTCCTGTGCCTGGCTTATTTCACATAATAATGTCTAGTTCTATTCAGGTTGTTTCAAATGACTGGATTTCATTTATTTTTGTGACTTAATAGTATTCCATTGTGTATGTGCAGCACGTATTCCTTATCCATTCATCTGTTGATGGACACTTAGGCTGCTTCCAAATCTTAGCTATTGTAAACAGTGCTGCAACAAACATAAAAGCACAGATATATCTTTGATAAACTGATTCTCTTTCTTTTGGGTATATACCCTGCGGTGGGATTGATGGATAATATGGTAGCTCTATTTTTAGTTTATTGAGGAACCTCAAAACTATTCCCTAGAGTGGCTGTACAAATTTACATTCGCACCAACAGTGTATAAGGGTTCCCTTTTCTCTGCATCCTTGCCAGCATTTATTTTTACCTGTCTTTTGGATGTAAGCCATTTAACTGTGGTGAGATGATATCACCTTGTAGCTTCAATTTGCTTTTCTCTGATAATCAATGATGTTGAGCACCTTTTCATATGCACACTTGCCTTCTGTATGTCTTCTTTTGAGTAATGTCTATTCAAATCTCATGCCTATCTTTTGATTGAATTATAATTTTTTTCTATAGAGTTTTTTGAACTCCTTATACATTCTGGCTGTTAAATCCTTGTCAGATGGGTAGTCTAGAAATATTTTCTCCCATACTATGGGTTGTCTCTTCACTTTTGATTTTATCCTTTTCTGTGCTGACATTTTTTAACTGGATGTGATTCCATTTGTCCATTTTTGCTTTGGTTGTCTGTGCTTGTAGGGTACTACTCGAGAAATTCTGGCCCAGTCCAATGTCTTGGAGAATTTCCCAAATATTTGCTTGTAGTAGTTTTATAGTTTGAAGTCTTATACTTAAGTGTTTAATCCATTTTGATTTTAGTTTTGTACATGGTGAGAGATAGTAATCTAGTTTCATTCTTCTGCATAGGGATATCTACTTTTTTGACATCATTTACTGAAGAGACTTTATTTTCCCCACTGTAGGCTCTTGGCACCTTTGTCAAAAATGACTGCACTCTAGGTGTGTGGATTTATTTCTGGGTTTTCTATTCTATTCCATTGGTCTATGTATCAGTTTATATGCCAGTGCCATGATTTTTTTTTTGTTACTAAAAACGTGAAGTATAATTTTAAGTCAGGTAATGTGATTCTTCCTGTTGTGTTTTGTTTTATTTTCATTTTTTTTTCCCTTAGGATAGCTTTAGCTGTTCGGGGTTTTTGGATTCATATATATTTAAAGATTATTTATTACTGTGATGAATGTCATTGGTACTTTGACAGGGATTGCATTGAATGCACAGATTGCTTTGGGTGGTTAGGGACATTAAAACAATATTTATTTTTTGAATCCATCAACATATAATGTTTCTGAATTATTTTGGTATTGTTTTTAATTTATTTCATCTGTCTTTTATACTTTTTATTACAGAGATATTTTCCTTTTTTGGGTAAGTTAATTCCTTGGTATTTAATTTTATGTGTGGCTATTCCGGGATTATATTTTTAATTTCATTTTCACATTGTTTACTGTTAGTATACAGAAATGCTACTGATTTTTGTATGCTGATTTTGAACCCTACAATTTTGCTGACTTTGTTTATCAGTTCTAATAATTTTCTTGTGAGACATACCAGTATTTCCAATATAAGATCATGGAGGCTAGGAAGAAACTGCATCAACTAACCGAGCAAAATAACCAGCTAACATCATAATGACAGGATTAAATTCATACATAACAATATTAACCTTAAATGTAAATGGGCTAAATGCTCCAATTGAAAGACATAGACTGGCAAATTGGATAGAGAGTCAAGACCAATCAGTGTGCTGTATTCAGAAAACCCATCACACGTGCAGAGACACACATAGGCTCAAAATAAAGGGATGGAGGAAGATCTCCCAAGCATATGGAAAACAAAAAAAGGCAGGCAGGGGTTGCAATCCTAGTCTCTGATAAAACAGACTTAAACCAACAAAGATCAAAAGAGACAAAGAAGGCCATTCCATAATGGTAAAGGGATCAATTCAACAAGAAAAGCTAACTATCTTAAATATATATGCACCCAATACAGGAACACCCAGATTCATAAAGCAAGTCCTTAGAGACCTACAAAGAGACTTAGACTCCCACACAATAATAATGGGAGAGTTTAACACCCCACTGTCAACATTAGGTGGATCAATGAGACAGAACGTTAACAAGGATATCCAGGAATTGAACTCAGCTCAGAACCAAGCAGACCTAATAGACATCTACAGAACTCTCCATCCCAAATTAACAGAATATACATTCTTCTCAGCACCACACCACACCTATTCCAAAATTGACCACCTAGTTGGAAGTAAAGCACTCCTCAGCAAATGTAAAAGAACAGAAATTATAACAAACTGTCTCTCAGACCACAGTGCAATCAAACTAGAACTAAGGATTAAGAAACTCACTCAAAACCACTCAACTAAATGGAAAATGAACAACCTGCTCCTGAATGACTACTGGGTACATAAAGAAATGAAGGCAGAAATAAAGATGTTCTTTGAAATCAACGAAAACAAACACACAACATATCAGAATCTCTAGGACACATTCAAAGCAGTGTGTAGAGGGAAATTGACAGCACTAAATGCCCATGAGAGAGCAGGAAAGATCTAAAATCAACACCTTAACATCACAATTAAAAGAACTAGAGAAGCAAGAGCAAACACATTCAAAATGTAGCAGAAGGCAAGAAATACCCAAGATCAGAGCAGAACTGAATGAAATAGAGACACAAAAAACCCTTCAAAAAATCACTGAATCCACAAGCTGCTTTTTTGAAAAGACCAACAGAATTGATAGACCGCTAGCAAGACTAGTAAAGAAGAAAAGAGAGAAGAATCAAGTAGACACAATAAAAAATGATAAAGGAGATAGGACCACCGATACCACAGACATACAAACCACCATCAGAAAATACTATAAACACTTATATGCAAATAAACTAGAAAATCTAGAAGAAATGGATAAATTCCTCGACACATACAACCTCCCAAGACTAAACCAGGAAGAAGTTGGATCTCTGAATAGACCAATAACAGGCTCTGAAATTGAGGCAATAATTCATAGCTTACCAACGAAAAAAGTCCAGGACCAGATGGATTCACAGTTGAATTCTACCAGAAGTACAAACAGGAGCTGGTACCATTCCTTCTGAAACTGTTCCAATCAATAAAAAAGAGGGAATCGTCCCTAACTTATTTTATGAGGCCAGCATCATCCTGATACCAAAGCCCGGCAGAGACACAATGAAAAAAGAGAATTTTAGACCAATATCCCTCATGAACATTGATGCAAAAATCCTCAATAAAATCCTGCAAACTGAATCCAGCAGCACATCAAAAAGCTTATCCTCCATGATCAAGTGAGCTTCATCCCTGGGATGCAAGGCTGGTTCAACATATGCAAATCAATAAACATAATCCAGCATATAAACAAAACCAACAACAAAAACCATACGATTACCTTAATAGATGCAGAAAAGGCCTTTGACAAAATTCAACAACCCTTCATGTTAAAAACTCTCAATAAATTAGATATTGATGGGACGTATCTCAAAATAATAAGAGCTATCTATGACAAACACACAGCCAATATCATACTGAATGGGCAAAAACTGGAAGCATTCCCTTTGAAAACTGACACAAGATAGAGATGCCCTCTCTCACCACTCCTATTCAACATAATGTTGGCAGTTCCGGCCAGGGCAATCAGGCAGGAGAAGGAAATCAAGGGCATTCAATTAGGAAAAGAGGAAGTCAAATTGTCCCTGTTTGCAGATGACATGATTGTATATCTAGAAAACCCCATGGTCTCAGCCCAAAATCTCCTTAAGATGATAAGCAACTTCAGCAAAGTCACAGGATACAAAATCAATGTGCAAAAATCACAAGCATTCTTACACACCAATAACAGACAGAGAACTAAATCATGAGTGAACTTTTATTCACAATTGCTTCAAAGAGAATAAAATATCTAGGAATCCAACTTACAAGGGATGTGAAGGACCACTTCAAGGAGAGCTACCACCCACTGTTCAATGAAATAAAAGAGGATACAAACAAATGGAAGAATATTCTATGCTCATGGGTAGGAAGAATCAATATCATGAAAATGGCCATACTGCCCAAGATGATTTATAGATTCAATGCCATCCCCATCAAGCTATCAATGACTTTCTTCACGGAATTGGAAAAAACTACTTTACAGTTCATATGGAGCCAAAAAGAGCCCGCATTGACAAGACAACCCTAAGCCAAAAGAACAAAGCTGGAGGCATCACGCTACCTGACTTCAAACTATACTGCAAGGCTACAGTAGCCAAAACAGCATGGTACTGGTACCAAAACAGAGATATAGACCAATGGAACAGAACAGAGCACTCAGAAATAATGCCATGTATCTACAACCATCTGATCTTTGACAAACCTGACAAAAACAAGCAATGGGGAAAGGATTCCCTATTTAATAAATGATGCTGGGAACACTGGCTAGCCATATGTAGAAAGCTGAAACTGGATCCCTTCCTTTCACCTTATACAAAAACTAATTCGAGATGGATTAAAGATGTAAATGTTAGACCTAAAACCATAAAAACCCTAGAAGAAAACATAGCCAATGCCATTCATGACATAGGCATGGGCAAGGACTTCATGTCTAAAACACCAAAATCAATGACAACAAAAGCCAAAATTGACAAATGGGATCTAATTAAACTAAGGAGCTTCTGCACAGCAAAAGAAACTACCATCAGAGTGAACAGGCAACCTACAAAATGGGAGAAAATTGTTGCAATCTACTCATCTGACAAAGGGCTAATATCCAGAATCTGCAATGAACTCCAACAAATTTACAAGAAAAAAACAACCCCATTCAAAAAGTGGGCAAAGGACATGAACAGACACTTCTCAAAAGAAGACATTTATGCAGCCAAAAGACACATGAAAAAATACTCTTCATCACTGATAATCAGAGAAATGCAAATCAAAACCACAATTAGATACTATCTCACACCAGTTAGAATGGTGATCATTAAAAACTCAGGAAACAACAGGTGCTGGAGAGGATGTGGAGAAGTAGGAACACTTTTACACTGTTGGTGGGACTGTAAACTAGTTCAACCATTGTGGAAGTCAGTGTGGCAATTCCTCAGGTATCTAGAACTAGAAATACCATTTGACCCAGCAATCCCATTACTGGGTATATACTCAAAGATTATAAATCATGCTGCTATAAAGACACATGCACACGTATGTTTTTTATGTCATTATTCACAACAGCAAAGACTTGGAACCAACACAAATGTCCAACAATGATAGACTGGATTGAGAAAATGTGGCACATATATACCATGGAATACTATGCAGCCATAAAAAAGGATGAGTTCATGTCCTTTGTAGGGACATGGATGAAGTTGGAAACCATCATTCTCAGCAAACTATCGCAAGGAGAAAAAACCAAACATCACATGTTCTCACTCATAGGTGGGAATTGAACAATGAGAACACATGGACACAGGAAGGGGAACATCACACACCGGGGTCTGTTGTTGGGTGGGGGGGAGGGGGAAGAGATAGCATTTGGAGATATACCTAATGTTAAATGACGAGTTACTGGGTGCAGCACACCAACATGGCACATGTATACATACATAACTAACCTGCATGTTGTGCACATGTACCCTAAAACTTAAAGTATAATAAATAAAAGATTATATCATCTGCAAACAAGGATAACTTGATTTCTTATTTTCCAATTTGTGTGTCCTTTATCTCTTTCTTGTCTGATGGCTCTGGATAAGAGTTCAAGTACCTATGCTCAAAGCAATGTTGACAATGCACACTTATGTTGTGTGCCAGATCTTAGAGAAAAGGCTTTCCAAGTTTTTTGTTGTTGTTGTTGTTTTGTATTCAGTATGATGCTAGTAGTGGGTCTGTCATATAGGGATTTTATTATGCTTGGGTATGTTTCTTCTATCCCCAGTTATTTTAGGGTTTTTCTCATTAAGGGATGTTGAATTTTATATTAATAAATGCTTTTTTATTATCAATTAAAATGACTGTATGATTTTAACTCTTCATTCCGTTGAAAAGATGTGTCACATTGATTGGTTTGTATATGTTGTACCTGCCTTGCATCGCAGGGATAAATCCCACTTCATCTTGAATAATATTCTTTCAAATGTATTGTTAAATTTCATTTGCTAGTATTTTGTTGAGAATTTCCGGATCAATATTCATCAGAGATATTGGCCTGTAGTTTCCTTTTATTGATATGTCTTTGTTTGGTTTAGGTATCAGGGTAATACTGGCCTTATAGAATGAGTATGGAAATGTTCCCTCTTCCTTGATTTTTCAAAATAATTTGAGTACAATTAGTATTAGTTCTTCTTTAAATGTTTGATAGAATTCAGCAATGAAGCCATCAGTTCCCGGGCTACTCTTTAGTAGAAAAATAAAAGGCTCCTGGGCTTTTCTATTTATGACAGCTTTGATCTCATTACTTGCTGCTGCTCTGTTCAAGTTTAAATTTCTTCTTTGTTCAATCTTAACAAACTGTATATGTCTAGAAATTAGTTTGTTCATTCTCAATTGCTCAATTTATTGGCATATAGTTGCCCATAGATTCCACTAATATTTTTTTAAATCTCTGCAGTGTCAGTTGTAATGACTTCTTATATATTTCTGATCTCGTTTATTTGTATCTTCTTCCTTTTTTCCATTTATTTGTATTGTCTTCCTTTTTTGTTAGTCTGGCTAAAGGTTTTTGTTTTTTTTTTATGGTGTCTCATTCTGTCACCCAGGCTGGAGTTTAATGGCATGATCTCAGCTCACTGCAATCTCTGCCTCCTGAGTTCGAGTAATTCTCCTGCCTCAGCCTCCTGAGTAGCTGGGATTACAGATGCCTGGCACTGCACCTAGCTAATTTTTGTATTTTTAGTAGAGATGGGATTTCACCATCTTTGTCAGGCTGGCCTTGAACTCCTGACTTCATGATCTGGCTGCCTTGGCCTCCCAAATTGCTGGGATTACAGGCATGAGCCACCATGCCCAGCCCAAGGTTTGTCAATTTTATTTAACTTTTCAGAAGACCAACTTTTTGTTTCACTATTTTTTGAATTTTTTTTAATTTTGAAATTTTTTTTGTTTTGTTCTGGTATTTATTATTTCTTTTCTTCACCCAATTTTGTATTTGGTTTGTTTTTGCTGTTCTAGTTCTTAATTATGCAACATTAGGTTCTTCATTTGAGGCTTTTTTCTCTTTTTTGATATAGGAATTCATAGCTACAAACTTACGTGGTAGAACTGCTTTTGCTGTATCTCATAGGTTTTGCTATGGTGTGTTCCCATTATTACTTGTTTCAAGAAACGTTTTAAATTTCTTTTTAATTTTTTATTGACTCCCTGATCATTCAGGACCTACTGTTCAATTTTTGTGTATTTGTACGTGTTCCAGAATTCTATCTGTTGTTAATATCTGGTTTCATTTCCTTGTGGTCAGAAATGATGCTTGATATTATTTAAACTTTCTGAATGTTTTAACACTTGTTGTGTGACCTAACAGATCATGGGTCTATCCTTGAGTACGATCCATGTCCTGAGGAAAATATTGTGTATTCTGTAGCCATTTGGTAAAAGGTTCTGCAAATGTCTGTTAAGTCCATTTCATCTAAAGTGCAGGTTATGCCTAATTTTTTTTTTTGTTGTCGTTGTTGTTTTGAATTTCTGTCTGGATGATCTGTCCAACGCTGAAAGTGGGGTTTTAAAGTCTCACATTATTATTGTACTGTAGCCTGTCTCTCTCTTTAGTTCTTTTTTTTTTTTTTTTTTTTTTCTTTTATTATTATTATTATTATTATTATACTTTAGGTTTTATGGTACATGTGCGCAATGTGCAGGTAAGTTACATATGTATACATGTGCCATGCTGGTGTGCTGCACCCACCAACTTGTCATCTAGCATTAGGTATATCTCCCAATGCTATCCCTCCCCCCTCCCCCCACCCCACAACAGTCCCCAGAGTGTGATGTTCCAACCCCATCAAAAAGTGGGCGAAGGACATGAACAGACACTTCTCAAAAGAAGACATTTATGCAGCCAAAAAACACATGAAAAAATGCTCACCGTCACTGGCCATCAGAGAAATGCAAATCAAAACCACAATGAGATACCATCTCACACCAGTTAGAATGGCAATCATTAAAAAGTCAGGAAACAACAGGTGCTGGAGAGGATGTGGAGAAATAGGAACACTTTTACACTGTTGGTGGGACTGTAAACTAGTTCAACCCTTGTGGAAGTCAGTGTGGTGATTCCTCAGGGATCTAGAACTAGAAATTCCATTTGACCCAGCCATCCCATTACTGGGTATATACCCAAAGGACTATAAATCACGCTGCTATAAAGACACATGCACACGTATGTTTATTGCAGCATTATTCACAATAGCAAAGACTTGGAACCAACCCAAATGTCCAACAGTGATAGACTGGATTAAGAAAATGTGGCACATATACACCATGGAATACTATGCAGCCATAAAAAATGATGAGTTCACGTCTCTCTTTAGTTCTAATAATATTTGCTTTATATAGCTGAGTGTTCCAGTGTTGGGTGCATATATATTTTAAATTGTTGTATATATCATTTTACTGAATTGATAAATTTATCATTATATAGTGATCTTCTTTATCTCATCTTATACATTTTGCTTTGAAATGTATTTTGTATGATATAAGCATAAAGACACCTGCTATACTTTTTAAATATGTTTAGTGACTCCTGCTAATCTTTTTTATTTCCATTGTCATGGAATAATTTTTCATCTGTTTGTTTCAGTCTATGTGTCTCTTTATAAGTGAAGTGTGTTTCTTGTAGGCAATGGATCAATAGGTCTTGTTTGTTTATCCACTCAGCCACTCTATGTCTTTTGGTTGGAGAGTTTAGTCTATATATATTCAATATTATTATCATGATATTATATAATAATTTTCTCCTGTCATTTTGTTATTCGTTTTCTAACTGCATTGTAGTCTTAACTTTCTTTTTTCTTTCCTTTCCGTCTTCTTTTTTTTGGGGCCAGATAAAACATAATTTGCTTTATTTTTCCCCTTTGCACCATTAAGAGATTTATTATCTTCTATTTATTTTCAGCACTTCTCTTCATTTCTGGGAAGTCAGAACTGCCTAAATCATTATTGCATCTGAATAGAGTTTTGCAGGCAAATTTCCAGTAATGGGCTCCAATAATAGGTTCTAACTGGCATTTCATAATGGCCCTCCTTTCTGTCTTCTTTGGTGAAGGAGATTTTCTCAGGTGATTTAATTTAACTTCTCCCTTTTTTGTTTTCTGTCTCCATTGTGTATCTTTTGGTTTGAAGTTACCATGAGGCTTGCAAATATTATTGTATAATCCATTAGTTTAACTTGATAACAACACTTTTTGCATGAAAAACAAGCAGAAAGAAAACTAATATAAACTCTATGCCTTAACTCTATCAACCTGCTTTTTAAATTTTTGTTTTTTCTATTTATATCTTCTTGTACTGGCTCTCTCTTAAAATGTTGTTCTAGCTATTATGTTTGACTTGTTCATCATTTAATCTTTCTACTTAGGATAAGAGTAGTTTACACACCACAGTTGCAGTGTTATACTATTCTGTGTTTTTCTGTGTACTTACTATTATCAGTGAGTTTTGTGCCTTCAGGTGATTATTTATTGCTCATTAATGTCCTTTACTTTCTTATTGAAGTACTCCCTTTAGCATTGTCTTTAAGATTGGTCTGCTATTGATGAAATCCCTCAGCTTTTGTTTGTCTGGAAAAGGCTTGTTACCAGATACTCTACTCTAGGATAAAAGGTTTTTTTTTTTTTTTTTCCAGCTCTTTAAATATGTAATACCTCTCTCCTAGCTGGTAAGGTTTTCACTAAGAAGTGGGCTGCCACATGTATTGGAACTCCATTGTACACTGTTTGTTTCTTTTCTCTTGCTGCTTTTAGGATCTTTTCTTTATCCTTGACCTTTGGGAGTTTGACTGTTGAATGTCTTGAAGTAGTCTTGTTTTGGTTAAGTGTGCTTGGTGTTCTATAACCTTCTTGTACTTGAATATAAATATCTTTATCTAGGTCAGAAGTTATCTGTTGTCATCCCTTTGAATAAACTTTCTATCATAATTTCTCCTTCTACTTTCTCTCTATGGCCATTACTTCTTAGATTTGTCTTTTTGAGGTTATATCTCACCATGTAAAGCACCTAACAAAAGATGAATTAGAGGAGTAGCTAAGAAGGCCAACTAGAAGCAGCTACTGTTCATTGCTCTAATAGAGAGGAATGGAAGGAGCAAGTAAATACTGCACCTTCAACTGAAACATCCAGGTACTCACATTGGTACTAATCCAAGAAACTACTTGACCCATGAAAAATGAAGTAAAAGCAAGGCAGGATGGCTGCCCACCTAGGAGTCACACAGAGCCAAGAGAACTTCCTCTGCCCAGGGAAGCCATGATGAAAGTGCATCCCTGGAAACCCATGCTTCTCCCATAGATTTTTGTAACCCTTGGATCAGGAGATCCCTTTGTGAACCCACTCCACCAGGGCCTTCAGTCTGACACACAGAATGATGTGGAGTCTCAGAAGAGCAGCTCCTCAAGTATGTGCAGAGACCCAGGAACCTTGGATACTCTGGCATTATGAGCTTCCTGGAAAAAGTAGTTGCAACTCTGGCAAAATGGGGTGTTACACCTCTATGCATACCCCAAGGAAAGAGGCTGAATTCAGGGGGCTGAGCAGTGACTGTCTGTGGGCCCCACTTCCATGGCACCACACATGATAAAACCCACTGGTTTTAAATTCCAGCCAGCCACATGTAGCAGTGTTGTGCCTTCCTGAGATGGAGATCCCAGGAGGATGGGCACACTGACATCTTTGCTGTTAGGGCAATGTAGCTGTTCTAGCCTTTGGGCTTTGGAAAGTCCAAACTGACTGGAAGTGAAAGGGATCTCCCAACACATCAGAGATGCTCTATGAAAATGTGGCCAGACTGCTTTTTAAAGTGGGTACTCAATCCTGTTTCTCCTCACTGAGCAGGACCTTCCAATCAGGGTCTCCAGCCACACCTGCCAGTGATATCTAGCTGACATAGTTTTGAAACCTCCATGGGATGAAGTTCTCAGAGAGAGGGACGAGCCACCATTTTTGATATTTGGGTGACTTAGCTGTTCCAGTCTTTGGGCATTGGAAAGTCCAAGCCAACCAGGGGTGGAAACAGTACCCTGTACAGCCTAGCTGCTGTACGAAATGTGTCCAGACTGCTTCTTTAAGTAAGTGCCTGTTCCCGTTCCTCCTCTTTGGTCAGTACCTCCCAACCAAGGCCTCCAGCCATCCCTCCTGGTGTTCTCCAGCTGACAAAGATTTGAAAAGTTCCTGAGAGACAGCCGCTAGAAGGAGGAATGGACCACCATCTTAGCTGTTTGGGAAATTTAGCCAGTCAAGCCGTTGGGCTTTAGAGAATCCAAGCCAACTGGGAGCAGAGGCAGTCCCTCAGCACAGCACAGCTGCCCTATGAAAATGTGGCCAGACTGATGTCTTAAGTAGATTCTCGATCCCATTCATCACCAGGTGGAGCCTCCCAACTGGGGTTTCTGCCCACCGTAGCCAGTAATCTTTGGCTGACAGAGGTTTCAGGGCTCCCTAGGATGGAGCTCCCATGGTGAGTGTCAGGCCTGACTGGTGGAGACCTCCAGTGATGCAGCCCCTATGGCTGTGTGATAGCTGGCACATTCTCTCCCCATACTGCAAAATCCTCTGAGCCCACAGCACCTCCCCACATCACTTTGCTGGTGTGTGTCTGCATGGGTGGATTTTTTTTTTACTTGTCCCACCAACATGCAAGAGTACAGCATGTGCCTCCACCCCTGCTGACCACCATTACAGATGAAGCCTTGGTGGACACAGAGCCAGCAAGCCTTACCCCTACAAGCACCCCACCCTTGCACTAAAGCTACACAGAGAACAGAAGATCCTTGCACACCCTGAGTGATCACTCCTGCTCATGAGACACAGAGAAGGCACCCAGACCTGTGCTGACTAGCACCCCTCCGCAAGCCAACACCACCTCCAGTGCAATCATGCACACAGTCCCCAGCAGAGGCCCCTGCTTCCCCCTCCAGCTGTTTTGCCTCTGCCACTGTGGTGAATGCCCACATGGAGGCAGGCACCCTTGAATCCACTAGCAGTCTGCTGCAGCTGCCACAACTCAGTCACCCCTGAGCAGTAGACTAAAAATCTCAAGCAGCCAGGGAACAAAGTCAGGGCACAATAAAAGTCTCCCAGAGTTAGAGCACACAGTCTTGGAGTTGAGAGCTGAGTGTTGGCACCCTAAAATCTCCCAGAAATGAAGCCAGCTGGCCCACTTTATACACAATCAAACCCTCAAGGACATCAAATAGGGCAATAGGAAAAAAAGATCTAACGGTCAACAACCTCAAAGACTGATTGCAGATAATCCCACAAGATGAGAAAGAATCAGCACAAGAACACTAAAAACTCAAAAAAGCCATAGTGCCTTCTTTCCTCCAAATGACCACATCACTTTCCCAGCAAAGATTTGGAACTGAGCTGAGGCTGAGATGGCTGAAATGAAAGAAGTAGAATTCAAAATATGGATAGGAACAAAGTTAATGGAGCTACAGGAGTATATTAAAACCCAATGCAGGCTGGGTGCAGTGGCTCATGCCTGTAATCCCAGCACTTTGGGAGGCCGAGGCGGGTGGATCACAAGGTCAGGAGATTGAGACCAGCCTGGCTAACATGGTGAAACCCCGTCTCTACTAAAAATAGAAAAAATTAGTCGGGCATGGTGGCTGGCACCTGTAGTCCCAGCTACTTGGGAGACGGACGCAGGAGAATGGCGTGAACCCGGGAGGTGGAGCTTGCAGTGAGCTGAGATTGCAACACTGCACTCCAGCCTGGGCAACAGAGCAAGACTCTGTCTCAAAACAAATAGAATAAATTTAAAAATCCCAATGCAAGGAGGGTAAAGATCATGATAAAACACTGCAGGAGATGACAGGAAAAAAAAATAACATAGCCAGTATAGACATGATAAAGCAGAAAAACACACTTTAAAGATTTCATAATGCATAATTAATAGCAGAATAGACCAAGAAGAGGTAAGAATCTCAGAGCTTGAAGATTGGATTTCTGAAATAGACAGGAAGACAATAATAGAGAGAAAAAATAGAAACAAATGAACAAAACCTCAGAGAAATATGGGGTTATGTAAAGAGACCAAATATACAACCCATTGGTGGTCTTGAAAAAGATAGGAAGCATGAAACCAACTTGAAAAACATTTCAGGATGTCATCCATGAGAATTTCCCCAACCTAGCTAGAGAGGCCAACATTCATATTCAGAAGAGGCAGAGAAACTCAGTAAGATATTTCACAAGATCATCCCCAAGACATATAAATATTAGATTATCCAAGGTGGAAATAAAAGAAAAATATTTTAAAGGCAGCTAGAGAGAAAGGTCAGGTAAGCTACAAAGGGAAGCCCATCAGACTAACAATAGACCTCTCAGTTGAAACCCCAGAAGCCAGAAGAGATTGGGGGCCAATATTCAACATTCTTAGAGAAGAAATTGTAACCTAGAATTTCCTTTCTGACCAAGCTAAACATAAACAAGGGAGAAATAAGATGCTTTTCAGATAAGCAAATGTTGATGGAATTCATTACCTCCAGACCTTCTTTGCAAGAGCTAGTAAAAGAAGTACTAAAAATGAAAAGGAAAGACCATTACCAGCCACTACAAAAACACACTGAAGTACACAGACTAGTGACACTATAAAGAAACTACAAAAACAAGTCTGCAAAATAACCAGCTAACATCATGATGACAGTATCAAATCCACATATATCAATACTATTTCTGAATGTAAATGGGCTAAATGACCCTATTAAAATAAACAGAGTGGCAAGCTGGCTGAAGAACCAAGACCCATTGGCATGCTGTCATCAAGAGACCCATCTCACATGCAATGACACACATAGGCTCAAAATTAAGGTATGAAGAAAAATTTGCCAAGCAAATGGAAAAAAAGCAAAAAGCAGAAGTTGCAATCTTAGTTGTTGACAAAACAGACTGTTCAAAAAAGAGAAAGAAGGGCATTACATAATGGTAAAGGTTCAATTCAATAAGAAGAGCTAACTATCCTGAATAAATATGCACCTAACTCAGGAGCACCCAGATTCACGAAGCAAGTTTTTAGAGACCTTCAAAGAGAATTAGACTCCCACACGACATTAGTGGGTGACTATAATACCCCACTGACAATATTAGACAGATCATGGAGACAGAAAATTAACAAAGATATTCAGAACCTGAATGCAGCAGTAGACCAAGTGGACTTGATAGTTATCTACAGAACTCCACCCCAAAACAACAGAATATACATTCTTCTCATTGCCACATGGCACATACTCTAAAATTGATTACATATTCACAAGTAAAATACTGCTCAACTAATGCAAAAGAGCTGAAATTATAGCAAACAGTCTCCTGGACCACAACACAATTAAACTAGAAATCAAGACTAAGAAATTCACTAAAAACCATACAATTACATGGAAATGGAATATGAGCACATGAACCTGCTTCTCAGTTAATTTAAGATAGATAATTAAAATAAAGCAGAAATGAAGAAGTTATTTGAAAGTAATGAGAGGATAAATACAACATACCAGAATCTCTGGGGCACAGCTAAGTCACTGTTAAGAAATTTATAGCACCAAATGCCCACATCAAAAGGTTAGAAACATCTCAAGTTAGCAACCTAACATCACAACTAAAGGAACTAGAGAACCAACAGAAAACAAACCCCAAAGCTAGCAGAGGACAATAAATAACCAAAATCAGAGCTGAACTGAAGGAGATAGAGACACATACAAAAAAAAGTACAATAAAAAGATCAATGAATTCAGGAACTTGTTTTTTTTAAAAAAATAATAAAATAGATCTCCAGTTAGACTAATAAATAAGAAAAGAGAACATTCAGATAAATACAATCAGAAACAAGGAGGGTATTGCCACTGACCCCACAGAAATACAAACAATTATCAGAGAATAGTATGAACACCTCTATGCACATAAACTAGAAAATCTAGAAAAAAAAAATGAATAAATTCCTGGACAGATCCAACCTTCCAAGACTGAATCAGGAAGAATTTGAATCCCCAAACAGACAAATAATGAGCTCTAAATTTGAGGCAGTAATAAACACCACACCAATCAAAAAAAGCCAGGACCAGTGGGATTCACAGCTGAATTCTACTAGGTGTACAAAGAAGACCTTGTACCATTCCTACTGAAACTATTTCAAAAAATTAAGGAGTAGTGACTCCACTCTAACTCATTCTATGAGGCCAGAATCATTCTGACATCAAAACCTGGCAGAGATATAGTAAAAAGGAAAACTTCAGACCAATATCCTTGATGAAATTGATGCAAAATAACTTCACTACACAATACTGGCAAACAAAATTCAGCAGCACATCAAAAAGATTATCTACCCATGATCAAGTAGGTTTTATCCCTGGGATGCAAGGGTGGTTCAATATATACAAATCAGCAAATGTGATTCCTCATATAAACAGAACTAAAGACAAAAAACACACAATTATCTCAATAGATGCAGAAAAAGCTTTTGATAAAATTCAACACTTCCTTATGTTTAAAACTCTCAACAAGCTAGATATTGAAGAAACAAACCTCAAAATAATAAGAGCCATCTACAACAAACCCACATCCAACATCATACTGAATGAGCAAAACTTAAAATCTTTAAAACTGGCACAAGACAGGGATGCCCTCTGTCACCGTTCCTGGAAGTCCTGGCCAGGGCAGTCAGATAAGAGAAAGTAAAAAAGGGCATCTAAATAGGAAGATAGGAAGTCAGACTATCCCTGGTTGCAGACCACATTTTCCTGTATTTAGAAAACCTCAAGTCTCAGCCCAAAAGCTCCTTGATCCAACAAACAACTTCAGCAAAGTCTCAGGATACAAAATTAATGTTCAAAAATCACTAGCATTCTATACTCCAAGAACACTCAAGCCGAGAACCAAATTAGAAGGAAACTCCCATTCATAATTGCCACAAAAAGAATAAAATATGTAGGAATACAGCTAACTAGGGAGGTGAAAGATCTCTACAAGGAGAATTACGAACCACTGCTCAAATAAATCAGACATGACACAAACAAATGAAAAAACATTTCATGCTCATGGATAGGAAGAATTAGTAACATTAAAATGGTCATAGTTTCCAAAGCAATTCATAGATCTAATGCTATTCCTATTAAACTACCATTGAGATTCTTCAGAGCAGTAGAAAAAATTATTTTAAAATTCACAGGGAACCAAAAAGAGCCTGAATAGCCAAGGTAATCCTAAGCAATAAGAACAAAGTTAGAGGCATCACTCTAACTGACTTCAAACTAATCTGCAGGACTATAGAAATCAAAACAGCATAGTAGTAGCATGAATACAGACACATAGACCAATGGAACAGAATAGAGAACCCAGAAGTAAGACCACAAACCTACAGCTATTTGATCTTCAACACACCTGATAAAAACAATCACTGGGGAAAGTATTCCTTATTCAATAACTGGTGCTGGGATAACTGGATAGCCATAGGCAGAAGATTAAATTGGACTCCTTCATTACACCATATACAAAAATTAACTTGAGATAGACTAAAGACTCAAATGTAAAACTCAAAACTATAAAAACCCTGAAAGACAACCTATTCAATGCCATTCAAACCATAGGCACTGGCAACAATTTCATGATGAAGATGTCAAAAGCAGTTGCAAAAAAAATGAAAATTAACAAATGTGATGTAATTAAACTAAAGAGCTTTTGCACAGAAAAAGAAAATATCAGCAGAGTAAACAGACAACCTACAGAATGAGAGAAGTTTTTGCAAACGATGCATCTGACAAATATCCAGGATCTATAAGGAACTTCAGCAAATTTACAAGAAAAAAACAAAGAACCCATGAAAAAGGGGGCAAAGGACATAAACTTTTCAAAAGAAGACATACCTGCAGCCAACATTCACATGAAAAAAAAATCTCAACATCACTGATCATTAGAGAAATGTAAATCAGAACCACAATGAGATATCATCTCATACCAGTCAGAATGGCTATTATTGAAAAGTCAAAAAACAACAGATGCTGGCAAGGTTGTGGAATAAAAGGAATGCTTTTACACTGTTGCTGGGAGAGTAAATTAGTTCAACCATTGTGGAAGACAATGTGGTGATTCCTCAAAGATCTAAAGATAGAAATACTATTTAACCCGGTAATCCTATTAGTGAGTATATACCCAAATGAATATAAATTGTTCTGTTGTCAAGATGAATGCAAGCTTATGTTAATTGCAGCACTATTCACAATAGGAAAGATATGGAATCAACCTAAATGCCCATTAGTTATAGACTAGATAAAGAAAATGTGGTACATATACACAACAGAATAATATGCAGCCATAAAAAAGAACAAGATCATGTCATTTGCGCGGACTTGGATGGAGGTGGAGGCCATTATCTCATCCAACCAATGCAGAAACAGAAAACCAAATACCACTTGTTCTCACTTATAAGTGAGAGCTAATTGATGAGAACACATAGACAGATAGAGGGGAAAAACACACACTGGGACCTATGAGGATGGAGGATTGGAGGATGGAGAAGATGGGGAAAAATAACTAATGGGTACTAGGCTTCATACTGGAGTGACAAAATAATCTGTACAACAAACTCCCATGACACAAGTTTACCTATGTTATAAGCCTGCGCATGTAACCCTGAAGTTAAAAGTTATAAAAAGAGGAATTAAGGACATAAATGTAAGACTCAAAACTGTAAACCTACTAGAAAAAAACAGGTGAAAAGCTTCAGGGGATTGGTCCAGGCAAAGATTTTATGATTAATATCTCAAAAGCAGAAGCAATAATAATAGACAAATGAAACTATATTAAACTAAAAAACTCCCACATCGCAAAAGAAAGAATTAATAGAATGAATAGACAACCTGTTGGATATGAGAAAATATTTGCAAACTAGTCATTCAAGAAGGGACTAGTATCCTGAAAACACAAGAACCTCAAACAACTCAACAAAATATAATTTCATCAAAAATGAGCAAAGGACATGAGTAGACTTCTCTGAAAAGAAGAAATACAGATGGCCAATAAGCATATGAAAATGCTCATCATCGCCATTCTTCAGTAAAACGCAACATAAAATCACAATGAGATATTATCTTACACAAATCAGAATGGCTATTGTTTATAAAAGAAAAAATAACAGATGTTACTAAGGTTGAGGAACAAGGGGAATGCTTATACACTGTTAGGAGAAATGTAAATCAGTACAACCTCTATGAAAAACAGTATGGAGATTTCTATAAGACCTAAAGAGGAACTACCATTTGATCTAGCACTCTCACTATTAGGTATCTACCTAAAGACAATAAAATCATTATATTTAAAAGATACCTGCACTTGTCTATCACAGCATTATTTGCAATAGCAAAAATATGGAATCAAGCTAAGCGCCTATCAATGGATGGTTAGATAAAGGAATTGTGAGATATATATATAGATATCTATATATAGATATCTATATATATATATACTATTCATCCATATAAAATAATTAAACTACGTCTTCTGCAGCAACACGATGGAACTCAAAGTCATTATGGTAAATGTGAAATAAGTTAGGCACAGACAGACAAACATTGCATGTTTTCATTCATATGTGTGAGCTTAAAAAGTTGATTTCCTAGAGGTAGAAAGTAGAATAATAGATGTCAGAGTCTGGGAAGGGTTTGTAGGTGGTGTGGGGGGACAAAAAGAAGTTGGTCAATGAGCACAAATATACAGTTAACTAGAGGGAATATGTTTTAATGTTCAAGAGCAGAGTAGGGTGACTATAGTTAACAGCACATATATTTATTTTAAAACAGCTAGAAGAGCTATTGATAGTTAAGTGTCTTGAGGAAGTCTCATTTGCTTTAAATCTGCTTGGTGTTCTATAACTTTCTCGTACTTCAATACTGATATCCTTCTCTAGGCTTCAGAAGTTCTCTGTTTTTATCCCTATGAATGAAATCTCTCTCTTTCTCTCTCTCTTCTCTTCAAGGCCAATAACTCTTAGATTTGCCATTTTGAGACTTTTCTTTTTTTTTCTTTTTTTTTTTTTGAGACGGAGTCTCACTCTTTCACCAGACTGGCTGGAGTGCAGTGGCTTGATCTCGGCTCACTGAAACCTCCACCTCCCAGGTTCACGTGATTCTCCTGCTTCTGCCTCCTGAGTAGCTGGGACTATAGACATGCATTGCCACGCCTAGCTAATTTTTGTATTTTTAGTACAGACAGGGTTTCACCATGTTAGCCAGGATAGTCTCGATCTCTTGACCTCGTGATCTGCCCGCTTTTGAGGCTATTTTCTAGATCTTGTATGGATGTTTACTTTTTTCTTATCCCTTTTTCTTTTGTCTCCTCTGACTATATATATATAATATATAATATATAATATACTTTAAGTTCTGGGGTACATGTCCTCTGACTATATTTTTAAATAGCCTGTCTTCAAGCTCACTAATTCTTTCTTCTGATTGCTCAATTCTCTTGGTAGTATACTAATGCATTCTTCCATATGTCAATTTCATTTTCTCCTCCAGAATTTCTGCTTAATTCCTTAAAACATTATTTCAACTTCTTCGTTAAATTTATCTGATAAAATTCCAAAATTTTTTCTGTGTTATCTTGGAAGTTGAGCTTCCACAAAGAAGCTATTTTAAATTCTCTGTCTGAAAGGTTACATTTATCTGTCTTTCCAAGATGGGTCACTGGTGCCTTATTTAGTTCACTTGGTGAGGTCATGTTTTCCTGGATGGTCTTAATTCTTGTGGATGTTTTTAAGTGTTTGGGCATTGAAGAGCTACTTACTCATTCTAATCTTCACAGTCTGAGCTTTTTTGTACCTGTCCTTCTTAGAAAGGCTTTTCAGGTATTCAAAGGAACTTCGGTGTTGTGACCTAAGTTTTTGGTCACTGAAGACATATCTGCATTGGGAGGCACCCCAAGTCCAGTAATACTCTGGTTCTTTCAGACTCATAGAGATTTTGTTGTCAATCATTGAATTGATTTAAACTGGAGCTATTGATACTATAGTGGAATGGGGAATACCCTCTGTTCTCTACTAAACTTTCTGGCTGAACTTGCTAAATTCCTCAAGTCTTAAGTTCTCTTGGATGAAGTCTGGCTACCAGATGTCAGAGAAGCAAAAAAAAGTAATACAATAATATAATGTTAATAAGAGCTATTAGTTTTTTAGAAGACACCAAGATACTGTACATCAGAATAAATAACACCTCTAGAACTTACAGCTAAACTCTCACCTTATCTCCCTTGTTCTGTTTTAGTGTTACTCCTTAAGATTTGTCTCAGGTACCACCTCCTCCAAGGATGCTTTTCTAATCTCACCTATGTGAGTTAGGGCCCCTCAAGTCTTTGTATATATCTCAGTTAAAACATTAACCCCATGTCTTGTCATTATTAGCTTAATTTTGTCTCACCCACTATATTTTGTGTTTCTTGTGAATAGCAAAGGTGTCTTATTTATTCAAAGAGCCTGGCACAGATGTGCTCAGTAAATACCTGTTACATGAAATAAAATATGTACATACATACTTACATAAATGGAGCTTCATTTTTATCTTTATACACATTCCTTGAGAAAAGTAACAGAAATTATATTTTCCTAGGACAAGGAGTCTCAAATCTCACAGTGCATTAGAGCACCTGAGGTTACTTATTAAACCTGGGCGCATTTGACCCGGGCCAGGGGAACTTGAATCTGAGGTATGTTACTTCTGCTATCAGATGAATCTCTAGCTCTCATTGACAGTTCTCATTCCATTCAAAAAATATATAAGGGAATAAGGACCAGTCAAAATATTGTTCCTGGTTCCATTTGGACAAGTTAAGGTGGAGGGTGGGGTGGAAGTGGAGCATCTTGTAGATAGGCTCATTATGAAAAGTGATACTTCAATTAACCACTACCTGGCAGGAAGCTTCCTCATACTCCCAATATGTCTTTTTCTGGAGAAAATAGTCTGGAAGAATTGGCTTACCATCTTTAAAGAATTGCAGGATTTCAGAGAATGAAGAGGACTACCCAATTATATTTTCCATTACACAGAGGGAGAAACTGAGGCACCAGGTGAGGGAATAATTTGTCTAAATTTACACAGTTGCTCAGTGGTAAGACTGTTATTAAAACACAGGATTCCTAACTCCTAGTCCATTGTAATTTCCACTAGAAAACAACCAGTCTCTCATTGTGAATTTTCAGGAAATATAAAATCATGGTATGTTGATTATTTTAAGTTTATGGAGAAGGAATGCTTTCTCACATCTCTAAGCCCACATCACAAAGGGGAAAGGTTATTTTTCACAGAAGATTCTTACTGTAGTTAAAGTAACCTGGGCATTGGGTCAGGGAGACACAGATTTAAATGTTGTGTCAAATATTTAGTAACTGTAAATCTGGACAAGTTACATAAACTCTCTGAGCATTGGTTTCTTCACCTAAAAAATGGTGTTCATATTAAGTCCCTCTCAGTGTCATTGTAAGGATTAAGTAAAATGATGTTTATAAAGCACCTAACATAGTTCCTGGAGTATTTTAAACACTCAGTAAATGGTAGCTGTTATTGTATCCTAGGCTGTGGTCTATTCTGTCTACCCAAATCTAACAGCAGTTTTAGTATGCTGGAGGCACAAGAGTTCCTGGTGCCTGAGGAAAGATTACAACTCCTACTTCCCTCATCAGCACTGTATACTTCTTGAGAAAAGAGAAACATCCCAACTCATTTCTACACCAACCCAAAGTGCATCTGTTTGCTACTGAAGAACACAGCTCCTCCTCAGAGAACTGGAAGGACTGAAGAGTTGGAAATAAGTCACTGGAATAAAAAATATTTATAATCCCTTGATTTAGCCTAAGAAAGAAAAGGTCAAGCAGTGACATCATAACATATCAGTGTAAATATTTAGGATGCAGTGAAATGCTCTTCCCCAAGTCCTAAGAGAGGAAAATAGTCAGTGAGAACAGTGAAAACAACATGGTAATTGGCCCAGAAAACTTACATTTGAGGCCTGGAGCTGTCTCTTATGAGCTATGTAATTTTTGGCAAATCACTGTATCCCAAGGGGTCTTAGTTACCTCATTTTTCAAATGTAGAGACTGGACTAGATAGCAATAATAATCAATTACATCTGTGCAGCTCTTTATGGATTGAAAAGATTCTCATATAATTGTAACAGCCCCTTCTAGTTCTAACTTCCTAAGACCTGAAAAAGAAATGATGCTAATTGAGAGCAACAGAAAACAAGATGCATGCAAGAAAGGCATTCAAAGTGTGGAGGTTACTGGATTAATCAAAGGAAGCTATAGAATCACTTTTTGACAGGATCTTTGTGAGCAGAATGAAGACATGTAGGTATGGCTACTCAAAGGGAATCATGCTCTTAGATAAGTGGTAGCAGGTTCTCTTGGCCAAAAGACTACATGATTCTACAATTTTTCTTAAAGTTTAAGGTAAAAAGGTCCAAGGACTGAGAAGGAGATTGCCCAGATAGTGAGAGCAAAGGCAAGTAAGCAAGCTGAACTGAGACATGTCATTTCCCCAATTCTGTCATCCCCTGAGTTCTGCCCACTACTAGAGAAAATGTCAGCAGGAGACTGACCCTCAGGCCTTCTTCACAAATAAACAAGAGAAGCTTTCTCAACAGAATCAAACTCCATGCCCTTGAGAGGCATGATCTGGTGGTGAGTGAACCTCTTTTTACACACACTCTTGTCTTTCTCAACCCCTCCTCTTAACAATGCTGGCCAGGCCTGAGGAATGAGAAGCGGCAGCTGGAATAGCCAGCAGAGTCTTGTGCATCAGAACTAGGCCAGGCCTCAGAGGACTGCTGCAGAAGACCCTTTTCATCCATTTGTGACCTGGGCTGGGAGGGCATTAGTCGGCTCAGGAGACCCAGAATATAGCCCAAGGGCTAAGCCTCATTTCCTTTCTCCCTCACTAACCTGACTGCTTTCTACTTGCTTGTTTATGGTTCTGCTGAAAAACCTAAGGCAGCAGCAAAGGATAAATGAAAAGATGTGTTCATCTTGGCCGCAGCATTCCTAGGAATGTTTTCATCAGAGTCTGCCAGAGGGATGTTCCAGTGCTGCAGCCGAAGCCTGACATGGAGCTCTAGAGAGGAAAAAGGGAGCCAGCTCAAACTGGGGTCTGCCTTACTTGTCAGCTTTCTTATTTGAAAATGAAGATTCAAATCCCAAACTTTCAGGGTTGGCAGAAGGATTCAATAGAACAACAACAAAAAAAAATGTAAATAAAATTCCTATACTTCTCATGATGGAGGCTCAACAAATGCTTGTTCTTTTCCCTAATCAAGGGACCTAGGTGATCATTCTGAATGGCTACCAAGACAGAGAGAGAGAGAGTGGTATATTTGCCAGGGCACTGATTTTGAAGTCAGACATTCCTAAAATTGTGCCTAGAACAATGCCTGGTACCTAATAAGTGTTTAATAAGTATATGGGGCTTACTGACTTACATTCTGCTGTTAATTTGTTGTGTGAACCTTGGGCAAGTCACTTACTCTCTCTGGGCTTCAATAGTCCTATTTGTAAAATGATATGACAATATTTCCTGCTAAGCTTACCCTACAAAACTGTTGAGGGACACAAGACCTATGAGAGAATATATAGAGAAGTTCTGTGCACCTGTTAGAGGTAATTATTGTTGCATTTAGAGAGTCTAGGTGAAAGAAGTTCCCCAAAGGATATAACTGCTTGCCTAGCTCATGTTATATGGAGGGAAAGGGAGGATGAAGAAACAGTCAGGGAAAAGCCAGTCAATGAAGACTGATAGAAGAGAACTGGACCTTATCAGGGATTAAAACATACCCTGAAACAGAAGTACAGTATCCTTGTGCCCCCTGAGGGGTTTTACCCAAGCATAAGAGGCAGTATAGCACAGTGGCAATAGCATATATTCTAGAACCAGATATTCTAGGTTCAAATCTATACTCAGTAACTTACATTATATATAACCCAGGGAAAATCACTAGAACTCTCAGTTTCTTCATCTGAATATGCAAGTGATCTACCCCACAGATTGTTATGAGGTTTAAAAGTTAATATGGGGAAATATGTTTAGACTAGTGCCTAGCACAGGGAAAGCACTATAGAAATTTAGTATTGGCTATTATTAGTATTATGTTGCAATGGCATCCTTTCTCAGAGTGTGCATGGGAATGCTGACCCTTTTTTTAGCTTCTGATCTTCTGACCCATTGAAATCCCTTTTAATAAGCATTAATTCACAATGTTCAACCCCACCAACTCTGCAATGATTTCTAAGCCACTGCCTGTTTGCAGCTATAAAGCAAACAATTTCACAATCAAATCTCTCACTCTTTCCTGACCTCTCTCCTCCTCTTCCTAGAATTAATATCATAGTTAGTATTCAATGCAACTACCCAAGCAAACTTCCCAGGAGGCTTTGAAACACCAACTGATGCACCTTTTACAAGAAATTACTCAGATTGTAATCAAATGACAGAAAAGGAAATATTCCATCTTTTGCTGATTCCATTATTCTTTCTCCTGCCTTGTAAAACTCCTTCTTTCTGCCTGCTTTCAAAATAACATGTGTCGTTCTCAGGCAGAATGGAGAGCGAGGTCAAAGAACAAGGAGACAGGAAAAGTTGAGGGCAATGCATCAAATCAGAGCTTTTTGGCAACATTACGTGGTGACAAGATGATGGCCTATTTAAAAAAAAAAAGAAAAAAAAAACCTGCCATGAGCCTGTCATCGAACCCTGTTTCACAGCCCACAACACAAGACTGAGATCTGAATCACAGCAATAGAATGAAACACGCTTTGAAAATCATCCTGCTGATGCCTCCTTACATCAATAGACAGAGAAACTGAGGAACATAGAAGAGGCTCAATTATTAAAGAGCAAATCTGGGATGATAGAGTTTTTTGCATTTCACTGTCACGTACTGAGCCCCCATACTGTGCTAGGCACTGTGTTAGCTTTTTGATCTATTTTATTTCATTTTATTTTCAAGACATTCCTGTGAGGTAGGTACTACATTAAAAACAAAACAAAAAACTAGATCCCCTTTGTCAGATGCATAACTGAGACTCAAAGACCATGAGAGACATGCCTCAGGTTACCCAGTCATCACCCAGATGGCCTTACTTCCAGAGCAATATGCCCTCCACCAAACCATGATGTCTCAAGTAGGGAAGAATACTGAGGGTGGTGAACAGAGGAGCCTTTTTTATGAGTGTCTGCAGCAGTCAATCTTCTAGATAGCCTCTGAAATTCACAGCTGCAAACTGCAACACTGGACAGAGTGGTCACTGCATCCTCGCTTATTTATTCAGGTCCACCAACCTGCCAGAACAATTTCCATGGAGAGGACAACTCACAATTTTACCCTGGTCCAGGGGTTCTCAAAATATGTTCCAAGAACGGCCTGCATTAGAAAAACAAATTCCTGTCCATGGCCCACACCTACTGAATCTGAATCTGAATCTCCCTTATGGTGAGCGAAGAGACACTGGAAATCTTCATGCTTAAAAAGCATGCCAAGTGCTCTAATGTACAATAAAGTGTGAGGCCCATTGTCTTAGAAAAATAATCCCTGCTACTTTTCCCAAGGAGTGAAGATGAAGATCAAATGAAGATTTAATCATTTATTTACATATGAAATATTTTCTGATGACACAAGCTGGTCTCTGTGAGTACATGATGCCTACTCTTAGTAGCCTCATAGTCGAAGTAGATAAAATAAATAATGACAATATAGTGGGACAAGTGCTAGGACAGAAGTTTGTACAGGGGTCAAAGTGATAATCCTACGTAGATAGGATTAAGGAAATTTTCCTAGAGAAAACTCCCTGAAACTCTCTTTAAAAATGAGTAGAAGGGAAACAAGACAAATAGAGATGTGTTCTAGGCAGAAGGATCAGCTGTAAAGTTCTAAAGATGTTACTTAGTTTTATTGAATAATGTATTATACCTGGTATGCCAATAGCAACTGTTATCAATTATTGTTATTGTTCTTACTATTACCATATAGTCACTGGCAGAAAGATCCGTGACCTGGCTAGAAATCAGGAGACATGAGTTAAAGACCTTTGCTCTGCCGCTTTGAGGCTATTTGATTTTAGGCAATACATTTCTCCTCTCTTGTTCTTAATTTGTACATCTGTAAGACAGAAATTACTTCCTTAATTCAACAAACATATACTGAGGCCAGGTGCAGTGATACATGCCTGTAATCCCAGCACTTTGGGAGGCTGAGGTGGGCAGATCATTTGAGGTCAGGAGTTCGAGACCAGCCTAGCCAACATGGTGAAAACCCGTCTCTATTAAAAATACAAAATAAATTAGCTAGGCATGGTGGTGTATGCCTGTAATCCCAGCTACTCTAGATGCTGAGGCAGGGGAATAGCTTGAATCCGGGAAGTGGAGGTTGCAGTGAGCCGAGATCGTGCCACTGTACTCTAGCCTGGGTGACAGAGTGAGACTCCATCTCAAAAAAAAAAAAAAAAAAAAACTGTATGTACATATATATGTGTGTGTGTGTACATACATATATGTGTGTGTGTGTGTGTATATATATATACTGAATGCCTATTAAGTACTAGGCACTGTGCTAGGTGCTGGGGAAATAGTGATAAACAGTAAAGGCCAGTAGTGATGAAGAAAGACAAATTACAGTAATAAACTGTGATGATTATTTTGAAAAAATGTTATAGGAATAAATGCTAGTATATGGCAAGGTGCACTGTACTGCCTGCTTTGATGATCAAATGAGAAAATTCAATATGAAAATCCACTAAAAGCCATGACTATACAAATAAAAATTTTTCTGTTAGATATAGCTTTTAGAAGTGTAGGGGGGCAGTTGAATTACCATGTATTTAAACATTTTAACTCATGGACTTTATATGCATTATCATTCTAGCTTCTGGGTAGTTTCCACTTTCAGACCATTTTGTCCAAATTTCCTTTTAATAAGCCTTTCAAATATCTTTCTTCAAACTACACACCTCCTTTCCATTCCCGACATCAGATTCATCTCATTGCATACATACTTTAAAGAAGTCCTGAAAACATGAGGACTATTTTTGTAGAGAATACAAATTAGCTCCTACCACTGGACCCGGGGTGGGACATTATAAATGTAATCCTGGTTTTTCTAAAGAAAATTCCTTCCCCTCCTAGGGCCTCAGTTTGCCTATCGATAAATGGGAATTGGGGTTTCCTGCATGATGTCTTATTCCTTTTTTTTTGACAGAGTCTCGCTCGTCGCCCAGGCTGGAGTGCAGTGGCAAAATCTCGTCTCACTGCAAGCTCCGCCTCCTGGGTTCATGCCATTCTCCTGCCTCAGCCTCCTGAGTAGCTGGGACTACAGGCACCTGCCACTACGCCCGGCTAATTTTTTTTTTTTTTTTTTTTTTTGATTTTTAGTAGAGACGAGGTTTCACGTGTTAGCCAGAATGGTCTCGATCTCCTGACCTCGTGATCCACCCGCCTTGGCCTCCCAAAGTGCTGGAATTACAGGCGTGAGCCACCACGCCTGGCCATGATGTCCTACTTCTTACAACACTGCCATTTGGTGAAAGCCCTTCTGCTGCTTCTGTAATGGTAAATACCCAAAGCTGACGGTTGCATGTGTGAAAGGGTGAGGATATGTCCTTAGTATCTACTCTTAGTCAGTGCATATGCCTCTGTACTGAGTAACAGTGGCATCGTTCAAGGGCTAGGCCCTTCTTGAAAATCTCCAGGCAAGCCCGCACTATTTAACACTGATGAGTCAGTGATCCCCATGCCAGAGAGGGCTCCCACAATGAGCCCAGAAAAGAGAAGGATAGGAAGCCTGTATCTTGGCAGGTCCTTCAGCTTCTAGACCATCAGAACTCGGGTGTTTGGGCCTAATAGAAAATCTCAAGGAACTATGGCATTCTGGACAAGTCAGTTCAACAAGGGTGAGTTTGCATACCAAACCTAAGAACATAGCGTAATAAAAACTACGATTATTTGGTTTCACTCTATACTAAGTGCTTCACAGAAAGCCAGGCATGATTATCTTGTTTCATAGACTAGATTTAGAAGCAATTCATTCATTCATTGATTTAATACCGATTTATTCAGCATTTGCTTTGGTGCAAGCACTGTTTAGAGTTTTGAAAATATAACAGTGAATTACTCAGAAAAGTCCATGCTGTCATAAACATACAATAGAAACAGAAAATAAATAACTAAACACATAAACAGATAATAAAATGTCAAATAGCAATAAACACTATGGAGAAAACAATGAAGTAATGAACATAAAGTAACGGGATAGAGGCCAGGAGTGAACTAGATAATTTGGTTGAGGAAAGCCTCTCTAAATAGGAGATGTTGAAGTTGAGACCTGAACATAGAAGACAAAGCCAGTCACGTTAAGAGTGCCAGGAAGGAGAAATTTTAAATGCAAAGATTTTTGAGGTTGGATGAGCTTGTTGTATTTGAAGAACACCAGTGTGTCTCGAGAACTCTCAGCAAAGGGGAGGATGGTATGAATTCAGAAAGGCCTAAGCCATGCAGCACCTTGTGGGCTAATGCAGACTGGATTTTATTGCAAAAACAATGGAAAGAAGATGCTGTATGGCTTTAAACCTAGAAGTGTTAGATTCTGAATTCCATTCGTACAAAGTCACATAGCAAATAAGTGGGAGAGCTAAAGTTCAAATTCACATCTGTCTGAACTTAAATGTTCCCAAGCCCTGTCTCACACAGGAATTGTGCACCCTAAAAAACCATACTTCAGTGGAGGTCCCCAAGCACAATGATTGATAGGCAGAGGATTACGGGTAACAAACATACATTTTAGTCACCTAAATTAATAAGGCTTCTTGGACTGTGTATTTGTGTGTTTTTTAGTGTGGAGAAGAAGAATTCTAGGAGGCTCTTAATTTAAACAAAAGGGGCTGGGGAGACTAAGATTAGCATAAGGAGCAGTTTGAGAGACAAGAATTAGCCTTCAAATTCCAGCTGTATCAATCACTAGCTATTTGACCTCAGGCAAGTCACTTGTCAGTAATTAAATGAAAGTAATAATGACTATTTACATGTCAGAGAACTCTGAGGATTACATGAGAAAATGTAGTATAAATAATTTCAATACAAAGCTTTATGTACAGTAGGTATTTAGCGTCTCTTAGCTACACTGAATTAAAACTATTTAGAACAAGAGGGAAGATAAGGCTGAAAGGCAAGTTACAGATCAGTGAGTATGCTTTCATTTCCAGACCAATCAAACCTAGCCTCCTGCTGATAGGCAAGCTTTTCAACACTCATCTTTCTAATAGGTCTAAGGCACTAGTTCAGGAGATATGGTTCTCTTGTTTTGAATAGAGTCCCTCCCCAGCCATTTCTCTTCATGTTAAAATAGGCCTATATAACAGAAGCTTTTCCTGCTTTTAAAAGACAAAGATGCAGAGGCTGGGTGGGATCCAAATGCGTGGGTAATAATCGAGGTCATGGTGACCTTGAGTAATAAAAATTACTATTTTTTTAACATTTACTCTGGATCAGGTGCTTTACATTCATTATTATTATTACATTTAATCCTTACAATTGCTCTATGAGGAGGCAAGTTAGGGATTCTCATTCAACAGATAAGGAAGCTGAGACTCAGGAAAAGAATGTGACTTGCCCAAGGTCACTCATGTAGCAAGTGGCAGAGCTAGAGTTTGACTCCACTCTGCTTGGTCCCAAAGTTCATGTTTTTTTGTATTGGAATCACACTGTATCCTTTCACTCTTTTGGCTTCTAAGTGTGCGAAATTAGGCAAGTGACTTTGACTCTCTGAATATCAATTCTCTTATATCTAAACTGAAGTTAGTAGTTTATAATTCACAGGGTTGTTATGAGGACTGGAAAGAATGTACATAAAGAGTTTCACACACTAGCTACTCAGAAAATTTTAGCTATATCACTAGTTATTATTAAATATTAACTATTTGTTTTCAACAGACATGATCAAAGTCTCATTCCACACTTACAACGACAGACAGGAGACCTACCAGAATCTTCCAGTTCCCAGACTTTTTTTCTAGATAGGAGAAGTCAGGGTTATCTCAGGATAAGCTGGAACATCCAGCAGCAATTTCTGGATAATTTAGAGTAGGAGCAGAGCAAGAGCCAGCACCCCACGTAACAAAGTAGGTCATGGTGAAGGCTGAGAAGCATGGTCCCAGGCATTGACTGCACCCTGGCTGTGAGTTACCCTGCCACATGACCATTATACTAAAAATACATGCCTCCTTGCAGCACAATAAACAGAAAGAAAAATGAGCTTCATTCTACATTCATCAAAGGATTCCTGGAAGGACAAATGAGTAGTAGAGGATGGGGACCCATCTAGTGGTTGCCAATAACCAGACAATTCATAAGCAGCCGAGACTACATGGTATGATGCTGGGATGAACAGACCTAGGAAAAAAACTATGTCCTACTCTGATCTTACTTCACCGCACTGCTAAAAATTCAGGTGCTCAGTGAAGGAAAGACCCATTGTCTCAGCCCAAAATCTCCTTAAGCTGATAAACAATTTCAGCAAAGTCTCAGGATACAAAATCAATGTACAAAAATCACAAGCATTCTTATACATCAATAACAGACAAACAGAGAGCCAAATCATGAGTGAACTCCCATTCACAATTGCTTCAAAGAGAATAAAATACCTAGGAATCCAACTTACAAGGGACGTGAAGGACCTCTTCAAGGAGAACTACAAACCACTGCTCAATGAAATAAAAGAGGATACAAACAAATGGAAGAACATTCCATGCTCATGGGTGGGAAGAATCAATATCATGAAAATGGCCATACTGCCCAAGGTAATTTATAGATTCAATGCCATCCCCATCAAGCTACCAATGACTTTCTTCACAGAATTGGAAAAAACTACTTTAAAGTTCATATGGAACGAAAAAAGAGTCCACATCACCAAGTCAATCCTAAGCCAAGAACAAAGCTGGAGGCATCACGCTACCTGACTTCAAACTATGCTACAAGGCTACAGTAACCAAAACAGCATGGTACTGGTACCAAAACAGAGATATAGATCAATGGAACAGAACAGAGCCCTCAGAAATAATGCCGCATATCTACAACTATCTGATCTTTGAAAAACTTGAGAAAAACAAGCAATGGGGAAATGATTCCCTATTTAATAAATGGTGCTGGGAAAACTGGCTAGCCATATGGAGAAAGCTGAAACTGGATCCCTTCCTTACACCTTATACAAAAATTAATTCAAGATGGATTAAAGACTTAAGCATTAGACCTAAAACCATAAAAACCCTAGAAGAAAACCAAGGCATTGCCATTCAGGACATAGGCATGGGCAAGGACTTCTTGTCTAAAACATCAAAAGCAATGGCAACAAAAGCCAAAATTGACAAATGGGATTTAATTAAACTAAAGAGCTTCTGCACAGCAAAAGAAACTACCATCAGCGTGAACAGGGAACCTACAAAATGGGAGAAAATTTTCACAACCTACTCATCTGACAAAGGGCTAATATCCAGAATCTACAATGAACTCCAACAAATTTACAAGAAAAAAACAAACAACCCCATCAAAAAGTGGGCAAAGGACATGAACAGACACTTCTCAAAAGAAGACATTTATGCATCCAAAAAACACATGAAAAAATGCTCACCATCTCTGGCCATCAGAGAAATGCAAATCAAAACCACAATGAGATACCATCTCACACCAGTTAGAATGGCGATCATTAAAAAGTCAGGAAACAACAGGTGCTGGAGAGGATGTGGAGAAATAGGAACACTTTTACACTGTTGGTGGGAGTGTAAACTAGTTCAACCCTTGTGGAAGTCAGTGTGGTGATTACTCAGGGATCTAGAACTAGAAATTCCATTTGACCCAGCCATCCCATTACTGGGTATATACCCAAAGGACTATAAATCATGCTGCTATAAAGGCACATGCACATGTATGTTTATTGTGGCACTATTCACAATAGCAAAGACTTGGAACCAAGCCAAATGTCCAACAATGATAGACTGGATTAAGAAAATGTGGCACATATACACCATGGAATACTATGCAGCCATAAAAAAGGATGAGTTCATGTCCCTTGTAGGGACATGGATGAAATTGGAAATCATCATTCTCAGTAAACTATCGCAAGAACAACAAACCAAACACCGCATATTCTCACTCATATGTGGGAATTGAACAATGAGAACACATGGACACAGGAAGGGGAACATCACACTCTGGAGACTGTTGTGGGGTTGGGGGAGGGGGGAGGGATAGCATTAGGAGATATACCTAATGCTAAATGGCGAGTCAATGGGTGCAGCACACCAGCATGGCACATGTATACATATGTAACTAACCTGCACATTGTGGGCATGTACCCTAAATCTTAAAGTATAATAAAAAAAAGTTATAAAAAAAAGAAAAGAAAAGCAGAGAATGGGAGGATCTAAATAGATTATTCAAAATCACTTAGGCCAAGGGTTTCCAAACCTGACTGTACAGGAATCATGGGGTCCACTTTAGACCATGGCACATGAGAATTGGAACTTTTAAAAAAGCATCCCAGTTGATTTGGATGATCAGTAAGATTGAGAAGTCACTGAGGTAGTGCTGAGGTGTTCACTACCCCCTAAAAACTTAGAAGGAAGAAACTTTCTTATAACAAACTTTCTTCATATTTAGAAACCTAATACATTAAAGAGATAAAAACACACAAAGAGAGCAGAATAGAGTTCAGAAGCTAGTTCATGCATATATAAGAATTTACCAGTGATGAAGGCAATATTCCAAATAAGCGTAAAGAAGGATGGATAGGCTATACAATAAATGATGTTTGAACACGTACTTACTCTTTTGTTAAAAAAAAGTGAGACACTTATATTACAGCATACACTAAAATGAAAAGTGTTGGTTTGAAAATAAGAATTTAGGGAACAAAAAACCAAAATGTAGTAGAAGAAAAATAAAGGAGTGCATGAAGATTAAAAGCAAAATTTACTATTGTGAATAGTGCCACAATAAACATACATGTACATGTGTCTTTATAGCAGCATGATTTATAGTCCTTTGGGTGTATACCCAGTAATGGGATGGCTGGGTCAAATGGTATTTCTAATTCTAGATCCCTGAGGAATCGCCACACTGACTTCCACAAGGGTTGAACTTGTTTACAGTCCCACCAACAGTGTAAAAGTGTTCCTTTTTCTCCACATCCTCTCCAGCACCTGTTGTTTCTTGACTTTTTCATGATCGCCATTCTAACTGGTGTGAGATGGTATCTCATCGTGGTTTTGATTTGCATTTCTCTGATGGCCAGTGATGGTGAGCATTTTTTCATGTGTTTTTTGGCTGCATAAATGTCTTCTTTTGAGAAGTGTCTGTTCATGTCCTTTGCCCACTTTTTGATGGGGTTGTTTGTTTTTTTCTTGTAAATTTGTTGGAGTTCATTGCAGATTCTGGATATTAGCCCTTTGTCAGATGAGTAGGTTGTGAAAATTTTCTTCCATTTTGTAGGTTGCCTGTTCACTCTGATGGTAGTTTCTTTTGCTGTGCAGAAGCTCTTTAGTTTAATTAAATCCCATTTGTCAATTTTGGCTTTTGTTGCCATTGCTTTTGATGTTTTAGACAAGAAGTCCTTGCCCATGCCTATATCCTGAATGGTAATGCCTTGGTTTCCTTCTAGGGTTTTTATGGTTTTAGGTCTAACGTTTAAGTCTTTAATCCATCTTGAATTAATTTTTGTATAAGGTGTAAGGAAGGGATCCAGTTTCAGCTTTCTCCATATGGCTAGCCAGTTTTCCCAGCACCATTTATTAAATAGGGAATCATTTCCCCATTGCTTGTTTTTCTCAAGTTTTTCAAAGATCAGATAGTTGTAGATACGCGGCATTATTTCTGAGGGCTCTGTTCTGTTCCATTGATCTATATCCAATAGCAAAGACTTGGAACCAATCCAAATGTCCAACAATGATAGACTGGATTAAGAAAATGTGACACATATACACCATGGCATACTATGCAGCCAGAAAAAATGATGAGTTCATGTCCTTTGTAGGGACATGGATGAAATTGGAAATCATCATTCTCAGTAAACTATTGCAAGAACAAAAAACCAAACACTGCATATTCTCACTCATAGGTGGGAATTGAACAATGAGAACAGATGGACACAGGAAGGGGAACATCACACTCTGGGGACTGTTGTGGGGTGGGGAGAGGGAGGAGGGATAGCATTGGGAGATATATCTAATGCTAGATGATGAGTTAGTGGGTGCAGTGCACCAGCATGGCACATGTATGCATATGTAACTCACCTGCACATTGTGCACATGTACCCTAAATCTTAACGTATAATCATAATAAAAAATAATAATAAATAAAAAAATAAAAACAAAATTTAAAAATGAGCAACAGACTGAGAGACTCAACTTCCAATGTTATTAACATAAAAAAGATTAATATATATAAAAGGCAAAAAAAAGCCTAGAAATTGAAAAAGAAAAAGGATGAACAGAAAAAATAGCAATTCACATAAGAACAATTACAAGTGGCCAATTAACATATGAGAAGAAACTTTAATACAGTAGTGAGCAAAGAAATGCAAATTGGATCAACAACGAGTTATTTTTAATGCATCAGATTAATGAAGATTTTAAATAATAATATTCAGTGTTGGCAAAGGTATAGAAAAGCCTTTTGATAGGAGAGTAAATTGGTACAGCTGTTTTGTAATGTCACTTTGGAAGAATGACAAAATGCAAAAGTTTCATACTATATGTCTCAATATTTTAACCCTGGAAATCTATCCTATGGAAAATTTGCACATGTGCAAAAAGATGCCTCCTACGCTATTTCCTACAGTACTGTAATTACAAAATATCTTAAGCAACTTTAATATCCATCAACTGAGCATTTGTTAGATGTGTTATGGTACAGTCAAATAATGGAAAATGATTCTGGCCTGTAAGAGAGTGAAGCAGCTCAGTATGGACTGAGAGAACAATTTCCAAGATGAGTAAAAAAAGTACTGTAGAACAATATGAATAGTATGAGTCTATTTGTATAAAATGTGTATATTGACAAATGCAAAACACATATAGTTTTAATGTACAGAAAAAAGCCTGGAAGAATACAAGCCAATTGTAAAATAGTGGTTACCTCTGAGGAGAAGAATGTAATTGGTGAGGGGAAAGACTGGTAAAGGAGCTTAAGAGCTTTTGCAGTTTTTATCCTATAGATGTCTATTTTAAATGCTTATATCTTACACAAAAATGGGCACTACATAAGTGTGTACTATCATTTTTGTTTATTTATATTATTTGAAAGTTTCAATAATGTAGGTGATATCAGTAAAATGGCAGAATAAGCGAGTGCCTTCTCATATTCCCTAACATCAACAGTAATTTGACAGCCATTCACAGACAAAAGTGCCTTCCTGGGAACTTCGGATACAGGTAGGAGGTTGTGAAGCTCTGGTTGAGTTCAAGACTGAGGAAAGTCATTTTATTTTTTTGTTTGTTTGTTTGTTTTATTTTTTAATTATACTTTAAGTTCTAGGGTACATATGCAAAACGTGCAGGTTTGTTACATATGTATACATGTGCCATGTTGGTGTCCTGCACCCATTAACTCGTCATTTTCATTAGGCATATCTCCAAATGCTATCCCTTCCCGCTCCCCAACCCCATGACAGGCCCCAGTGTGTGATGTTCCCCTTACTGTGTCCAAGTGTTCTCATTGTTCAATTCCCATCTATGAGTGAGAACATGCAGTGTTTAGTTTTTTATCCTTGCGATAGTTTGCTGAGAATGATGGCTTCCAGCTTCATCCATGTCCCTACAAAGGAAATGAACTCATCATTTTTTATGGCTGCGTAGTATTCCATGGTGTATATGTGCCACATTTTCTTAATCCAGTCTATCATTGTTGGACATTTGGGTTGGTTCCAAGTCTTTGCTATTGTGAATAGTGCCACAATAAACATACGTGTGCATGTGTCTTTATAGCAGCATGATTTATAATCTTTTAGGTATATACCCAGTAATGGGATTGCTGGGTCAAATGGTATTTCTATTTCTAGATCCTTGAGGAATTGCCTCACTGTCTTCCACAATGGTTGAACCAGAGGAAAGCCATTTTGAATAGGCGTGTCCACACTCAAGTGGCAGGCTCATTGACCATAGTCTTGGCTACAGACCTGGAATTGGCCTCACTTTCTTAACTTGGTTACAGATCCATTTGGCCTTGGTTCTCCCACCGGCGTGATCCATCAAGAGACCTGGGAGGAGCCATGCCCACCTATGTCTTGGGTAACAGGCCCATTGACCTCAGTTTCAGCTATGAACCCTAAAGCAGTCCATGACATGGTTCCAACTCCTCTTAGCTATGGTCTGAGAGAAGTTCTGCCTGCACGGGGACCCATTCACTATCCATGTCCCAAGAGGCAGGCCAACAAACCTGTCCCACAGCAGATTTTGCAATGACCACATTACTCATTTCTAGCTCCTCTCATTTGTGATCCAGGAGTGGTTCTTCCCACCTGGGTACCTGTCAGGATACATGTCTATCTATGCGCAAGTTGGCAGGTCTCTTGACCTGGGCTCCAAAACATATCCTGAAACAGCCCTGTTACCCAGTTCCAACCCCCCTGAGTTGTGTTATGGGGTATTTCTGCCTGTCCATGGACCTACTGGAAGATATGCTTTCCCATGCCCCCAGTGGCAACTTCGCTGACATCTGTCCAATTGTGGATCCTGATGCATCCTTGTAACTCAGCTCTAGAATCTCTTAGCCATGGTCCAGGGGCAGCTCTGCCCACCCAGAAACCTACCCATAATTTATAAGGTGCCTTCTCAGGGACCTGATGGGAACCATATCTATTTGTACAACTGATAATTGGCCTACTGTCTGTAGACCCCATGGTAGCCCCTCAGGCAGACCTATGTCCTAGGTCCAGCCCAACTGTTCCTGGTCCTAGAGGCAATGCAGTCTTCTCAGGGAACAGACAGGATCCAAACTTGCCCAAGCCCCTGGTAACAGTACTGCCAACCATGATCCATATTGAAGACCCAGAAGCAGCTGTGTGTCCTGGCTCCAATCCTATTTGCTTATGAGGCAATCCTATCAGCCCAGGGACCCAACAGACTTTTTTATCTTGGCCAACAACTCTATGTAAAGGCTAGAAAAGGTGTTTTTCTCTTCAAATGTACAGACCCCAGTGCAAGGCTACATGGATCATGAAGAATCAGATAAATACAACCCCATCAAAAGAAACATAATACTCCAGTAACCAATCCAAAAAAAATAAAGACCTAATTTTCTCAAAAATAATTCAAAATGATCATAATGAAAAAGTTCAGTGAGATGTAAGAAAACAGATATAGACAACTATATAAAATTAAGGAAAAAATATGTGAACAAAATTAGAAGATTAATAAAGAAATAGAAGCCATAAAAAAGACCCAAACACAAATTCTGGATCTAAAGAATACAATCAGAGAATTAAAAAAATCAATAGGGAAAATTAATAGCTTGAAAATGCAGAAGAATCAGTAAATTAAAAAACAGTTCATTTGAAATTAGACAGAAGAACAAAATAAAATAATGTTTAAATGAAGAAAGCATATGGCATGTATGGGCCACCATCAGTCTAATGAGTGTATACATGGTGGGTATCCTAGAAGAATAGAAAATGATCAAAGAGTAAAAAGCTTAAAGAAATAATGACAGAAATGTCCCAAATATGAGCGAAAAATGAACATCTAGATCCATGAATCCAAAAGAACCCCAAGTAAATTAAATATGAAGAGATCCTCACTGAGGCACATTATAATCAAGCTCTCAAAATCAAAGACAAAGAAATAATTTTGAAAGCAGCAAGAGAAGACCAACTCATTGCATGCAAGGGAAACTCCATAAGACTATCAGGAGATTTGTCAGTAAAAATCTTACAGATCAGCAGAAGTTGAGATAATATATTCAAAGTGCTGAAGGAAAACATCTGCCAAAGAAGAATACTATATGCATCCAGTCTGCCCTTCAAAAATAAAGAATAGATAAGAATTTTCCCAGACAAAGAAAAAAAGCTGTGTGAATTTATCACCACTAAACATTCCATGCAAAAAATTTGACAGGTAGTTCTCCAAGTTGAAAGAAAAGAATGACTCTTAATAACATAAAAGCATATGTAAGTATAAAATTCACTACTAAAAGTAAGTACATGGTCAACTTCAGAATACTCTAATGTTGTAATGGTGGTATGTAAATCACTTATATCTTTTGTATAAAGGTTAAAAGACAAAAATATGAAAAATTATTATAGTTACAATAATTTGTTAGTGGTTATGCAGCATGAAAAGTTGTAGAATGTGACATTAATCGCATAAAGTATGGAATGGAGAAACATACAAGTGTAGAGATTTTTTATTTGATTAAAGTTCATTGTTATCAGCTCAAAATAGATGGTTATAACTATAAAATTTTTTGTCCAGTCTCACGACAAATACAATTAAAAAGCTTCTAGTAGGTACAGAAAAAATAAAGGAAAAAATTGAAACATAAAACTGAAAAAAAAAAAAACAAAAAAAGAAAGGCAGGAATGAAGACAGAAAGACACAATCAAACTGACAGAAAACAATTAACAAAATTGCAAGTATAAATCCACATCTATCAGTAATCACTTTCAACATCACTGAATTAAAGCCTCCAATCAAAAGACACAGAGTGACTGAGTAAACGTTTAAAAATAGGAGACCTAACTATATGACAGAATTCACATAGACTGAAGGTGAAGGGTTAGAAAAATATATTTTATGCAACCGGTAATAAAAAGAGAAGTAGCCATACTTATATCAGACAAAATAGACTTTCAGTCAAAATCTTTCACAAGAGTCAAAGAAGGTCACTATATAGTGATAAAGGAAGATATTCTTCCAAAGGATATAAAAAGTATAAATAATTATAAATAACAACTCCAAAAATGTCTTAAGGGATTATATAATATAAAAATGTCTAAACAATGACATCAAAAACATGAAATGTTGGGGAGGGAGTAAATATGTAGAGTTCTTATATGCGATCAAAGTTAAGTTGTTATCAACTTAAAATAGCCTGTTATAATATGTTTTATGTGAGCTTCATGGTAACAAAAAAACAAAATCCTATAGTAGAGACACAAAATATCTAAAGCAAGAAATCAAAGTATATTACTAAGGAAAATCATCTAATCACAAAGAAAGGCAGCAAGAGAGGAAGTACAGAACAAAGGTTATATAAAATATTCAGAAAAAAATTAACAAAACGTCAATAGAAAGTCCTTACCTATCAATAATTACCTTGATAAAAATAGATTAATTTCTCCAGTCAAGAGTTATAGGGTGAATAAATAGATTTTGTAAAAGTCCAAACTATATTTTGTCTATAAGACTGACTTTACCTTTAAGGACACTCAGGCTTAAAGCGAAAAAAAAAAAAAAATTCCATGCAAGTGCAAACCAAAAGATAGCAGAGGAATCTATACTTAGATAAAATTGATTTAATTCATAAATTATAAAAAAAATATGAGCCCAGCATGCTTCCACAGCATGGCTCTTACCATTCAGGACATAGGCATGAGCAAAGACTTCATGACTAAAACACCAAAGCCATGGAAACAAAAGCCAAAATAGACAAATGTATCTAATTAAACTAAGGAGCTTCTGCACAACAAAAGAAACTACCATCAGAGTGAACAGGCAACCTACAGAATGGGAAAACATTTTTGCAATCTACCGGTCTGACAAAGGACTAATTTCCAGAATCTACAAAGAACTCAAACAAATTTACAAGAAAAAAATCAAACAACCCCATCAAAAAGTGGGCAAAGGATATGAACAGACACTTATCAAAAGAAGACATTTATGTGGCCAAAAAACATATGAAAAAAAGTTCATCATCGCTGGTCATTAGAGAAATGCAAATCAAAACCACAATGAGATACCATCTCATGCCAGTTAGAATGGCAATCATTAAAAGGTCAGGAAACAATAGATGCTGGGGAGCATGTGGAGAAATAGGAACACTTTTACACTGTTGGTGGGAGTGTAAATTAGTTCAACCATTGTGGAAGACAGTGTGGCAATTACTCAAGGATCTAGAACTAGAAATACCATTTGACCCAGCAATCCCAATACTGGGTATATACCCAAAAGATTATAAATCATTCCACTATAAAGACACATGCACACATATGTTTATTGCTGCACTGTTCACAATGGAAAAGACTTGGAACCAACCCAAATGTCCATCAATGATAGACTGGATAAAGAAAATGTGGCACATATACACCATGGAATACTATGCAGCCATGAAAAGGATGAGTTCATGTCCCTTGCAGATATATGGATGAAGCTGGAAACCATCATTCTCAGCAAGCTAACACAGGAACAGAAAACCAAACAACACATGTTCTCACTCATAAGTGAGAGATGAACCATGACAACACATGGACACAGGGAGGGGAGCATCACGCACTGGGGCCTATCACGGAATGGGGGGCTAGGGAAGGAATAGCATTAGGAGAAATACCTAATGTAGATGATGGGTTGATGGGTGCAGCAAATCACCATGGCACGTGTATGCCTATGTAACAAACTTGCATGTTTTGCACATGTATCCCAGAACTTAAAGTATAATTTTGAAAAAAGACACATGAGGCCATTATATACTGATAAAGCAGTCAAATATTCAGTAGTATATAAACTTGTAAATAAATATGTACTCAACATTTGACCACCTAAATCTACAAACCAAATATTAATTCAGAGGGAGAGAAAGACTGCAACGGTATAATAATAGGGGACTTCAGTACCTGACTTTCAGCAATGGGAAAGTTATCCAGACAGAAAGCCAATAAGTAAACTTTGGATTTAAACCATATGGTAGACCATATGGACATAAAGGACATATACAGAGTATTCCATCCAATAGCAGCAGAGTATATATTCTTCCCCAATGCACATGGAACATTCTTCAATGTAGATAATGTGTTAGGCAACAAAACAAGTCTTAATTTTCAAAAGACAGATGTCATATCAATTATCTTTTCTAATCACAATATTATGAAACTCAAAATCAGTAAAAGAAGGAATTGAAGAAAATACACAAATACATGGAAATTAAACATCATGCACCTGGATAATCAGTTTTAAAGAAGAAATTAAACAAGAAATTAAAAACCATCTTCAGAAAAATGAAAATGGAATGACAACATACCAAAACACATGAAATGCAGCAAAAACAGTTCTAAGACGAAAGTTTATAGCAATAGACACGTACATCAAGAGAGGATCTCAAATAAACAACTTAACATTACACCTCAGAGGACTAGAAAAAGAAGAATAAACTGAAGCTTAAACTTCATGGAAGAAAGAGGAAGAAAATAATAAAAAATTAGAGCAAAAACAAATGAAATGGGAACTAGAAATACAAGAGAAAAGCTCAACAAAACTAACAGCTGAGTTTTTAAAAGATAAATAAAATGAACAAACCTTTAGCTACACTAGCCAAGCAAAAGGAGAGAAAAACTCAAATCAATAAAAGCATAAATGCAAAAGAAGACATTATAATTGATACTGTATGAATACAAAGGATCATAAAAGATAAAACTACTCCAAATAATTTACTAACAAATTGTATAACTTAGAAGAAATAGGTAAGTTCTGAAACAGGTAAGTTCCAAGAAGTATACAGCCTACCAATCCTGAAGAAACAGAAAGTTTGAACAGAACAATAATGAGTAAGATTTAACTGATAATTTAAAGTCACCCATCAAAACAAGTTCATGACCTGAACTCAATTTCACTGCTGAATTAGAAACACAAGACGAATATAAAAAGAAGAATTAATACTGATCCTTCCTAAACTCCTCCAAAAAATTAAAGAAGAGAAAATGCTCGCAAACTAATATTGTGATGCCAGCATTATCCTGATACCAATGCCAGACAAGAACACTAAAAAAAGTGCAAATTACAGGCCCATATCCCTAATGAAAATAGATGTAAAATCATTAACAAAGTACTAGCAAACAAAATTCAAAAGAACATTAAAAGGATAATTTCTCATGATCAAGTGGATCAATTAATTCCACAGATGCAAGGAGGGTTCAACACATACAAATCAATAAATGGGACACAGCATATTAGCATAATAAAGAATGAAAGCCATGTGATCATTTCAAAAGTTGCAGAAAAAAATTGACAAAATTCAACACCCTTTCATGAAAAAAACTCTTAATGAATTAGGTATAGAAGAACTGTACCTCAACACAATAAATGCCACACATGACAAGCCCACAGCTAACATCATACTTAATAGTGAAAAGTTAAAAGCTTTTCCTCTAAGATTAGGAACAAGACATGAATATCCACTCTCATCATTTCTGTTCAACACAGTACTGGAAGTTCTAGCCAGAGCTATTAGGCAAGAGAAATAAATAAAAAGCACCCAAATAGAAAAGGAAGAAATAAAAGTGTCCATGTTTGCATATGGTATTATCTTATACTGTATATGGAAAACCCTAAAGGTTTCACTATTGAGCATTTATATGATTCCATTTTGTCTTTACCCTTAGCATATTAGTTATATATCTTTTTAAACTGTTTTTAGTGATTTCCCTAGAATTTGTAATACAGTAGTTCCCCCTTATCTGTGGGTGATATGTTCAAAGATTTCCAGTGGATGCCTGAAACCACAGACGTGGCCTTATATGGTAATGCATCACTTATGGTGCATACCACCTTATATGATTATGCATCACTTAACAACATGGATACATCCCATAAATGCATCCATAGGCAATTTCAGCATGGTGTAAACAACATAGAGTGTAATTACACAAACATAGATGTTATATCCTGCTTCATGCCTAGGCTATATGGTATAGGCATTGCTCCTAGGCTACAAACTTGTACAGCATGTTACTGTACTGAATAGTGTAGGCAATTATAACTCAGTGCTAAGTATTTGATTGTCTAAATATACTTAAACATACAAAATATATAGTAAAAATACCATATACCAGATTTTTAAAACTGGTACACCTGTGTGGGGCACTTACCATGAATGGAGCTTGCATAACTGGAAGCTGCTCCTGGTGAATCAGTGAGTGGTGAGTGAATGTGAAGGCCTAGGATGTTACTGTTCACTACTGTAAATTTTATAAACATTATATGCTTGGGTTACACTAAATTTATTTTAAAATTTTCTTTCTTCAATAATAAATTAACCTTAGGTTACTGTAACATTTTTACTTTATAAACTTTTAATTTTTTAAATTTTTTTGATACTTTTCTAATAACACTCAGCTTAAAACACAAACACATTGTACCACTACAAAAATATTTTCATTTATATCCTCATTCTATAAGCTTTTTCCTATTTTCATTTTTTTACTGTTTAATTTTATTGTTAAAAATAATACACAAACACACACATTATCTTAGGCCTACACAAGATCACGATCATCAATATCACTGTTATCCACCTCCGCATCTTGTTCCACTGGAAAGCCTTCAAGGACAATGATACATGGAGCTGTCATCTCCAATGATAACAATGCCTTTCTCTGGAATACCTCTTGAAGGGCCTATGCAAAGCTGTTTTACAGTTCACTTTGTTGTTATTGTTGTTGTTGAGACAGAGTCTTGCTTTGTTGCCCAAGCTGGAGTGCAGTGGTGCAATCTGAGATCCATCCAAGTTTTTTCAGGTATCAAAATAGATTATTCCTTTTGAATATTTGACTAGTATTCCATATTATGGATGCAGGACAGTTGTTGAACCATTCATCAATTACAGGATATTTTAGTTCTTTACAGTTTTGGAATATTACAAATAAAGCTGCTATAAAAAATAGTATACACATTTTTATATGGACATAAATTTTCATTTCTCTGGGATAAATGCCTATAAGTGTAATTGTTTTTTAAACTTTTTATTATAGAATATTTTAAAAATATACAGAAGTACAGAGAGCAACAGAATAAATCCTCATATCCATCGCCAGTTTCAAGTTATGACACCTTAGCAGACAGTCTGGTTTCCTCTGTCCCCTACCCACACCCATTGCCTCTCCTGCAGACTCTGTTGATGCAGTTATTTCATATAATTTGTATATTTCTTGGTGTTTCCAAAAAGTATAGACTCTTTTTAAAGGTATAGTAACAATACAATTATCACACCCCAAAAGAACAATAATTCCTTAATATCAATTGATATCTAGTGAGTGTTCAAATCTACCTAGTTATCTCTTAATTGTTTTTAAAGATTTCCATATCCAAATCCAGTAAGGTCCATACCTACTGTTAGCAGATATGTCTCCTAAGTCTTTTTTGACACACAGCTATTCATTTTTTTCCTTCCTTAAAATGTATTTGTTGAAGAAATGGGTGATTTTTTTTTTTTTGGCTTTTGTTTTTGTTTGTCTGTCTGTGCTGTAGCATTTCCCCCAAGCCTGAGTTCTGCAGATTGCATTCCTGTTGTATTCTTTATTATTATTATTATTATTATTATTATTATTATTATTATCATTATTATTATAGTTTAAGTTCTGAAATACATTTACAGAATGTGCAGGTTTGTTAGATAGGTATACATGTGCCATGGTGGTTTGCCGCACCCATCAACCTGTCATCTACATTAGATAGTTCTCCTAATGCTATCCATCCCCTAGCCCCTCGCACACTTCAGCATATAGTTGGATATTTGTCTTTAATCTCCTTTACCAATCTCTGTATTTAATTGGTGTATGTAGGTCCTTTACATTATATGTAATTTGTGGTGTTTTATAGCTTAAGTCTGTCACTTTAGTTTTACTTTTCTGTTTGTGTTCTCTGTTTTTTGTTTGTTTTTGTTTTCTTTTTCTGCCTTCCTGTGAATTTTTTGAACATTCTTAAAATTCCATTTGATTTATCTGGAGATTTTGAGTATATTTCTTTGCATAGCTTTTTCACATAACCTTGTTGCTCTAGATATTACATTATATATAAATTACCTATCATAGCCTATTAATATCAACATTTTACCAGTTCAAGTATAATATAAAAACCTTACCTCCCTTTACATGCCTTTACCCTCTCTGATTTTCAATAAATTTTCAAAAATATTTAGTCTACATATATTGAGAACCACGTTGGAGAGTGTAATAATATTTGCTTCATCTGTCAAACATAATTTAGACAACTCAAGAGGATAAGAAAAATCCATTGTATTTACACATATTTTTACACTTTCTGTTGTTTATGTCTTTTGCCTGATATTGCAAGTCTCCTTCTTTTATTCTTTCTTATCTGTTTAGAGAACATTCTGTAGCCAGTATTCTATTTTTTTCATAAGTTATTGGGTACAGGTGGTATTTGTTTACATGAGTAAGTTCTTTAGTGGAGACTTGTAAGAACCTGGTGCACTCATCACCTGAGCAGTATACACTGCACCATATTTGTTGTCTTATCCCTCGGCCACCTCCCACTCATCCTTCCAATTCCCCAAAGTCCATTGCATCATTCTTATCATCATTCTTATGCTTTTCCGTACTCAAAGCTTAGCTCTCACATATCAGTGATAACATACGATGTTTGGTTTTCCATTCCTGAGTTACTCCACTTAGGATAATATTCTCTAATCTCATCCAGGTGATTGCAAATGCTGTTAATCCATTCCTTTTTATGGCTGAGAAGCATTCCATCATATATATATATATATGATGTATATATATATACGATGCTATATATATATATACACATATGATGCTATATATATATACATATGATGCTATATATATATATATATATATACACACATATGATGCTATATATATATATGCCAGTTTCTTTATCCACTCATTGATTGATGGTCATTTGGGTTGATTCCACGATTTTGCTATTGTTGATTGTGCTGCTATAAACATGTGTGTGTAAGTATCTTTTTTTCTATCTCTGAGTAGATACCCAGTAATGGGATTTCTTGTATACAGAAACTTTGCTGAATTTTTTTTTAATCAGTTCTAGGAGCTTCCTGGAGGAGTCCTTAGGGTTTTCAAGGTAAACGATAATATCGTCAGCAAACAGGGATAGTTTGACTTCCTCTTAGCTGATTTGGATGCCCTTCATCTCTTTCTTATTTCAAATTACTCTGGCTAAGACTTCCAGTTGAAGAGGAGTGGTGAAAGTGAGCATCTTTGTCTTTTTCCCATTCTCAGGAGTAATGCTTTCTAATTTTCCTGATTCAGTATTATGTTGGCTATTGGTTTGTCATAGATGCCTTTTATTACATTAAGTTGTGTCCCTTGTATGCCGATTTTACTGAAGGTTTGGATCATAAAAGGATTCTGAATTTTGACAAATGCTTTTTCTGCATCTATTGAGATGATCATGTGATTTTCTTTTTAATTCTGTTTATGTGGTGAATCACATGTATTGACTTGTGTATGTTAAACCATCCCCGCTATGAAAACCATTGATCATGGTGGACTATCATTTGGATATGTTTTTTGATTCGTTAGCTAGTATTTTATTAAGGATTTTAGCATCTATGTTCACCAAGGATATCAGTATGTATTTTTCTTTCTTTTTTTTGGTTGTGTCCTTTCCTGGTTTGGGTATTAGGGTGATGCTGGCTTCATAGAATGAATTAGGGAGGTCTCCTTCTTTCTCTATCTTGTGGAATAGTGTCAAAAGGATTGGTACCAATTCTTTGAATGTCTGATAGAATCCTGCTCTGAATCTGTCTGGTCCTAGACTTGTTTTGTGTTGGTAATTTTTTAATTACCATTTCAATCTCTCTGCTTGTTATTGGTCTGTTCAGGGTATCTAATTCTTCCTGATTTAAGCTAGGGGGGTTTTATTTTTCCAGGAATTTACCCATCTCTTTCTAGGTTTTCTAGTTTATGTTTGTAAAGGTGTTCATAGTAGCCTTGAATGATCTTTTGTATTCAGCGGTGTCAGTTATATCTCTTTCTTTGTTTCTTGGTGAGGTTATTTGGATTTTCTCTCTTTTCTTGGTTAATCTTGCTAGTGGTCTATCAATCTTGTTTATCTCTCCAAAGAATCAGCTTTTTGTTTTCATTTATCTTTTGTACTGTTTTTTTTCTTTCAATTTCATTTAGTTCTGCTCTGATCTTAGTTATTTCCTTTCTTCTGCTGGGTTTGGGTTTGGTTTGTTCTTGTTCCTTGAGGCATAACCTTAGATTGTCTGTTTTGTGCTCTTTCAGACTTTTTGATGTAGGTGTTTAGGGCTATGAACTTTCCTCTTAGCACTGCCTTAGCTGTATCCCAGAGGCTTTGATTTGCTGTGTCAATATTGTCATTCAGTTTGAAGAACTTTTTAATTTCCATCTTGATTTCATTACTGACCCAATGCTCATTCAAAAGCAAGTTATTTAATTTCCATGTATTTTCATGGCTTTGAGGGTTCCTTTTGGAGTTGATTTCCAATTTTATTCTACTATGGTCTGAGAGAGTGCTTGATATAATTTCAATTTTCTTAAATTTATTGATGCTCATTTTATGGCCCATCATATGGTCTATCCTGGAGAAAGTTCCATGCACTGTTGAATAGAATATGTATTCTGTGGTTGTTGGGTGAAGTGTTCTGTATATATCTGTTAAGTCCATTTGTTTCAAAGTATAGTTTAAATCCATTGTTTCTTTGTTGACTTTCTCTCTTGATGACCTGTGTAGTGCTGTCTGTGGAGTATTTAAGTCCCCCACTTTTTTTGTGTTGCTGTCTATCTCATTTCTTATGTCATTAGTAATCATTTTATAAATTTGGGAGCTCTAGTGTTAGGTGCATATAAGTTTAAGACTGTGATATGTTCCTGTTGGACGAGGTCTTTTACCATTATATAATGCCCTTCTTTGTCTCTTTTAACCACTGTTGCTTTAAAGTTGTTTTGTCTGATATAAGAATTGCTACCCTTGCTCACTTTTGGTGTCAACTTGCATGGCACGCCTTTTTCCACCCCTTTACTTTAAGTTTATGTGAGTCCTTATGTGTTAGGTGAGTCTCCTGAAGGCAGCAGATAGTCGATTGGTAAATTCTTATCCATTCTGCAATTCTGTATCTTTTAAGTGGAGCCTTTAGGCCATTTACATTCAATGTTAGAGTTGAAATGTGAATTACCATTGCATTCATCATGCTTGTTGTTGCCTGCATACTTTGCTTTTTGTTTTTGCTTTTTAACTTGTATTTCTGTTTTATAGGTCCTGTGTGCTTTATGCTTTAAAATTATTCTGTTTTGATATATTTCTAGGATTTGTTTCAAGATTTAGAGCAACTTTTAGAAGTTCTTGTAGTGGTGGCTTGGTAAAGGCAAATTCTTTCAACATTTGTCTGAAAATGACTGTATCTTTTCTTCATATACGATGCTTAATTTTGCTGGATACAAAATTATTGGTTGAAGATTGTTTTGTCTGAGGAGGTTGAAGAGAGGACCCCAATCCCTTCTAGCTTGTGGGGTTTCTGCTGAGAAGTCTGCTGTTAATCTGATAGGTTTTCTTTATCGGTTACCTGGTGCTTCTGTCTCATAGCTCTTAAGGTTCTTTCTTTGTCTTCACTTTGGATAACCTGTTGACAATGTGCCTAGGTGAAGATCTTTTTTTTTTTTTTTTTTTTTGGTGATCTTTTTGCAATGAATTTCCCAGATATTCTTTGGGCTTCTTGTATTTGCATGCCTAGGTCTCTAGCAAGGCCAGGAAAGTTTTCCTCAGTTATTCCCCCAAATATGTTTTCCAACTTTTAGGATTCTCTTCTTCCTCAGGAACTCCACTTGTTCTTAGATTTGTTCGTTTAATATAATCCCAAACTTCCTGTATACTTTGTTCATATTTTCTTATGCTTTTTTTCATTGTTGGATTGGGTTAATTCAAAGACCTCGTCTTTGAACTCTGAATTTCTTTCTTCTACCTGTTCAATTCTATTGCTGAGACTTTCAGAGCATTTCACATTTCTAAAATTGTGTCCAATGTTTCCCAAAGGTTTTACTGTTTTCTCTTTTAAGCCATCTATTTTGTTGAATATTTCTCCCTTCACTTCTTGTATCATTTTTTGGATTTCCTTGCACTGGGCTTTGCCTTTCTCTGGTCCCTCCCTGCTTAGCTTAATAGCTAACCACCTGAATTCTTTTTCAGGTAAGTGAGAGATTTCTTCTTGGTTTGGATCCATTGATGGTGAACTAGTGTAATTTTGAGGGGGTGTTGATAAGACTTGTTTTGTCATATTACCAGGGTTGTTTTTCTGGTTCCTTCCCATTTGGATAGGCTCTGTCAGAGGGAAGGTCTAGGACTGAAGGTTGTTCAGATATTTCTGTACCACAGGGTGTTCTCTTGATATAGTACTCTTCCCCTTTTCTTGTGGTTGTAGCTTCCTGTGAGCTGAACTGCAGTGATTGTTGTCTCTCTTCTGGGTCTAGCCATTCAGCGAGTTTACCCAGCTCCTGGCTGGTGTTGGGGGATTCTGCAAAGAGTCCTGTGATGTGAACATTTATGGGTCTCTCACCCATGGATTCCAGCGCCTGTTCCAGTGGAGGTGGTGGAGGGTGCAATGGACTCTGTGAGAGTTGTTAGCTTTGGAAGGATCATCAGGTGGGGCTGGAGTTATTTGTGTCTGAGCTCAGACTCTCCTTGAGCAGGTCTTGCTTCAGCTGCTGTGAGGGATGGGGTGAGATTCCCAGGTCACTGGAGTTGTGTGCCTAGGAGGATTATGGCTGCCTCTGTTGAGTCATGCAGGTTGTCAGGGAAGTGGGGAAAAGCTGGTAGTCACAGGCATCACCCACCTCCCATGGAAACTGAAGGGCTGGTTTCACTCCCACCATGCCACCAGCAACAGCTCTGAGTTTATTCCCAGATGGAGGGCAGAGTTGAAAACTTGCCCGACGTTGTACCAAAACAAAGATATGGATGAATGGAACAGAACAGAGCCCTCAGAAATAAAACCAAACATCTACAAAAACCATCTGATATTTGAGAAACCTGACAAAAACAAGAAATGGGGAAAGGATTCCCTATTTAATAAATGGTGCTGGGAAAACTGGCTAGCCATATGGAGAAAGCTGAAACTGGATCCCTTCCTTACACCTTATACAAAAATTAATTCAAGATGGATTAAAGACTTAAATGTAAAACCAAAAACCATAAAAACCCTAGAAGAAAACCTAGGCAATACCATTCAGGATATAGGCATGGGCAAGGACTTCACGACTAAAACACCAAAAGAAATGGCAACAAAAGCCAAAATAGACAAAGGTATCTAATTAAACTAAGGAGCTTCTGCACAACAAAAGAAACTACCATCAGAGTGAACAGGCAACCTACAGAATGGGAAAACATTTTTGCAATCTACTCATCTGACAAAGGGCTAATTTCCAGAATCTACAAAGAACTCAAACAAATTTACAAGAAAAAAATCAAACAATCCCATCAAAAAGTGGGCAAAGGATATGAACAGACACTTCTCAAAAGAAGACATTTATGCAGCCAAGAGACACATGAAAAAATGCTCATCATCACTGATAATCAGAGAAATGCAAATCAAAACCACAATGAGATACCATCTCACACCAGTTAGAATGGTTATTATTAAAAAGTCAGGAAACAACAGGTGCTGGAGAGGATGTGGAGAAATAGGAACACTTTTACACTGTTGATGCGGCTGTAAACTAGTTCAACCATTGTGGAAAAGAGTGTGGTGATTCTTCAAGATCTAGAACTAGAAATACCATTTGACTCAGCGATCCCATTACTGGGTATATACCCAAAGGATTATAAATCATGCTGCTATAAAGACACACGCACATGTATATTTATTGTGGCACTATTCACAATAGCAAAGACTTGGTACCAACCCAAATGTCCAACAATGATAGACTGGATTAAGAAAATGTGGCACATATACACCATGGAATACTATGCAGCCATAAAAAATGATGAGTTCATGTCCTTCGTAGGGACATGGATGAAGCTGGAAACCATCTTTCTGAGCAAACTATCGCAAGGACAGAAAACCAAACACCGCATGTTCTCACTCATAGATGGTAATTGAACAATGAGAACATTTGGACACAGGGTGGGGAACATCATACACTGGGGCCTGGTGTGGGGTGGGGGAAGAGGGGAAGGATAGCATTAGGAGAAATGCCTAATGTAAATAATGAGTTAATGGGTGCATCACAGCAACATGGCACATGTATATATATGTAACAAACCTGCACATTGTGCACATGAACCCTAGAACTTAAAGTATAATTAAAAAGTTAAAAAAAGTAAAAAGAAAACTTGCCCGACGCTTTCCACCTCCCAGCTGCAAAAGAAAAGGGCTTTAGTTCTTCCCCCATCTGTGAAATCTGCAAGCGGGATTCGTACCCACCCCAAGTTCTGGCCAGGGGGCTTCTTGCCCAGCTCAAACTGTTACAAAGTTCAGCTGGGGAAGTCCTTCTCCCAGTTGCGGTTTTACACCCTGCTTCTCTGGCCTCCCTCCTAATGGATCCCTGTGGTGCCAAGCAGGAATGGGCTACTTGGGGATTGCAAACAGACCTTCAGCTTCTCTAGTGGGGGTGTGCGTTCAGGAAAGGAGGGTCTCCCTCTCCCACTTCTGCAGTTGGGGCACTCAGAGTATTTGTGGTGTCTCCCAGATTCTGCGGGAGCAGTCCACTTCCTTCAGAGGGTGTGTGGGTCTTTTCAGGACTGCTGGTTTGTTCTTGCAGTGGATCTGAAGCTAAAATTCACAATGAAAGCCTCCGCAATGCTGCTGTATCTGGAGCTGCAGTCTAGTCCTGCCTCCTGTCCGCCATGATCTACCCAACCAATATTTTAAATAAAGTCTGCAGGCAACAAATTCCTTTAGTTTCTTTTCCTCTTAGAATATCTTGTTCTGCCTTTTATTCCTGAAGGATATTTTAGTGTATGCAAAATTCCAGGTTGATAGTTACCTCTTATTCCAGAACTTTAAAAATGTTGTGCCTCTTCCTTCTGGCCTCCACGGTTTCGAATGATAAATCTTCTCATTCATACTGGTAAAGTGTCATTTCTGCCCCAAAATACTCAATTTTTTTGTCTTTAGTTTTCAAAAGTTTGACTCTGATGTGTCTTGTCATAAATTCCTTTGTGTTCATCCCATTTCAGTTCACTCAGCTTCTTGAAAAGATATATGTCTATATTTTTTGCTAATTTTGAGGATTTTACAGCCATTATTTCTTCAAATACTTTTTGAGACCCATCCTTCTTCTACTCTGTCTTTGGGACTCTGATGACAAAAATCTTTTGTTATAGTTCCACAGGTGTCTAAGGTTCTATTCATCATTTTAAGTCTATTTTCTCTCTGTTGTTTAGATTAGGTAATATAATCTAGTTTATCTTCAAGTTCTCTCATTCATTCCTCTGATCTGTCCATTCTCCTGTTGAGCCAATCCATGAAGTTTTTTAAAAAAAATTTGAATATTTTGAGATACGTCCCATCAATAAGAGCTATTTATGACAAACCCACAGCCAATATCATACTGAATGGGCAAAAACTGGAAGCATTCCCTTTGAAAAATGGCACAAGACAGGGATGCCCTCTCTCACCACTCCTATTCAACATAGTGTTGGAAGTTCTGGCTAGGGCAATTAGGCAAGAGAAGGAAATCAAGGGTATTCAATTAGGAAAAGAGGAGGTCAAATTGTCCCTGTTTGCAGATGACATGATAGTATATCTAGAAAACCCCATTGTCTCAGCCCAAAATCTCCTTAAGCTGATAAGCAACTTCAGCAAAGTCTCAGGATACAAAATCAATGTACAAAAATCACAAGCATTCTTATACATCAATAACAGACAAACAGAGAGCCAAATCATGAGTGAACTCCCATTCACAATTGCTTCAAAGAAAATAAAATACCTAGGAATCCAACTTACAAGGGATGTGAAAGACCTCTTCAAGGAGAACTACAAACCACTGCTCAATGAAATAAAAGAGGATACAAACAAATGGAAGAACATTCCATGCTCATGGGTAGGAAGAATCAATATCATGAAAATGGCCATCCTTCCCAAGGTAATTTACAGATTCAATGCCATCCCCATCAAGTTACCAATGACTTTCTTCACAGAATTGGAAAAAACTACTTTAAAGTTCATATGGAGCCAAAAAAGAGCCCGCATCGCCAAGTCAATCCTAAGCCAAAAGAACAAAGCTGGAGGCATCACACTACCTGACTTCAAACTATACTACAAAGCTACAGTAACCAAAACAGCATGGTACTGGTACCAAAACAGAGATATAGATCAATGGAACAGAACAGAGCCGTCAGAAATAACGCCACATATCTACAACTATCTGATCTTTGACAAACCTGAGAAAAACAAGAAATGGGGAAAGGATTCCCTATTTAATAAATGGTGCTGGGAAAACTGGCTAACCATATGGAGAAAGCTGCAACTGGATCCCTTCCTTACACCTTATACAAAAATTAATTCAAGATGGATTAAAGACTTAAATGTTAGACCTAAAACCATAAAAACCCTAGAAGAAAACCTAGGCATTACCATTCAGGACATAGGCATGGGCAAGGACTTCATGTCTAAAACACCAAAAGCAATGGCAACAAAAGCCAAAATTGACAAATGGGATCTAATTAAACTAAAGAGCTTCTGCACAGCAAAGGAAACTACCATCAGAGTGAACAGGCAACCTACAAAATGGGAGAAAATTTTCGCAACCTACTCATCTGACAAAGGGCTAATATCCAGAATCTACAATGAACTCCAACAAATTTACAAGAAAAAAACAAACAACCCCATCAAAAAGTGGGCGAAGGACATGAACAGACACTTCTCAAAAGAAGACATTTATGCAGCCAAAAAACACATGAAAAAATGCTCACCATCACTGGCCATCAGAGAAATGCAAATCAAAACCACAATGAGATACCATCTCACACCAGTTAGAATGGCAATCATTAAAAAGTCAGGAAACAACAGGTGCTGGAGAGGATGTGGAGAAATAGGAACACTTTTACACTGTTGGTGGGACTGTAAACTAGTTCAACCCTTGTGGAAGTCAGTGTGGCGATTCCTCAGGGATCTAGAACTAGAAATTCCATTTGACCCAGCCATCCCATTACTGGGTATATACCCAAAGGACTATAAATCATGCTGCTATGAAGACACATGCACACGTATGTTTATTGCAGCATTATTCACAATAGCAAAGACTTGGAACCAACCCAAATGTCCAACAATGATAGACTGGATTAAGAAAATGTGGCACATATACACTGTGGAATACTATGCAGCCATAAAAAATGATGAGTTCATGTCCTTTGTAGGGACATGGATGAAATTGTAAATCATCATTCTCAGTAAACTATCGCAAGAACAAAAAACCAAACACCGCATATTCTCACTCATAGGTGGGAACTGAACAATGAGAACACATGGACACAGGAAGGGGAACATCACACTTCGGGAACTGTTGTGGGGTGGGGGGAGGGGGGAGGGATAGCATTGGGAGTTATACCTAATGCTAGATGACGAGTTGGTGGGTGCAGCGCACCAGCATGGCACATGTATACATATGTAACTTACCTGCACGTTGCACACATGTACCATAGAGCCTAAAGTATAATAATAATAATAATAATAATAATAATAATAAAGAAAAAAATTAAAAAAAAATTTGAATATCGTATTTTCATATAAATATATAATTTCAACTCATAAAGCTTAGAGTCAGGTACAGCTCTTGGCTTTCCTATCACTGTAAGTATATACCTACTCTCCTGTCACTGTAAGTTTACACTTTGTGGCTAAATTTAAGGATTTAGCCACAAAGTGTAAACTTACAGTGATAGGGGAGCCTATAATAGGGATATTTTATCTAATGAGGGGTTTAGAAAAGGTTTCTTGGGAAAAATTATGACTGAGCTGAAGTTCTAAAGAGTTAACTGTGTAGCATTAGAGAAAACAATAAGGGCCAGCATGGTAAGGGTATAGTGCATGCAAAAAGTGAAGAGGAGATAAGTGTAAGATGAGGATAGAAGCCATGGGGCTATTGGCAAGAAGAAAAATTTGATGTGCATTCTAATTGTGATTGGTACCAGAGGAAGGTTTTAAGCAGAGAAGTGACAGGATATGATTTGATTTTAATGCTCTCTTTGGCTTTGCAGTGAGGAGAGGACAAGGAAGAATTGGAAGAAGAGAGATCAATGCAGGTGATGGTGGCTTGGATTCGGGTACCAGGGTTGAAGTAAAGGTAGAAGCAAATAGATAAATGCAGAATCTGTTTTGGAGTTAGAACCAACAGAATTTCATAAAAGGTTGGCAATAAGGAGTGAAGGAGAGGGAAAGGGGTGTCAGAGCCTGACAACAAACTACTTCATAAATATCTTTGTAGTATTCCCACAATGTTTACCTTTACTCATAATTCCTAAAATACTTTTACATTTATTTACCCACCTGAGCCTCACAACCTGAGTGGTAGTGGTCCTTACTCACCAGCCTCACTACCGTTTGGTAGATTTAAAAATTTACTCATGAAAGTGAGTGATTTGCACAAAGTTGAACAGCAAGAAAAATGGGACATGACATTTCCTCACTCCAAGATAAATGAGTTTTAGTTAAGTATTTTTATGCAGCTCCATATTGAACTAATTATTCTCAACATCAAGCCAAATTCTCTATGGTTGAAGCTCCTATATATAGTGCATGAGGGTCTACTTGTTCTCCCAACACACTCATCAGGCAAGAAGACTTTCCTGAAAGCTTCCCTTGTACAAAGTAAGTATTCTGACCTATTGTTCTTCAGAGTGATAATTGCTAGGAGTGTCTATTCTAAAGCTCCCTAGTTTAGATAACTACTACAAAGGCATTTGCAAGGTAGACACCATGCAAGGATTCAGTTTTTCACATGGGTCTACTCATCTGTGGGCCTTACTACCAAGACCCAGTGTCACTTCCACTACTGGAAGAAGGAAAAATGGGTTCCCTGCCCCAGTCAGAGTTCAGCAATATGTACCAAATGCCTTCAAAATGCCTATCTTCTTATACCCTATAATTCCACCTTGAGAAATTACAAAAGTGTGTATATATGGTTCAACACCATGTTGTATGTATCATTCAGCAAACTAGAAATAGAAGGAAACTTATTCTGCTAGATACACAGCATCAATGAAAACTCCACAGCTAGTGTCACACTTAATGATGAAAGACTGAAAACTAACCCCTATTATCAGGAAGAAGACAAAGATGTCCACTCTAGAATACTTTCATTTAACATTACAGTGGAGGCTGTAGCACGTAAGCAAGAAAAAACTTTTTAAAGACACCAAGATTGGAAAGGAATATATGAAACTATCTCTTCACAGATGACATAATCTTGTATGTTGAAATTGGTAAATAATCAACAAAAAACTATTAGAAATATTAAACAAATTCAGCAAGATTTGGGGATACAACCTCTGTGTAAAATAATCAAATCTATTTCTATATGTATCAACAAACAATCCAAAATTAAATTAAGAAAGCAATTACATTTACAATAACATTAAAAAAAAGTCTGCTTGCCTCAAACCATGGGAGAAACCCCTCTCTCTCTGAATTTTTCCCCCAAATTTTAATAGCAACTTTCTAGGCTTCCTCTGTGTCTTTACCAATGGCTACTTACATGTCTTACCAAGAAGACTCCAGAAAAGTAATTCTGGTAGTATGACAAAACAGTGTTCTATAATCCCCAAAAGATCACAGTTGCTCCCAAGCAATGGACTTAAACAAAGAAGAAATCTCTAAAATTCCGGACAAAGAATTCAGAGGGTTGATTATTAAGCTCCTCAAGGAGATACCAGAGAAATGCAAAAACCAACTTAAAGAAATTTAAAAAATAATATAGGATATGGATGACAAATGCTCCAGAGAAATAAGTATAATAAAGAAAAAAAATCACAACTTCTGGAAATGAAAGATACACTTGGGGAAATACAAAATGTAGTAGAAAGTTTCAATAATAGAGTAGAATAAGGAGAAGGAAGAACTTCAGAAGTCAAACACAAGGTTTTCAAATTAACCAAATTAGACAAAAAGAAAAAAGATTTTAAAAATTAACAAAGCTTCCAAGAAATATGGAATTATGTAAAACAGCACAAACCTAAGCATAACTGGTGTTCCTGAGAAAGAAGAGGAATCTAAAAGTCTGGAAAACTTATTTGAGGGAATAATTGAGGAAATCTTTCCTGGCCTTGCTAAAAATCTAGGCATCCAAATACAAGAAACTCAGAGCACTCCATAGAAATTCAACCCAAAAAGATTATCACCAAATCGCATAGTCATCAATTTATTTAAAGTCAAGATGAAGAAAAGAACTTAACAGCTGTGAGACAAAAGTATCAGGTAACCTCTTAAAAATCCCTATCAGATTAACAGTAGATTTGACAGGAGAAACCTTCAAGCCAAAATGGATTGGGGTCCTATTTTTAATCTCCTTAAACAAAATAATTGTCAGCCAAGAATTTTCTATGCAGCAAAACTAAGCTTTATAAATGAAGGAAAGATAAAGTCTTTTTCAGACAAACTAATGCTGAGAGAATGCACCACTACCAAGCCAGCAGTACAGAAAATGCTAAAAGGAGTACTAAATCTAAAAACAAAACCTCAAACTACACCAAAGTGGAACCAACTTATAAAGCTCATAAGGCTTATAAAACATAACACAATGAAAAAAAACAAGGTATTTAGGCAACAACTGACATGATGAATAGAACAGTACCTCAAATTTCAATACTAGCATTGAATTTCAGTAGCCTACATCTTTCACTTAAAAAATACAGAATGATAGAATGTATAAAAATTCATGAGCCAAGTATCTGCTGTCTTCAAGAGACTCATCTAACACATAAGGACTCTTAAACTTAGGGTAAATTGGGGTGGAAAATGATATTCCACACATATGGAAGCTAAAAGCAAGCAGGAGCAGCTATTCTTATATCAGACAAAACAGACATTAAAGCAGCAACAATGAAAAAAGTCAAAGAGGGACATTATACAATCATAAAAGAATTAGTCTGAAACAAAAATGTTACCATTCTAATTATATATGCACCTAACACTGGAATTCCCAAATTCATAAAACAATTACTACTACACCTAAGAAATGAGATAGACAGCAACACAATAATAGTGGGGGACTTCAGTACTCCACCAACAGCACTAGACAGCCCATCAAGACAGAAAGTCAACAAATAAACAATGGACTTAAACTATACGATAGAATAAATGGACTTCACAGGTATTTACAGAACATTCTACCCAACAGTGGCAGAAAGTACATTGTTTTCATCAGCACATGGGTCATTCTCCAAGATAGACCATATGATATCAAGGCCACAAAACAAGTCTCAATAAATTTAAGAAAATCAATATCATATCACATAGCCTCTCAGAACACAGTAAAATAAAATGAAATTAACTTATAAAGGAACCCTCAAAATTATACCAATACATGGAAATTAAATAGTATACTTTTGAATGATCTTTGGGTCAACAATGAACTCAAGATGGAAGTTAAAAAATTATTAGAACTGAATAATAGTGACACAATTTATCAAAACCTCTGGGATACAGCAAAAGTGAGGAAAGTTTATAGCATTAAATACCTACATCAACAAGTCTGATAGAGCACAAATAGAAAATCTAATGTCACACCTCAAAGAACTATAGAAATAAAAACAAACCAAACCCCAAACCCAGTAGAAAAAAAAAGATCAGAGCAGAACTAAATGAAATTGAAACCAAAAGAAATTACAAAAAATAAATGAAACAAAATGCTATTCGCCAAATATATATATTATCATATCATCAGTAAACAGTGACAGTTTGACTTCCTCTTTTCCAATTTGAATGCCCTTTATTCTTCCTCTTTTTTGGTTGCTCTGGCCAGGACTTCCAGTACTATGTTGAATAGAGGTAGTAAAAGTGTGCATCCTTGTCTTTTTCTAGTTCTCATGGGGAATGCTTTAAATTTTTCCTCATTCAGTATGATGTTGGCTGTTGGATTGCCATAGGTGACTTTGAGGTAAGTCTCTTCTATGCTTTTTGTTGAGGGTTTTAATCATAAAAGGATGCTGTATTTTATCAAATGCTTTTTCTGGATCTGTTGAGATGATCACATGGTTTGTTTTTAATTCTGTTTATGTAATGTATCACATTTGTTGATTTGTGTATGTTAACTATCCCTGCATCTCTAGTATGAATCCACTTGATCATGATGAATTATCTTTTTGATATGTTGTTGGATTCACCTAACTAGTAGTTTCTTGAGAATTTTTGCATCTATGTTCATCAGGGACACTGGTTTGTAATTTCATTTTATTGTTTTTATTTTTATTTTTTTCTGCAGTTTCTATCATGTTATTTTGACAAATTTATTATAAAAAGGACAATTTGCTGAAAGTAAACTTTGCTTACTTTTTAAACATAAATTATAATCATGAGTATATTTCCACAATTTAGAGTAAACTGAAGGAGCTATTTAAATAAATGGAAATGCAAATGTCTTATTTCATATCTTGTGAATATTGAAATCTGCTAGAAGCTGAGACTTAAAAGGCCATACTGGTTCTGCTTTTGCTGTTTCGGAACACTGCCCAGAGACTACATATAAAGAAACCCAGTTTAACCTCTCTAAGGATGAAAAATCACTTGGAAAGTGAGGCTCGAACAGCACCTCACCTGTCCAGCTCCCAACTTACTTACCAGCCAACCCAAGGAATCATGCTGACCCACAGAATTTTGAGAAATAAAATGGTGGTAAAGTCACTGAAGTTTGGAGGTTACTAGTCATGTGGCAGTAGATAGCTAATATTGTTGGTGATAAAATAATAATTACTTTAATTTTAAATCATATTTACTTGGCAATATTTATTATATTCTTGTAATTTTATTTTTTATGTCATTTCCTGCTTTTGGTAGCATATAGACCAATGGAACAGAATAGAGAACCCAGAAATAAAGCCAAATACTTACATCCAATTGATCTTTGACAAAGCATACAAAAGCATATAGTGAAGAAAGGACACCCTATTCAATAAATGATGCTGGGAAAATTGGCAAGCCACCTGAGGAAGAATGAAATTGGATCCCCTTCTCTCACCTTATACAAAAATCAACTCAAGATCAAAGACTTAAGTCTAAGACCTGAAACCATAAAAATTATAACAGATAACATTGGAAAACTCTTCTGGACATTGGCTTAGGTGAAGACTTCATGACTTAGCACCCAAAAGCTAATGCAACACAAACAAAAATAAATAAGTGGGACCTAACTAAACTGAAAAGCTTCTGCAGAGCAAAAGAAATAATCAGCAGAGTAAACAGACAACCCACAGAATAGGAGAAAATATTTGCAACCTATGCATTTGACAAATGACTAATATCCAGAATCTACAAGAAACTCAAACAAATCAGCAAGAAAAAAAAAATCCCACCTAAACATGGTCAAATGACATTAACAGACAATTATCAAAAGAAGATATACAAACAGCCAGCAAATATACGAAAAAAAATGCTCAACATCTCTAATCATCAGGGAAATGCAAATTAATATGACAATGAGATACCAACTTATTTCTGCAACAATTACTATAATTAAAAAGTAAAAAAAACAATAAATGTTGGCATGGATGTGGTGAAGAAGGAACACTTTTACACTGATGGTGGGAATGTCAATTAGTACAACCACTGTGGAAAATGGTATGCAGATTCCTTAAAGAACTAAAAAACTGCCATTCAATCAAGCAATCCCCCTACTGGGTATCTACCCAAAGGAAAATAAGTCATTATACGAAAAGATCACATACACACGTATGTTTATAGCAACACAATTCTCAATTGCAAATATATGCAACCAACCTAAGCATCCATCAACGAACAGGTGAATAAAGATGATGTGGTATATACGCACCATGGAAAAACTGCTTAGCCATATAAAGGAATAAAATAATGTCTTTTGCAGCAACTTTGATGGAGCTGAAGGCCATTATTCTAAGTAAATCAGGAATGGAAAACTAAACATCATATTCTCTCACTTATAAGCAGAAGCTAAGCCATGAGGACGCAAAATATAAGAAAGATATAATCGACTTCGGAGACTTAGGAGGGAAGGTTGGAAGGGGGGTGAAGAATAAGAAGACTACATATTGGGTACAGTGTACAGTGCTCGGGCGACAGGTGCAATAAAATCTTTGAAATCACCTCTGAAAGAACTTATCCATGTAACCAAAACCACCTGTACCCTCAAAACTATTGAAATAAAATTTAAAAACAAATAAAAAAGGAAATTTTACCATTTGTGACAACATGGATCAACTTGGAAGGCATTATGCTAAGTGAAATAAGCCAGACACAGAACAAATACTACATAAGCCCTTTTGTATCAGGAATCTGAGATGATCAAACTAAGAGAAACAGTGAGTGGAATGGTGGTTGCCAGGATTTGGGAGTTGGGGGAAATGAGATGTTGGTCAAAGAGTACATAGTTTCAGTTTTGCAAGATGAAAACCTCCTAGAGATCAACTGTACAGCACAATGAATTGATTAACAATAATGTATTGTATACTGAAACATTTGTAAAGAGGTTAGATTGTGTGTCAAATGTCCTTTTCACAAAAAAAAGAGGGAGGATGGAAATTTTACAGATCGTAGATATGTTTATGGCATTTTTATGATGGTTTTATGGGAGTATATGTATTTTCAAACTCATTGACATGTATTCATTAAATATGTACAGTTTTTGGTATGTCAGTTACACTTCAATTTAAAAAAATTACAGAATAAATGAAGGTGGAGATATATTCCTAAAATATAAAAAAAATGATAAACTTGATGAGCAAATTACATTCCCAAATTTATAGAGCACTTTTGTCAGTTTTCAAAGAAATCTATTATTTGTAATTATGGCAAAATGCACATAACACAAAAGTTACTATCTCCACTATTTTAAGTGTATAATTCAGTAGTGTTAAGTACGTTCACATTGTTGAGCAACCATCACCACCATCCATCTCCAGTGCCCCTTCATCTTGTAAAACTGAAACTCCATCCATTAAACAATAACAGTCCAATCCCCCCTGCCCCCATCCCCTGTGAATTTGACTACTCTAGGCACCTCTTATGGAATCATATTGCATATGACCTTTTGAGACTGGCTTATTTCTTTTAGCACAATGGCCTCAAGATTATTTCATGCTGCAGCATGTATCCGACTTTTCTTCTTTTTTTAAGGCTTAATAATATTCCTTTGTACGTCTAAACCACATTTTCTTCATCCACTCATCTGTCAATGAACATGGGTTGATTTCACTTTTGGCTATTTTGAATGCCACTATGAACATGGATATGGAAATATCTCTTTGAGAGCCTGCTTTTAATTATTTTTGATATATATCCAGAGGTAGAATTTTTGGATTATATATAGTAATTCTATTGTTAACTTTTAAGGGAACTGTCACACTGTTTTCATGGCAGTGGTACCATTTTGCAATACTACCAACAATGCACAAGTATTCCAATTTCTCTACATCCTTGTCAACACTTGTTATTTTCTCTTTTGTTTTCATAGTAGCTATCCTAATGGATATGAGGTGGTATCTTCTTGTGGTTTTGATTTGCATCAGTGGTGTCAAACATTTTTCCATGTGCTTATACATCATTTGTATATCTTCTTTGGAGAAATGTCTATTCAAGTTCCTGGACAAATTTTTAGTAAATTTGTTTGTCTGTTGTTGAGTTGTAGGAGTTCTTTACATATTCTGAATATCAACTTCTTATCATATGATACTAGATAATTTGAATAGTACATATTAAATTCTTAGCATAAGTATTTGAAGAGATTTAAGGCATGGTTTATAATTATTCCCAAGTCTATAACTGAGAAGACTAATGCTCAGAGATGAGAAGGGATTTTCCGTCACATAATGAGCCCATACATATAGCTATGGCTAGGAGCAAGTCTTCTGTCTTGCTGAATCTAGAATTTAGATCTTGCAGGACCCTTCAAGACCTTTGAATCTGAATACTGTACCTCATCTTACAGACAAAATATTGAGGCCTGAAATGCAGGAGAGATTTATACAAGGCCACACAGTGAGTCAGTTGCAGAACATTTTCTCGGACCCAAATTTCCCGACTCTGGTTGCCTTTCCACTCTACTCTCTAACAGAGAAAAATCTGACACAGTTGTAAAAGACTGTATCTTCTGTCTACCTTTTAAGGAATTTCCCTTTTTTTCAAATACCCAGTCCTCTAAAAATGAAAAATGGATGATAAGAATTACACGACCATCTGTGTTTCTCAGGCTTTTGGAACGACTGCAGCTTGGCTGCTGGAGGCATCATATTAAAAAGATCCAGGGCTAAGAACATAGGAAACCTGAATTTAGCCTGTGTTAATAGGGATGAATAAACACCTACAGCATCTAGGATGGCTCCTCCACAGCCACTTGCAGACATTCCTGTCTGCCACCTTCTGCAACAAAAGTACAGGTACCCAAGGAGTCTTAAAATGCCAAGAATTAGAGGTAGTCCAGAAAAAGAAATCTGTTACTCTTTTTAAAAATGTATTTCAACTGATGCAAAACTTTCTTGTCTTCAAAGGTTTTATACGCATTGGTTTCTGTGATCTTCACAACAGCCCTGTGTAGCAACGTCATTACCCCCATTTTAAAAAATGAAGAACCTGAGGCTCAGAGAAGTCATATAACTTTTGTGAGGTCACATGGCTAGGAAATTGTACCCCATCTGTCTGACATCAAGGCCTACGTACTCATCATTGTGTTTGCTAGAGTCTATGGAGAAAAAGGTCATGGGTAGCATCAGACGTCTTTAACAGAGATGGTCTGGGATCTCACATATAAATATTTTTTAACTACTTCATCCTAGTGGCTGGTGCATGAAAGCTTGATGTCATAAGCCAGTCATTTCAACCAATGCATTGCTTACAACAGTGGTTTTCTAAGTGTAGCTCCTGGATCAACAGCATAAGCATTACTTGGGATTTTGTTAAAAATGTAAATTCCCCGTCTCCATCCCAGAGCTACAGAATCTGAATCTCTGAAAGTAGGGCCCAGTCATCTGTATTTAACCAGCTCTCCAGGGAAATCCAGTGTATCTTAGGATGAATGTAATGAAAGTGGGAACTTCATCTGAATGTTCCCAAAAAAGCTGTCAATTGCCTACCTTAATTTGCCAGTACACACCCAGCCATGGTGTTTCCTTATGCTCCAGTTTCTCTGCCTGTAAAATGGGAACTAGCAAAAGTCATTGTAGATTCTCAGATTTATAATGAGGAAGACCAAACTTGGATACAATGGAGAGAGTATGGAACCGAGAGACAGTCAGACCAGGTTTGACTTCTAACTCTTAGCTCTGAGATGCTTCTCTTTTTAAACTCAGTTTCTTCACCAGAAAGGGGAAGGATAAGTCCTTCTACCAAGACCCTCCTTAAACATTGATGGGTCATCATTATGTGCAGTCCGGAAGTTAGATTCCATTATTTAGACATTCTCCTTGTCTTTACTGCTGCTGGTTTAGACACAAAGCCCAGAGAATGAGTGGCTATATCATGTCCAGGAAATAGATAGCTTTGTTACTTCCCAGAGAAAGGTTACCTACACTACTGCCCAAAACAGAGATGTCATGGCATTACCTAATCGGTATACATGTACTGCCAAGTCCCTGCTCATGTCTCCTCAACTGTTCAACCCCAGAGGACAATGTTATGCCAGTCCTATCTTATGGTCCCTACCTAAACCATATCTCTTTCCAAGATAAACTGTTCTTAAAACCTAGGCTGCCAGGCTTTTCACCAAATGACCTCACTCCAACTGAATCTGACCCAAGGGCAACCAATATTTAAGCAGACCAGGAACCTATAAATTATATTGTCACAAAAAGATAAGCTGTGCCAATCAGATTCTCTCTGACTCTCATATTTGAACTAGGACATATTTTTTGAAATACCAAGTAGTAGTAGATGCTTCAACTGAAAGTCATCAGATTGAGTTGGAGCAGAAAAGTTTCTTGTACTGTGTTCACACTAAAGTTATTGGAGATCCAGTTGATAAGGGAATTGAAAGAAAGAGAAGACAGCTGGATCACACTAATGAAAGCCATTTATGACCCCTAGTTGCTGAAGTCTCTGTAGCTTCTTAGGTTAACTTCTTCTATGTCAGGCCTCCTATATGCTTGTAATAAACTCTCCTTTATTTGAAGTTCTCTGCCCCTGACTAAAACAATCACAAAGCACCTATTAAGCTGCTGCTTCTGCATAAATCTCCCTACTCTCACCCTATGTCTTTGAGCATCATGCAGAATGAGTTGAACAGATGGGGTCCATGTCATCTAGGTTCACAACAAACCAGGCCAAAGTAAGGAAAGGACAGGCCAATAAAGGAGATAACACTTTTGAGTGCCTGCTACCTTATCTACATCATCACCTTTAATCCCCACAGTAACCTCTAGGTACATAATTCTATTTTGTTGATGCAAAATTGAAGGCTCTGTGAAGGGATGTGATTTGCTCCAGGTCAAGACTTGAACTTTGTCTGCCTGGAGCCAGAGCCTGGCATCTTTCTCCTATACCTCACCACTTTAATCAGTCTACTGGATCAGCGATTTCCAAATTGATTAAGTATTATTATCCCCTAGGGACTACTAGTTGGCAATACAGATGCCCTGCCTAACTCATACTTCCTCCCTCTTCAATTCTGAACCTCAGATCCAAGGTAGAGCCTAAGCATCTGGATTTTTAAAACATTTTCCTGATGATTCTTCTTAGGCCATCTGAAGACCAGTGTGTTTAGAAACAAGTATTTTGCGCCATATTTAATTTCAAAGCAAGCCACAATCACTCATTAACCATTCTATGATTTTCTTTCAAACATTTATCTGAATAAAGGCAGTGATACCTTCTACTGGAGTTACTTGACTCAAAGAAAGGCAGTGATACCTTCTACTGGAGTTACTTGACTCAAAAGATTAAAAATGTTCAGATCCAGTCGCAAGAAACTGTTGCATAACACCATCACTTCCAAATAACTTTCATAGTTCCATCCAAATAGTTGAACCAGATCTGATTTTCCCCCACTTTACAGATGAGAAAACCAAGATCAGAGAAGTTAAGTATCTTGACTAGAGCCAGCCAAAATTAATAATGTGAGTCTTGGAAGCCCAGTGCTTTTCTTAATTGCTTTGAGGCTTGTTTTCTCATCTGTCATTACAGATCTTCTTCCCTCACAGTCTGGTTTCTTTTCAGCCTGGCCTCATTTCTTCCCAATTCAGGAACTGAGAACCCTACATACTATGCATAGCTACATTAATATATACTTGTCCTGAGGCCTGTGTTCCAAAAAGACAATGCATGGGAGAGGGTGCTGTGCCAACATGCCCTGGCACACCTGGCTTAGCTTACTGGGGGGAGGAGACAGAGCCTATGGATTCTGGCCTTTCTATAGGAGCACATCAATAGCACATTTTGGGCCAAAGTGAACCTACCATTTGCCGTCAACATGGTTCTTGAATGCAACATAGGCCCTCTTATTCCTGTCCATGTAGTGTTTCCAACCTAGAAACCTGTATTCTATAACCCTATAAGGAGGGGTGGGGGGTTGTAGTCCTTTTGTAAAATTGACCAACACTTGGAAGTCATGTGGTATGATGTGAAAAACCGTAACCTGGTGGTCAGCAGACCAAGTTGCCAATGTCTTCCACTCGCTGGGTTCCAGTGTACCCTACTTATAAAAAGAAGGAATTGGGCTCTGATATTTCTAAATTCCCTTTCAGCTTTGACACTTGATCATTCTATGCAATCAATTCTTTATGAAATACTTTGTATGCCTGTGAGACTTGGCTAGAGAGTGAAGCAGACTCCAAGGATGAGTTGTTAAGCTTTTGGGAAATCTGGGGAATGTAAGATATTTAGGCAGAACCTCAAGACTTTGGTTTTGAGGGTATTTTCCTTCTGTTAAATACTTAAGAAAGAGCAAAGTAAGACTTTTTCTCACTAGTGGGAAATTTATACTCTACAAATGTTCTAATTAACTCTGAATTATTCTGAGTTGGAGCTCATTATGGCCCATCCACGTCTTCTTCCACTTTTATCCATAAGTCCATTCTTCATTGATATAACTGGGAAGAATTTAGTACATGAAAAGTTGAGTTGGGAAATGGGAAAGTACTCTGAGAAAAGATTAGTCTTTTTTTCTTGGCAGAAGCAGTACTTAGAAATATTTATTTAAGCGTCTATTTACTCAACAAACATTTCATGAGCACCTATTATATGCAAGGTACTATTCCAGACACTGGAAATATAGGAATGAATGATGCACACAATGATTCAGAGCAATCATGTGAGCTTCCTATTCTTCTGTGCTGGATTAAAAATTCATGCCTGGCCAAAATGTTGGTGTTGGCTAGGACTCTGATCTTCAAGAGGGGGACAGAGAAGTTGTGAGGAGAGATTCTTTAGTTACTTATTGAATGCCACCAATTGGCTGAAGGAGCCTAGAGCCCAAAGTAACTAGCTGAAACACATCAGCTATATACTACAAAATATATATCCCATGAAGTTTCATGTTCCCACAGCAATACACCACTGTGAATTGCACTAGTTCCATGTGAAGGATCTAAAGTACAACCCAGCACTGTGACAATTTCTGCCTTATTGATCTTAAATACTTTAGTCTAAAAATCCCAAAGGATATGTCTCCAGCCCTTAAGTTATCCATTCTTCTCTCTTGACAGGCTTTCCCTACTACCTACCCCCACTCCATTTCCCTAATTAAAAAAGAACTATCTTTCTACAGTATAAAAGCCCAAGCATCTCCTAGGTTTCAACTGAGAAGAGCTCAGGCTGAGTAATGAAAATGAAAGAGACAATTCCTCAAGAAAAGGGTGTTTGGGATGCTGGAACCACTGTCTTTTCTCACATAAGGACCACCCCGCCCCCACCCCCGCAAGAAAAGAATTATTTTGTGATCACTACTGAGGGCAAGTCATGATGAATTTTTATGAGGATGGGACTGAAGGCTTTTAGAGACCTTGATATTTAAGTTTTTTCCTACTTACTCTTTCAACATGAACCATGTGCTTTCTGTTCTGGTACAAATAATAGGGTCAGGGATTCAAGACTTCTCCAGGTATTATCAATCTAGGGCAGGCTGATACTGGGGATTGAAGTAAGAATCATGATTCATCAGAACTTATCTCACATCATTTAACAAAAATTAATAGTACAGATAACCTTCTGAGGAATTTTGGCGAAGTTGACCTGTCCAAAATGGCCATGCCCATCTGTCAAGAGAACAAGGAAATTTGGAGGATTTAAAACAAATAAAACATTCCTAATTGGCTTCAGTGGAGTGATCACTCTTTACCTTTACTTACCACCGGAAAGATGATATCAGAAAGATTGGCTTTCCTTGATTCCTCCAAACCTAGAGTGGGCTTATAAACAAGATCCCAGCCTGATCAGAAGGATGACCAAGGTATGAGAAAAACTTTAATGCTATGGTTGAAAGACCAACTGAGCTCTGTTCTTGTATATTTATTATACAACAGTAATTCATGTGAAGCCACCAAATGTGTCCTGCACGGTTGACTTTGTCCCACATCGCTATGCCAAGACACTGGGAGTTGTCTGAATTCTGTGCCAGGCTTCAGGCAAAAGCTAGCACTCAGCTCTTTCCTTCCTGATCTTGGAACTTCAGAGGTATGTTCATGGTCAGAAGCAAAGTGGACTGCCAAGTCAGGACTCTCTAGTCCACCCTGAGGCCTTCTCCTGGCGATGCATGGCAGGCGAGCCCTGAAGTGGAGCTTATCCCATGAGAGTTCTTGGCTTTGCCCAGGAAATAATTCAAGGGCAAGCTAGAAGTAGAAGAAAACAGCTTTATTGAAAAGGCAGTGTTACATCTCCAGCAGTGTTTAAGCTCCGTGACTGTACCAGAGAAAGGCTACCCCTTAGGCAAAGAGTGGGGCTCAAGGCAGTTTTGCAGTCATATTTATACCTACTTTAATTGCATGCAGATCAAGGGATGGTTTGTGCAGAAATTTCCACAGAAGGGGTAGTAACTTTTGGGTCATTGGGTCATTGTCATGGAAAGGGGCAGTAGCTCCTGAGTTTTGCCATGGCAATGGTAAATTGACATGGCATGCTGGTGGGCATGTTTCATTGAAAGCTGCTTCCTCCCCTGCCCAAATCGTCAGTCTGGCCCAGTGTCCAAGCCCTGCCTCTAAAGTTGAGCCCTGCCTCCTATCTCACTAGGAAACAGAAGCCTAGTATGTAGTAAGACTCGGATTGTACCAGAAAAAGCATCCCCTAGTGTACTGATTCTTTTTTGGCCTGACACACTAGAGACAGGCCTTAATTGACAAGCATAGGGCAGGGGAATGGAGACATGACTTGTTCAGGCTTAAGTGTCTCTGTCTAATAGATATGCTGGGACTTCCCTTGTCTTTAATCTGCCTAAGTATCAAAAGTGTGTGGAGGCACTGGCCCAACCTCAATACCATTTCAAGATTGGACTCTTGAACTTGGAGTACTAATGCAATAAACTTGTTGAGAGTAAACTAAAGCCAGATAGAATATGTGGGTGCTGATGGTACAGCTGGGGAAGCAGAAAAGAGAGGAGAGATAGAGCTTTCATTGTGCCACACCAAAGATCCCAAACACCCATCCATAGCCTCCTTCAAGGGTAGGGGAATCTATTGTAGTTGCTCTAATTTTTGGCCTATTGCATATCTCACAGTGCTCTTTTTAACCCAGTCCTCTCTCTTCTTCACAAAATAGACTAAAAGGAAGTTTTTTTTTTTTTTTTTTTGCTTGGGTCCAATCTAGATAGGTGGGTTCAAATCTTCTTCACTCCCAAGTCCAGACTAGGTTCCTGATTTTTCTCTTTACCAAACTCTGCTCTCCTACACACACACACACACACACACACAAACACACACACACACATTGCCTGGCCAACTTGACAGCTAAAGTCTAAATTTGGGTCTTCATTTAATCCTGGAGGATTTAATCAAGGCCCTGTGAGGGAAAGAGCACTGAAATAGAATTAAAACATGTGAGTTTGAGAGTCACCTCATGCTGTGTGGCCTTAGGTGAATTGCTTTATGTCTCTGAGCTTCAGTTTTTGACTTGTAAAATAAGGGCACCTGTCCCTGACCATCCTATGGCCCAGTTTTTCAAATCCACATGAGATGACAGAGATAAAGGGATTTTGCAAACAGTGAAAAACTTTGGAAATAGCAGTTATTATAAATTGAGTGGATTAGAGATTTCATGGGTCCTGTCAGAGCCAGACAATCACAATAATCATCTAATTGAATATTGAGATATGTCTTCCCCACCATCAATCAGCCAGGGAATGAGTCACCAGGGAGAAATTGTGGATGTGTGCCCTAGGGTATTCTCAGAATAAATACCTTAGTATTTTACCCAACTTTAAAAAGCATGTATTTGAGAGTCATCTGCATGCCCAGGCCACTATATAACCTTGAGCATAATATCAATTTAAAAAAAAAACTAATAGGAGCCACAATTTACCAAGTACTTCTTATAGGACAACCATGAGCTAAGTGCTTTGTTATGTGCCTTCTGTAATTTAAGCCTCAGAATAGCCTATAAGAGAAAAGCTATTTTTATCCTCTTTTTTTATACATGAGTAAAACAAGGCACAGAGATGTCACACAGAATACAGAAGAGCTGGAATATAAACTTTGGACATTTCAATAGAAAGCTCATTGTCTTAAGTGTATGTGATACCACCTTGTCCCACTCTGAACCAAGGAAAGCCTGAAAGTGTTTCCAAGGGCCCATGTCTCTCTTTGGTTCTTACCTTTTGGCAAAGGGTCTCTGCCTTTCTAAGGTGCTTAGCCTGATTTTCAAGTTTATGTTTATTTGGTCTGGAAAATACAGTTCTTCTCCTCATGGCCTCTCTTAGACTTTTACCTTTTGGCCAACGGTGTTCTCTGGTCAAAGAGTGGGCATCTACAACCTAGTCAGCCTTCTAAAAATGGCTATTTTCCCTACTCTCCACACACCTACACCACCTTGGCTTGGTCACCACAGTGTCCACTCTCACCTAGGCACCTTTGCTCCCACCATTCTTTGCAGTTATTTTCCCCAAATCTCTAAACACTGATTCTTCTTTCAAGATATAACTCAAGCACAACCTCCTGCAGGAAGCCCTGAATCTCTCTTTGACCACCCTTTCCCTAGTCTTATCATAATTTGGCTCTTAATTATACATTTCATGATGTGAGTTTCCTAAAGTATTGTATCTTGTTCATCTCTACTTCCCCACCACAGTGAGTAGTACAATGCCACAGTGACTAGTACAAAGCTAAAGAAGTCACAGATGACCAGCTCAGTCAATAAGTATTGATAAAAAGACTCAGGAGAGCCTTCCTAAGGCCATTGTGTCCTCAGCTCATGTCTTGACAGTGACAGGCAGCATATTCCCTACCTTGCATCTAAGGAGCTCCTCAAGACTCCATTCTTGTTTTACTTTGTCCTCTGAGATAAGAAACAGATACCCCATGACTTCCCCTATTTAGAGTATTTGCATGGCTTGGGCTCAAGTAGAAGAACTCATTTCTATATAAATTGGCCTCCCTTCTTGCAGGTAAAATAGATGTGTTCCGAGTTGGGAGCAAAGTTTATGCCTAGAGCAGCTCCAAGGCACTTGGGGCTAATTTGGAAGCTTCATTCTAACTGACTGGGCTTCCTGTGCCTCTAGCCTCTGAATTCAGAGTGGTGAAGCCAGCTATACAGTTTTTCTACAGCAGATGTAGTACAAGTTACAAAACACTTGGGACCTAGACATGTAATTGATTTTGCTAGGGCAAGGAAAGTGGGATGATTACAGAGGTTATGTGAATGGAGAAAACATTGAGAAAGACTGATTCTCTACGAAATTAATGGAAGAGAGCTGTCTGGGAAAACATTGAACTTAAATTCTTATTCTTCTCCCTTGCAGATGAACCGAAATAATTGTCATTTTTTTTTTTTTTTTTTTTTTTTTTGAGACAGAGTCTCGCTCTGTCACCAGGCTGGAGTGCCGTGGCATGATCTCAGCTTACTTCAATCTCTGCCTCCCAGGTTCAAGCAATTCTCCTGCCTCAGCCTCCCGAGTAGCTAGGACTACAGGCACATGCCACCATGCCCAGCTAATTTTTGTATTTTTAGTAGAGACGGGGTTTCACCATGTTGACCAGGATGGTCTCAGTCTCTTGACCTTGTGATCCACCCACCTCGGCCTCCCAAAGTGCCGGGATTACAGACGTGAGCCACCACACCTGACCATAATTGGCATCTTTAAACAACTTATTAATTACTTAATATGTACCAAACACTTCATTATGCGCTTTGAAGAGGGTGAAGCTAAAGAAGTCACAGCTTCAATTCTCAAGTTGTCTTGTGAGAATTCTCTTTTGAGTTTCTCCTCTTAGATGGTGTGGTTGAACCTGCCCCTTCCCTCCATCCATTCTGCCTGCCTACCAAAAGCTGTGATTTGCAACAACCTTCCAAAATAGTAAAGTTCAAAGTCTAATTCAGCTTTTGGTCCAGGTCAGTTATCTGAACCTAATGAAAATCTCCTGTAGCTTTGGCATCTTATTTTCTCTCTCTAACACTGAATGAGTTTGAACTTGTGTAGGCAATCTGGTTGTGTTTTTACTTTCTGTGATATCTCTTTTCAGTGCTTCAGACAGGGACATTATTGTAGAGTGGAAAAATCATGAGGCTCTGGAATCAGAAAGACAAAAGTCAGATTCCTGGTTCTGCCACTTATAAACTGTGTGACCTTAGACAGGTCACTTAACCACCCTAAATTTCAGTCTTCTCTGTAGTGAGGGTGTGGCATCTACCACACAGAGGTAATTCAGGGAGCTCATGCTTGTAAAGCACCTACTCTAGATGCTAGAACCTAACAAGGGCATTATAAATAATTCCCTAGTCCCCTTTTCTCCTTCCCCTAATCTTTTATTTTCTGTCAGATTTTGAAGTGGGGGAGGTAAATTAAATTTATGTGTATTGAGGTTCAAATGGAAAACACCTCGTAAACTGTAAGGTGCTACAGACAAGTGTACTAGATGGCCATGATTTTTTGACACTAAATTTATTTGTTTTTCCTCCTACCTCTTGGACCACTCCTTTTCTAGCTCTTCTAGCTTTTTTGCTTTTCACTTCCTTCTGCTAGCCCTTTGATGGTGGCTGTTTCCCAAGTTTCTGATTTTTTTCTCCCTTAGTGAACTGATTTTGTATAGTAGCTTCAACTGTCACCCCAGCACCTATAAATCAGGGGTGAGGCCTACCTCACTAGGGTGCTGAAAGGAGCCAAAGATCCTGAATACCAAGCCCTCAGAAAATGGTAAAGCACTGTAAGCATCTTAACTGTCAGCATTACCACAACTACAAATGGCAAAGCTGGGTGGAGTTGCCCAAAAAACATGATGTGGAAAGAAGCATCTAGATTTGGAGTCAGAAATCCTGAGCTCAAGCCCCTCATTAACGATGTGAGTTATAACCATAATAACTCATATTTATATAGTGCATTACAGCTGAAAAGTGCTTTCACATATATTCTCTCATTGATCCTCTTAATTGGTTTCTCTGTTCCAGTCTCTCAATGTTCCAATCCTGCCAGCTAGAGTAAACTTCCAAAAACACAGGCCTGATCATGTCACAGCCATATTCTAAACCCTTCAAGGGCTCCATACTACTGGTCAAATAAATTATGGTATATTCATAACAATATAATATCATGCAGCCATGAAAAAGAAGGAAGCAGCTTTATATGTACTTATTTGGAACAATCTTTAAGATATGTCAAGTGAAATAGTAATAATAAGATGCATAATGAAGAATAGAGTATGCAACTGTTCATATTTTAAACAAGGGGGCAGCACACATATATTACTCTATAAGTGTGGGGAAGGAAACTGAAAAACTTGGGGGTCAAAGATATGCCATATTTTTCTTCAATATTTATATTTATTACAATATACATGTCACCTTGCCAAAAAAACAAGATTAAAACTGCCAATGAATTCCACCATCTTTGTGATTAGCTTCCATATTATTTTTTCTCTCTTCTGAAAACTTCTAAAATCTGACACTAAAGGACCTATTATGGCTGATTTTCGACTATTCCCTTTTGTGTATTCTATATTTTGTGCAAATTAGACTAGTCAATATTCCCCATATGCCTAACAATTTGTAGCCTCCATGCCTCTGTTCATTCATGGAAGGCCTTCAGGTATCTAAAAACAGAGAGTACATGTCCTTGAGTATTCTCTTAAAATTAATCTATCTCTAGCATTCATTCCTTATTCCTAGGACATGGGTTCCAGCACCCTTCTCAAATTGCTATCTCCCACCAAACATGTCCCAGTTAGTTCTTTATCCTTCTTAAAATCTAGAATCAGAGTTCTACATTATACTTCTATTAATGCAGTTAATATCACTGTAGATTTTTGTTTTTTGGATCTGCATCACTTTTGACACAAACTAACATATAAGTAACAAACCAGTTCCCCATAAGTCTTTTTCATATGTGCTGCTTTTAATTCATATCTCTGGTATTTTGTGTGGATGAATTGAGGGGCTCATGTAAGATCCAAACAAATTTTATTTTATTTTTTTTAGAATTGGTTAATGCCTTCAATTTGCTGAGATCTTTGAGGAACATCCTGGTTTTATAATCTAAAGTGATCGATGGCCTTTCCAAATTGTGGTGTCCACATAATCCACTGCCCATCATTATGTATCCTTAAGTCTAAGAAAAAAAAAACATGTTTCAAATTAGTAGAGCTCAAATTAATAAGACTTTATTGTATTGTGCCTGAGGGTTAACTTTTGTGAATCTCTCTAGGAAGGTCAAGTGAAAATTTAAAGGAAAGTTTAGTAAAAGTCATCATACTGTGTTACAATTTCATATTGAAGACATGAAAGTGGAGAGTACAATTGAATTATCAAAAAGACAGAAACTAAGTTTCAGCACAACAGGAACTATACGGTTATACTCAAATGTATAGCAAATGTGTAAGCCCTAATTTTCTAGCATGTGGCAAATGTTCAATGATGCTTGGAAGGATGGGTAGATGAATGATTTCAGAGTCTGCAACAGAAGAACACTTCCAAACAACATTGATTAATTTTCTGATTGCACTTGCTGCACTGCTGGACCTTGTGCAAAACAACAAATACAACAACACAACTCTATAAATATGATCCAACTTCTGAAACACATACTGACAAAGCAAACACCAAGATTCCAGAGAATGACATCAACCAATATGTGAATGAACAGCAAAGAGTTCCCATCATCTACAAGTCAAGGAGGAAGTTTGTGGCTTTCCCGCTTGTTATTAATATCTAGAGAAAATGGCTTGAATTTCTGTTCCATGTTCTATGGATAGTCTAATGACCTTCTCAAGATTTCAGTTACTTGTTAAGGAATTTACATTTCTATGGTCATCTTTGGCCTGGTTTGTGCCTCTGTTGACTTCCATTTTCCTGCTCTACATCTTGCAGCATTCTTTTGTATTTTTTAAGTCACTTGGCTTTTTTCTTGATATCCACAAAACAAACTATTACACAAAAAGTTTAATATGTGTGACAGTTTGCTGAATATTTGGGGAAATGGTGAAGGTTTACATAATAGAAAATCAGACAATTTTAACAGGACATTTACTCATTTTTCTTCTTAAAAAGTTCCTAGATTATTTCAACTAACTCAGGTCTAGCTCCATCTAATTTGATTCCCTTCTTCCTTTTCACTGCCCCTTACTCTGATCAGCAATTCAACTCAAAACAGTTCCTCCACTTGTTTTGTTGAGCAGTCCTGCTCTTTCCAACCTCTGTTTAGATGCACATTGCATGTACAAAGAGCTAAAGTAATCTGCATGACAGTAGGTCACCCACACAGGGTCTGCCCTTTCTTCCTCTCCTATGGAAGGATATTTACTTTTCAACCAATGGGACTTACATTAACCAATCCTCAAACCCAATCACACCCCTCTCCATATTAGTTACCCATTGCTGCATAACAAATTACCCTGAAATATAGCAGTTTAAAGCAACAAACATTTATTATATCACAGTTTCTGTGGATCAGCAACCCAGTAGTGTCTTAGTTTTTGTTCAGGATCAGTCAAGATGTCAGTGGGTACAAGCATCTGGATCCAAAGCATCTTCAAAGTTCACTCATGTGATTGTTGGAAGGTTTCAGTTTCATACACATTTTTGGTGGGAGATCTCAGTTCCTCACCACATGGTTCTCTCTACAGGCTGCCTAAATATCCTTCTGACAGGGTAGTTGGCTTTCCCCAGAGGAAGTGATCTGGGAGAGCAAGCCATTGAGCTTAGTGTCTTTCATAAACTAATCTTGAAAGTGACATATCATCATTTCTACCCAGGACTAGCTCCATAATTACATAATTCTATAGAATAAAAATGTGGGGTCATCTCTTGTTCAAAAAGTAAGGAAACTGAGTTAGTAAAGGTACTAAAATATAAATCATTTTTCTTTCTTCCATTATCTTTCTCTCAGCTTGTCATGGTATTATTTGTTTAATATTTAATGTTCTAAGGGCAGAAAAGCTAAAACTAACTTTTTAGCCTGATTTTCACCATTCATCTTTATATCGTGCAATACTAGTTTAAAATTCAAATATCAGAGTATTTAATTAATATGAATAATCACAAAATTTGCACAATTTGTATTTTGAGGGTAACTTCAGATGGCCAGAAGAGGTAAAGAAAAACCATATTTGAGAAGGCTGGAAAGAGGGCTCCCCAGACACAAAGCAGTCTTGAGGGGAGTGCTCCCTCGGACACAGAAATAACATGTGGGGCAAGTAAAATGTACAAACCCTCAATGCAGGGGCACACATACTTTCTCAGGCCTGTTGGATGCACTTTTCTCCTCTCATTTACCCTATTACCACTAGCCACAGGAGAATCAACATGCTACAGACACTGGGGAATTAAGCCATGTGCCTTCCCCTTCCCATAGGTATACCGCTCCGACCAAAGTAGATGGGTAAACACAAAGAGTATTGCGTCATCCCAACAAGGACACACCAGATACATGCATCAATCATGGGCATGGAGGCCTGCCCCAGCTGAGTCATAGCCTCTGGACAGCTTCCCACCAGAGTTTTTATGGTGCTGACAGCCCAGGGTGAGAATGGCACCACCATGCCCAACTCTAAAATGTCATGGACCACACACACCCAATCCCAATATTCCTCACACCTGCTACCAGGCCACCACTATAGGCAGAAAGTGGCAGCAGCAGCTGGTAGGGTGAATGGAAGGGGAGTCCAAATGGGGCCCTGGGTGCCAGAAGATGGCAGGAGAGTAAGAGGCTGACAACCTATTTTATAGTCAGAAAAAGAGCAGGAGATGGGACTTCATCCCTGGCTAATGCTTCATTTTCCTATTGGACTTTACTTACAAAACATGAATTCAAAGTTAAATTATTAAGAAATTTTGGACAGTGACTCCAGAGTATTAAAGCCCCAAGTTCAAGGCCCTTTTGAGACCTGGCTCTGTGTGGTTGCATCACCCACAGATAATGAAGCCAACACTGTTTCTATCTTATGCAATTGGTCATATAGACCAGCTCTGCTACAATGTGGGAGGGTTTTAATACTAAGAAATGGGAATATTGAGGGCTGTGAACTTTTCTTAACTCTCTTCTCTCCATTCTAGATAAGGTTTGGTGCCACACGTATGTGCTCTTCAGCACCCTGTGGAGCTTACCTTTATGATAACACTTAGTCTAATGTACTTAAATTATCTATTTATGTGTCTATCTTCCACGAACAAAATGTGAACTCTTTGCAAGCAGAAAATTTAGATTATTCATATCTGTGTTCCCAATACCAGTACCATGCCTGGTGCAATGTGAAGGCTCAATTAATGTTGTTGAGTGAATGAATATTGTCCCTATGTATCTCAAATTTTAATTGTAATGTAATCTAAGCTCTGTGATAGTATGGTAGAATGATTCTGTAAAGCTTAAGACCTGAAAATGTTTTAAATTTTTAATATGCATTTCAGATAGATGTGGCTGTTATTTGTTATTTAAGAAGCTGAAATTGAGTTCATGGGAATTGTTCCCTTCACTCAAACTGGACCAACACAGTGGCATTTATTATGATATATAGCAGGATGGGGTTCCATGGAGCTAAAGGCCATGACAAGGGTAGCGAGATGGTAAATACGAGGTAAACTGAGCCCAGCCAGATACCAGAAGACAATAGTCAAGATGGCAAATCTTAACCAGCTGAGTGAGATCAGAAATAAGAGGACAGCTGAGATTAGGCATAGAGTCATGAGGCAAGAGCCCAATTCTGAACAAGAATTAGGAAGAAACCAAAATGTGATTCTAAAGGAGAAAATACATGATTCAAGCTGGCAGAGATAGTTTTGGAGGAAAGGTCCATGAATTTGCAGGGAAATTATTCTGTAGTGATACAGAGTCTTTGGAAGGCCAGGAGACCCACCTTCTTAGACAACCTTCTGCTAGCTTTAAAGGCTTTTACACTTGAGAACAAAATTATCACATGCACACACACAAAGAAACCCATAACAAAGCAACTGATCTAGATCCAGATCTCTAGAAAACCCATTCCGTTGACAACTGTTTCTCTGGATCAACGGGCCTGTAGCAAACATTGTTGGTTGTCTACCTAGCATCTTTTTCTCATTTTCTATGCCTCTGATGTCCTTTCAGTATCCACCTCTCCCTCAAAGCATTCCTGTGCTTAGGGGAAATTTAGTCCAACCTGAGCTCTCCCCTCAGCCTTAACCTCAGTACTAGGGCCAGGGTAGACTAGTCTGTGGGTATTATCCCCTTTGCACCAATAGTCAGTTCAGAGCTCCAGGCTTAAGACAACAAATGAGTGGCACTCTCCTAACCATTAACAGTTGGCTCAGGAATGATCATGTGATTCAATTCATGTCAACACAATGTGAGAAAAGTTTTGATGGAAACTTTTGTGGAAAAAAAAATTCAAACAATGGCTGTACCCTTTCTTTTTGTGGACATTATGGGCCTGGAAGTGCTACAACCATTTTGTCTCCATGAAAAAATCCAGACTGAAGGAAGTATCAACACGCAGAGGTGAAACAACTAAGGAACCTGCAGAAAAACAGAAACAGAAAAGATTCTAAGAAGACTCCAAAGTTTTCAGCTGAAGTGGTGGGGTGATTGGTGCTGCCATTGGCAAAAATGAGAAAAGTAGAAGTTGCATAGGTTTGAACAAAAGATGGTCAATAGGACTTGGGATAGGTTGAATTTGAATAAATAATTATTATCAAAATTAAGTTAATATATTGGTTTAAGGGCAGTACCAAAGATTGGATACAGCCAATCCTGAAGCCAACCTTATTATACTTCTACTGAAAGGACCAGGCTTTATATTGGTACAAAAGAATAGAAGTCCTTAATTAAACCTCTTTCAGTTTGCTTTCTACTACTTGAAGCTAAATTATCATACTTCTTACCTAGTCTGACAAGACATTTTCTTTCTTTAGGTCCTTACATGGCCTGCAGGATATTTAGGTATCCAGTAGCATGACATGCTGCTATTGTTGCCAATCTAGCACCAAGTCCAGTACTGAAAGAAGCCACATAATATGGAAAAAATGTTTTTGTATCCACTTCATAGGCCTTTCTTTCCCCTTTAACAGCCCCAGCTCTGAAATCGAACACTTGACATCCAACCATAAAACCATGCCTGCCATCTGTCTTGTCTGTTTTTGTTACTATAACAGAATACCTGAGATTGGGTAATCTATAAACAAAAGCAATTGATTCCTCACAGTTCTGAGAGCTGAGAAGTCCAAGATGCCATCTTGTTCCAAGATGGCACCTTGTTGCTGTGTCCTAACATAGCAGAAGGGCAAGAGAAGGCAAGAGGGAGAAAATAGGAGAAGTAACTAATTCTCTCATGATGGCATTAATTCCACCCATAAAGGCAGAGCCCTCATGGACTAATCCCCTCTCAAAAGTCCCACCTGTTATTATTGTTACAATGGCAATTAAATTTCAACATAAATTTTGGAGGCGACAAACAACAGCAGCATCCTTTCTGTTTCATGTAGATAATTAAATGAGGCATCTTTTATGTCATTTGCTTATTGTCAGTACCCTCTTTCTTGAGGGAACTGAAACTTATTCAAAAGGAGCAGTTCAACATGAAATAGCCAATAGTACCTTCTCTCTATTGCAGTATATGGTCTTTCAATCCCTAACTTGTGTACTTCACCTTCTCAAAAAGGTAAATTACTTTTCTGCCAAGATCTTAGCTGGGGAGGAGGTATGGGGCCAGGGGAAGATATAGGGGTGACCTGTGAACCTAATATTTGAAAGTTCTTATCCACGAGGTCTGGCTATCAGCCCCAGAAGTAGCTAGTCACTTTTGCTTTTCATAAAGCTTCTTAATTTTTCTTGGAATGAGACCCTTGTCAAGAAACACCACCAGCACTCTGGATACTTCAAAATATATCTGAATAGGCTAAAAGTGCCCAGACAACTTCTAGGGATATTGACATGAATGTCATGGTTCTTCATCTCAAGGGGTTCCCAGCCAAGTGGAAGAGATCCCAAATAAACAGAAAATGCTAGGTACACTTATTAAAATAATCCCGACTTGAGGCAATGAGTCAGCTGGATGTGAAGGCTGAGAGTGAGATGGCTAAATATAGGAATCTACAGATAGAAGATACAATGGACTGGACTTAAAGACTGAAAAGATATAGACAATGAAGAAAAGGAATAATTCCCAACAAACTCCAAAATTTCTAGTCTAAATGATAGAGTCTTGCTATTAATGTCAAAAATAAAGAAACTTGGAGGGAGAACAGGTGGGGAGAAAAGATGACTAATATGTGTGCTGCATTAAAAGTAAACAACCGTGTACTGAATATCTACAATGAGCCAGACAAGATTATCCAAGTTTTGAGTCCCTATCCTAACCCTCCTCTAACTGTGCTTCTATCCATAGGATGAAGAGTTCATAAACCCAAGGAACATGCCCATTAAGAGTCTACATTTCTGTTTTCAGGCCACATTCCAGGGATATACACATGTCTATGGAAAATTTCTCTCATCTAGGGCAGAGCCAGTCATGGGAAGAGAACATGGATGAACTGCAGGCTAAGGGATAGCTTTCCCACATACCAACACATTTTGGCATGGCATTCAAATGCGTCCAAGAATTCTACATTTAAATATGGTCTTTAAAGTTGTTAGAAAAATGTATTCATCAAGGTAGGAAGCTAGCATCTTATTTAACAGTTAGTCAACTTGATTAACTTCTAAATATTTAAACGAATAATTTATGGGCTTCTATTTTTTATCCTTGCCCTAGGCCCTACTGCTGTTAGACACAATGAACCTTTTCTACCAGTGACTGTGCACATATATGATTTAATTTAAGCCTCATAACCAAACATCCAGTGTGGCTAAGATTTACTAAGCCATTTTAAATTTGTACAATACAGGAGATTTTGAAGAAGAAGGGTTATTAACACTGTCAAGTACTGCAAAAGACTAGAAGAAAAAGGTGATCAAAACAGGACACTGGACTTAACAAGAAATCTTTAAACACAATCTTCAAGGATGGAGGTTTAGTGCATTGGTGGAGTTCAAAGCTAGATTGTATAACAGGAAAAGCACAGTGGTGGAAAAAAGACACATCAAGTTAAGGCTTCCCCTTGAAGTCAGGCAACAAAAAGAGGAAGTACGATGTCTGCCTAACATAGAGGTGGTAACCATAGTGAAGACAGAGAACTGAATGTTATAGTGAGGAGAAAATGTGATGACACTGGAGGAAATGGAGGTGAATATCAGAAGATATATCTCAGCATGGTGTGAGAACGTTCAACAACCACTGAATGCCTTGTCTGCTCTAGGCCATGAAGTCTTTAGAGACGTGCAAATAAATGGCATGATCCCAGATCTCAAGCCGAATGGGAAGTCTACAAGTTCTCACAAGTCAAGCAGGAAAAATAACAAGTAACTAGACAATTACAGTAGAGGCTAATGAATGTTTTAATGGGGATAAGCAGGAGTAAAAGGGGAGTGAGCTGGTTTGTAGATAGGCTACTTTAGCAAGGCAATGCTGGTTAGTAAAAAGATAATATATTCGACATTTTGCTAAAGAGTTGGGAAGTTGAGGAAACAATTGTAGTGTGATAGAACACTGAATGGCCAAATTTGCAAAGTTCTTACCCAACTTTACAAACCATGCTGGTGTAGATATACTACAAAGCAGAAGTGACAGGTTAAATTTCAAGATTCTTTTATGTTTGTATGCATTCCCTCAACAAATATTTACAAATTAGGTCCTGCTGAGGGGAGGCTTGCCCTTTAGTGAGGCAAGGCAAGCTACAAAACATTCAAAAACCAAATGGTGTGATCAATGCCCTCAGAGGGAAGTGCAGGGAACTGTGGGAGCCCACAGAGACTTGCAGAGCCCTAATACTTACATTTCTCCTTATTCATATATGCTTTCCTGCTAATGACCAGGTAATCTGAGGCAAGTTTTCTCCCAGCTACACCCTGAATTCTTTGAAATAAACCAAATACAGGTACTTGAGTGTGTTTCCTGAGTTGACCTCTGGGACGATAGCTACTAGGCTGTGCCCTTAGTACTACACAGATTACATACACTGGAGAGCTGCAAGAGTTAAGAAACCGAATTCAGGTTCCTCTTGGGGAGCTGAGTGACTATTCTAAAAAGAGATGAAGTGGATAGAAATTCCTGTATACAGAATTAGTGATCAGGGTTACAAATCTGGAGCTGAGCTGTGAATGTTAGGTTCCCTACCTATAAAATACGGGTAACAGTCTTCACCCTACCTACTGCAGAGATCTTTGTGGATGTTGAGTGAAATAATTGGCATGAAAGTAGTTTTCAACGATGTAATTTAGGGCATATCATTTCCTTGTTGAAAACCCTTCAGTGAGAATAATATTACCTAAAAGGGATTGTTTTTAGATTCAGTGAAAAAGTAGGTGCCAAAATGAGTGGTCTTTACTGTTCCTACCCACTGGACTGTCCTGCGAGCTCTACCTCCAAACCATACACTGAATCTGAGTACTTCACTCCCTCTCCTCTACCACCTCCCAGGCCTACTCCTGCAGTATTCCAACTGGTCCCTCCACTTGCAATTTGCCCTTCTCCAACATACATTTTAAAATAGCAGTTAAGGGTAATATTTCTTAAAATCTTTGAATACCTTCCCAATGCATTTAGAGCAATAACTAAGTTCTTTCCTGTGGTCTACAAAATCCCACCTGATATAGTCCCTGACACATTACTCTACCTTATTCTTTTTCAAAGCATGTATTACCGTTGGAACTTCTTTGTTTATTTCTTGCCCATCTACTTCTCTACAATGTAAGCTTCACAAGGAGAAAGACAAGCTCTGCCCCTGGAGCCTACCAATATCTGATAGATAAATGTTTGTTGTATTATTAAATGAATAAAGAACTGAATAAATGCACCTTCTTATTACCTGAGAAAATTATACCCATCTTTTAGACTGAAGCTAAATGTCACCCCTTCTATAAAGGTGCCCCTGATTCTCCTGCTAAAAGTCATCTGCCTTTGAGTCTTTATGTTTACGATCAAGGGGTTGGATTCCTTGCATGATTGTCTGAACTTGTATGCAGTCCTGACATGCTAAAAAATGCAACTTCAGAGGGTTCTGCTAGGGTCATTTTACCGCAGCCATTTTACTATTTCTTTTGGTAATGTGATAGGGACTCATTTCTCTAATATTATTGCTTAGGGTAAGCTTCTGCAATCACTGAATTTTGTTGGATAAAGTATATTAGAAACTGCCAGCTTAAATCCAATAGATATCTAAGATCTGGCACCCAGAATTAGTTACATCCTCCAGTAGCCACTTGGTATGAATATAGACCTGAAATTAGCAAATTGTTCAAAGATTAATCACTTGGATATTTCTATCTTAAAATTTGCAATGAAGCTCTGCTTAAAAAGACACAATTTTTCTACTGTTAGTCACAGTTTGTAAGTGCAATTCATCCATAGTTTTACAGTGAGTGAATATTGCCTTTTGTCCTGATTTTTATTTTTCATAAACTTTTACTTTTATTCATTTTCTTCAGCTGGTATTCTTCTTCACATACTAGAAAGAGACAAATAAGCCTAAAATTACAGCAGGAAAAAATGTACAATTACAGCATCTCAGAAGTGGAAAGAGTCTTAGATCTAGTAGTGCAATCTTCCACACAATAGAGGAATCATTTCAAAATTATCCCTGTGAGATGCATCATCCAACCTTTGCATATCTCTGGTGTTGAACCGCTCACTATTTCCAAAAGCAGCTTCTTTCATCTGATGACAATTATTTCTTCTATTGAGCTGAAACCAGCCTCCCTGTGGCTTTCACCCACAAGTCTCGGCTCTACCACCTGCAAACACACAGTCCCTGTCTTAGTCCATTCATGCTGCTATCACAAGATACCATAGACTGGGTAATTTATAAATGAAATTAATTTATTTCTTACAGCTATGGAACCTGGGAAGTCAAATATCAAGTTGCTGGCATTTAGTGCCTAGTGAGGGCACTCTTGCTGCATCCTCATATGGTGGAAGGGATTTTTTAAGGCAAAAGGGGGATAAATGCTGTGCTCTCACATAATGAAGAGCAGAAGAGAACAAACCGACTCCCCCAAGCCCTTCCTTAAGAGCCCTAATCTCAGCCATGAGAGTTCTGCCCTCACGACTTAATTTTATCCCCTAAAAGATCTACCTTTTAATACTATCACATTGGCCATTATGTTTTAGCACATGAATTCCGGAGGACACATTCAGGCCACAGCAGACCTTGTCTTCTTTGTTACAATGACAGCTCTTCAGAGGTCTGAAGACAGAGACCACATTTCTGAACCTTCTCTTCTCTAGGCATGCTGCTCCAGCTCCTTTCAACCACTATTTCTGGAACCTGAAATCCAGCTTTGTCCCCAGCCTGCTTACTCCTATCCAGTTAGTCTGCTTCTCCTTTAAAGTGCACAGTCAGGGTAGAAGAGATCAGAACCATCATAACCCACTTTTAGCCATTTTGGTTTAAGGCAAAGACAGACTGGATGTTCATTTAACATGTTTTACTTTCCTGCTTGTCACGCATTTAACTACATTTTCTAGCCTCTCTTGTTGCTGCGTATAGCCATTTAACTGAATTCTAGGAAATGGAATATAGGTAGAAGTGATAACTCACCACTTCTAGCCCTGGCATGTAAATACTTCCATAGTTTTTTCTAATGTTCCAGCTGGGTATTAACTCACATAAAGATCTTGGGAGTCACACTTTGAGCATGGCAGAACCTCCAGTCAGTCTGAATCCCTCAGTAACTGTGTGAAGATCAGTACCTTTCTCTGTCGCCACTTATTAAACTTTCTATTGGTGAAAAAAATTCACTGTGTTAAGTGATGAGGTTTTAGAATTATGATTCAAAGCAGTTGTTGTTACCTTAGCTAAACACACACACAATAGCTTTTATAGCCACACTTTCCAATGCTGAGCTTTGCTGAAACACCTTCTTCCCTTATTTTTCCTCACATACCAATGCTACCCCAGAATTTCCCATTCTGTGCCTGTGCAATTTTCAAGACCAAATGGCAGCTTCACATAAACCTCTCTTCAATTCCATCTGGTTCTACTCAATCTACTATTGTGTAGCCTGTGGACATCTTCTGGGATCCTGACTTTATCTCCTAATTCATTTATTTTATACTCCCTGCCCCAGCTTTTTATCATCTGCAAATGTTTTATGCTATTAAAGTCCTCACCAAAAATTATTAATAAATATTTTGAGTCAGAGTTAAGGACCAGCACCTGCAGCACACTTTAAAAAACTCCAACTAGGTTGACCTAATTGAGTCTACTTGGTTATGAGGCTTTAGCCATTCACAAATCTTCACTACACTGTCAAGTGCATTCTTTCTCAATCATATCAATAGAAATATCCTTAGATACTTTGCCAAACACTAGGCCAAAACTGAGATACTCTCTAAACAAGAGAGTATATTAAACTTTTAGTCTGGTAATCTGTGTAATAAAACCAGTGACTTAAGTTCAGTATAAAATGCATAGAGGGTGCATTGCTGCATCTTATTGTTGATCACTTACCTTTCTGAGATTGCAAAACTGTCACATATCTATTTTTCAAAATTAATTTAATGTAATTAAAACATTGATCTGGGACTGAAGAGATCTGTGTTCTGGTTTGTCACCACTATCTAACTGTGTGACCATAAACAACTCCTTTCACTTCTGCATCCATAAGCTATGAAATAGAGTGGATATAATAAATAACTTCTAAGGTCTCCTACAACTTTAGTTCTGCTTTCCATCAATCAATTTGGTGTATGTAGTACCAAATATGTTTGAGGGATGTTTTTCATTTTTAATTTTACCTGTCAATGGTATTTTTCCATATTATAAAATATTTACTATAAAGGCTCTCTCATGCGGGGGTTAAGGCAGGTATCTGTGAACATAGATGAATAAAAAGTACATTTTTTACTTTTACTAACGTTTAACTGAAACTTAGCTCTCCCTTCAATTATGAATGTAAGCAACAAATCAGAGTAGTTGTGATAATGTCTGAGTTCTATAGTCAGTAGAAATCACAAAATGGTCACATCACACTACTGTTGTTGCACATATCTTGGAATATCATGTTTGCTCATCACTACTTTGAAATTGTGGTGGTTATTAAACCTGTAATTATATCTTGCTATTTAGTGCACTAATAAAGAAATATATATATTTCTTTATCACAAACTTTGTTTTGTGTAATTTGATAAGTACTTTTAAATACAATTTGTTTTCATTGTCATCTTCTATATTTTATTTTATCCATTCAAAGTATTACTCTAAGAAGGGTCAGTACATTTTTATCAGACTGCCAAAAGTGTCTATGTTGCAAAGCAATTACAGAAATGACCTACTAGGTTAATGCTCAGTTCATGCTAAGGAGAACAAAACAAATGCTCAAGGGGAATTATACAAAATAAAACAGAATGGGCAAATGTTCAAATTGCTTTTTGTCCATCTTCCAATGTTACCAAATTTCTCACTTCTCCACCAGAACCTAATTGTCTTCATGATGCCCATGAGTGTCTTTACCCAGTCAGGGTTGTGTACAGTAGATATCTATAAAAGAAAAGAAGGAAAAATAAAAAATAATACTGAACACTTACTATGTGCCAAACACTTTCATAGAAACTATGTCAATTACTTATTTCCTTATGTTTTAAGAGGAAGTATGATTTTTCCCATCTTACAGTTGAAAAAATGATGCTGAGAAATTTTATGGACTCTGCACAGTCTGATACAACTTATAAGTGACTGAGATGAAATTAGACCTTAATGATTTTTAAATCTGAAGTCTCCTTCTATATATTCAGGCTCTATTTTATTACCAAAAATAATCATAATTACTTGACCATCTCCAATATACGTTTGAAGCCCTTCTCTCACTGAACATTACCAGCATCTCTAAAAGATCAATATTTTCTCCATTTTACACATGCAGAAAATGGAAAATTGATTCCCAGGAAAGATGGCTGAATAGGAACAGCTCTGGTCTGCAGCTCCAGGCAAGACCAATGCAGAAGGCAACTGATTTCTGCATTTCCATCTGAGGTATTCAGTTCATCTCATTGGGACTGGTTAGACAGTGGGTGCAGCCCATGGAGGGTGAGCAGAAGCAGGGTGAGGTGTCATCTCATCCAAGAAGCACAAGAGGTCAGGGAACTCCCTCCCCTAGCCAAGGGAAGCTGTGAGGGACTGTGCCATGGGGGACAGTGCTATCCGGCCCAGATACTATGCTTTTCCCACAATCTTCACAACCTACAGACCAGGAGATTCCCTTGGGGGCCTACACCACGAGGGCCCTGGATTTCAAGCACAAAACTGGGTGGCTGTTTGGGCAGATGCAGGAGTATTTTCTCATACCCCAGTGGCACCTGGAACACCAGAGAGACAAAACTGTTCACTTGCCTGGAAAGAGGGCTGAAGCCAGGGAGCCGAGTGGTCTTGCTCAGTGGATGCCACTCCCTCAGATCCCAACAAACCAAGGTCCACTTGCTTGAAATTCTCGTGGCCAACACAGGAGTCTGAACTCAACCTGGGATGCTCGAGGTTGGTGGGGGGAGGGGCATCCACCATTACTGAGGCTTGAGTAGGCAGTTTTCCCCTCACAGTGTAAACAAAGCCACCAGGAAGTTCCAATTAAGTGGAGCCCACCACAGCACAGCAAAGCCTCTGTAGTCAGACTGTGTCTCTAGATTCCTCCTCTCTGGACAGGGCATCTCTGAAAGAAAGGTAGCAGCCCCAGTGAGAGGCTTATAGATAAAACTTCAATCTTCCTGGGACAGAGCAGTTGTGGGAAGGGGCGGCTGGAGGCACAGCTGCAGCAGACCTAAACATTCCTGCTTACTGGCTCTGGAGAGAGCAGCGGATCTTCCAGCACAGTGCTTGAGTTCTGCTAAGGGACAGACTACCTCCTCAAGTGAGTCGCTGACCCCTGAGCCTCCTGATGAGGAGACACCTCCCAGCAGGGGTCGACAGACACCTCATACAGGAGAGCTCCAGCTGGTATCTAGTGGGTGCCCCTCTGGGACAAAGCTTCCAGAGGAAGGAGCAAGCAGCAATCTTTGCTGTTCTGCAGCCTCGCTGGTGATACCCAGGCAAACAGGATCTAGAGCGGACCTCCAGCAAACTCCAGCAGACCTGCAGAAGAGGGGCCCGACTGTTAAAGGAAAATTAACAAAGAGAAAGCAATAGCATCAACATCAAAAAAAAAAAAAAAAAAGGATGACCAGGAAAAAACCCCATTTGAAGGTCACCAACATCAAAGACCAAAGTTAGATAAATCCATGAAGATGAGGAAAAAACAGCACAAAAAGGCTGAAAATTTCAAAAATCATAGTGCCTCTTTTCCTCGAAAGGAACACAACTCCTCACCAGCAAGGGAAAAAAACTGAATGAAGAATGAGTTTGACGAATTGACAGAAGTAGGCTTCAGAAGGTGGGTAATACCAAAATCCTCTGAGTTAAAGGAGCATGTTCTAACCCAATACAAGGAAGCAAAGAACCTTGATAAAGGCTTACAGGAAATGCTAACTAGAATAACCAGTTTAGAGAAGAATGTAAATGACCTTATGGAGCTGAAAAGCACAGCATGAGAACTTCGTGAAGCAGGCACAATTGTCAATAGCCGAATCGATCAAGCAGAAGAAAGGATACCAGAGAATGAAGATCAACTTAATGAAATAAAGCAAAGCATGAAGACAAGATTAGAGAAAAAAGAATAAAAAGGAAAGAACAAAGCCTCTGAGAAATATGGGACTACATGAAAAGACCAAACCTACATTTGATTGGTGTACCTGAAAGTGACAAGGAGAATAGAACCAAGTTGGAAAAAACACTTCAGGATATTATCCAGGAGAACTTCCCCAACCTAGCAAGAAAGGCCAACGTTCAAATTCAGGAAATACAGAGCACACCACAAAGATACTCCTCGAGAAGAGCAACCCCAAGACATATAATTGTCAGATTCATCAAGGTTGAAATGAAGGAAAATATGTTAAGGGCAGTCAGAGAGAAAACTCTAGTTAACCAAAAAGAGAAGCCCATCGGAATAACAGCAGATCACTCTGCAGAAACCCTACATGCCAGAAGAGGGTGGGGTTGAATATTCAACATTCTTAAAGAATTTTTAACACAGATTGTCATACCCAGCCAAACTAAGCTTCATAAATGAAAGAGAAGTAAAACCTTTTACAGACAAGCAAATGCTAAGGAATTTTGTCACCACCAGGCCTGCCTTACAAGAGCTCCTGAAGGAAGCACTAAATATGGAAAGGGAAAACCTGTAGCAGCCACCACAAAAAGATACTAAAATGTAAACATCATCGATACTGTGAAGAAAGAACATCAACTAATGGGCAAAATAACCAGCTAGAATCATAATGACAACATCAAATTTACACATAACAGTATTAACCTTAAATATAAATGGGCTAAATGCCCCCAATTAAAAGGCACATACTAGCAAATTGGATAAAGAGTCAAGACCCATCGGTGTGCAGTATTCAGGAGACCCATCTCACATGCAAAGACACACATAGGCTCAAAATAAAGGGATAGAGGAAGATTTACCAAGCAAATGAAAAGCAAAAAATAGCAGAGGTTGGAGTTCTAGTCTCTGATAAAACAGACTTTAAATCAACAAAGATCAAAAAAGAAAAAGAAGGGCATTACATAATGGTAAAGCGATCAGTACAACAAGAAAAGCCAACTAAACTAAATGTATATACACCCAATACGGGAGCACCCAGATTAATAAAGCAAGTTCTTACAGACCTACCAAGAGACTTAGACTCCAACACAATAAGAGTAGGAGATTTTAAGACCCCACTGTCAATATTAGACAGATCAAAGAGATAGAAAATTAAGGATATTCAGGACTTGATCTCAGCTCAGGACCAAGCAAACTTAATAGAAATTTATAGAAATACCCACTCAACATCAACAGATTATACATTTTTTGCAGCACCACATAGCATTTATTCTAAAATTGATGACATAGTTGGAAGTAAAATACTCCTCAGCAAATGCAAAAGAATGGAAATCATAACAAACCATCTCTCAGACCACAGTGTAATCAAATTAGAACTCAGGATGAAGAAACTCACTCAAACTGGACCCCTTCTTTACACCTTATACAAAAATTAACTCAAGATGAATTAAATATTTAAATGTAAGACATAAAACCATAAAAACTCTAGAAGAAAACCTAGGCAATACCATTCAGGAAATAGGCATAGGCAAAGACTTCATGACAAAAACACCAAAAGCAGTGGCTACAAAACTCAAAATTGACAAATGGGATCTATTTAAACTAAAGACCTTCTGCAAAGCAGAAGAAACTATCATCACATTGAACAGGCAACCTACAGAATGGGAGAAAATTTTTGCAATCTATTCATCTGACAAAGCGCTAATATCCAGAATCCACAAAGAGCTTAAACAAATTTACAAGAAAAAACAACCCCATCAAAAACTGGTTGCAGAATATGAACAGGCATTTCTCAAAAGAAGACATTTATGCAGCCAAGAACCATGTAATAAAAACCTCATCATCACTGATCATTAGAGAAATGCAAATCAAAACCACACTGAGATACCATCTTGGTCCAGTTAGAATGGTGATCATTAAAAAGTCAGAAAACAACAGAAGCTAGAGAGCATGTGGAGAAATAGGAATGCTTTCACACTGTTGGTGGAAGTGTAAATTAGTTCAACCATTGTGGAAAACAGTGTGGCAATTCCTCAAGGATCTAGAACCAGAAATACTATTTGACCTAGAAATCCCATTAATGGGTATATACCCAAAGGGATATAAATCATTCTATTGTAAAGACACATGCACATGTATGTTCATTGCAGCACTATTCACAATAGCAAAGACATGGAATCAATCTAAATTCCCATCAATGATAGACTGGATAAAGAAAATGTGGCACATATACACCATGGAATACTATGCAGCCATAAAAAAGGGTGATTTCATGTCCTTGAAGGGACATGGATGAAGCTGGAAACCATCATTCTCAGCAAATTCACACAAGAAAAGATAACCAAACACTGCATGTTCTCACTCATAAGTGAGAGTTGAACAATGAGAACACGTGGACCCAAGGAGGGGAGCATCTCACACCAGGGACTGTCAGAGGCTGTGGGGCTAGGGGAGGGAGAGCATTAGGAGAAATGCCTAATGTATATGACATGTTGATGGGTGCAGTAAGCCACCGTGGAACCTGTATACCTACATAACAAACCTGCACGCTCTGCACGTGTATCCCAGAACTTAAAGTATAATATAAATAAATATATAAAGTATTAAATTGTTGAGAAAAAAGAAAAACTCACTCAAAACCGCACAACTACAAGGAAACTGAACAACCTGCTCTTGAATGACTACTGGGTAAATAATGAAATTAAGGCCAAAATAAATAAATTCTTTGAAACAAATGAGAACAAAAACACAATGTGCCAGGATCGCTGGGACACAGCTAAAGCAGTGTTTAGAGGGAAATTGATAAAACTAAATGCCCACATGAGAAAGCAGGAAAGATCTAAAATCGACGCCCTAACATCACAATTAAAAGCATGGCACATGTATACATATGTAACTTACCTGCACATTGCGCACATGTACCATAAAACCTAAAGTATAATAATAATAATAATAATAATAATAAAAAAAATAAAAAAAAATAAAGTTGGACATCCTTTTTCAAGAAAAAAAAAAAAAAAAAAGAACTAGAAAAACAAGAGCAAACAAATTGAAAAGTTAGCAGAGACAAGAAATAACTAAGATCAGAGCATAACTGAAGGAGATACACACATACACCCACACACACACACACACACACACACACACAACCTTCAGAAAATCAAAGAATCCAGGAGCTGGTTTTTTGAAAAGATTAACAAGATAGACAGACTGCTAGCCAGAATAATAAAGAAGAAAAGAGAGAAGAATCAAATAGACACAACAAATAAAGATAAAGGAAATATCACTGCTCATCACACAGAAATATAAACTACCATCAGAGAATACTATAAACACCTCTATGCAAATAAATCAGAAAGTGTAGAAGAAATGGATAAATTCTGGGAAACATACACCCTCCAAAGACTAAACCAGGAAGAGGTTGAATCTCTGAATAGACCAAAAACAAGTTCTGAAATTGAGTCAGTAATTAATAGATTACCAATCAAAAAAATCCCAGGATCAGATTCACAGCCAATTTCTACCAGAGGTACAAAGAGGAGCTGGTACCTTTTCTTCTAAAACTATTCTAAACAATAGAAAAAGAGGGACTTTACCCTAAATCATTTGATGAGGCCAGCATCATCCTGATACAAAAACCTAACAGACACACAACATCAACAACAAAAAATTTCACACCAATATTCCTCATGAACATTGATGTGAAAATTCTCAGTAAACTACTGGCAAATCGATCCCAGCAGCACATTATAAAGCTTATCCACCAAGATCAAGCGGGCTTCATTCCTGTGATGCAAGGCTGATTCAACATATGCAAATCAATAAACTTAATTCATTACATAAACAGAACCAATGACAAAAACAACATGATTATCTTAATAGATGTAGAAAAGGCCTTCAATAAAATTCAACACCTCTTCATGCTATAAACACTCACCACTCCTATTCAAAATAGTATTGGAAGTTCTGGCCAGGGCAATCTAGCAAGAGAAAGAAATAAAGGGTATTCAAATAGGAAAAGAGGAAGTCAAATTGTCTCTGTTTGCAGAAGACATGATTCTATATTTAGAAAACCCCATCATCTCAGCCCAAAAACTCCGTAAGCTGATGAGCAACTTCAGCAAAGTCTCAAGATACAAAATCAATATGGAAAAATTACAAGCAATCCTATAAGTGAATAAGAGACAAGCAGAGAGCCAAATCATGAGTGAACTGTTATTCACAATTGCTGCAAAGAGAATAAAATAAGTAGGAATCCAACTTACAAGGTATGTGAAGGACCTCTTCAAGGAGAACTACAAACCATTGCTGAAGGAAATAAGAGAGAACACAAAGAAATAGAGAAACATTCCACGCTCATGGATAGGAAAAATCAGTATCATAAAATGGCCATACTGCCCAAAGTAACTTATAGATTCAATCCTATTCCCATCAAACTACCATAGACTTCCTTCACAGAATTAGAAACTCTTCTTTGAATTTCATATGGAACCAAAAAACAGTATGTGTAGCCAAGACAATCCTAAGCAAAAAGATCAAAGCTGGAGGCATCACGCTACCTCGCTTCGAACTATACTACAAAATTACCATAACCAAAACAGCATGGTACTGGTACCAAAACAGATATATAGACCGATGGAACAGAACAAAGGCCTCAGAAATAACACCAAACATCTACAACCATCTGATCTTTGACAAAACTGAAAAACAAGCAATGATGAAATGATTTCCTATTTAATAAATGGTTTTGGAAAAACTGACTAGTCCTATGTGCAGAAAACTGAAACTGGACCCCTTCCTTATGCCTTATACAAAAATTAACTCAACATGGATTAAATATTTAAATGTAAGACTTAAAACCATAAAAACCCTAGAGGAAAACCTAGGCAAGACCATTCACAGCATAGGCATGGGCAAAGATTTCATGACAAAAACACCAAAAGCAATGGCAACAAAAGCCAAAATTGATAAATGGGATCTAATTAAACTAAAGATCTTCTGCACAGCAGAAGAAACTATTATCAAATTGAACAGGCAATCTACAGAATGGGAGAAAATTTTTGCAATCGATTCATCTGGCAAAAGGCTAATATTCAGAATATACAAGGAACATAAATTTACAAGAAAAAAACAAACAACCCATCAAAAAGTGGGCAAAGTATATGAACAGACACTTCTCAAAAGAAGACATTTATGTGGCAAAAAACACATGAAAAACAGCTCATCATGTCTGATCATAAGAGAAATGCAAATCAAAACCTCAATGAGATACCATGTTATGCCAGTTAGAATGGCAACTACTAAAAAGTCAGGAAACAACAGATGCTGGAGAGGATGTGGAGAAATAGGAAGACTTTTACACTGTTGGTCTGAGTGTAAATTAGTTCAACCATTGTGGAACACAGTGTGGTGATTCCTCAAGGATCTAGAATCAAAAATTCCATTTAACCCAGCAACCCCATTACTGGGTATACACCCAAGGGATTATAAATCATTCTACTGCAAAGACACAGGCTCACGTATGTTTATTGCAGCACTAGTCACAATACCAAAGACTTGGAACTAACCCAAATGCCCATCAATAATAGACTGGATAAAGAAATGTGGCACATATACACCATGGAATACTATGCAGCCATAAAAAACAATGAGTCATGTCCTTTGCAGGGATTTGGGTGAAGCTGAAAACCATCATTCTCAGCAAACTAACACAGTAACAGAAACCCAGACACCACATGTACTCACTCATAGGTGGGAGTAGAACAATGAGAACATATGGACACAGGGATGGGAACATCACACACTGGGACCTGCTGGGGGTGGGTCAAGAGGAGGGATAGCATTAGGAGAAATACCTAATATATATGATGTGTTGGTGGGTGCAGCAAACCACCATGGCACATGTACACCTATGTAACAAACCTGCATGTTCCTCACATATATTTTAGAACTTAATATATAATTAAAAAAAAAGAAAAGGAAATGGAAAATTACTTGCCAAATATTCAGTAGAGTGAGGACTTTAATCATTGTTCAAGGCAACTGCCCCAGTTCCCACCATGTCATCTGTATTCTAGCCAGCAGAAGAGGGAGCCACTTAGAAGCTACTTATGTCATTTCTTTTCAAATCTATTTGCCAATCATTAGTCACATAGCCATACCTACATCCAAAGGAGGAAGGAGGATCAAAAATCTAAAATTTTGTTGAGTGACCACACACCAGCTAAAATTTGTATTGCCATGTAATCAGAGAATATAAATATAAGAGGATAATTAGCAGTCTCCGCTACAGTTGGGTATTTTTTTCAGATGTGGAAACTAAAACTCAAAGAGATGAAGTAACTTGCCTAATGACTATTCTCTAGTAAGTGACAAAACTAGGATTCCAACCCTAGTCTGACTGGCTGTGAAGTTTCTGTCTTTCAACAGAAGATTTGAGTAGGCAAAAGAACAATCAGTGAACTTGAAGAAAATAAAATTTAAATTAGAAATTCAGAGGAGCAGAGAAAAAAATGAATACAGAAAAGTTAACAGAACTTTCAGGACTTGAGGGACACCATCAAGTGGACAAACATACATATAATGAGACTCCCAGAAGAAGAGAGAGAGAAATAGGCAAAAAGATTGTTTGAAGAAAGAATAATGAAAAACTTCTGAAATTTGAGCAAAGACATGAATTTACCAAAAACTAGGATAAACCCAAAGAGAATTACATGAAGATATTAACAAATCCTGTATAGTTGGATATACAAGAGTGTCAGTTTAGATATAATGATACAAATAGGTTGAAAGTGAAAGGATGAAAGAAGATATCCACGTTAACAGTAATCAAAAGAAAGCTGGGTTGGCCTTACTAATATCAGACAAAATAGACTTTGAGTAAAAAACTGTTACAGTAGACAAAAACTGATACTATATAACATTAATTCACTAAGTAGATATGACAATTATAAACACATACACATCAAAATTAATGTTCTGAAACACGAGGCAAATATTTTTTAATTGACAGAATGAGAGGGAAATAATACACTTATACATGAATACTAGGGAACTTCAATACACCAATTTCAATAACAGATAGAAAATTCACCATAAACCAATTAGATTTAACAGAGATATACAGAACAACCCACTCAACAACATCAGACTACACATCTTTATCAAGTGCACAGGAAACATTTTCCAAGTTAAATATTTCCTCCAAATGCGTTGAAAATAACATCAATTTTATAATTTTTGATTCAACTGCCAAATATAATTTATAAGACTCAAGAGAAAAATAGTCCATTTTGGCTGGGCACGGTGGCTTACGCCTGTAATCTCAGCACTTTGGGAGGCCGAAGCGGCTGGATCACCTGAGCTCAGGAGTTTGAGATCAGCCTGACTAACATGGTGAAACCTCATCTCTACTAAAAATACAAAAATTACCCGAGTGTAGTGGCAGGCACCTGTAATCCCAGCTACTCAGGAGGCTGAGGCAGAAGAATTGCTTGAACCTGAGACGCAGAGGTTTCAGTGAGCCAAGATCGCACCATTGCACTCCAGTCTGGCCAACAGAGTGAGACTCTGTCAAAAAAAAAAAGTCTGATTTATTTACCCATATTTTCACTCTTCCTATTGTTCTTTCTTCCTTCTTGATGTTCCAAGATTACTTCCTTTAATTCCTTTCTGTTTCAAGGATTTCATTTAGCCACTCTTTTAGCATAGATCTGTTGGTGAAAAATTCTCTGAATTTGCTTCCACTAGAAAATGTCTTGATTTCTCCTTCATTTATAAATGACATTTTCGATGGATACAGGAGTTTGAGTAAACAACTGTTTTCTTTAAGCACTTAAAAATTTATTACTTCCTTATGGCTTTTTGATGTGCTTCTGGATTCAGTTCGCAAGTATTTTGAGGATTTTTGCATCAAAGTTCATCAAGGATATTGACCTGAAGGTTTCTTTGTTGTAGTTGTTGTGACTCTGCCAGGTTTTGGTATCAGGATAATGCTGATCTCATGGAATGCATTCAATTTAAGATTTTTCCACAGTTTTACATGAGTGAGTTTCAGCTACATACTAGATGGACATTTTGGTATTATGCTATGAGACTCTAGATCTTATTTAAATCTTCTATCTTTGTAGTCCTCCACTGTGCCAGGAGGGGAATGGAGAAGCAACCGCATCATTACTAGGGAGTGGAAGTGGAAGTCTGTTCTCCCCTCTCAGCTTCCAGTCATACCACCCCAAAAGGGAGTGGGAGGGATGCCTTGCAAGTATTAAGCAGGGATGAATGTCTAGGTTCCTCACTGAGCCTCCACTGATGTGGCATGGAAGAAATTGTGGAAGTTTTTTTTGTGATGTTTCTCTGGAGTAGAGCAAGTATTATCAAAAATGTTTCTGCCCATCTAGGCCATTCTTTTCCAAGCCTCTGGCTGGAGAGCACAGACTCTCCTTGAGAATATTTTTTCTGTGCCTATTTGTATTTTTAGGAGATGGGTCTCTCTAACACTTTGTCTGAGATATATAGTAGGCAAAAAGGAACCTCAGGAAATATACCACTGATTCAGTCCTTGAGTCCCAAGGTATCCACTGGGTTTCCATTTGTTTCTACATCTTTCAGAGATTTTTATGAGTTTTATATATTATGTCTAAAGTAGTTAGTTGCATTGTGCAGAAGGAATGGGGAGAAATATGTCTACTCCACTTTATCCGAAATAAAACTGTTTTTCTCTGTTTTTAAATTTATGTTGTATCAATGGGCTAGTGTGACAATTATTCACAAGTTTGCTTTAGTCTCTTCTAAGGCTAAGGGATTCATTATAGGAATAAATAGATCATAATAAACAGTGTCAGCAAAGTTTCAGGATATAAAAATCAATGTCCAAAAATTACTAGCATTCCTATAAACCAATAACAGACAAGCTGAGAGCCAAATCAGAAAGATAATCTCATTCACTATTGTGTCAAAAAGAATAAAATACCTAAGAATAAAGCTAATAAGGAAGGTGAAAGATTTCTACAACAAGAATTTAAAAATACTGTTCAAAGAAATCAGAGATGACACAAAACAAATGGAAAAAACATCCCATGCTCATGAATAGAAAGAGTCAATATCATTAAAATGGCCATACTGCCCAAAGCAATTTACAGATTCACTGCTATTCCTAACAAACCACCAGCAACATTCTTCACAGAACTAGAATAAAATTATTTTTAAAATTCACATGGAATCAGAAAAGATCCTGAATATCCAAGCCAATCCTACCCAAAAAGTACAAAGCTGGAGGCATCACACTACCTGACTTTATGCTACAGGGCTACAGTAACCAAAACAGCAAGATACTAGCACACACACAAAAAAATAGGCACATAGACCAATGGAACAGAATAGTGAGCCCAGAAATGGGGCCAAACACCTACAGTCATCTGATCTTCAACAACCTGAGAAAAACAAGCAATGGGGAAAAGATTCCCTATTCATTAAATGATGCTGTGATAACTGGTTAGTCAAAGGCAGAAAATTGAAACTGGACTCCATCCTTATACCATATATAAAAATCAAATCAAGATGGATTAAAGACTTATATGTAAAACCCCAAACTGTTAAAACCCTGGAAGATGTCCTAGGCAATACCATCCTGGACACAGGAACAGTCAAAGATTTCATGACAAAGACACCAAAATAAGTCACAACAAAAGCAAAAAAAAAAAGATAAGTGGGAGCTAAACTTAATAGCTTCTGTACAGCAAAATAAACTACCAACAGAGTAAACAGAAAACCTATAGAATCGAAGAAAATATTTTCAAACTATGCATCTGACAAAGGTCTAATATCCAGCATCTCTAGAAAAAAACAAATTGACGTAAGAAAAACAAGCTAACCCATTAAAAAGTGGGCAAAGGACATAAACAGACACTTCTCAAAAGAAGACATACATGCAACCAACAAGCATATAAAAAAAAGGTCAATATCACTGATTATTAAAGAAATGCAAATCAAAAGCACAATGAGATACCCTCTCACACCAGTCAGAATGACTATGATTAAAAAGTCAAAAAATAACAGATGCTGGTTAGGTTGTAGAGAAAAGAGAACACTTACACACCTTTGGTGAAAGTGAAAATTAGTTCAACCTTTATGGAAAGCAGTATGGTGATTCCTCAAAGAGCTAAAAGCAGAACTACTATTTAACCCAGCACTATCATTACTAGCTATATACCAGAGTAATATAAATCATTCTACCATAAAGACACATGCATGTGAATATTTATTGCAGCTTTATTCACAATAGCAAAGACATGGAATCAACCTAAATGTCCATCAATGACAGGTTGGATAAACATAATGTGGTACAAATACACCATGGAATACTATGCACCCATAAAAATGTATAAGATCATATCTTTCTGGGGACGTGGATTGAGCTAGAGACTATTATCTTTATCAAACTAATGCAGGAATGGAACAACAAATACCACATGTTCTTACTGAAAAGTGGGAGCCAAACGAAGAGAACTTATGAACACAAGAAGGAAACAACAGACACTGGGGTCTACTTGAGGGTGGAAGGTGGCAGGAAGGGGAGGAGCAGAAAAGATAACTATTGGTACTAGGCTTAATACCACAGTGATAAAAGAATCTGTACAACAAAACCCCATGACACAAGTTTACCTACGTAACAAACATTCACATGTGCTTCTGAATTTAAAATAAAAGTTAAAGAAAAAAACTTTAGGGTTTTTCCCAAGCTGCAGAGGGTAAATCTGATTAGTATGAGAAACTCATAATAATCCCATTCTCCTAGCCAATGATTGGTTTACGAATGGGTAAGCAGTGCAATCTGGACAATTAGATGCAAGGAAAAAGCTACTAGTGTGTGCATGGAGGGAGAAGAATTCTGGAAAAAAACCTCCCCATTCAAAAAAAGACACAGAAAAGGTATTTCTGTTTCTTTCTGCCCTTGGTTTCTATTGTGTGAGGATGTGATGCTTGGATTTTCTGCAGCCATTTTATGAACATAGAAGGCCAACCTAAGGACAAAAACAAAGAAATTAAAGATGACAAAGCAGAAATGAAGAATGTATCCTGGACATTGATGATAAATTGTTTGATGAAGCATTTGTTTATGAAAAATTACCTGTACAATTTTCTGAAAATCTAATATAGAAGAAAATGAAAGGCAGAGACTTCCCAAAACCTGTTCCTCCATAAAGTTATTGACAACACTGCCAAAAAAATTGTTAAAATATACGTACCTAAAATAACTAAAAATCAGCACCCTAGCAGCCACTGAGAAGTGGAGACCAGGTTAAGAATATCTCAAAAATACCCATCCCCAGAAAATTTTCACTATCTGACTTGTCTGGAAACTCTCTAGAGAGTCCCTTTTAATGGGTCTTGCCATTTGATTTGACTCAAAGCCTGTTTCTTAGAAAATGGCATACATCCATGGAATTTGGTAAAAATTGTCACTGGCAATTATTTAATATTGCAGCTGCCTGAGGTGGTGATTCACATTTGGGCAACAAAAAGGCTGGCAAAAAAAAAAAAAGAAAATTAATAAAATGTACGTGGGGTAGTGGGAAAGATCCTACATATTCCTTGTAATCTGATAGGCCATGACATGTACACATGCTCAAGAGAGATGCAACAGAGACCCACTCTTCTAGCTCTAGCTAGACCTGAGGTTCCATGCCAGAAGAAAATGAACTTTAAGGCAAAACTGGATATTGCTAGCGTACTGAATGCATACCACTACACACACATATTCTCTCCTCTCTCTCTCTCTCTCACACACACACAATTAGCAAAGGATTGAAGATTTGGCTCAAAACATTTAAGAAAATCTCTGTCCAATTGATGGCTGAAAACTAAGCTATTTAAGCAGACTTCAGTGGATACAAATGATATGGAACACAGATGTATAGAACTAATTCAGGAAAGTTACTAAAGAAACAAACAACAAGAAAATACTGGGGGAAAAGAATCTGATTTTCACATTTGCAATATTATATTATTTAAAATATCTGACTTTCAACAAAAATACTAAAGAGTATGCAATGAAACAGGAAACTACAGTCAAAACAGAGAGAAAAAAGCAGTCAATAGAAGTTCACTGGGAGGTAGCCTAGATTTTGGACTCAATACACAAAGACTTTAGTATTACAAAGTTTCTCAAAGAACTGAAACAAACCATGTATTAAAAATAAAGGACATTATGAGAATGGTGTCTCACCAAATAGAGCATATAAAGATAGAGAAAAAAATTATTACAAACAGCAAAATAGAAATCCTGCATTAAAATAACAATCTAAATAAAAAAAGCTGAGCTGAATAGCAGGTTTGAATCAGGAAGCTAATCTACAAACTTGAGAATAAATTAATTTAAATTATTCAGACTGAGAAATAGAATAAAAAAAGAATAAAGAAAAATAAGCAGAGCTTCAGGGACTCATGGGACCTAGAAACATATTAGCTATTAAATTAAGAGCATCTTGAAACACATTAGCAATAAAGTGCATTGGCAGAGGTAACTACACTGATAAAGTTAAAGACAGAGGTAAATATAAAAATTAGTGTAAATGTTTTTCTTGTAACTTTTTTTATCTGATCTGATCTGAAAGAAACTGCATAAAGCAATAATTGTAAATCTTTTGGACAGGCTTTTAATATATAATGATATATTTTCACAATAAAAACTTAAAGAGGGAGAAAGACATTAACATAGAGTGGAACAAAGTTTTTTATGCCATATAGCTTATTTAGTATTAAACTGAACTAGATTATTTTAAACTGTTTACTGTAATTATCATTAATAAATTATTTTAAAACTACATAAAATAAAATAAAAATTATTTTAAAAGAAGTAATTATAAGGGAATATACATTTATCACAAAACAAAGGAGAAATGGAGAAAAAGAGGAAAATAACATAAGACATGTCAAAAACAAATAGCAAAATGGCAAAATAAATCCTACCTTTACAGAAATTGCATGAAATGTAACTGATATAAATGCTCCAATTAAAAGGCAAATAGTGGCAGAATGAATAAAAGATGATCCTTATTTTTCATACTGTCTACAATAGATGCACAGAATTCTGTCAGCATTTAAAATAAAGGATGGAAAAGATAAGTCATGAAAGCAATAACTAAATGAATGCTCAAGTGGCTATAATATCAGACAAAATAGTTTTTAAGACAAAAATTTTTATTACAGTAAAAATAGTTATCAGAAAAATATAACAATTATAAACATACATGCACCTAATCACAAATCCCCAAAATAAATAAGGCAAAACTGAACATAATTGTAGTAAGAAATAAATAATTAAGCAATAATAAAGATGTCAATATCACAATTTGATCATGGTAAGAACAAAATGCAGACAATATATATGTGTGTGTGTGTATATATATATATATACACAATATTATATATATATATATACACAATACCATAATACCTAGATTTCAACAAGTTTTCAGGATAATAGGTCAATGTGCAAACATCCATTGTATTTACATACGTTAGCAATAAAAAACCAAAAAAGCAATTTTATTTAAAATACATCAAAAAGAATAAAAAACATTGAAATGAATATTTCAAAGTAGTGCAAAACTTGTAAATTGAAAAGTATTGTTGAAAGAACAAAAGGAAATTTAAATAAAAAAAGAAAACATACTCATGGATTGGCAGATGATATTTTAAGATAACAATAATTTCCAAATTGATCTACATATTTAAAGCAATTTCTATCAAAATTTCAGAGCCCATTTTCAGAAATTTGGCAAGCTAATTTAAAATTCATATGTAATTTAAAGAAACTCAGAATAGTCAAAAATAAATTTTAAAAAGAACACTACCCAATTCAAAACCTTACTGCAAAGCTATAGTCATTTGAACAGTGTGATGGTGATATATGGATTAACATATACATAAATAAAACAGAATTGTGAATCCTGAAATAAACTCTAACTTCTATACAAAATTAATTTTTGGCAAAGTTTCCAAAACTATTCAATGAAATAACAACTCTTTTCAATAAGACTATATACAAAAAAAGTATGTAGTTAGACTGCTTTCTCTCATCATATTTAAAAATTAACTCCAAATGGTTCAGAGACCTAATGAATAAGACAAATATATAAAACTATTAGAAGAAAATACAGCAGTAATACTTTGTACACTAGTGTTAGGCAATTGTTTCTAATATACAATAATAAATCACAAGCTATAAAATATAAATCAATAAATTAGACTTCATCAAAATGAAAATCTTTTGGCCTCTCGTTGCAGCTGTAGCTCCAGGTCTTGTCTTTACCACTCTGTGTTCTCTGCTCCTAGAGGTCCAGCTTCTGTGGTCCTGTAACCAACAAGTTTTGGGAGATACACAGCTAAAATGCCAGGGCCCTCTGAAAGCCTAAAAATTGTTCTATTTAATGTTCTGGGCAGAAACATCCATGTCATTTTAATAAAGTGCCTAATGTGACTCTAAGGAAAAATTGAAATTTAGGGATGTGGTCATAGAATTCTCTCTGGCGAAGTGACAATGCCTGGACACCGCACAGTGGAATTTATATAGTAATGTGATGTTAGAGAATTACAGAAACCTGGTCTTCCTGATCCCCAGTTATGTGTTCTCATTTTTCCTAGGACTTTTGGCCAGAGCAGATCATAAAAGATTCTTTCCAAAAAGTGACATTGAGAAGTTATGGAAAATGCAAACATGAGAATTTACAGTTAAGAAAATGTGGTAAATGTGTAGATGATTGCAAGGTGCAAAAAGGAGGTTATAATGGACTTGATCAATGTTTGCTGACTACCTAGCATGAAATATTTAAATATGATAAATATGTGAAAATTTTTCATAAATCTTCATATTTAAATGGACATAAGATAAGACATACTGGAACAAAAACCTTTCAAATGTGAAGAATGTGGCAAATTATTTTGCGTGTTTTCAAACCTAACTCAACATAAACTAACTTATGTTAGAGTAAATTTCTACAAATGTGAATACTATGGAAAAGCCTTTAATGGGTCCTCAATCTTTACTAAACAAACATAAAAGAATTCATATTGGAGAGAAACCCCACAAATGTAAAGAATGTGGCAACGCCATTAACCAGTTCTCAAACCTTACTACACGTAAGGTAATTTATACTAGAGAGAAATCCTATAAATGTGAAAAATGTGGCAAAGCCTTTAATCTTTCCTCATATTTTACTACATATCAGATAATTCAAAATGGAGAGAAATCCTACAAATTTGAAGAATGTGGCAAAGTCTTTAACCAGTCATCAATCCTTACTACACAAGATAATTCATACCAGAGAAAAATTCAACAAATATAAAGAATGTGGCAAAGATTTTAACCAACCCTCATACATTACTGAACATAAGAAAATTCATACTGGAGAGAAACTTTCCAAAGGTGTAGAATGTGTGAAGCTTTTAACCAGTCCTCACACCTTACCAGACATAAGATAATTCATACTACAGATAAACCCTACAAATGTGAAGAATATGGCAAAGCCTTTAGGCAGTCCTGACACCCTATTACACATGAGATAATTCTTACTGGAGAGAAAACCTACAAATGTGAAGAATGTGCCAAAGCCTTTAGCAAGTCCTCACAACTTACTAGACATAAGAGCATTCATACTAGAGAGAAACGCTACCAATGTGGAAAATATGGCAAAGCTTTTTATCGATCTTCAAAACTTACTGAACATAAGAAAATTCATACTGGAGAGAAACTGTACACATGTGAAGAATGTGGCAAAGCCTTTAACCATTTCTCAAACCTTACTACGGATAATTAATACTGAAGAGAAACCCTACCAATGTGAAAAATGTGGTAAAGCCTTTAATCAATCCTCACACCTTACTAGATAAGAGAAGTCATACTAGAGAGAAACCCTACCAATGTGAAGAATATGGCAAAAATTTAACCAATACTCAAGCCTTACTGGACATAAGAAAATTCATATTGGTGAGAAACTCCACAAACCTAAAAGATGTAACAGTGATTTTGACAACACCTCAAAATTTTCTAAACATAAAAGAAATTGTACTGGTGAGAAATTTTAGAAATGTGAAGAATGTAACAAAGCTTTTAAATGGTTGTTACACTTGATTGTACATAAGATAATTCATACAAAAAAAAAAAACTTGTACAAGTGTGAAGAATGTGGCAAAACTTTTAACCAATGCTCACACCTTATTGCACAGGAGATCATTTGTTCTTGAAAAAATCTTTACAAATATAAAGAATATGAAAAAGTCATTAATATCTGCTCACATCTTACTCAACATCAGAGAGTTCAGACTTAACAAAAGTATTATAAATGCAAAAAAATAAAAATTTTTGTAATTGAAAGTACAGCACTGAAAAAATAAAAAGACAATTCACAGAATGGAGGAAAATTTTCCAGGTTATTTATGTGATAAGGGATCTGTATCCAGAATACATAAGAAATGCTTACAACTCCATAATTAAAATAAAAACAGAAAATACCTGATTCGGTTGGGCAAAGGTTATCAGTAGACATTTCTCCAAAATAGATATACAAATGGCTACTAAGAACATAAGAATGCTCAACATCTTTAGTCCTTACAGAGATTAATATTAAAAACACAAAGAGTATTCCTCTTTTGGATTACAGCCTGAGGAATTCCATGAACCCTATACCCAGCAAATCAAGCAAAACTGGTCAAAATATTATGAAGAACAATTTTAAATGTATGGAAATTGACTAAAGTACAAATAGCAAAGTAGAAAACATCTATTCAAGAAAATATACTAAAAATCAGTAATAACACCCAGAGTCAAAAGAATTTGAGCCACAATCCATTCTTTGTCACCTTGCCCAACTCAACATTATGGAACTTCTACTCTCAGCAAGTATAGCAAAGAAAACAAAATTAGTGGTTACCATATCTCATCAGGAAGGACAGTCTGCCAAAATTTATCATTCCTTTCAATTTTAAGTAGAAGAGCCTAAATTTTTGGTGAGTGTGGCCAAGTGGTAGGAATCTCACTTCCTCCACCCAGGCCTTATCTAAATGATGGAGGCTGTACCAGAAGCATGGATGGCCAGCATAATAAAGCTTTGACTGTCCTTGCATAAGCTTATTTATAAATTCAGCTGAGATAACCAGAGGGTATACCACCAAACCTATTGCTTAGAGAGTTTGTCCTGAGGGAACAGCAGTCTATAGGAAAAGAGAGTTCCTAATTTCTCCCAAACATAATTAACTTTATTTGAAACATAAAGTGAGGAAGTTGAATCTTAAAGCCACTCTTGGAAAAAAAAAGAGTTATTCTTAGTTAAGGGCAGAAGCAAAACTATGGATCAGCAAGTCCACCAAAAAGAACCAGAGAAAGAGACAGTCAAGAGTCCTTCTGGTGTCAGAATAAATATCAAAGACCAGCCTCAAAAACATCTTCAACTGAATTTAATTGAATCAGACTTCTAAGCAGTTGATGCAATGGGGAAATTGTCAAAAACAATAGAGCAATCAACTGGTAATTAACAGGGCCTGACCGGCAGGGTGCATTACCAAATAAAGAACACAGCTTAATCTATTAGGAAAATAGATTCTAAGAAATCCATTCTAATATCACTGGCATCCTAGGGTAACAGAAAACACACTGAAGATTGTAGGATCTGAAAAATGACACCAAAGTGACACTATTTCCTTCTCAATATGGAGTAAAAATATTTTCCTAAATTAACTAGAATACTTTAGCAAAGAAACAAAAAGCAAATAACAAAATAAGCCACAAAGAGGTGTGGGAGAATTAGTATGCAAGGTTACTACAACATACTGCATAAAAAGTCCAGTTTTTTAAGAAAAAAAAAAAGTGACACAGAATTTTTCTGGGCCACTTTGCCAACTGGGGAACTTTATGTCCAGTGACACACCCCACCCTCCCCGAGGTCTCAATCAGCCCTGGGCCTGCCACTGGAGGCACCCCACCCACTTGGCATGGCTGCATTATGGCTTGTACCCATGTTCAGCAGTTTCTGAGGTCTTGTCCTGCATCCAAGAAGAATGAAGATACACTGACAATTCAAAGGGTGAAGAGAGCAGAGGAGAATTTAACTAACTGACAAAGCAGCTGTCAGTGGAGAGGGGATGAAGAGCTGTTCCCCCACCCCTGCAGTTGAGGCTTTTATGGGCTCAGAATAGAGGTGTACATGCTGATTGTTTGTAAGTATGCAAAAAAAGGTTAAAACAAAGTCACCACATAAGGTGGACATGGCAGTGTAGAAAACCAATTAGGAAAGGGTAGGTATATGTAAAATAGCTGAAGAGGAGGATCAATCAGAGGAAAGCATGCAAAACAGGAAGACAGGTTTTCAATCCAGTCCATGGATTTGACTTGTAGTTTGGCTTTCAAGTTTTAAATTGTCTTTGACTTTGAGGTCTGGTTTAACAAGGCACCCACCCCTACATGCCTAGACATTTGTCTACCTCCTGCTGCTATCAAAAGTTCAAAACTAGCAAAGAAACAGAAATATGTGTCCCATGCAAAGGAAAAAAATAGGCAATAGAAACTATCTATAAGAAGAAAGAGATGTCAGATTTAACAAAAATTTCAATGTAGCCATTATAAATATGTTTAAAGAACCAGAGGAAATTATGTTTAATTAAGAAAAGTAAGATATAAAGAGAAGGTCTCATCACATATATAATATAAGTAAAAAGATGTAATATAAGTGATAAAATATAAGTGAAAAAGAACAATGGAAATTCTGGAGTTGAAAATTACAATAACTAAACTAAAAATTTATTACAAGAGATCAGCAGTAGATTTGAAAAAGCAAGAGAATAAGCAAAATTGAAGATCTATCAATAATTATTATGCAATCCATAAAACATAGAAATAATAAAATGAAGACAAGTAAACACAGCCTCAGATAAATGTGGGGCACCTGTAAGCACAACACAACATAACTATTGAGTAATGAGATTAATAACTGGGTGATGTAGTAATATGTACAACAAACCCAAGTGACACATGTTCATCTATGTAACAAACCTTCACATGTACCCGCAAACATAAAATAAAAACTTAAAGAAAAAATGAAAAATCAGAAAACTAAATTATATCACCAGAGAAAATCATCTTCACTAGAGAAAGACAGGAAGGAAGGAAAGAAGAAAGAGACGGCTGCAAAACGACCAGAAAATAATGAGAAAATGGCAGAAGTAAGTCCTTACTTATCAATAAAAACATTGAGTATACATGGATTAAATTCTCCATTCAAAAGAAATACATGAATGAATACATGAAAAAACAAGACTCGGGAGAGGAGGAGCCAAGATGGCTGAATAGGAACAGTTCCAGTCTACAGCTCCCAGCGTGAGCGATGCAGAAGACGGGTGATTTCTGCATTTCCATCTGAGGTACCGTGTTCATCTCACTAGGGAGTGCCAGACAGTGGGTGCAGGTCAGTGGGTGAGTGCACCGTGGGCCAGCCGAAGCAGGGGTGAGGCATTGCCTCACTCAGGAAGTGCAACAGGTCAGGGAGTTCCCTTTCCAGGGGTGACAGACGGCACCTGGAAAATCGGGCCACTCCCACCCGAATACTGTGCTTTTCCGACGGGCTTAGGAAAAGGTGACCCAGGAGATTATAGCCCGCACCTGGCTCAGAGGGTCCTACGCCCATGGAATCTCGCTGATTGCTAGCACAGCAGTCTGAGATCAAACAGCAATCCAGCAGCCAGGCTGGGGGAGGGGCGCCCGCCATTGCCCAGGCTCGCTTAGGTAAACAAAGCAGCTGGGAAGCTTGAACTGGGTGGAGCCCACCACAGCTCAAGGATGCCTGCCTGCCTCTGTAGGCTCCACCTCTGGGGGCAGGGCACAGACCAACAAAAAGACAGCAGTAACCTCTGCAAACTTAAATGTCCCTGTCTGACAGCTTTGAGGAGAGCAGTGGTTCTCCCAGCACACAGCTGGAGATCTGAGAACAGGCTGACTGCCTCCTCAAGTGGGTCCCTGACCCCTGAACCCCGAGCAGCCTAACTGGGAGGCACCCCCCAGCAGGGGCAGACTGACACCTCACACGGCCGGCCAGGTACTCCAACAGACCTGCAGCTGAGGGTCCTGTCTGTTAGAAGGAAAACTAACAGAAAGGACATCCACACCAAAAACCCATCTGTACATCACCATCATCAAAGAACAAAAGGAGATAAAACCACAAAGATGGGGAAAAAACAGAGCAGGAAAACTGGAAACTCTAAAAAGCAGAGTACCTCTCCTCCTCCAAAGGAACGCAGTTCCTCACCAGGAACGGAAAAAAGGTAGACGGAGAATGAATTTGACGAGCTGAGAGAACAAGGCTTCAGATGATCAAATTACTCCGAGCTACGGGAGGATATTCAAACCAAAGGCAAAGAAGTTGAAAACTTTGAAAAAAATTTAGAATAATGTATAACTAGAATAACCAATACGGAGAAGTGCTTAAAGGAGCTGGTGGAGCTGAAAACCAAGGCTCGAGAAATACATGAAGAATGCAGAAGCCTCAGGAGCCGATGCAATCAAATGGAAGAAAGGGTATCAGCCCTGGAAGATGAAATGAATGAAATGAAGTGAGAAGGGAAGTTTAGAGAAAAAAGAATAAAAAGAAATGAGCAAAGCCTCCAAGAAATGTGGGACTATGTGAAAAGACCAAATCTATGCCTGATTGGTGTACCTGAAAGTGACCGGGAGAATGGAAACAAGTTGGAAAACACTCTGCAGGATATTCCCTAGGAGAACTTCCCCAATCTAGCAAGGCAGGCCAACATTCAGATTCAGGAAATACAGAGAACGCCACAAAGATACTCCTCGAGAAGAGCAACTCCAAGACACATAATTGTCAGATTCACCAAAGTTGAAATGAAGGAAAAAATGTTGACGGCAGCCAGAGAGAAAGGTCAGGTTACCATCAAAGGGAAGCCCATCAGACTAACAGCGGATCTCTCAGCAGAAACTCTACAAGCCAGAAGAGAGTGGGGGCCAATATTCACCATTCTTAAAAAAAAGAATCTTCAACCCAGAATTACATATCCAGCCAAACTAAGCTTCATCAGTGAAGGAGAAATAAAATACTTTACAGACAAGCAAATGCTGAGAGATTTTGTCACCACCAGGCCTGCCCTAAAAGAGCTCCTCAAGGAAGTGCTAAACATGGAAAGGCACAACCGGTACCAGACACTGCAAAATCATACCAAAATGTAAAGACCATCGAGACTAGGAAGAGACTGCATCAACTAACGAGCAAAATAACCAGCTACCATCATAACGACAGGATCAAATTCACACATAACAATAATAACTTTAAATGTAAATGGACTGAATGCTCCAATTAAAAGACACAGACTGGAAAATTGGATAAAGACTCAAGACCCATCAGTGTGCTGTATTCAGGAAACCAATCTCATGTGCAGAGACACACATAGGCTCAAAATAAAAGGATGGAGGAAGATCTACCAAGCAAATGGAAAACAAAAAAAGGCAGGGGTTGCAATCCTACTCTCTGATAAAACAGACTTCAAACCAACAAAGATCAAAAGCGACAAAGAAAGCCATTACATAATGGTAAAGGGATCAATTCAACAAGAAGAGCTAACTATCCTAAATATATATGCACCCAATACAGGAGCACCCAGATTCATAAAGCAAGTCCTGAGTGACCTACAAAGAGACTTAGACTCCCACACATTAATAATGGGAGACTTTAACACCCCACTGTCAACATTAGACAGATCAATGAGACAGAAAGTCAACAAGGATACCCAGGAATTGAACTCAGCTCTGCACCAAGCGGACCTAATAGACATCTACAGAACTCTCCACCCCAAATCAACAGAATATACATTTTTTTCAGCACCACACCACACCTATTCCAAAACTGACCACATACTTGGAAGTAAAGCTCTCCTCAATAAATGTAAAAGAAGAGAAATTATAACAAACTATCTCTCAGATCAAAGTGCAATCAAGCTAGAACACAGGACTAAGAATCTCACTCAAAACCGCTCAACTACATGGAAACTGAACAACCTGCTCCTGAATGACTACTGGGTACATAACGAAATGAAGGCAGAAATAAAGATGTTCTTTGAAACCAATGAGAACCAAGACAAAACATACCAGAATCTCTGGGATGCATTCAAAGCAGTGTGTAGAGGGAAATTTATAGCACTAAATGCCCACAAGAGAAAGCAGGAAAGATCCAAAATTGACACCCTAACATCACAATTATAAGAACTAGAAAAGCAAGAGCAAACACATTCAAAAGCTAGCAGAAGGCAAGAAATAACTAAAATCAGAGCAGAACTGAAGGAAATAGAGACACAAAAAACCCTTCAAAAAATTAATGAATCCAGGAGCGGGTTTTTTGAAAGGATCAATAAAATTGATGGACCGCTAGGAAGACTAATAAAGAAGAAAAGGGAGAAGAATCAAATAGATGCAATAAAAAATGATAAAGGGGATATCACCACCGAACCCACAGAAATACAAACTACCATCAGAGAATACTACAAACACCTCTACGCAAATAAACTAGAAAATCTAGAAGAAATGGATAAATTCCTCAACACATACACCCTCCCAAGACTAAACCAGGAAGAAGTCGAATCTCTGAATAGACCAATAACAGGAGCTCAAATTGTGGCAAGAATCAATAGCTTACCAACCAAAAAAAGTCCAGGACCAGATGGGTTCACAGCCAAATTCTACCAGAGGTACAAGGAGGAACTGGTACCATTCCTTCTGAAACTATTCCAATCAATAGAAAAACAGGGAACCTTCCCTAACTCATTTTATGAGGCCAGCATCATCCTGATACCAAGGCCTGGCAGAGACACAACAAAAAAAGAGAATTTTAGACCAATATCCTTGATGAACATTGATGCAAAAATCCTCAATAAAATACTGGCAAACTGAATCCAGCAGCACATCAAAAAGTTTATCCACCATGATCAAGAGGGCTTCATCCCTGGGATGCAAGGCTGGTTCATTATAGACAAATCAATAAATGTAATCCAGCATATAAACAGAACCAAAGACAAAAACCACATGATTATCTCAATAGATGCAGAAAAGGCCTTTGACAAAATTCAACAACCCTTCATGCTAAAAACTCTCAATAAATTAGATGAGATATTTATTGGTATTGATGGGATGTATCTCAAAATAATAAGAGCTATCTACGACAAACCCACAGCCGATAGCATACTGAATGGGCAAAAACTGGAAGCATTCCCTTTGAAAAATGGCACAAGACAGGGTTGCCCTCTTTCACCACTCCTATTCAACATAGTGTTGGAAGTTCTGGCCAGGGCAATTAGGCAGGAGAAGGAAATAAAGGGTATTCAATTAGGAAAAGAGGAAGTCAAATTGTCCCTGTTTGCAGATGACATGATTCTATATCTAGAAAACCCCATTGTCTCAGCCCAAAACCTCCTTAAGCTGATAAGCAACTTCAGCAAAGTCTTAGGATACAAAATCAATGTACAAAAATCACAAGCATTATTATACATCAATAACAGACAAACAGAGAGCCAAATCATGAGTGAACTCCCATTCACAATTGCTTCAAAGAGAATAAAATACCTAGGAATCCAACTTACAAGGGACGTGAAGGACCTCTTCAAGGAGAACCACAAACCACTGCTCAAGGAAATAAAAGAGGATACAAACAAATGGAAGAACATTCCATGCTCATGGGTAGGAAGAATCAATATCGTGAAAATGGCCATCCTTCCCAAGGTAATTTACAGATTCAAGGCCATCCCCATCAAGCTACCAATGACTTTCTTCACAGAATTGGAAAAAACTACTTTAAAGTTCATATGGAACCAAAAAAGAGCCCGCATTGCCAAGTCAATCCTAAGCCAAAAAGAACAAAGCTGGAGGCATCACACTACCTGAATTCAAACTATACTACAAGGCTACAGTAACCAAAACAGCATGGTACCAGTACCAAAACAGAGACATAGATCAATGGAACAGAACAGAGCCTTCAGAAATAATGCCACATATCTACAACTATCTGATCTTTGACAAACCTGAGAAAAACAAGAAATGGGGAAAGGATTCCCTATTTAATAAATGGTGCTGGGAAAACTGGCTAGCCATATGTAGAAAGCTGAAACTGGATACCTTCCTTACACCTTATACAAAAATCAATTCAAGATGGATTAAAGACTTACATGTTAGACCTAAAACCATAAAAACCCTAGAAGAATACATAGGCATTACCATTCGGGACATAGGCATGGGCAAGGACTTCATGTCTAAAACACCAAAAGCAATGGCAACAAAAGCCAAAATTGACAAATGGGATCTAATTAAACTAAAGAGCTTCTGCACAGCAAAAGAAACTACCATCAGAGTCAACAGGCAACCTACAAAATGGGAGAAAATTTTCTCATCCTACTCATCTGACAAAGGGCTAATAGCCAGAATCTACAATGAACTCAAACAAATTTACAAGAAAAAAACAAACAACCCCATCAAAAAGTGGGCAAAGAACATGAACAGACACTTCTCAAAAGAAGATATTTATGCAGCCAAAAAACACATGAAAAAATGCTCACCATCACTGGCCATCAGAGAAATGCAAATCAAAACCACAATGAGATACCATCTCACACCAGTTAGAATGGCAATCATTAAAATGTCAGGAAACAACAGGTGCTGGAGAGGATGTGGAGAAATAGGAACACTTTTACACTGTTGGTGGGACTGTAAACTAGTTCAACCCTTGTGGAAGTCAGTGTGGCGATTCCTCAGGGATCTAGAATTAGAAATTCCATTCGACCCAGCCATCCCATTACTGGGTATATACCCAAAGGACTATAAATCATGCTGCTATAAAGACACATGCATACGTATGTTTATTGCGGCATTATTCACTATAGCAAAGACTTGGAACCAACCCAAATGTCCAACAATGATAGACTGGATTAAGAAAATGTGGCACATATACACCATGGCATGCTATGCAGCCATAAAAAATGATGAGTTCATGTCCTTTGTAGGGACATGGATGAAATTGGAAATCATCATTCTCAGTAAACTATCGCAAGAGCAAAAAACCAAACACCGCATATTCTCACTCATAGGTGGGAATTGAACAATGAGAACACATGGTCACAGGAAGGGGAACATCACACTTCGGGGACTGTTGTGGCGTGGGGTAGGGGGGAGTGATAGCATTGGGAGATATATCTAATGCTAGATGACAAGTTAGTGGGTGCAGCGCACCAGCATAGCACATGTATACATATGTAACTTACCTGCACCTTGCGCACATGTACCATAAAACCTAAAGTATAATAATAATAATAATAATAAAAAGAATCATGCTATGTATATTACCAAGAATTTGAGGATAATTTTATTATTATTTAACAACTATTTCTAACAATTCCATTAGATGAGAGCACTTGCTTTCAAATTTCAATTTTTGAAATATTGTTATTTACATTATTGCCCCATGTATGGCCTATTCTTACTAATATTCCAAGTATACTTGGAAAAATGTGTTTTTTTATTGTAATTTTGAGACACAATTCATGACACAGGCTATTATTCATTATACAAGTGTTTCAGCTGTATTTAAAATCATGTGGAATCTGGAGTTGTTGGACAAATTATTTCATATGTATTAAATAAATTAACTTTGTTAATTAAAAAAGAAAAAAGAAGACCCATACTTCTGTTGCCTACAAGGAACATACCTCACAATAAAGACAAAGAAACTGAAAAGTAAAAAGATGGAAAACGTTACTTCATGCCAATGGAAACCAAAAGTAGCAGGAGTTGCTATACTTATATCAGAAAAATAAATTTCAAGGTAAATCTATAAAAGAATAAAAAGAAGGTCACTACATAATGATGAATGAAAAAGAAGGTCACTACGTAATGATGAATGGGTGAATTAAGCAAGAGGACATAGTAATATCAAATATGTATGCACCCAACACTGGAGCACCCAGATATATAAAGAAAATATTATTGGAGCTACAGAGAGATGAGTCCTAATACAATAATACCTGGAGACTTCAACATTCCACTTTCAGCATTGGGCAGATCTTCCAAACAGAAAATCAACAAAGAAATAATTGATGTCATCAGACGTAATTTGCACTATAGACCAAATAGATCTAATATATATTTACAGAACATTTCATCCAAGAGCTGCACAATACACATTTTTGTCTTGGCACATGGATTATTCTCAAGGACAGACCATTTATTAGGTCACAAGTCTTAAGATATTCAAATAATTGAAATTATATCAAGAATCTTCTATGACCACAAGGGAGTAAAACTAAAAGTTAATAACAACAGGAATTTTGAAAACTATAGAAATATATTGAAATTAAACACTATGCTCCTGAATGACCAGTAGGTCTATGAAGAAATCAAGAAGGAAACTGAAAAATTTCTGGAAACAAATGATAATGGAAACATGACATACCAAAACCTATAGAAAACAGGAAAAGAAGTACTAAAATGGAAGTTTATAACTATAAATACCTATATCAAAAAAGAAAAATAAAAGCCTTAAATGAACAATCTTACAATGAATCTTAAAGAACTATAAAAACAAGAGCAAAACAACCTCAAAATTATTAGAATAAAACAAATAATATAGGTAGGAGCAGAAATCAGTGAAATTAAAATGAAAACAACAAAGCAAGATTGATAAAATGAGAAGTTGATTTTTTGAAAAGTTAAACAAAATTTACAAACCTTTAGTCAGACTAAGAAAAATAGAGATAAGATCTAAATAAATAAAATCAGAAATGATAAAACAGGATATTATGACTGATACTGCAGAAATTCAAAGGATCATTAGTGGCTACTATGAGAAACAATATTCCAATAAATTGAAAAATCTAGAAGAAATGGACAAATTCCTAGATACACACAACCTACGAAGATTAAACCAAAAAGAAATTCAAAGTCTAAACAGACCAATAACAAGTTATGAGATTGAAGCTTTAATAAAAGGTCACCCAGTAGAGAAAATCCCAGGACCTGACTGCTTTACTGCTGAATTTTTCCAACTATCGATAGAAAAATTAAGATCCATCCTCCTCAGATTATTCACAAAATAGAAGAGGAGAGAACACTTCCAAACTCACTTTATAAAGACAGTATTAACATAATACAAAACTCATATAGACACATCAAAGAAAGAAAACCACTGACAAATATATCTGATAAAAATTGATGCATAAATTCTCAACACAATATTAGCAATCTGAATTCAATAATACATTAGAAAGATCATTCATAAACACCAAGTGGGATTTATTCTTGGGATGCAAGGATGGTATGGTTCAACATAGGCAAATAAAACAATTTGATGCATCATATCAACAAAATGAAGGATATAAACCATAGGATTATTTCATTTGAAGCTGAAAAATATCATTGAATAAAATTCAACTTTTCTTCATTATACAAACTCTCAAGTAACTGGTCTACAAGAAGCATTAGATAATAAAAACCATATACAACAGACCCACAACTAGTATCATACTGAATGGAGAAAAATTGAAAAGTTTTTCTCTAAGATTTAAAACACATGAGAATGCCCACTTTCACCACTGTTATTCGACATAGTACTGGAAGTTCTAGCTAGAGCAATTGGAGAAGAGAAAAAAATAAAGGACATTAAATTAGAAAAGGAAAAGTCTAATTATTCTTTGTAGATGATATAATCTTATATTTTGAAAAACCTAAAGACTCCACAGGAAAGCTATAAGAACGGATAAAAAAAATTTAATACAGTAGAAAGATACAAAATCAACATACAAAAAATCAGTAGCATTTCTATATAACAATAGTGAACAATGTAAAAAAATAAAAACTGTAATCCTATTTACAATTCCCAAATATAAATTAAATACCTATCAATTAGTTTAACCAAAGAAATAAAAGATTTCTATAATGAAATTATAAAGCACTGATAAAAAATTGAAGAAGACACTTGAATATGGAATAATATGCCATATTTACAAATTGGAAGAATCAATATTGTTAAAAAGTCCATACTACCCAAAGAAATCTACAAATTAAGTGCAATCCCTGTCCAAATATAAATGACATTCTTCAAAAATTTTTTTAAAAAGTGCTAAAATATATATGGAAACACAAAAGACCAAAAAAAGTCAGGGCTATTCTAAGCAAAAATAACAAAACTGGAGGAATCACATTTCTTGACATCAAATTATGCTACAGAGATATAGTAACTAAAACAGCATGGTACAGGCATAAAACAGACACATAAATAAATGGAACAAAATAGATAACCCAAAAACAAATTCACACACCCACAGTGAACTCATTTTTGACAGAGGTAGCAAGATAGAACTTACACTGGGAAAAAGATAGTCTCTTCAATAAATGTTGCTGGGAAAATCAGATATTTGTGTGCAGAATAATAAAACCAGACCCCTATTTATCATGATATACAAAAATAAAATCAAAATGAATTAAGTACTTAAACCTAAGACCTCAAACTATGAAACTACTACAAGAAAATTGATGAAACCCCCCAGGACATCAGTCTGGATAAAGATTTCTTGAGTAATACTACACAAGCAAAGACAACCAAAGTAAAAATGGACAAATGGAATCACATCAATTAAAAAACTTCTGCACAGCAAAGGATACAAGCAACAAAATGAGGAGACAATCCACAGAATGGGAGAAAATATTTGCAAACTACCCATCTGACCAAGGATTAAAAATCAGAATATAAAAGGAGTTCCACAAATCTGTAGAAGAAAATTTATAATCTTATAAATATTTTTTAGCTTTACCTCTGGTAAAGGTAGTGGTGAGCCAGAAAAGAGGTAGGGATGGTTAAAGAATAAACAAAAAGCAAGAAAAAGGTAATAAAAGATGGGGAAAAGATGTAAACAGATATTTCTCAAAAGAAGGTATACAAATGGCAAACAGGCACATAAAAAGGTGCTCAACATCACTGATCATCAGAGAAATGCAAATCCAAACCTGCAAAAAAAAATCTTCTCTCTCCAGTACAAATGGCTTATATCCAAAATACAGACAGTAACAAATGCTGTGGAGAAAAGGAAACCTTGTACACTGTTGATGGGAATGTAAATTAGTACAACCACTATGGAGAAGAGTTTGGAGGTTTCTTAAAAAAACAAATAGAACTACAAATGATCCAGCAATTCTATTGCTGGGTGTATACTCCCAAAAAACTAAATCAGTATATCAAAGAGATATGTGCACTTCTATGTTTGTTGAAGCACTGTTTACAAAAACTAAGATTTAGTAGCAGTCTAAGTGTCTGTCAACAGATAAATAGATAGAGAAAATTTGGTCATATACACAATAGAGTATTATTCATAAAAAGGAATGAGATCCAGTCATATCCAACAATATGGGGGAATCTGGGGATCATTATGTTAAGTAAAATAAGCCAATTAAAGAAAGACAAACATCACATGTTCTCACTTATTTTGGGGATTTAAAAATCAAAACAATTGAACTCACGGACATAGAGAGTCAAAGAATTGTTAGCCTCTGGTAAACGTAGTGGTGAGCCAGGAAAGTGGTAGGGATAGTTAAAGAATAAAAAACGCTAGAAGAAATTAATGAGACCTACTGTTTGATAGCACAATAGGGCAACTAACTTAAAAAGTGTAATTGGATCATTTGTAACACAAAAAATAAATGCTTGACAGGATGAATACCTCATTCCCCATGATGTCCTTATTTCATATTGCGTGCCTTTATCAAAACATCTAATGTACCTCAGATATATATACACCTACTATGTACCTACAAAAGTGTGTTAAAATAAAAACAATAGTAACAAAAATTAAAAAAATACAATATTTATAAAAAGTATAAGAATAATAGCACAAAACAGAAACAAAACTTCATAGGAGGGTTATTTTATAACATCAGAATTAAGCTATTATAAAACTGCTCAATATGCAAAAATTAAAATTAATATGGTAACTCTAGAGCAACCACTAAAAAATAACTTTTAAAACATACAGTGAGAAATAATTATTAAAGAAATGAACATGTTACACTAGAATATATTTACTTAAAGCAAAAGGAAACAGAAGAAAAGTTGAGAAAAAAAGACATGAGAGATTTAGAAAACAAAATGGGATAAAGCAAAACTAGTGCTCAAAGGAAAATTTACATAGACAAATATCTACCTCAGGAAAAGAAATCAAGCCAATAACCTAAATTTCCACCTTAAGACACTAGAACAAGAACAGAGAACGAATCTCAAAATAACAAGAAGAAAGAAACCAATATAGTTTAGAGCACAAGTTAATAAAATAGAGAATAGAAAAACAAAAGTGAAAATTTGTGAATTCAAAAGTTGATTCATCAAAAAGATTAACAAAATTGGCAGTCATTAGCTAGAGTTCCCCCCAAAAAAACCCCAAAACACAAAACAAAACAAAAGATAAGATTCAAATTATAAAAATTATAAATTAAATAACTAACATATCATTAAACTTGCAAAAATATAATGAATAATAAGGGAATACTATTAGCTATATACTAGCATACTATATAACTTAAATAAAAATCTCAAATTCTGAAAAAGTGCAAGTATCAAAACTAAGTCAAGAAGCAATTGACAATCGTGAAGAGACTTGAAAAAAGTAAGGAGATTGAATTAGTGATTAGAAAACCTTCTCCACACAAAAAAGCCCGGAACCAGATGGATTCACTAAAAAGTTATATCAAATATTTGAAGAATTAATATTAATCTTCACAAACTCTTCCATAATATAGAAAGGGAAGAACACCACTCAACTTACCCAATGAGACCAATCTTACCTACATCCTAAATCTTGACAAATACATGACAAGAATAGCTAATGTAGAACTAACATATTTTATGAATATAGACACCAAAATCATGAAATCTTCAAAAAATACTAGCAAACTTGCTATGCAGGAGACCAGAGTTCAATTCCTGATGGGGAGGCAAAAAAAAAAAAAAAAAAATTTAAAAACTAAATACAGCAATTTATTTAAAAGATTATACACCATTGCCAAATGAGGTTGATCCTAGGAAGGTAAGATTGGCCTAACATACAAAAATCAATTAATGTAATACACTACAACAGTAGAATAAAGAATACAACCATATGACCATCTCAACAGATGCAGAAAAATACTTGACCAAAACCAATACCTCTGCATAATTTATATTTTTTAAAAAACCTTAAACTGTGAATGGAAATACAATTTCTCAACTTGGTAAAATGTATCTATGAAAAACTCATAGCTGACAAAATTAACTCACAAGCAAAAGACTGAAGAAGATCAGGAATAAGACAAAAATGCCTTCTATTGTCACTTCTATTCAACGTTGTACTAGACGTTCTAGCTAAGGCAATAAGACAAGAACATATTTGTATTTCTATTTGCAGAAGACATAATCTTGTATATAGAAAAACAACTTCTCTATTAAAAAATTATTTTTTACGGGACAGAACAAGATGGCCAAATAGAAGCATCCGCCATTCATCCTCCCCACAGGAACACCAAAGTTAACAAGTATCTACACCAAAAAAGGAACCGCTATTAGAACCAAAAATCAGGTGAGCAATCTGTACCTGATTTTAACTTCATATCACTGAAAGAGGCACAAAGAAGGGTAGGAAAGTCAATCTTGAATTGCCATCACCACTCCTTCCCCACTCGGCAATAGCTGTGTGGCTCAGAGAGAGAATCTGTGCACATGAGGGAGGGAGAGCACACTAATCGCAACACTTTGCATTGGAACGCAGTGCTATTCTGTTGCAGTGAAAAGAAACACCAGTCAGAACTCAGCCAGTGCTCACAGAGGGAGCATTTATAGGAGCCCTAGCCAGGGGAAAATGGCCTATCTCAGCAGTCAGAGCTTAAGTTTCTGCAAGCCTAGCCACTGCACGCTAAAGCAGTTCGGGTCCTAAATAAAACTGAAATTCAGTCTAGGCCACAAAGACTGCAATTCCTAGGCAAGTCCTAGTTCTGTGCTGATCTCAGAGCCCGTGAACTTAAGGGGGCACATGACCTGTAAGGGCATTTCTGCTAAAAGAGAGGGAATGATTTAAAATAATTTATAAATATTACAAATAATGTTTTTTAAAAAAACTTGTCTTGCAACTTGGACACCAGCTCAGCCGCAGTAAAATTTGGCACCAGGAAGAGTTGGGTGATCTTCATTTTATGCACTGGCTCCTGGATGACATTTCTAGACATATCCTAGGCCAGAAGGAAATCAACTGAGAAAGGACCAAGTCTTGGCAACATTCATTATTTGCTGATAAAAGAGTCTTTTCAGCTGAATAATCAACAGTGAGGTCCAGGTAATGTAATCCATGTGTCTTGGTTGAGGCTCTGAGATGTGCTTCCTTCATGTGTGACTCAGCGCATTCCCAATAATGGTGGCTATGGGGAGAGACATCTTGTGCTTGAGAAAAGCAAAGAGAAAAGTAAAGGAGATTCTGTCTTGAAGCTTAGGTAACATCTTGGACTCAATGGGGTAAAGCATCAAGCAGGCTCTTGGGGGTTCCCAGTTCCAGGCCTTGGCTCTTGGGAAGCATTTCTGAACTTGCCCTAGGCCATAGGGGAGCCCATTGCTCTGAAGGGCGTGTTCCAGACCTGGAAGGATTCACCACAAGCTGACTGAACAGGTCTTGGGCCTTAAGTGAACATTTGTGGTAGCCCAGGATTACTTCCCATGAGCCTGGAGTGGTGGTGGCCATGGAAAGAGACTCCTCTGCCTGTAGAAAGGAGAATAGAGAGTGGAAAGGACTTAATCCTGGGCTTTACCTGTCAGGTCAGCCACAATAGACTAGAGAACTAAGTAAATTTCTAAAATTTCTGACTGTAGGCCATGGCTCCTAGACAGAATCTTTGGACCCACCCAGGGCCCAGGAGAACTTGCTGCTCTGAAGGGAAGGACATATGCCTGGCTAGCATTGGCACCTACTGATTATAGAGCCATAGTGCCTTGAGCAAACATAAGCAGTAGCCAGGTAGTGGTCAAAGGAGACATTGAGCAAGACCAAGTGCTATGCTCAGTTCAGGTTTGACCCAGATAGTCCCAGTAATGGTAGCCATAGGATTGCTTGTGTCAGTCTATCCCTGGCTCCAGGCAGCTCATCACAGAGGGAGAGCGACTTCATTTATTTGAAAAAAAAAAAAAAAAAAGTATGGGAAGAGAGTAAGGGTCTCTGCCTGGAAATCAAGAAAATTCTTCTGGATCTTATCCAAGTCCTGCAATGTAATATCTCAATGAGTCTGCAATACCCACCGTACTACTGAACTTGGGGTACTCCATGATGTGGATACATCTGTAGGGACTAAAAACTTAGATCACAAAACTCAGGTCCTTCCGAATACCTGGAAAGCCTTCTTGAAAACGATGGTATACTTAGGATTATCTTGGCTATATGGGCTCTTTTTTGGTTCCATATGAAATTTAAAGTAGTTTTTTCTAGTTCTGTGAAGAAAGTCAATGGTAGCTTCATGGTGATAGCATTGAATCTATAAATTATCTTGGGCAGTATGGCCATTTTCACAATATTGTTTCTTCCTAGCTGGAGGCACCATGCAACCTGACTTCAAACTATACTACAAGGCTACAGTAACCAAAACAGCATTGGTACTGGTACCAAAACAGATATATAAACCAATGGAACAGAACAGAGGCCTCAGAAATAATGGCACACATCTACAACCATCTGATCTTTGACAACCCTGATAAAAACAAGCAATAGAGAAAGGATTCTGACAGTCCAGGAGATTCTCTCTTGTGCCTGGCTCGGTGGGTCTCATCCCCACAGAGCCCAACAAGCTAAGATCCACTGGCTTGAAATTCTAGCTGCTACCACAGAAGTCTGAGGTCTACCTGGGATGCTCCAGCTTTGTGGGGGGAGGGGAATCCATCATTGCTGAGGCTTAAGTAGGCGGTTTTACCCTCACAGTGTAAACTAAGCTGTCGGGACGTTCAAACTGGACGGCGCCCACCTCAGCTCCCAGAGACAGAGCACCTGGGAGAAGGGATGGCTGTGGGCACAACTTCAGGAGACTTAAACATCCCTGCCTGACAGCTCTGAAGAGAGTAGTGGTTCTCCCGGCACAGTGTTCGAGCACAGATAAGGGACAGACTACCTCCTCAAGTGGGTCCCGGAACCCTTGTGTATCCAGACAGGGAGACACGTCCCAGTAGGGGCTGACAGACACCTCATACAGGAGAGCTCTGGCTGGTATCTGGCATGTGCCCCTCTGGGATGAAGCTTCCAGAGGTAGGAACAGGCAGCAATTTTTGTTGTTCTGCAGCCTGCACTGGTGAAACCCAGACAAACAGGGTCTGGAGTGGACCTCAAGCAAACTCCAGCAGGCCAGCAGCAGAGGGGCCTGACTGTTAAAAAGAAAACTAACAAATAGAAAGGTATAGTATCAACATCAACAATATCAAAGACAAAAGGTAAGTAAATCTGTGAAGATGGGGAGAAACCAGCACAAGAAGGCTGAAAATTCCAAAAACCAGAATCCCTCTTCTCCTCCAAAAGATCATAACTCCTCACCAGTAAGGGAATAAAAAGGGACAGAGAATGAGTTTGAAGAATTGACAGAAGTTGGCTTCAGTAGGTGGGTAATAACAAACTCCTCTGAGCTAAAGAATCATGTTCTAACCCAATGCAAGGAAGCTAACAACAATGAAAAGAAGTTAGACGAATTGCTAACTAGAATAACTAGCTTAGAGAAGAACATAAATGACCTGATGGAGCTGAAAATCACAGCACGAGAACTTCATGAAGCATACCCAAGTATCAATAGCTTAATTGATTAAGCGGAAGAAAGGATATTGGAGATTTAAGATCAACTCAATGAAATGAAGCAAGAAGACAAGATTAGAGAAAAAAGGAATGAAAATAAACAAAAAAAGCCTCCAAGAAATATAGGACTATAGGAAGAGACCAAATCTATGTTCGGTTGGCGTACCTGAAAGTGACGGTGAGAATGGAAACAAGTTGGAAAACACTCTTCAGGGTATTATCCAGGAGAACTTCCCCAACCTAGCAGGGCAGGCCAACATTCAAATTCAGGAAATACAGAGAACACCGCAAAGATATTCCTCAAGATGCGCAACCCTAGGACACATAATCATCGGATTCACCAAGGTTGAAATGAAGGCAAAAATGTTAAGCACAGCCAGAGAGAAAGGTCAGATTACCCACAAATGGAAGCCCATCAACCTACAGCAGATCTGTCTGGAGAAACCCTACAAGCCAGAAGAAAGTGGGGGCCAATATTCAACATCCTTAAAGAAAATAATTTTCAACCCATAATTTTATATTCAGCCAAACTAAGTTTCATAAGCAAAGGAGAAATAAAATCCTTTACATACAAGCAAATGCTGAGAGATTTTTTAACCAAAAGGTATGCCTTGCAAGAGCTCCTCAAGGGAACACTAAACATGGAAAGGAACCACCAGCACCAGCCACAGCCAAAAATTCCAAATTGTACCATCGAGGCTATGAAGAAACTACATCAACTAACAGGCGAAATAACCAGCTAGCATCATAATGACAGGATCAGATTCACACATAACAATATTTACCTTAAAGGTAAATGAGCTAAATGCCCCAATTAAAAGACACAGACTGGCAAATTGGATAAAAAGTCAAAAGGCTTTGATGTGCTGTATTCAGCAGACCCATCTCATGTACAAAGATACACATAGGCTCAAAATAAAGGGATGGAGGAAGATTAACGAAGCAAATGGAAAGCGAAAGGCAGGGGCTGCAATCCTAGTCTCTCATAAAACAAACTTTAAACCAACAAAGATCAAAAGAGAAAATGAAGGGGAGTACAAAATGGTAAAAAGATCAATGCAACAAGAAGAGCTAACTGTCCTAAATATATATGCACCCAATACAGGAGCACCCAGATTCATAAAGCAAGTTCTTAAAGACCTACAAAGAGACTTAGACTCCCACACAATAATAATGATAGACTTTAACACCCCACTGTCAATATTAGACTGTTCTATGAGACAGAAAATTAACAGGGATATCCAGGGCTTGAACTCAGCTTGGAACCAAGCGGACCTAATAGACATCTACAGAACTTTCCACCCCAAATCAACAGAATATAGAATCTTCTCAGCACTACATCAGACTTGTTCTAAAACTGACCACATAACTGGAAGTAAAACACTCCTCAGCAAATGTAAAATAATGGAAATCATAACAAACAGGCTCTCAGACCACAGTGCAATAAAATTAGAACTCAGGATTAAGAAACTCACTCAAAACCACACTACTACATGGAAACTGAACAACCTGCTCCTGAATGACTACTGGGTAAATAATGAAATGAAGGCAGAAATAAAGATGTTCTTTGAAACCAGTGGAACAAACACACAACATACCACAAGAAAAAGCAGGAATGTTCTAAAGAGAAAGCAGGAAAGATCTAAAATCAACATCCTAACATCAAAATTAAAAGAAATAGAGAAGCCAAAAGCTAGCATAAGAAAAGAAATAACTAAGATCAGGAGAAAACCGAGGTAATAGAGACACGAAAAACCCTTAAAAAAATCAGTGAATCCAGGAACTGTTTTGTTTTTTTTTTTTAAAGATCAACAAAATAGATAAACCACTAGACAGACTAATAAAGAAGAAAAGAGAGAAGAATCAAATAGACGCAATAAAAAATGATAAAGGAGATATCACCACCAATCCCACAGAAATAGAAACTACCTTCAGAGAATACCATAAACACCACTATGAAAATAAACTAGAAAATCTAGAAGAAATGGACACATTCCTGGACACATACACCCTCCCAAGACTAAACCAGGAAGAAGTGAAATTCCTGAATAGGCCAAAAACAGGTTCTGAAATTGAGACAGTAATTAATAGCCTACCAACCCAAAAAAAGCCCATCAAGTGAGGGGTTCACAGACAAATTCTATTGGAGGTACAAAGAGGAGCTGGTACCGTTCTTTCTGAACGTATTTCAAACAGTAGAAAAAGAAGGACTCCTTTTTTTTTTTTTTTCCAGTATCTACTTTTTAATTTTGTATACCTATACTAGGTTAGTTTTCATTAGTTTTTTTGTTTTTATTTTTTATTTTATTTATATTTTTATTTATTTTTATTTTATTATTATTATACTTTAAGTTTTAGGGTACATGTGCACAATGTGCAGGTTAGTTACATATGTATACATGTGCCACGCTGGTGTGCTCCACCCATTAACTCGTCTTTTAGCATTAGGTATATCTCCTAATGCTATCCCTCCCCCCTCCCCACACCCCACAACAGTCCCCAGAGTGTGATGTTCCCCTTCCTGTGCCCATGTGTTCTCATTGTTCAATTCCCACCTATGAGTGAAAAAAAAAAAAAAAAAAGAAAGAAAAAAGAAGGACTCTCCAAAACTCATTTTATGAGGCTGGAATCATCCTGAAACCAAAACCTGGCAGAGACACACACAAAAGAAAACAAAGTTTTAGGCCAAAAGCCCTGATGAACATCAGTGCAGAAATCTTCAGTAAAATACCGGCAAACCTAAACCAGCAGCACATCAAAAAGCTTATCCACCATGATCAAGTCAGCGTCATCCCTGGGATGCAAGGCTGGTTCAACATACACAAATCAATAAATGTAATCCATCACGTAAACAGAACCAATGACAAAAAAAACACATGATTGTCTCAATTACAGAGAAAAAGCCTTTGATAAAATTCAACACTCCTTCATGCTAAAAGCTCTTAATAAACTGGTTATTGATGGAACATATCTCAAAATAATAAGCTATTTATGCTATTTATGACAAACACATAACCAACATTACACTGAATGGGCAAAAGCTGAAAGTATTCCCTTTAGAAACCAGCACAAGACAAGGATCCCCTCTCTCACCGCTCCTATTCAACATATTATTGGAAGTTCTGAAAATGGCAATCTGGCAAGAGAAAGAAATAAAGGGTATTCAAATAGGAAAAGAGGAAGTCAAATTGTCTCTGTTTGCAGATGACATGATTGTATATTTAGGAAACCCCATCATCTGAGCCCGAAATCTCCTTAAGCTGATAAGCAACTTCAGCAAAGTCTCAGGATACAAAATCAACGTGCAAAAATTACAGGCATTCCTATAGACCAATAATGGACAAACAGAGAGCCAAATCATGAGTGAATTCCCAATCACAATTGCTACAAAGATAATAAAATACCTAGGAATACAATATACAAGAAATGTGAAGGACCTCTTCGAGGAGAACTACAAATCACTGCTCAAGGAAATAAGAGAGGACACAAACAAATAGAAAAGCATTCCATACGCATGGATAAGAAGAATCAATATCATGAAAATGGCCATACTGCCCAAAGTAATTTATAGATTCAATGCTATCGCCATCAATCTGCAATTGCCTTTTTCACAGAAATGGAAAAAAAAGACTTTAAATTTCATATGGAACCAAAAAAGAGCCCGCATAGCCAAGACAACCCTGAGCAAAAAGAACAAAGCTGGAAGCATCATGCTATCTGACTTCAAGCTATGCTGCAAGGCTACAGTAACAGCATGGTGCTGGTACCAAAATAGATATATAGACAAATGGAACAGAATAGAGGCCTCAGAAATAACATCACACATCTACAACCATCTGATCTTTGACAAACCTGACAAAAACAAGCAATGGGGCAAGGATTCCCTATTTAATAAATGGTTCTGGGAAAACTGGCTAGCCATATGCAGAAAGCTGATACTGGATCCCTTCCTTACACCTTACACAAAAATTAACACAAGATGGATTAAAGACTTAAATGTGAGACCTAAAAAGCATAAAAACTCTGGGAGAAAACCTAGGCAATACCATTCAGGACATAGGCATAGGCAGAGACTTCATGACTAAAACACCAAAAGTAATAGCAACAAAAGCCAAAATAGAAAAATCAGATCTTATTAAACTAAGGGGCTCTGCACGGTGAAAGAAACTATAATCAAAGTGAACAGGGAACCTACAAAATGGGAGAAAATTTTTGCAATCTATCCATGTGGCAAAGGACTAACATGCAGAATCTATAAAGAACTTAAATTTACATGAAAAAACAATCCCATCAAAAAGTGGGCAAAGTTTATGAACAGACACTTCTCAAAAGAAGATTTTCATGCGGCCAACAAACATATGAAAAGATGCTCATCATCACTGGTCATTAGAGAAATGCAAACTAAAACCACAATGAGATACCATCTCACACCAGTTAGAATGGTGATCATTAAAAAGTCAAGAAACAACAGATGCTGGAGAGGATGTGGAGAAATAGGAATGCTTTTACACTGTTGGTGGGAGTGTAAATTAGTTCAACCATTGTGGAAGACAGTGTGGCAATTCCTTAAGGATCTAGAACTACAAATACAATTTGACCCAGCAATCTCATTACTGGGTATATACCCAAAGGATTATAAATTATCCTACTATAAAGACACATGCACACTTATGTTTATTGTGGCACTATTCACAATAGCAAAGACTTGGAACCAACCCAAATGTCCATCAATGATAGGCTGGAGAAAGAAACTGTGGCACATATATACCATGGAATACTATGCAGCCATAAAAAAATAATGATTTCCTGTCCTTTGCAGGGATATGGATCAAGCTAGAAACGATCATTCTCAGCAAAGTAACACAAAAAGAGAAAACCAAAGACTACATGTTCTCACACATAAGTGAGATTTGAACAATGAAAACACATGGACACAGTGAGGGGAACATCACACACCTGGTCCTGTCAGGGAGTGGGAAGATGTGGGAGGGATAGCATCAGGAGAAATACCTAATGTAGATGACGGGTTCATGGGTGTAGCAAACCACCATGGCACATGTATACCTATGTAACAAACCTGCAGGGTATGCACATGTACCCCAGGACTTAAAGTATAATGATAAAAAAGAAAAAAAAATCAAATGAAAATGAATTATAGTCTTTTTTATTATCATTATTATACTTTAAGTTTTAGGGTACATGTGCACAATGTGCAGGTTAGTTACATACGTATACATGTGCCATACTGGTGTGCTGCACCCATTAACTCATCATTTAGCATTAGGTATATCTCCTAAAGCTATCTCTCCCCTCTCCCCCCACCCCACAACAGGCCCCAGAGTGTGATGTTCCCCTTCCTGTGTCCATGTGTTCTCATTGTTCAATTCCCACATATGAGTGAGAATATGCGGTGTTTGGTTTTTTGTTCTTGCGATAGTTTACTGAGAATGATGATTTCCAATTTCATCCATGTCCCTACAAAGGACATGAACTCATCATTTTTTAGGGCTGCATAGTATTCCATGGTGTATATGTGTCACATTTTCTTAATCCAGTCTATCATTGTTGGACATTTGGGTTGGTTCCAAGTCTTTGCTATAGTGAATAATGCCACAATAAACATAAGTGTGCATGTGTCTCTATAGCAGCATGATTTATAGTCCTTTGGGTATATACCCAGTAGTGGGATGGCTGGGTCAAATGGTATTTCTAGTTCTAGATCCCTGAGGAATTGCCACACTGACTTCCACAAGGGTTGAACTTGTTTACCATCCCACCAACAGTGTAAAAGTGTCCCTATTTCTCCACATCCTCTCCAGCACCTTTTGTTTCCTGACTTTTTAATGATTGCCACTGTAACTGGTGTGAGATGGTATCTCATTGTGGCTTTGATTTGCATTTCTCTGATGGCCAGTGATGGTGAGCATTTTTTCATGTGTTTTTTGGCTGCATAAATGTCTTCTTTTCAGAAGCATCTGTTTATGTCCTTTGCCCACTTTTTGATGGGGTTGTTTGTTTTTTTCTTGTAAATTTGTTTGAGTTCATGGTAGATTCTGGATATTAGCTCTTTGTCAGATAAGTAGGTTGCGAAAATTTTCTCCCATTTTGTAGGTTGCCTGTCTGAAATTGTGGCAATAATCACTAGCTTACCAACCAAAAAGAGTCCAGGACCAGATAGATTCACAGCCGAATTCTACCCGAGGTACAAGGAGGAACTGATACCATTCCTTCTGAAAGTATTCCAGTCAATAGAAAAAGAGGGAATCCTCCCTAATTCATTTTATGAGGCCAGCATCATTCTGATACCAAAGCTGGACAGAGACAAAACTAAAAAAGAGAATTTTAGACGAACATCCTTGACGAATATTGATGCAAAAATCCTCAATAAAATACTGGCAAACCAAATCCAGCAGCATATCAAAAAGCTTATCGACCATGATCAAGTGGGCTTCATCCCTGGTTTGCAAGGCTGATTCAAAATATGCAAATCAAAAAATGTAATGCAGCATATAAACAGAACCAAAGACAAAAACCACATGATCATCTCAATAGATGCAGAAAAGGCCTTTGACAAAATTCAACAACACTTCGTGCTAAAAACTCTCAATAAATTAGGTATTGATGGGATGTATCTCAAAATAATAAGAGCTATCTATGACAAACCCACAGCCAATATCATACTGAATGGGCAAAAACTGGAAGCATTCCCTTTGAAAACTGGCACAAGACAGGGATGCCCTCTCTCACCACTCCTATTCAACATAGTTTTGGAAGTTCTGGTCAGGGCAATCAGGCAGGAGAAGGAAATCAAAGGTATTCAATTAAGAAAAGAGGAAGTCAAATTGTCCCTGTTTGCAGATGACATGATTGTATATCTAGAAAACCCCATCATCTCAGCCCAAAATCTCCTTAAGCTGATAAGCAACTTCAGCATAGTCTCAGGATACAAAATCAATGTACAAAAATCACAAGCATTCTTATACACCAATAACAGACAAACAGAGAGCCAAATCATGAGTGAACTCCCATTCACAATTGCTTCAAGGAGAATAAAATACCTAGGAATCCAACTTACAAGGGACGTGAAGGACCTTTTCAAGGAGAACTACAAACCACTGCTCAATGAAAAAAAAGAGGATACAAACAAATGGAAGAACATTCCATGCTCATGGGTAGGAAGAACCAATATCATGAAAATGGCCAAACTGCCCAAGGTAATTTAGAGATTCAATGCCATCCCCATCAAGCTCCCAATGACTTTCTTCACAGATTGGAAAAAACTACTTTAAAGTTCATATGGAACCAAAAAAGAGCCCACATTGCCAAGTCAATCCTAAGCCAAAAGAACAAAGCTGGAGGCATCACGCTACCTGACTTCAAACTATACTACAAGGCTACAGTAAGCAAAACAGCATGGTACTGTTACAAAAACAGGGATATAGATCAATGGAACAGAAGGGAGCCCTCAGAAATAATGCCGCATATCTACAACTATCTGATCTTTGACAAACCTGAGGAAAAAAAGCAATGGGGAAAGGATTCCCTATTTAATAAATGGTGCTGGGAAAACTGGCTAGCCTTACATAGAAAACTGAAACTAGATCCCTTCCTTACACCTTATACAAAAATTAATTCAAGATGGATTAAAGACTTAAAAGTTAGACCTAAAACCATAAAAACCCTAGAAGAAAACCTAGGCATTACCATTCAGAACATAGGCATGGGCAAGGACTTCATGTCTAAAACACCAAAAGCAATGGCAACAAAAGCCAAAATAGACAAATGGGATCTAATTAAACTAAAGAGCTTCTGCACAGCAAAAGAAACTCGCATTAGAGTGAAAATGAATTATAGTCTTAAATCTAGGTCGTCAAACTGTGAATCTACCAAAATAAAACTTTGGGAAAACTCTCCAGGATATTGGACTGAGAAAAGATTTCTTGAGTAACATTCCAGAAGCACAGACAACCAAAGGAACATGGACAAATAGAATCACATCAAGTTAAAAAGCTTCAACACAACAAAGGATACAATCAACAAAGTGAAGGGACAACCCACAGAACGGGAGAAAGTATTTGCAAACTACCCATCTGACAAGGGGTTGATAAGCAGAATATAAAAGACGTTCAAACAACTCTATAGGAGAAAACAAGCTAACAATCTAATTAAAAGGGATGAAAGGTCAGAATAGGCATTTCTCAAAAGAAGACATACAACTGGCTAATAGACGTATAAAAACATATTCAACATTATTGATCATCAGAGAAATGCAAATCAAAACTACAAGAAGTTATCATCTCACCCCAGTTAAAATGACTTTTATCCAAATTATAGGCAGTAACTAATCCTGACAAGGTTGTTATGAAAGAAAGTCCTTGAACTCTGTTAGTGGAAATGTAAATTAGTACAATCATTATGGAGAACAGTTTGGAGATTTCTCAAGGAACTAAAAAATAGAGGTACCATATGATCCAGCAATCCCACTTTTATGTATATACCCAAAAGAAAGAAAATTATTGTATCAAAATGATATCTGGGAGCTCATTTACGGCAGTACTACTCACAATATTCAAGATTTGGAAGCAACCTAAATGTCTATCAACAAATGAAGAAGGAAAATGTGGTACATATAAACAACGGAGTACTCTTCAGCCATAAAAATAATAAAATCCAGCCACTTGCATCCACATAGATGTAATTAGAGGTCAATTTTTTAAGTGAAATAAACTAAGCACAGAAAGGACAAACCACATAGACTCACTTATTTGTGGGAGCTCGATATTAAAACAATTGAACCTATGGAGATAGAGCAAGAATGATGGTTACCAGAGGCTAAGAAGGGTAATGGGAGATGTTGAAAAATTGAGATGGTTAATAGGTACAAAAAAAGTAGGATGAATGAATAAGATCTTGTATTTGATAGCACAACAGGGTGACTATACTCAATAATCATTTAACGGTACTTTTTAAATTTTTATATTATTTCAATAGATTTTGGGGTACAGTGGCTTTTGTTAACGTGGATAAGTTCTTTAGTGATGATTCTGAGATTTTGGTGCATCCATCACCTGAGCAGTGTACACTGTACCCAATATGTAGTATTTTATCCATCATCCTCTCTCCTACCCTTCCCCTCAAGTACCCAAAGTCCATTTTATTTTTCTCATGCCTCTGCAGTCTCACAGCTTATCTCCCACTTACAAGTGAGAACATACAATATTTGTTTTTCCATTCCTGAATTACTTACTAGGAATAATGACCTTCAACTCTATCCAAGTTGCTGAAAAGGCCATTATTTCATTCTGTTTTATGGCTGAGCAGTGTTCTCTGGTGTATATATACCACATTTTCTTTATCCACTCATTGGTTGATGGGCATTTAAGTTGGTTCTATATTTTTGCAATTGTGAATAGTGCTGCTATAAATATGCATGAGCTTGTGGATTTTTCTTTTCTTTTTTAAAAATTTAATTTAATTTTAATTTCTGAGATACATGTGCAGGATGTGCAGGTTTTTTACATAGGTAAATGTGTGCATGGTGGTTTGCTGCACCTATCAACCTATCACCCATGCATTAAGCCTGCATGTGGCTTTTACATATAATGACTTCTTTTACTTGGGTAGATACCCAGTAGTGGGATTGCAGAATAGTAGTTCTGCTTTTAGTCCCCTAAGAAATCTCCATACTATTTTCCATAGTGGCTGTACTATTTTGCACTCCCATCAGCAGTGTAAAAGTGTTCCATTTACACCAAACCAGCATTTATTATTTTTTATTTTTAAGTTATGGTCATTCTTTCAGGAGAAAGGGGGTGACTTATTGTGGTTTTAATTTGCATTTCCCTGATAATTAGTAATATTGAGCATTTTTCCTATATTTGTTGCATTTCTATCTTCTTTTAAGAATTCTCTATACATAATTTTGCCCAAATTTGATGGAATCATTTGTTGTTGTTTTTTTCTTGTTGATTTGAGTTCTTTGTAGATTATCAATACTAGTCCTCTGTCAGTTGTGTAGTTTGCAAAGATTTTTTTTCCATTCTGTGGGTTGTCTGTTTACTCTGATGATTATTTATTTTGATGTGCAGAAGCTTTGTAATGAATTAGGTCTGCTTTAATTATTATTGTTTTTGTTGTATTTGCTTTTGGGATCATAGTCATGAATTCTTTGCCTAAGCCAATGTCTACAAGAGTTTTTCAAATGTTATCTTCTAGAGTTTTTATGATTTCTGGTCTTAGATTTAAGTCTTTTATCCACTTTTGGTTATTTTTTATAAGGCAAAAGATGAAGATCAAGTTTTATTCTTTTACATGTGACTTACCAATTTTACCAACAAAATTTATTGAATAGGGTGTCACTTCTCCACTTCAAGTTTTTGTTTGCTTTCTCAAAAATCAGTTGGCTGTATTTGGCTTTATTTCTAGTCTCACTATTCTGTTCCATTGGTATATGTGCCTATTTTATACCAATACTGTGCTATTATGATGATTATAGCCTTGTTGTATAGTTTGAAGTCAGGTAATGTGATGCCTCCAGATTTGTTCCTTTTGCTTAGTATTGCTTTGGATATGTGGGCTCTTTTTTGGTTCCATATGAATTTTAGGATTTTTTTCTGGTTCTGTGAAGAATAATAATGGTATTTCCATGGGAATTTTATTCAATTTCTAGTTTGCTCTTGGCAGTATGGTCACTTTCACAATATTGACTTTACCCTTTCATGAGCATGGGATGTGTTTCTCTTTGTTTGTGTCATCTATAATTTCTTTCAGCAGTGTTTTGTAGTGCTCCTTGTAGAGATTTTTCACCTCCTTTGTTAGGTATACTCCAAAATATTTTAAATTTTTGCCACTGTTGTAAAAGGAATTCAGTACTTGATCTGATTCTCAGCTTGATTGTTGCTTGTGTATACCAGTGTTAATAATTTGTGAACATTCAATTTGTATCCTGACAATTTACAGAATTCATTTATCAGATCTAAACACTTTTGGATGCGTCATAAAGTTTTCTTAGTATACAATTATTTCCTTTATTATTATTATTATTATTATACTTTAAGTTTTAGGGTACATGTGCACAACGTGCAAGATTGTTACATATGTATATAAGTGCCATGTTGATGTGCTGCACCCATTAACTCCTCATTTAGCATTAGGTATATCTCCTAAAGCTATTTCTCCCCACTCCCCCCATCCCACAACAGTCCCCAGTGTGTGATGTTCCCCTTCCTGTGTCCATGTGTTCTCATTGTTCAATTTCCACCTATGAGTGAGAACATGCGGTGTTTGGTTTTTTGTCCTTGCGATAGTTTGCTGAGAATGATGGTTTCCAGCTTCATCCATGTCCGTACAAAGGACATGAACTCATCCTTTTTTATTGCTGCATAGTCTTCCATGGTGTATATCTGCCACATTTTCTTAATCCAGTCTATCATTGTTGGATATTTGGGTTGGTTCCCAGTCTTTGCTATTGTGAATAATGCCGCAATAAACATACGTGTGCCTGTGTCTTTATAGCAGCAAGATGTATAACCCTTTCATTATATACCCACTAATGGGATGGCTGGGTCAAATGGAATTTCTAGTTCTAGATCCCTGAGGAATAGCCACACTGACTTCCACAATGGTTGAACTCGTTTAAAGTCCCACCAACAGTGTAAAAGTGTTTTTATTTCTCCATATCCTTCCCAGCACCTGTTGTTTCCTGACTTTGTAATGATTGCCATTCTAACTGCTGTGAGATGATATCTCATTGTGGTTTGATTTGCATTGCTCTGATGGCCAGTGATGATGAACATTTTTTCATGTGTTTTTTGGCTGCATAAATGTCTTCTTTTGAGAAACGTCTGTTCATATCCTTCGCCCACTTTTTTATGGAGTTGTTTGTTTTTTTCTTGTAAATTTGTTGGAGTTCATTGTAGATTCTGCATATTAGCCCTTTGTCAGATGAGTAGATTGTGAAAATTTTCTCCCATTCTGTAGGTTGCCTGTTCACTCTGATGATGGTTTCTTTTGCCATGCAGAAGCTATTTAGTTTAATTAGATCCCATTTGTCAATTTTGGCTTTTGTTGCCATTGCTTTTGGTGTTTTAGACATGAAGTCCTCGCCCATGCCTATGTCCCGAATGGTATTGCCTAGGTTTTCTTCTAGGGTTTTTATGGTTTTAAGTCTAACATGTAAGTCTTTATTCCATCATGAATTAATTTTTGTATAAGGTGTAAGGAAGGGATCCAGTTTCAGCTTTCTACATATGGCTAGCCAGTTTTCCCGGCATGAATTTATTAAATAGGGAATCCTTTCCCCATTACTTGTTTTTGTCAGGCTTGTCAAAGATCAGATAGTTGTAGATATGCAGCATTATTTCTGAGGGCTCTGTTCTGTTCCATTGGTCTATATCTCTGTTTTGGTACGAGCACCATGCTGTTTTGGTTACTGTAGCCTTGTAGCATAGTTTGAAGTTAAGTAGTGTGATGCCTCCAGCTTTGTTCTTTTGGCTTAGGATTGACTTGGCGATATGGGCTCTTTTTTGATTCCATATGAACTTTAAAGTAGTTTTTTCCAATTCTGTGAAGAAAGTGATTGGTAGCTTGATGGGGACGGCATTGAATCTATAAATTACCTTGTCAGTATGGCCATTTTCATGATATTGATTCTTCCTACCCATGAGCATGGTATGTTCTTCCATTTGTTTGTATCCTCTTTTATTTCATTGAGCAGTAGTTTGTAGTTCTCCTTGAAAAGGTCCTTCACGTCCCTTATAAGTTGGATTCCTAGGTATTTTATTCTCTTTGAAGCAATTGTGAATGGGAGTTCACTCATGATTTCACTCTCTGTGTGTCTGTTATTGGTGTACAAGAATGCTTTTGATTTTTGTACATTGATTTTGTATCCAGAGATTTTCTAAAATTGCTTGTCAGCTTAAGGAGATTTTGGGCTGAGACAATGGGGTTTTCTAGATATACAATCATGTCATCTGCCAACAGGGACAATTTGACTTCCTTTTTTCCTAATTGAATACCCTTTATTTCCTTCTCCTGACTAATTGCCCTGACCAGAACTTCCAACACTATGTTGAATAGGAGTGGTGAGGGAGGGCATCCCTGTCTTGTGCCAGTTTTCAAAGGGAATGCTTCCAGTTTTTGCCCATTCAGTATGATATTGGCTGTGGGTTTGTCATAGACAGCTCTTATTATTTTGAGATATGTCCCATCAATACCTAATTTATTGAGAGTTTTTAGCATGAAGGGTTTTTGAGTTTTGTCAAAGGTCTTTTCTGCATCTATTGAGATAATCATGTGGTTTTTGTCTTTGGTTCTGTGTATATGCTGGATTACGTTTATTGATTTGCATATATTGAACCAGCCTTGCATCCCAGGGATGAAGCCTACTTGATCATGGGGGATAAGCTTTTTGATGTGTTGCTGGATTTGGTTTGCCAGTATTTTATTGAGGATTTTTGCATCAATGTTCATCAAGGATATGCGTCTGAAATTCTCTTTTTTTGTTGTGTCTCAGCCAGGCTTTGGTATCAGGATTCCAAAATTGACCACATAGTTGGAAGTAAAGCACTCCTCAGCAAATGTAAAAGAACAGAAATTATAACAAACTGTCTCTCAGACCACAGTGCAATCAAACTAGAACTCAGGATTAAGAAACTCACTCAAAACCACTCAACTACATGGAAACTGATCAACCTGATCCTGAATGACTACTGGGTACATAACGAAGTGAAGGCAGAAATTAAGATGTTCTTTGAAACCAACGAGAACAAAGACACAACATACCAGAATCTCTGGGACATATTCAAGGCAGTGTGTAGAGGGAAATTTATAGCACTAAATGCCCACAAGAGAAAGCAGGAAAGATCCAAAATTGACACCCTAATATCAGAATTAAAAGAACTAGAAAAGCAAGCGCAAACACATTCAACAGCTAGCAGAAGGCAAGAAATAACTAAAATCAGAGCAGAACTGAAGGAAATAGAGAAACAAAAAACCCTTCAAAAAATCAATGAATCCAGGAGCTGGTTTTTTGAAAAGATCAACAAAATTGTTAGACCGCTGGCAAGTCTAATAAAGAAGAAAAGAGAGAAGAATCAAATAGAAGCAATAAAAAATGACAAAGGAGATATCACCACCGATCCCACAGAAATGCAAACTACCATCAGAGAATACTATAAACACCTCTATGCAAATATACTAGAAAATCTAGAAGAAATGGGTAAATTCCTCGACACATACACTCTCCCACGACTGAACCAGGAAGAAGTTGAATCTCTGAAAAGACCAATAACAGGCTCTGAAATTGAGGCAATAATTAATAGCTTACCAACCAAAAAAAGCCCAGGAGCAGATGGATTCACAGCTGAATTCTACCAGAGATACAAGGAGGAGCTGGTACCATTCCTTCTGAAACTATTCCAATCAATAGAAAAAGTGGGAATCCTCCCTAACTCATTTTATGAGGCCAGTATACGATTATTTCATCAGTGACTAGCAAAGTTTGTTCCTCTTTTCCAGTTTAGATGCCCATTATGTCTTTCTTTTGTCTCACTGCTCTGGCTAGGATTTCCAGTATTACGTTAAATAGAAGTGGTGAAAGTGGGCATCCTTTTGCTCTTCCTCTTCTCAGGATAAATGTTTTAAACATTTTCCCATTAAGTATAAGGTTAGCTGTGGGTTTGTCATTGATAACTTTTACTACTTTGATGTATGTCTCTTCCATGCTAATTTTGTTGAGGCTTTTTATCAAACAGGATGCTGGAATTGTAAAAGGCTTTTTCTGCGTCTATTAAGATAAACATATAATTTTTGTTTTTAATTCAATTTATGTGATGTATTACATTTATTGACTTGCATATATTAAACCATACCTGTATCCCTGGTATGAAACCCATTTGATCATGGTGTATTATCTTTTTTATATGCTGTTGGATTCAATTAGCTAGTATTTTGTTGAGGATTTCTACATCTTTGTTCATCAGGGATGTTGGTCTGTAGTTTTCTTTTTTTGTTATGTCCTTTCCTGTTTTGGCATTAGGGTGATGCTAGCTTCATACGATAATTTACGGAGAATTCCTGCTTTCTCTCTATCAGTTGGAATAGTTGTAGTAGGATTAGTACCAGTTCTTCTTTGAATGTCTTATAGAATTCAGCTGGGAATCCATCTGGTCCTGGATTTTTGTTGTTGTTGTTGACAATGTTTTTCTGTTACTGGTACAATCTTGCTACTTATTTTTGGTCTGTTCAAAGTTGCTATTTCTTCCGAATTTAATCTAAGAGGGTTGTATATTTCCAGGAATTTACTTATCTTCTCTAGACTAGAAATAGTTTGAGTGTGTAAAGGTGTTCATAGCAGCCTTGAATGGTCTTTTGTATTTCTGAAGTATTGGCTGTAATATCTCCCATTTCATTTCTAATTGAGCTTGTTTGCATCTTCTCTCTCCTTTTCTTGGTTAATCTTGCTAATGGTCTATCAATTTTCTTTATCTTTTCAAAGAACTGGCTTTTTATTTATCTTTTGTAGTATTTGTTTCAATTTCATTTCATTCTGTTCAGATCTTTTTTTTTTTATTTCTGCTTTGTTTGAGTTTAGTTTGTTCTTTTTTCTCTAGTTCTTTGAGGTGTGAACTCAGATTGTATATTTGTGCTCTTTCAGACTTTTTAATGTAGGCATTTAATGTAGATATTTAATGGCAGGTACTTTCCTCTTAGCATGTAATTTCCTGCTTCTGCTATATCCCCAAGGTTTTAATAAGTTGTGTCACTATTTTCATTCAGTTCACAGAATTTTTTAATTCACATTTTGATTTCCTTATTAACCCCCAAATCATTCAAAACCAGATTATTTAGTTTCCATGTATGTGTATAGTTTTGAGCATTCCTTTTAGAGTTAATTTTCAGTTTTATTCCACTGTGGGCTTAGAAAATATTTGATAAGATGTTGATTTTCTTAAATTTATTGAGACTTTCTTTGCCTATCACCTGGTCTATCTTGAAAAATGTTCCATGTGCTGAAGAGAGGAATGTATATTCTGCAGTTTTTGGGTAGATGTTCTGAAAATGTCTTTTAAGTTCATTTGTTTTAAGGTGTAGTTTAAGTCCATTGTTTCTTTGTTGACATTCTATCTTGATGACCTGTCTAGTGCTGTCAATAAAGTATTAAATTATCCCAATATTATTGTGTTTCCATCTATCTCATTTCTTAGGTCTGGCAGTAATTATTTTATGAATTTGGAAGCATCAGTGTTAGATGCATATATATTTAATATTGTAATATCTTTCTGTTGGACTAATTCTTTTATCATTATATAATGTCCTCTTGTTTGCTGTTGCTGTTTAAAGTCTGTTTTGCTTACATAATAATAGTTATTCTGGTTTTGTTTTGGTTTCCATTTGAATGAAATATCTTTTTTTACCCCTTTACCATAAGTTTATGTGAGTCCTTATATGTTAGATGAGTCTCTTGAAGACAGCAGATACTCGATTGATGGATTCTTGTCCATTCTGCCATTCTGTATCTTTTAAGTGCAGTGTTTAGGTCATTGACATTCAATATTAGTATTGAGATGTGAAGTACTGTTCTATTTATTATGTTATTATTGTCTACATACATTTTTTTTATTGTGTTACTGTTTTATAATTCCTGTAAGATTTATGTGCTAAGGAGGTTCTACTTTGCTGGATTTTGAGGTTTTCTTCCAAGATTTAGAATTCCTTTTCTCATATTTTGCAAATTCTCTCAACATTTGTTTGTCTGAAAAAAAATGGATAACCCCTTTTTATTTATGAGGCTCAGTTTTGCTAGATACGAAATTATTGATTGGCAATTATTTTGTTTAAGAAGGCTAAAGACAGAACCCCAATCCCTTCTGGCTTTTAAGGTTTCTGCTGATAAATATACTATTAACCTGACAGGGATTTTTAATAGGTTACCAGATGCTTTTGTCTCACAGCTCTTAAGATTCTTTTCTTCAACTTGACTTTAGATAAACTGATGACTGTGTGATTGATGATGATCATTTTGGGTTGAGTTTCAAAGGAGTTCTTTGAGCTTCTTGTATTTAGATGTCTAGATCTTTAGCAAGGCCAGGGAAGATTTCCTCAATTATTCCCTCAACTAAGTTTTACAAATTTTCAAATGTCTCTTCTTTCTCAGAAACACCAATTATTCTTAAGTTTGGCTCTTTAACATAATTCCATATTTCTTGGAGACTTTATTAAATTTTTATTATTTTTTCTTTGACTTTGTCTAATTGGGTTAACTTGAAAACCTTTTCTTCTAGAGCTGAAGGTCTTTCTTCTACTTCTTCCAGCCTATTGTTGAAACTTTCTACTGCATTTTGTATTTCCCTAAGTGTACTTTTTATTTTCAGAAGTTATGATGGTTTTTTATCTTTATATATATTCCTCTGGAAAATTTTTCATCTATAGCCTGTATTTTTTTAACTTGATTGTCACCTTTCCCTGGTATCTCTTTTAGTTGTTTAATAATCAACCTACTGAGTTATTTATCTGGCACTTCAGAGATATCTTCTTGGTTTGGATCCATTGCTGGGGAGCTAGTGTGAACTTTTCAGGGCATTAAAGAACAGTATTTCTTTCATATTACCAAAATTATTTTCTGGTTTATTTTTTCATTTGGTTAGAATATTTCTTCAAATTGTTTTTGAATTTGTTTTTAATTGGACTATGTTTTTTAATTTATATATTTTTCTTCCTTAAGGTTCAGACTTTAATGTTTATTTTAGCCTAATTTGATTATTGGTGCTTGTAGAGGTGAAGACTCTGTTTAAGCTTCTTAGTTATAGAGTCTTTTTGTGCTGGCTTTCCCTGATGCTGGTTATAGTAGTTATGTGCTTGGTGTATAGGTGAGTTTATTGTCTCCTATGGAGTTGCAGTTCCTGCAGTGGCAGGAATCTCTTGAAGATTATCTCATTCTCTCATGATGCACATTCATTTATTTGTTTAATTTTTCCCCAGTATTTTATTCACTGAGTTGATTATTCAGGTTTCAGGCCTAGAGGTGAGATATCCCTGGGTAGGTACTGGCTGTAGCTAAGGAAGGTGGATAGATGTAACACCTAATGGTGGGCTGATGTCCCACCCTTGATGAGATTGGCTGGAGGAGTTCTCAATCAGATGTGCTGAGGTTTTCCCAAGGTGAAGAGTTGGAGCTACCTCAGCTCCCTACCAGGTCAGCAGTAAAGCTATTCACCTCACAGCCTCACTCCTGTCTCAGTGTTTAAGCTCTTCATGTCAGACAGGCACTTTTTTATGTATAGAAATATTGATGTTCCAAGTAGGGAAGAACTATAACTCTGCCTCTTTTGCAAGCATGAGTCTGGGGAGTGCTCCTTCTCTGGGGCTTCATTCATCCTTGATTGTTACAAGAACGCTGCCTATAGGTGCCTCCCTACTGCATTCCTGTGGAGAATTCCAGCTGTTTTTGCAACGGATTTTTGCCAAGGTGAAACAAGGACCCCTTCTCCAAGGCCTTTCATAATTACAGAGGCTTCTATCTTGTTGAGGTAGAGATGCAGACTTTCCCTACTGCACTGCCCAGCACAATTGTGTCTCTGCTGTTAGAAACTACCCACCAGTGGAAAGATCTGGAACTCCAGGCCTGCCATTCAGATTCCTTTGTCCCATGGGTTGATGCCTTGATTTGGTGCTCTCTCTGTTCCTCCAGTAATAGGGCTTCCTCAGAGCTGGACTGCAGTGATTATTATTCCTCTTCTGGATCTAGTCACTCCATGGAGCTACCAGGCTCCAGGCCGGTTCTGGGGAATGTCTTCAAAGAGTCCAGTGATGTGACCAGTATTTAGTTCTCCCAGCTGTGGATGCCAGCACCTGGTCTGATGGAGGTGGCAGGGGAGTGCTGTAGAGTGTGTGTGATTTCTTGGTTGTAGATATGTTTACTGTGCTGGTTTTCTCAAATGCTGGTTATGCTAGAAGTGAAGTTGTCACACGGATGGACTCAGGAACACTGGTTAGACAAGATATTGTAGGCAATAAAATTAGCTGGAGTTTTCTCCTTCCTGGGAAAAATGTTATTCTCATGAGTTGCTGTAATGTCCTTAGCTGGTTGGCCTCTAGCCAGAGGTAGTGCTTTCAACAGAGCACCAGCTGTGGTAATAACAGTGGGATTTGAGCTTGCCCTAAGTCAGCCAAAAAGTATTCTTGTTTCTCAGGCAATGGTTGGGACCATAAAGCTCCCAAGAATTCATGTCTTTTTTTTAAGCTACCAAGGTGGGCAGAGAAATACTATCAGGTGGTGGCAAGGTTAGACAGGCCTGAGCTCAGACGCCCTGGGCAAGGCTTGCTGCATCCACTGTAGGGGGTGAGGAGGCTGGTTCTCAGGCAAATGGGGTTATGTTCCAGAGGGGAGTCTGGCTGTCTCTGCTGTGCAGTAGTTTTCTGGGGGAGTGGGGATTAGCTAGTAGTGAGAGGTCTCACCTAGCTCTCATACAGTTTTTGAGGCTGGTCTTGATCTTACAATGCCCCACTAACAGTACCGAGTCTAGATCCAGGAAGCCTGTGCAAAAACTCAGACCTGCCGCAGGCCATAAGCTTCCCCACTGAAAAAGCAAGCAAGGCTTTCAGACCATGACCCTCCCCATCTGCCCACAATGCCAGATGCCCAGCTCCTGTGCTCATATTTGCAGCGGTTTTCATTCGTCTCCCAGATTTTGTCAAGGGAGTTTCTTTCCACCCAAAATTATCACACAACTCACTTGGGCATTTCTTTCACCCTGAGGTACCTCCCTAAGTTTGCTGGCTGCCTTCTCCAAGGGCTCCTGTAAGATATAGTCAGAAACGGCCTCCTTTGGCTCAAGCTGGAGACTGGGAATGCCTACAAGGTTCTCACTGCTGCTTGTACTTTTATATTATGCATCATTCCTTAAAGCCATTCCAGCTCTACATAAAGTTAAAGTATCTTCCCATGATCTGGATTTTCAGATTTCCAGTGGGAATGTGTGTTTCAGGGGATACTTTTTCCCTCTCTCATTCTGGGAACTCACAGTTTTATGGCTGTCCAACAAAGTTTGCTGTGGCATGTTACTTCTTTCAAAAGGTCTGTGAATTCTTTCAGTTTCCTCTGGTAAGTTTCTGTGGTGGTTCATGGAACAAAAGTTAAGAGTGTGAATTTCCAAACAGTGTTCTGTTCTTCCAAGTAGGAGAGGCATGCTAGCACTGCATCCTATTCACCATCTTGGGAAAAAAAAGAAAAAAACCTAACTGTGTATTTTTAAATAGCTTAAAGAATATAATTGGATTCTTTGTAACACAAAGGATAAATGTTTGAGATGATGGATACTCCATTTATTCTCATGTGGTTATTATACATTGTATGCCTGTATCAAAATATTCCATGTAGCCCCTAAATATATATATGCCCATTATGTACCCAAAAACAATTTTAAAATATTTCAAAATGAATTACTTTCTAAAGAATTAGCTAGGGTTTTTATGGTTTTAGGTCTAACGTTTAAGTCTTTAATCCATCTTAAATTAATTTTTGTATAAGGTGTAAGGAAGAGATCCAGTTTCAGCTTTCTCCTTATGGCTAGCCAGTTTTCCCAGCACCATTTATTAAATAGGGAATCCTTTCCCCATTGCTTGTTGTTCTCAGGTTTGTCAAAGATCAGATAGTTGTAGATATGCGGCGTTATTTCTGAGGGCTCTGTTCTGTTCCATTGATCTATATCTCTGTTTTGGTACCAGTACCATGCTGTTTTGGTTACTGTAGCCTTGTAGTATAGTTTGAAGTCAGGTAGCGTGATGCCTCCAGCTTTGTTCTTTTGGCTTAGGATTGACTTGGCGATGCAGGCTCTTTTTTGGTTCCATATGAACTTTAAAGTAGTTTTTTCCAATTCTGTGAAGAAAGTCATTGGTAGCTTGATGGGGATGGCATTGAATCTATAAATTACCTTGGGCAGTATGGCCATTTTCACGATATTGATTCTTCCTACCCATGACCATGGAATGTTCTTCCATTTGTTTGTATCCTCTTTTATTTCATTGAGCAGTGGTTTGTAGTTCTCCTTGGAGAGGTCCTTCACGTCCCTTGTAAGTTGAATTCCTAAGTATTTAATTCTCTTTGAAGCAATTGTGAATGGGAGTTCACTCATGATTTGGCTCTCTGTGTGTCTTTTATTGGTGTATAAGAATGCTTGTTATTTTTGTGCATTGATTTTTATCCTGAGACTTTGCCGAAGTTGCTTATCAACTTAAGGAGATTTTGGGTTGAGACAATGGGGTTTTCTAGATATACAATCATGTCATCTGCCAACAGGGACAATTTGACTTCCTCTTTTCTTAATTGAATACCCTTGATTTCCTTTTCCTGCCTAATTGCCATAGCCAGAACTTCCAACACTATGTTGAATAGGAGTGGTGAGAGAGGACATCCCTGTCTTGTGCCAGTTTTCAAAGGGAATGCTTCCAGTTTTTGCCCATTCAGCATGATATTGGCTGTGGGTTTGTCATAGATAGCTCTTATTATTTTGAGATACATCCCATCAATACCTAATTTATTGAGAGTTTTTAGCCTGAAGGGTGGTTGAATTTTGTCAAGAGCCTTTTCTACATCTGTTGAGATAATCATGTGGTTTTTGTCTTTGATTCAGTTTATATGCTTGATTACATTTATTGATTTGCATATATTGAACCAGACTTGCATGCCAGGGATGAAGCCCACTTGATCGTGGTGGATAAGCTTTTTGATGTGCTGCTGGATTTGGTTTGCCAGTATTTTATTGAGGATTTTTGCATCAATATTCATCAAGGATATTGGTCTAAAATTCTCTTTTTTGGTTTTGTCTCTGTCCGGCTTTGGTATCAGGATGATGCTGGCCTCATAAAATGAGTTAGGGAGGATTCCCTCTTTTTCTATTGACTGGAATACTTTCAGAAGGAATGGTATCAGTTCCTCCTTGTACCTCAGGTAGAATTCGGCTGTGAATCCATCTGGTCCTGGACTCTTTTTGGTTAGTAAGCTAGTAATTATTGCCACAATTTCCGACAGGCAACCTACAAAATGGGAGAAAATGTTCGCAACCTACTCATCTGACAAAGGGCTAATATCCAGAATCTACAATGAACTCAAACAAATTTACAAGAAAAAAACAAACAACCTCATCAAAAAGTGGGCAAACGACATGAACAGATGCTTCTGAAAAGAAGACGTTTATGCAGCCAAAAAACACATGAAAAGATGCTCACCATCACTGGCCTTCAGAGAAATGCAAATCAAAACCACGATGAGATACCATCTCACACCAGTTATAATGGAAATCGTTAAAAAGTCAGGAAACAACAGGTGCTGGAGAGGATGTGGAGAAATAGGAACACTTTTACACTGTTGGTGGGACTGTAAACTAGTTCAACCATTGTGGAAGTCAGTGTGGCGATTCCTCAGGGATCTAGAAGTAGAAATACCATTTGAGCCAGCCATCCCATTATTGGGTATATACCCAAAGGAATATAAGTCATACTGCTATAAAGACACATGCACACGTATGTTTATTGCCGCACTATTCACAATAGCAAAGACTTGGAACCAACCCAAATGTCAAACAATGATAGACTGGATTAAGAAAATGTGGCACATAGACATCATGTAATACTATGCAGCCATAAAAAATGATGAGTTCATGTTATTTATAGGGACATGGATGAAATTGGAAATCATCATTCTCAGTAAACAATGACAAAAACAAAAGACCAAACACCGCATATTCTCACTCATATATGGGAATTGAACAACGAGAACACATGGACACAGGAAGGGGAACATCACACTCTGAGGACTGTTATGGGGTGGGGGGAGGTGTGAGAGATAGCTTTAGGAGATATACCTAATGCTAAATGATGAGTTAATGGGTGCGGCACACCAGCATGGCACATGTTTACATATGTAACTAACCTGCACGTTGTGCACATGTACCCTAAATCTTAAAGTATAATAATAATAAAATAAAAAAGAATTAACTAAAATCTTTAGAACTAATAAATGAGCTTATGAAGACTGGAAATAGAAGATCACTATACAAAACTCAATTCTATTTCTATACAGTATCAATGAGAAAACCAATAATTAAATGAAGACAGTAATTCCATTATAATCACTTCAAAAGGAATAAAATATTTAAAGATAATTTTAACAAAAGCAATACAAATTATGTACCCTGAAAACTGAAAAACACTGTTGAAAACAAAATTTTTTAGAGATGGAGTTTCACTCTGTTGCCCAGGCTGGACTGCACTGGCTCAATCTCCGCTCACTGCAACCTGCATCTCCCAGGTTCAATCTATTCTTCTGCCTCAGCCTCCTGAGTGTCTGGAATTATAGGTGTGCACAACCTCACCCAGCTAATTTTTGTATTTTTAGTAGAGACGGGATTTCACCATGTTGGCCAGGCTGGTATTGAACTCCTGACCTCAGGTGGTCTGCCCACCTCAATCTCCCTATGTGCTGGGATTACAGGCATGAGCCCCTGCACCCATCCAAAACAAATTTTAGAAAGAGCTACATCAATAGAAAAACATCTCATGCCCATTGGTTCAAAAAACATATTGCTAAAACAGCAATGCCCCCCAAATTCATGTACAGATTTGAGGTAATTCTTATGGGAAATGCAGGTGACTTCGTTGCAGAAATAAAGAAGGTAGTTCTAAAATTTGTATATAAATGCAAAGGACCCGGGATTACCAAAACAATCTTGAAAAAGAACAATGTGGAAAAACTTACATTTCCAGGTTTCAAAATTACAAAATTTACTGCACATCTGAACATGTATAGATTTCAAGGCCTGGGTAATCAAGACTGGGAGGTACTGGCATAAGAACAGATGTACATATCAATGTAATAGAACTGAGAGGCCAGGAGTAAATCTTCACCATTGTAGTCAGTTGATTTTAGACAAAGGTACCAATACAATTAAAGGAAAAAAGAATCATCTTTCAACAAACAGTGCTGTGACAAATGGGTAACAGCATGTTAAAAAATGAAGTTGTAATCCTAGCTTACATACAAAATTAACTGAAAATGCATTTACAACCTAGATGTAAGAGCTAAAACCATAAAACTTAAAAGAAAACACGAATACAAGTGTTTATAACGTAGAATTAAGCATTGGTTTCTTTTTATTATTATTATTGTTAACTTTGTAGCTGCATAGTAGCTGTATATATTTATGTGTTACAGGAGATATTTTGACACAGGCATGCATTGGTTTCTTAGCTATGACACCTATTTGCAAGAAACAAAAAAAAAATAGTTAAACTGGAAGTCACCAACATTTAAAAAATATTGTTCTTCAAAATATATCATCAATAAAGCAAAAAGACATCTTCCAGAATGGGAGATAATGCTACAAATCCTATATCTCATGTGAAACATCTCTAGATTATAGAATTTACTACTATGTTCAATATTTTTTATAAGAAAACAGAAACCTAACTTTTAAATAGGCAAAAGGTCTTGTTAAACAGTTTTACAATGCAGAGATACAACATAGCCAATTAGTACATGGAAATCGTATGACATCGTTAGCCACAAGAAAACATAACTCCATGAGGCTGGAGCCAAGATGGCCGAATAGGAACAGCTCCAGTCTACAGCTCTCAGCATGAGCGATGCAGAATACGGGTGATTTCTGCATTTCCATGTGTGATACTGGGTTCATCTCACTAGGCAGTCACAGACAGTGGGCACAGGACAGTGGGTGCAGAGCACCGTGTGTGAGCCGAAGCAGGGCAAGGCATTGCCTCACTCAGGAAGGGCAAGGGGTCAGGTAGTTCTCTTTCCTAATCAAGAAAGGGGTGACAGATGGCACCTGGAAAATCGGGTCACTCCCACCCTAATACTGCTCTTTTCTGATGGGCTTTAAAAAGGGCGCACCAGGAGATTATATCCCGCACGTGGCTTGGAGGGTCCTACACCCACGGAGTCTGACTGATTGCTAGCACAGCAGTCTGAGATCAAACTGCAAGGTGGCAGCGAGGCTGGGGGAGGGGTGCCCGCCATTGCCCAGGCTCACTTAGGTAAACAAAGCAGCCAGGAAGCTCAAACTGGGTGGAGCCCACCACAGCTCAAGGAGGCCTGCCTGCCTCTGTAGGCTCCACCTCTGGGGGCAGGGCACAGACAAACAAAAAGACAGCAGTAACTTCTGCAGACTTAAATGTCCCTCTCTGACAGCTTTGAAGAGAGCAGTGGCTCTCCCAGCATGCAGCTGGAGATCTGAGAACGGGCAGACTGCCTCCTCAAGTGGGTCCCTGACCCCTAACCCCTGAGCAGCCTAACTGGGAGGCACCCCCCAGTAGGGGCAGACTGACACCTCACAAGGCCGGGTACTCCTCTGAGACAAAACTTCCAGAGGAACGATCAGACAGCAGCATTCGTGGTTCATGAAAATCCACTGTTCTGCAGCCACCGCTGCTGGTACCAAGTCAAATACTGTGTGGAGTAGAACTCTAGCAAACTCCAACAGACCTGCAGCTGAGGGTCCTGTCTGTTAGAAGGAAAACTAACAAACAGAAAGGACATCCACACCAAAAACCCATCTATACATCACCATCATCAAAGACCAAAAGTAGATAAAACCACAAAGATGGGGAAAAAACAGAGCAGAAAAACTGGAAACTCTAAAAATCAGAGCACCTCTCCTCCTCCAAAGGACCGCAGCTCCTCACTAGCAATGGAACAAAGCTGGACGGAGAATGACTTTAACGAGTTGAGAGAAGAAGGCTTCAGACGATCAAACTACTCTGAGCTACAGGAGGAAATTCAAACCGAAGGCAAAGAAGTTGAAAACTTTGAAAAAAATTTAGACGAATGTATAACTAGAATAGCCAATACAGAGAAGGGCTTAAAGGAACTGATGGAGCTGAAAGCCAAGGCTCAAGAACTACATGAAGAATGCAGAAGCCTCAGGAGCCAATGCAATCAACTGGAAGAAAGGGTATCAGTGATGGAAGATGAAATGAATGAAATGAAGTGAGAAGGGAAGTTCAGAGAAAAAAGAATTAAAAAAACACAAACAAAGCCTCCAAGAAATATGGGACTATGTGAAAAGACCAAATCTACGTCTGATTGGTGCACCTGAAAGTGACGGGGAGAACGGAACCAAGTTGGAAAACACTCTGCAGGATATTATCCAGGAGACCTTCCCCAATCTAGCAAGGCAGGCCAACATTCAGATCCAGGAAATACGGAGAATGCCACAAAGAAAGTCCTCGAGAAGAGCAACTCCAAGACACATAATTGTCAGATTCACCAAAGTTGAAATGAAAGAAAAAATGTTAAGGGCAGCCAGAGAGAAAGGTCGGGTTACCTACAAAGGGAAGCCCATCAGACTAACAGCGGATCTCTCAGCAGAAACACTACAAGCCACAAGAGAGTGGGGGTCAATATTCAAGATTCTTAAAGAAAAGTATTTTCAACCCAGAATTTCATATCCAGCCAAACTAAGCTTCATCAGTGAAGGAGAAATAAAATAGTTCACAGACAAGCAAAGGCTGAGAGATTTTGTCAACCTCCTGAAGGAAGCACTAAACATGGAAAGGAACAACCAGTACCAGCCACTGCAAAAGCATGCCAAATTGTAAAGACCATCGAGGCTAGGAAGAAACTGCATTAACTAATGAGCAAAATAACCAGCTGACATCATAATGACAGGATCAAATTCACACATAACAATATTAACTTGAAATGTAAATGGACTGAATGCTCCAATTAAAAGACACAGACTGGCATGTTGGATAAAGAGTCAAGACCCATCAGTGTGCTGTATTCAGGAAACCCATCTCACATGCAGAGACACACATAGGCTCAAAATAAACGGATGGAGGAAGATGTACCAAGCAAATGCAAAACAAAAAAAGGCAGGGGTTGCAATCCTAGTCTCTGATTAAACAGACTTTAAACCAACAAAGATCAAAAGAGACAAAAAAGTCCATTACATAATGGTAAAGGGATCAATTCAACAAGAAGAGCTAACTATCCTAAATATATATGCACCCAATACAGGAGCACCCAGATTCATAAAGCAAGTCCTGAGTGACCTTCAAAGAGACTTAGACTCCCACACAATAATAATGGGAGATTTTAACACCCCATTGTCAACATTAGACAGATCAACCAGAGAGAATGTTAACAAGGATACCCAGGAATTGAACTCAGCTCTGCACCAAGCGGACCTAATAGACATCTACAGAACTCTCCACCCCAAATCAACAGAATATACATTTTTTTCAGCACCACACCACACCTATTCCAAAATTGACCACATACTTGGAAGTAAAGCTCTCCTCAGCAAATGTAAAAGAACAGAAATTATAACAAACTGACTCTCAGACCACAGTGCAATCAAACTAGAACTCAGGATTAAGAAACTCACTCAAAATTGCTCAACTACATGGAAACCGAACAACCTGCTCCCGAATGACTACTGGGTACACAATGAAATGAAGGCAGAAATAAAGATGTTCTTTGAAACCAACGAGAACAAAGACACAACATACCAGAATCTCTGGGACATATTCAAGGCAGTGTGTAGAGGGAAATTTATAGCACTAAATGCCCACAAGAGAAAGCAGGAAAGATCCAAAATTGACACCCTAATATCAGAATTAAAAGAACTAGAAAAGCAAGCGCAAACACATTCAACAGTTAGCAGAAGGCAAGAAATAACTAAAATCAGAGCAGAACTGAAGGAAATAGAGAAACAAAAAACCCTTCAAAAAATTAATGAATCCAGGAGCTGGTTTTTTGAAAGTATCAACAAAATTGATAGACCTCTAGCAAGACTAATAAAGAAGAAAACAGAGAAGAATCAAATAGGTGCAATAAAAAATGATAAAGGGGATATCACCACTGATCTCACAGAACTACAAACTACCATCAGAGAATACTATAAACACCTATAGGCAAATAAACTACAAAATCGAGAAGAAATGGATAAATTCCTTGACACATACACCCTCCCAAGACTAAACCAGGAAGAAGTTGACTTTCTGAATAGAACAATAGCAGGCTCTGAAACTGTGGCAATAATCAATAGCTTACCAACCAAAAACAGTCCAGGACCAGATGGATTCACAGCTGAATTCTACCAGAGGTACAAGGAGGAACTGGTACCATTCCTTCTGAAACTATTCCAATCAATAGAAAAAGAGGTAATCCTCCCTAACTCATTTTATGAGGCCAGCATCACCCTGATACCAAAGCCGGGCAGAGACACAACCAAAAAAGAGAATTTTAGACCAATATCCTTGGTGAACATTGATGCAATAATCCTCAATAAAATACTGGCAAACCAAACCCAGCAGCACATCAAAAAGTTTATCCACCATGATCAAGTGGGCTTCATCCCTGGGATGCAAGTCTAGTTCAATATACGCAAATCAATAAATGTAATCCAGCATATAAACAGAACCAAAGACAAAAACCACATGATTATCTCAATAGATGTAGAAAAGGCCTTTGACAAAATTCAACAACCCTTCAGGCTAAAAACTCTCAATAAATTATGTATTGATGGGACATATCTCAAAATAATAAGAGCTATCTATGACAAACCCACAGCCAATATCATACTGAATGGGCAAAAACTGGAAGCATTCCCTTTGAAAATGGGCACAAGACAGGGATGTCCTCTCTTACCACTCCTATTCAACATAGTGTTGGAAGTTCTGGCCAGGGCAATTAGGCAGGAGAAGGAAATAAAGGATATTCAATTAAGAAAAGAGAAAGTCAAATTGTCGCTGTTTGCAGATGATGTGATTGTATATCTAGAAAACCCCACTGGCTCAGCCCAAATTCTCCTTAAGCTGATAAGCAACTTCAGCAAAGTCTTAGGATACAAAATCAATGTACAAAAATCACAAGCATTCTTATACACTAATAACAGACAAACATAGAGTCAAATCATGAGTGAACTCCCATTCACAATGGCTTCAAAGAGAATAAAATACCTAGGAATCCAACTTACAAGGGACGTGAAGGACCTCTTTAAGGAGAACTACAAACCACTGCTCAAGGAAATAAAAGAGGATACAAACAAATGGAAGAACATTCCATGCTCATGGGTAGGAAGAATCAATATCCTGAAAATGGCCATACTGCCCAAGGTAATTTATAGAGTCAATGCCACCCCCATCAAACTACCAATGACTTTCTTCACAGAATTGGAAAAAACTACTTTAAAGTTCATATGGAACCAAAAAAGAGCCCATATTGCCAAGTCAATCCTAAGCCAAAAGAACAAAGCTGGAGGCATCACGCCACCTGAATTCCAACTATACTACAAGGCTACAGTAACCAAAACAGCATGGTACTGGTACCAAAACAGAGATGTAGATCAATGGAACAGAACAGAGCCCTCAGAAATAACGCCGCATATCTACAACTATCTGATCTTTGACAAACCTGAGAAAAACAAGCAATGGGGAAAGGATTCCCTATTTAATAAATTGTGCTGGGAAAACTGGCTAGCCATATGGAGAAAGCTGAAACTGGATCTCTTCCTTACACCTTATACAAAAATTAATTCAAGATGGATTAAAGACTTAAACGTTAGACCTAATGCCATAATAACCCTAGAAGAAAACCTAGACATTACCATTCAGGACATACGCATGGGCAAGGACTTCATGTCTAAAACACCAATAGCAATGGGAACAAAAGCCAAAATTGACAAATGGGATCTAATTAAACTCAAGAGCTTCTGCACAGCAAAAGAAACTACCATCAGAGTGAACGGGAAAGCAACAAATTGGGAGAAAATTTTCACAACCTACTCATCTGACAAAGGGCTAATATCCAGAATCTACAAAGAACCCCAACAAATTTACAAGAAAAAAACAAACAACCCCATCAAAAAGTGGACGAAAGACATGAACAGACACTTCTCAGAAGAAGACATTTATGCAGCCAAAAAACATATGAAAAAATGCTCACCATCACTAGCCATCAGAGAAATGCAAATCAAAACCACAATGAGATAGCATCTCACACCAGTTAGAATGGCGATCATTAAAAAGTCAGGAAACAACAGGTGCTGGAGAGGATGTGGAGAAATAGGAACACTTTTACACTGTTGGTGGGACTGTAAACTAGTTCAACCATTGTGGAAGTCAGTGTGGCGATTCCTCAAGGATCTAGAACTAGAAATACCATGTGACCCAGCCATCCCATTATTGGGTATATACCCAAAGGACTATAAATCATGCTGCTATAAAGACACATGCACACGTATGTTTACTGTGGCACTATTCACAATAGCAAAGACTTGGAACCAACCCAAATGTCCAACAATGATAGACTGGATTAAGAAAATGTGGCACATATACACCATGGAATACTATGCAGCCATAAAAAATGAAGAGTTCATGTCCTTTGTAGGGACATGGATGAAATTGGAAATCTTCATTCTCAGTAAACTATTGGAAGAACAAAAAACCAAGCACTGCATATTCTCACTCATAGGTGGGAATTGAACAATGAGAACACATGGATACCGGAAGGGGAACATCACACTCTGGGGACTGTTGTGGGGTGGGGAAGGCGGGGAGGGATAGCTTTAGGAGATATACCTAATGCTAAATGACGAGTTAATGGGTGCAGCACATCAATATGGCACATGTATACATATGTAACTAACCTGCACATTTTGCACATGTACCCTAAAACTTAAAGTGCAATAATAATAAAATATAGTAAAAAACAAAAGGAAAATTTAACTCCATACCATAGTAACAGACCACTTCACATTCACTAGAATGATTAAAATAAAGAAAAGAAATAATAAGTCTTTCCAGGATCTGGAAAAATAGCAACCTTCATATGCTTCTGGTAAAAATATGCAATGTTGCAGCTGCTTTGGAAAACAGCTTGTCAGTTCCTTAAATGGTTGAACATAGAGCTATCTTTTGACCGAGCAGTTTCACTCCTGCTATGTAACTAAGAGAATTAAAAACATGTGCTTACACAAAAACTTGTGCACAAATATTTATAGCAGTATTACTTATAATAGATAAACATTAGAAGTAATCCAAATGTCCTTCAATTTATGAAGATATAAAACCATAAAATAATGGAAAGTTATTCAGTCATAAAAAGAAATGAGGTCAGGCGTGGTGGCTCATGCCTGTAATCCTAGCACTTTGGGAATCCAAGGCGGGTGAATCATGAGGTCAGGAGATGGAGACCATCCTGGCTAACAAGGTGAAATTCTGTCTCTACTAAAAACACAAAAAATTAACCAGGCTTGGTGGCGGGCGCCTGTAGTCCCAGCTACTCAGGAGGTTGAGGCAGGATAATGGCATGAACCTCATAGGTGGAGCTTGCAGTGAGCCCAGATCGTGCCACTGCACTCCAGCCTGGGTGACAGAGGAGACTCCATCTCAAAAAAAAAACAAAAGAAAAGAAAAAAAGGAAATAAAATGAAGTACTGATATATGCTAAAACATGGATAAATCTTGGAAACATTGTACTAAGTGAAAGAAGCCAGTTACAAAATGCCACATATTGTGCAATATGCAAAACTCAGTATTATACTTTCCATTTATATGAACTATCCAGAATAGGTCAGTCTATAGAGACAGAAAGATTAGTATTTGACCAGTGTTCAGCAAGGTGGAAATGGAGAGTGACTATCAAGAGCAAAGGGTTTCTTTTGGGAGTGAGGAAATATTGTACAATTAACTGTGGCTGTGTTCACACAACTCTGTAAATATACTAAAAACACAGAACTGTATATTTTTAAAGGTTGAATTCTGTGAATCGTATCTCAATAAAGCTGTTGTTAAACTGTGGGAGAGGAGTTGAATAAATATAGCATATTCACTCAATCAAATATTATGCTAGCATTAAAAATTATAATATGGATGTCTTCACATTTACAGAAAAATGTTAATGTGTAGATAAGTGAAAAAATGTTATAAATCTGCATATATGGTATATAAGTTTGAATGTGTATATACACTTAGAATGTTCTAGAAGAATATATACCAAAATCTTGAGTGATTATTTCTTAATGGGAAATTACTGGTGATTTTTGCTTCTTCTTTTTTATGCATTGTCTGAATGTTTGCAATGGTATCTATTTGAATAATCATGAAAATAAAAACTTGCAATTAAAGTGTTTAACATACAATTCAAAGTAGAGGAAATACAAATCTCTATGAGTTCCTGAAAATAAGTTTAATGTCTTTGGTATTTTAGTTAATATAAATTAAGGCAAGATACTTTTTTATCTATTAAACTAGCAAACATCACCAACAGTGATTATTCACGATGCTGGTAAGGGTATGGAAAAAGTAAGATTTACGCATAACTAAAGTAATCGTAAATTGGAGCAAACATCCTGGAATATAATTTGGCATTATGAATCAAGGGCCTTAAAAATATACCTCAGATTCAGTGATAACAGTAATAGCACTGTGATAGAGCACTCACTATGTGATAGACACTAAGAATTTTTCATATATTATCTCATTTAATTCTAAAATTTGTCCTGTAATATAGTTGAGATTATTATCTCTGTCTTATACATGAGGAAATTGAGGTATCAGTGAACTCTCTAAATTCCCCCAAGTTACACACTTGTAAAGTGGTAGAATTACAATTAGGACTTAAAACATTCTGTTTTCACAGTGCATTACATTAACATTCTGGTATACTATTGAGAGGTGACAGCATGCTGGCAGCACTCACTCATTCTCGGTGTCTCCTTGGCCTCGGTGCCCACTCTGGCTGCACTTGCGGAGCCCTTCAGCCCACCACTGCACTGTGGGAGCCCCTCCCTGGGCTGGCTGAGGCCAGAGCCTGCTCCCCCTGCTTGCGGGGAGGTGTGGAGGGAGAGTTGCGGGTGGGAACCGAGGTTGCACATGGTGCTCGCAGGCCAGCGCGAGTTCTGGGTGGGTGTGGGCTCTGTAGGCCCCGCACTCTGAGTGGCCGGCCTGTTCCGCTGGCCCCGAGCAGTGAGGGGCTTAGCAACCGGCCAAGCAGCTGTAGAGGGGACGCCAGGTCCCCCAGCACTGCCGGCCTGCCCATGCAACGCTCGAATTCTTGCTTGGCCTCAGCCACCTCCCCACAGGGAAGGGCTTGGAACCTGTAGCCCGCCATGCCCAAATCCCCCACCCGTGGTGGGCTCCGAGGCGGCCCGAGCTTCTCTGACAGGTGCTGCCCTCTGCTCCACAGCACCCACTCCCATCCACTGCCCAAGGGCTGAGGAGTGCAGGCGCACAGTGCCAGACTGGCAGGAAGCTCCGCCCACGGCCCTGGCACAGGATCCACTAGGCAAAGCCAGCTGGGCTCCTGAGTCAGGTGGGGACTTGGAGAACTTTTATGTCTAGCCCAAGGTTTGTAAACACACCAATCAGCACCCTGTGTCTAGCTCAAGGTTTGTAAATGCACCAATCAGTCCTGTGTCTAGCTAATCTAGTGGGGACTTGGAGAACTTTTGTGTCTAGCTAAAGTTTTGTAAAGGCACCAATCAGCACCCTGTCAAAATGGACCAATCAGCTCTCTGTAAAATGGGCCAATCAGCAGGATGTGGGTGAGGCCAGATAAGGGAATAACAGCAGGCTGCCCAAGCCAGCAGCGGCAACCTGCTCGGATCACCTTCCACACTGTGGAAGCTTTGCAATAAATCTTGCTGCTGCTCACGATTTGGGTCCGCACTGCCTTCATGAGCTGTAACACTCACTGCGAAGGTCTGCAGCTTCACTCCTGAGGCCAGCGAGACCACGAACCCACTGGGAGGAATGAACAACTCTGGATGGGAGGAAGGAACAACTCCAGATGTGCCGCCTTAAGAGCTGTAACACTCACCACAAAGGTCTGCAGGTTCACTCCTGAAGCCAGCAAGACCATGAACCCACCAGAAGGAAGAAACTTCGAACACGTCTGAACATCAGAAGGAACAAACTCCGGACACACCATCTTTAAGAACTGTAACACTCACTGAGAGGATCTGCAGCTTCATTCTTGAAGTCAGTGAGACCAAGAACCCACCAATTCCCGACACACTATTACGACCTCTGTCCTCTTCTGGAAATCAGTTTTAAAAAATGATCAGAAATATGCATGAAGCTTAACCCATAAAGATGTTCTTCACCGAATGATATGTAGCAGTGTGAAAAAAAGAAACCACTTAATTGTCCATTATTAGGAGAATAGTCAGAAATGTGGCATATCAATACTATGGAAGTTAATTTTGAAATGTTAGTAATATGAGAAAATTGTATAATTCTAAACAAAGAAAGCAAGTTACAGAATTAAAGTATTGTATGTAAATTATGAAAAAAAACCCATCAAAATGAGAATGAAAGATCAAAATCCTGACAGGGATTACCTCTACCTAGTGGGATAATAGTTGACTTTTCCACAACATTCCGTTTTTCTGTGCTTTATGAAACTTCCTTAATGAACACACATTTCTTTGAAAATGAAAAACAATAAATAATGAACAAAAAAATGAAACAAACAAGTCCAGATATAGGGACGGGTGAACATGGGACGTGCAACAACAGTATTGTTGGGAGTAGTGGTGGCCATGGCCTTTGCTTTTATAGCCATAGGAAGACAGTGAAAGGAAAAAGTGACTGCCCCATGAGACCCTTAGCAGTAACATACTTTAAAGGGAACAATTAGGCTTATTAAAATTTAAGATGAGTAAAGTTTTTCCCTCTTTGTGCCTATTGAGAGAAAACGTGAGACAGAGATGAAGAAAGAGAGACATTGCAGAGAGCTTCGCAGTCTGTCCTCCAGAGTTGAGGACTCTTCGGGTCCATTTAACTAAAACTCAACCTTTCCTTCAAAGCAGCTCTTAGTTGTTTCTACCTCAGTAGGAAAATATTTTTTTAATTGCTTGGTAATTGAGAGAGCTAACACTGCCAGAAAGAGAAATAAAATTAGTGTTTTCATAACTATGTACCATGTCCACATTTTTCAAAGTGACAGGGTACCAAAAGATTGATCAAGCTAAGGATAAATAAGAGAGCATCTTATTACCTGTAATCCCAGCATTTTGAGAGGCCAAGGCAGGCAGATCACGAGGTCAGGAGATCGAGACCATCCTGGCTGAGAAGGTAAAACCCAGTCTCTACTAAAAGTACAAAAATTAGCCAGGTGTGGTGGCGGGCACCTGTAGTCCCAATTACTCGGGAGGCTGAGGCAGGAGAATGGCGTGAACCCAGGAGGTGGAGCTTGCAGTGAGTCGAGATTGCACCACTGCACTCCAGACTGGGCAACAGAGTGAGACTCCATCTCAAAAAAAAAAAAAAAAAAAAGAGAGAGAGCATCTTACTAAAGCATCAACTGGACTCTGACATCAGGATTGTTTTATATACATATATATATATCACAAATTAATTATAACAAATTAATTAAAACCAATAAATCTTAAAATTTTAAAGAAGTAGAAACAAACTTTTGATATGTCTCTGTGATCTATATCCGTCTATCTAAACACAATATAGATATAGATCACAGAGGCATGGAAAGTTATCTTCCACTTCTTTGAAGTTTTAAAATTTGTTTTCAACTTTTTAACATTTGTTTTTTACTCAAATGACAGCACTTTATATGTGCTGCTCTGAATCTTGCTTTTTAATTGTGGTAAATATATATAACAAAATTTACCAATTTATCCATGTTTAAGTGTACAGTTCAGTGGCATTAAGTACATTAATATTGTTGTACAATTGTAACAACTATCTCTAGAAATCTTTGTAATTTTTATTTTTAGTTCAGGAGTAAAAGTGCAAGTTTTTTACATAGGTAAACTTGTGTCATAGGGGTTCGTTGTGCAGATTATTTCATCACCTAGGTATTAAGCCTAGTACCCATTAGTTATTTTCCTGATTCTCTCCTTCCTTTCACCTTCCACCCTCTGAAAGGCCTCAGTGTGTATTGTTCCCTTACATGTGTCCATGTGTTCTCATCATTTGGCTCCCATCATCCCAAAAGGAACCCTGTACCCATTAAAGAATAACTCTCCATTCTCCATACACCCATCCCCTGGCAACCACCATTCTATGTTCTCTTTCTACTAATCTGACTAGGTACCACACATACATGGGATCATACATGATTTGTTCTTTGCTAACTAACATTTCATTTAAGATAATGTTCTCAAGGTTTATTCATTTTATCACGTGTCAAACTTTCCTTCGTTTATACAGCTGAAAAATATTCCATTGTAATTATACACTATATTTTGTTTATTCCATTTATTTGCTGATGGACAAATTATTTTCATCTTTTGGATAGTGTGAACAATGTTGTATGAACATTGTTGAGAAAGAATATGCTTGAGTTCATGCTACCAATTCCTTTGAATGTATCACAGGAAATAGAAATTATATGGTAATTCTGTGTTTAAATTTTTGAAGATCACCATATGGTTTTCCATAGTGGCTGCCACATTTAACATTCCCACCAGTAATTCACTAGAATTTCCAATTTGTCCACATCCACAAGGAGGCATATAATTTCCCTTTTTAAAAAATAATAGCTATCATAATGAATATGAAGTAGTAGCTTGTAGTTTTGATTTACACCTCCCTAATGACATGATGATAAGAAGCTTTCACGTGTTTTTTCTCTTTCTAAATCTTTTTTAAATTATTGTTTTTTAATATTTTAAATCTGAATAGCTTTAGGGATACAAGTAATTTTTGGTTACATATTAATTGTGTAGTGGAGAAGTCTGGCCTTTTAGTGTACCAATTACATGAAGAGTGTACACTGTACCAAATAGATGATTTTTCACTTTTATTTCCCTCCTATTCTCCCCCTTCTGAGTCTCCAATGTTCACTATGCCACTCTGTATGCCTTTGCATACCCATAGCTGAGTTTCCTCTTATAAGTGAGAACGTGTGGCATTTGGTTTTTCATTCCTGAGTTACTTCACTTAGGATAATTATCTGTAGTTTAATCTGAGTTGCTGAAAAAGACATTATTTATTATTTTTATGGATGAGTAGTATTCCATATATATACACACACATATATACACTTATATGTGCACACACACACATACACAATACTAGTTTACATTCCCACCAGCAGTGTAGAAGTGTTCCTTTTCATGGCATCCATATCAATATTTATTATTTTTTGATTTTGTGATTACAGACATTCTTGCAGGAGTAAGGTGGTATTGAATTGCGGTTTTGATTTGCATTTTCCCAATTATTTGTGATGGTGAGAATTTTTCCTTTTTTTATTATTATTATACTTTAAGTTTTAGGGTATATGTGAACAATATGCAGGTTTGTTACATATGTATACATATGCCATGTTGGTGTGCTGCACCCATTAACTCGTCATTTAGCATTAGGTATATCTCCTAATGCTATCCCTCTCCCCTCCCCCCACCCCACAACAGTCTCCAGTGTGTGATGTTCCCCTTCTTGTGTCCATGTGTTCTCATTGTTCAATTCCTACCTATGAGTGAGAACATGCAGTGTTTGCTTTCTTGTCCTTGCGATAGCTTGCTGAGAATGATGGTTTCCAGTTTCATCCATGTCCCTACAAAAGACATGAACTCATCATTTTTTATGGCTGCATAGTATTCCATGGTGTATATGTGCCACATTTTCCTAATCCAGTCTATCATTGTTGGACATTTGGGTTGGTTCCAAGTCTTTGCTATTGTGAATAGTGCCACAATAAACATATGTGTGCATGTGTCTTTGTAGCAGCATGGTTTATAATCCTTTGGGCATATACCCAGTAATGAGATTGCTGGGTCAAATGGTATTTCTAGTTCTAGATCCTTGAGGAATTGCCACACTGACTTCCACAATGGTTAAACTCATTTACAGTCCCACCAACAGTGTAAAAGTGCTCCTATTTCTCCACATCCTCTCCAGCACCTGTTGTTTCCTGACTTTTAGTGATCACCATTGTAACTGCTGTGAGATGCTATCTCATCGTGGTTTTGATTTGCATTTCTCTGATGGCCAGTGATGGTGAGCATTTTCTCATGTGACTGTTGGCTGCATAAATGTCTTTTTTTGAGAAGTATCTGTTCATATCCTTCGCCCACTTTTTGATGGAGTCTTGTTTGTCTTTTTCTTGTAAATCTGTTGGAGTTCATTGTAGATTCTGGATATTAGCCCTTTGTCAGATGAGTAGGTTACAAAAATTTTCTCCCATTCTGTAGGTTGCCTGTTCACTCTGATGGTGGTTTCTTTTGCTGTGCAGAAGCTCTTTAGTTTAATTAGATCCCATTTGTCAATTTTGGCTTTTGTTGCCATTGCTTTTGGTGTTTTAGACATGAAGTCCTTGCCCGTGCCTATGTCCTGAATGGTATTGCCTAGGTTTTCTTCTAGGGTTTTTATGGTTTTAGGTCTAACATGTAAGTCTTTAATCCATCTTGAATTAATTTTTGTATAAGGTGTAAGGAAGGGATCCAGTTTCAGCTTTCTACATATGGCTAGCCAGTTTTCCCTGCACCATTTATTAAATAGGAAATCCTTTCCCCATTTCCTGTTTTTGTCAGGTTTGTCAAAGATCAGATAGTTGTAGATATGCGGCATTATTTCTGAGGGCTCTATTCTGTTCCATTGATCTACATCTCTGTTTTGATACCAGTACCATGCTGTTTTGGTTACTGTAGCCTTGTAGTATAGTTTGAAGTCAGATAGCGTGATGCCTCCAGCTTTGTTCTTTTGGCTTGGGATTGACTTGGCTTTCATATATTTGTTGGTCATTTGTATATCTTCTTTTGAGAATTGTCTATTCATGTCCTTAGCCTATTTTTTGATGGGATTGGTTTTTTTTTCTTGCTAATTTCTTTTTGTGCCTTGTAGATTCTGCATATTAGTGCTTTGCCATTTGTATAAATTGTGAAAATTTTCTCCCACTCTGTGGGTTGTTTACTCTGCTGACTGTTCCTTTTGCCATGCAAAAACTCTTTAGTTTAATTAAGTCTCAGCTATTTATCTTTGTTTTTATTGCATTTGCTTTTGGGTTCTTGGTCATGAAGTCTTTGTTTAAGTCAATGTCTATAAGGGTTTTTCCAATGTTATCTTCTAGAGTTTTTACAGTTTCAGGTCTTAGATTTAAGTCTCTGATCTATCTTGAGTTGATTTTTGTATAAGGTGAGAGATGAGGATCCAGATTCATTCTACATATGGCTTGCCAATTATGTAAGCACTGTTCGTTGAATAGGGTATCCTTTACTCACTTTGTGTTTTTGTTTCGTTTGTCAAAGACCAGTTGGCTGTCAGTATTTGGGTGCATTTTTGGGTTGTCTCTTCTGTTCTATTTGTCTCTGTGTCTATTTTTATACCAGTACCATGCTGTTTTGGTGACTATAGCTGTATAGTATAGTTTGAAGTCAGGTAATTTGTTGCCTCCATATACATATATATCATATATATATATGATATATATATCATATATATATCATATATATCAATATATGATATACATATCGTATATATATCAATATATGATATACATATCGTATATATATCATATATATTTGATATATATATCATATATGTCATATATATTTTATATATATCATATATATTTTATATATATGATATATATTTTATATATATCATATATATATTTTATATATATGATATATATATTTTATATATGATATATATATTTTATATATGATATATAAATCATATATATGATATATATCATATATATTTTATATATATCATATATATTTTATATATCATATATATTTTATATATATCATATATATTTTATATATATCATATATATTTTATATATCATATATATTTTATATATATCATATATATTTTATATATATCATATATATTTTATATATATACCATATACATATTTTATATATATACCATATACATATTATATATATATACCATATATATATTTTATATATATACCATATATATATTATATATATATACCATATATATATTTTATATATATATATATTTTGCTTAGTCTTGCTTTGGCTATGCAGGCTCGTTTTTGGTTCTGTATAAATTTTAGTATTGTTTTTTCTAGTTCTGTGAAGAATGATGATGGTATTTTGATGGGAATTGCATTAAATTTGTAGATTGATTTTGTCAATATAGTCATTTTCACAATATTGATTCTACCCATCCATGAGCATGTGATGTGTTTCCACTTGTTTATGTCATCTATGATTCTTTCAGCAGTGCTTTGTACTTTACCTTGTAAAGGTACTTCATCTCCTTGGTTAGGTGTATTCCTATGCTTTTTTATTTGTTTGTTTGTTTTGCAGCCATTATAACAGTGGTTGTCAAACTGTTACTGTTTGGTGATGATATAGTTGTATATCCAGAAAACCCTGAAGACTCTGCCAAAAAACTCCTAGAAGTGATAAATGAATTCAGCAAACTTTCAGGATACAAAATTAATGTACATAAAGAAGCAGTTCTACTATACACCAACAGTGACCACACTGAGTAGTTGTATTTCTAATTGTTCAAAGAAGCGAAGAATCTGCAAACTGTTTTTCATTATGCCTTTACCAATTTACATGTCCATCAACAAAGTACAAGGGTTCCCTTTTCCTCATGTTTTTTGCCAACATTTATCTTTTCTTTTTTTGGATAATAACCATTCTAAAAGTTTTGAGGTGATATCTCATTGGAGTTCTGTTTTTCTTTTCTTTTATTTCAGTAATATTGAGAATTTTTCATAAACAAGTTGGCCATTTTTATGTCCTCTTTTTAAAAATGTCTGTTCACGTCCATTGCCCATTTAAAAAAAATTGAGTATCATACAGTTTTGATTACTGTAGCTTTGTTGCATGTTTTGAATCCAGGAAATGTGAAACCTCCAACATTTTTCTTAAGATTATTTTGGATATTCTGGGTTTCTTAAGTTGATATAATATTTTTAGGATAAATTTCTTCTATTTCTGCAGAAAGTACCATTAAGGAATTAATAGGTATTACAGCAAATCTGCAGATTATAATAGGTAGTATTGTCATGCCAACACTATTAAGTCTTTCAATCCATGAATAAATATTACTCTTTTCCAGTTTTAATGCCTTTTATGTATTTCTCTTGCCTGATTGCCTTGTCTAAGACTTCCAGTACTAAGCTGAAAAGGAATGGTGAAAGTAGGCAGCCTTGTCTTATACCAGTTCTTAGTGGAAATGATGTCAACTTTTCCACATTCATTATGATGTTAGCTGTGGCTTTGCTGTATATGGTCCATACTATTTTGAGTATGTTGCTTCTTTGCCAATTTGTTGCTGTTTTTTATCATGAAGAGATGCTGAATTTTATCAAATGTTTTTTCTGTGTTTATTGAAATAATCATATTGTTTTTCTTCTTAATTCTTTTTACATGATGTATCACATTTATTAACTTGCATATGTTGAACCATCTTTGCATCACTGCTATAAAATTATTCCTGTTTGCTGATGACATAATTGTATATCTGAAAAAATCTTAAAGATTCCACAAAATATTAACATTTAGATTTAATAAATAAATATAATAAATTATCAGGATGCAAAAAATAACATACAAAAATTAGTAACATTTTTATACACTGATAATAGTCAAACTGAGAATAAAATCAAGAGGGCAATCTCATTTACAGTAGCTACAATAAAGGAAAATATGTATTAACAAATTTAACCAAGGAGATGAAAAATCTCTATAAGAAAAACTATAAAAATACCGATGCAAGGAATTGTAGATGACACAAACAAATAGAAAAATATCCCATGCTCATGGATCAGAAGAATTAATATTTTTAAAATGACTGCAATTCTCAAGGCAATCTACAGATTCAATGAAATCCCTGTCAAATTACCATTGTAATTCTTACTGAATTAGGAAAAAAACCCTAAAATTCATGTGAAATCAAAACAAAAGCCTGAATAGCCAATGCAAGTCTAAGCAAAGAGAAGAAAGTGGAGGCATCACATTACCTTATTATTAAATTTATTACAATCCTTTAGTAAACAAAACAGCATGGTACTGCTATAAAAATAGAAACATAGATTAATGGACCAGAATAGAAAACTCAGAAATAGAGCCTCAAATTTATGGACAACTGATGTTTGAGGAAGTCTACAAGAACATACATTAGAGAAAGGACACCCTCTAATAAATGGTGCTGGGAAAATTGGGTTGCCATATGTGGAGGAATGAAACTTTTTAACTCGCAGGAATTGCTTTATTTTCTCATAATTTGCCATCGTATTACTAAATAATGAGCTGAACACTATTTCTGACATTTTTCAGCCTTTCACCATGGCATATTAGCCTAGTAGAAGAATGAAATTTGATATCTATTTCTCACCATGTAGAAAAAACAACTTAAGATAAATTAAAGACTTAAACATAACAACCAAAACTATAAAACTACTAGAAAACAACCTAGGGAAAAATCTTTTGAACATTGGTATAGATAAATAAAAATATGACTAAGACTCAACAGCATAGGCAATGAAATAAAAAATAGACAAATGGAGTTTAATTAAACTAAAAAGCTTCTGCACAGCAAAAAAAAAAAAAAAAAAAAAAAAAAAAAAAAAAAAAAAAATCAACAGAGTTAACAGACAACCTGCTGCACAATGGGAGAAAATATTTGAAAACTGTTCATCCTACATGAGATTAATATCTACAATATACAAGGAACTCAAACATCTCTAGAGAAAAAAATAATTTGACTTTAAAGTGGACAAAAAATGTAAATAGACATTTCATTTCTTAGAAGAAAATATATAAATAGTCAACAGGTATGTAAAAAATGCTCAACATCACTAATCACCAGAGAAATGCAAATAAAAACCACCATGAGATATCATCTTACCCCAGTCAGAATGACTATTATTAAAAATTAAAAAAAAACAAACAAACAGATCTTGGTGAGAAAGTGGAGAAAAGGGAACTCTTACATGCTGTTGGTAGAAATGTAAATTAGTGCAACCTCCATGAAGTATAATATGTGTGTTTCTCAAATAACTAAAAGTAGATCTAACATTCAATCCAGCAATTTTACTACTAGATATCTACCCAAATGAAATGAAATCAAGTCAGGCACAGTGGCTCACGCCTGTAATCCCAGTATTTTGGGAGGCTGAGGCGGGTGGATCACCTGAGGTCAGGAGTTCGAGAGCAGCTTGGCCAATATGGTGAAACCCTTTCTCTACTAAAAACACAAAAACTAGCCTGGTGTGGTGCCACAAACCTGTAATCCCAGCTACTTGGGAGGCTGAGGCAGGAGAATCGCTTGAAGCCAGGAGGTAGAGTTTGCAGTGAGCCCAGATTGCACCACTACGGTCCAGCCTGGGAGACGGAGTGAGACTGTCAAAAAATAAAAGGCACAAGGAATCAGTTTATCAAAAAGATGTTTATCACAGCACAATTCACAATAGCAAAGATATTAAATTAACCTAAGTGTCCATCAGTGGATGACTGGATAACAAGAATATTGTATATCTACACAATGGAATACTATTCAGCCATAAAAAAATGACATCACATCTCTTGCAGCAACGTGGATGGAGTCAGAATTGATCACCATAAATTAAACAAGCCAGTCACAGAAAGTAAAATGTCACATGTTCTCACTTATAAGTGGGTTCTAAAAATTTTGTACAAATGGATGTAGACTGTAGAATGATAGGCAACAGAGATTTGTAAGAGTGAGGGAATGAGAAGGGAATGAATAATAAAAATTGCTTACTGGGTACAATGTACATTATTCAGATGAGTGATACCTTAAAGCCCTGACTTGATTTCTGTGCCATGTACACGTTACAAAATTGTATTTGTACCCCATAAATTTATACAAATATAAAAACATATCTTTCCATTTAATTGTGTGTTTTTTATTTTTTCAGAATAGTTTTATAGTTTTCAGTGTGTGAGCCTCTCGATTCCTTGTTTAATTTTTTTAGGTGTTTTGTTCTTTTGGATATTATTGTAAATGTAACTTTTTATTAATTTCCCTTTTGAATTGTTTATTGATTTTAAACAAACACAACTGATTTTTTGTGTTGATTTTTTATCCTATAACCTCTAATAGGTTTTCTGTGGAATCCTTATGGTTTTCTCCTTATCCGGCCATATAATCTGGAAACAAAGGTAATTTTACTTCTTCCTTTCCAATTTAGATGACTTTTATTTCTTTTTTTTTCCCTAATTTCTCTGCCTGGATTTTCTAGTAATATCTTGTATAGAAGTGGTTGAAATGGACATTCGTTTTTTGTTTTGTATATTAGAGGGAAATCTTACAGTCTTTCACAGTTGAAGGTAATGTTAGCTGTGGACTTTTTGTATATGGCCTTTATAACGTTGAAGATGTTATTTTGTATTCCTAATTTACTGAGAGTCTTTAACATAAAAAGTGTTTAATTTTGTCAAGTGTATTTTCTACATCAATAAGAATATCATGTGATTTTTTCCACTTCATTCTACACAATAATGTATTATGTTAATTAATTTTTGTATGTTGAAACAACCTTGTTTTCTGGGAAAAAGTCCTAATTGGTAATGGTATATAATCTATTTAATATGTTGATGAATTTGTTTTGCTAGTATCATGTGGAGAATTTTTGCATAAATATTGATATTAAATATTAGTCTGTAATTTTTTTAATATAGTGTCCTTGTTTCACTTTTCTTCAGAGTAATGCTGATCCCATTGAATGAATTCCAGGGCTTTCATTTGTTGAGAAGTTTTTGTTAAGTTATTTAATTCTCTTACAGGTCAATACCAATTTTTTATTACTTCATAAATTAATGTTGATAGGTTGTGTGTTTTTAGAAATTTGTCTATTTCATCCATGTTATCAAACTTTTTGGTGTACAAATGTCCATTGCATGCTCTTCTAATCCTTTTTATGTCTGTAATACTGACTTTAATATTATCAGCTTATATCTAATTTGTGCAATTTGAGACATTTTTCTTAGTTACTCTAGCTATAGGCTTGTACTTTTTGCTATTATTTCAGACTCAACTTTTAGTTGATAGCCTCTTTTTTCCTAATCTATACTTTATCTCTATTCGATCTTTGCAATTTTCTTCTTCCTGCTAGCTTAAAATTCAATTTACTTTTCTTTTTTTTAAGGTTAGGTTATAGATTTGGAATATTTCTCCTGTTTTCATGTATGCATTTACAGTTCTAAATTTTCCTCTTATCACTCTGTTAACTGTTTCAAATTAGTTTTGTTATGTTATGGTTTAATTTTTATTTTTCCCAAAATATTTTCTAATTTTGCTTATGAGTTGTTCTTTGTCCCATTGGTTGTTTAAAATGTGTTAATTTCTACATTTGTGAACTTTATAATTTTCCTTCTGTTTTTGATTTCTAGCTTAATTCCACTATGAACAGAAAATATACTTTATACGATTTTAACCTTTTTAAATTTATTAAGATTTGTTTTGTGGCTTAATATGTCATACATCTTGGTGAACAACATATGTGCACTTCGTAAAAATGTGTGGTCTGCTATTGTTGGGTGGTGTGTTCTGTGTATGTCTGTTAGGTCTAACTGTTTTATGGTATAAAGTTCTCTGATTTCTTTTCTTTTTTTTTTAATTATACTTTAAATTCTGGGATATATGAGCAAAACGTGCAGGTTTGTTACATGGGTATATACGTACCATGGTGGTTTGCTGCACCCATGAACCCATCATCCACATTAGATATTTCTCCAAAGCCATCTCTCCCTTTATCCCCCACCGTCCAACAGGCCGTGATGTGTGATGTTCCCCTCCCAGTGCCTATATGTTTTCATTGTTCAACTCCCACTTATGAATGAGAACATGCAGTATTTGGTTTTCTGTTCTTGTGTTAGTTTGCTGATAATGATGGTTTCCAGCTTCATCCGCGTCCTTGCCGAGGACATAAACTCATTCTTTTTTACAGCTGAATAGTATTTCATGGTTATATGTGCCACATTTTCTTTACCAAGTCTAATATTGATGGGCATTTGGGTTGGTTCCAAGTCTTTGCTATTGTGAATAGTGCTGCAATAAACATATGTGTGCATGTGTCTTTATAGAAAAATGCTTTATAAACCTTTGGGTATATACCCAGTAATGGGATTACTGGGTCAAATGGTATTTCTAGTTCAAGATCCTTGAGGAATTGCGACACTGTATTCCAAAATGGTTGAACTAATTTACACTTTTACCAACCGTGTAAAAGTGTGCCTGTACCTCCATGTCTTCTCCAGCATCTGTTGTTTCCTAACTTTTAATGATCACCTGCTAACTGGCCTGAGATCGTATCTCATTGTGGTTTTGATTTGCATTTCTCTAATGACCAGTGATGATGACCTTTTTTCATATGTTTGTTGCCCTCACTTCTTTTGAGAAGTACCTGTTCATATCCTTCACCCACTTTTTGATGAGGTTATTTGTTTTTTCTTGTAGATTTGTTTAAATTCCTGTAGATTCTGGATATTAGCCCTTTGTCAGATGGATAGATTGCAAAAATTTTTTCTCATTCTTTGGGTGGCCTGTTCTCTCTGATGATTTTTTTTGTTTGTTTTTTGTTTTTGTTTTGTTTTGTTTTTGCCATGCAGAAGCTCTTTAGTTTAATTAGATCCCATTTGTCAATTTTGTCTTTTGTTACCATTGCTTTTGGTGATTTAGTCATGAAGTCTTTGCCCATGCCTATGTCCTGAATGGTATTGCCTAGGTTTTCTTCTAGGTTTTTTATGGTTTTAGGTCTTACATTTAGATCTTTAATCCATTTTGAGTTAATTTTTGTATAAGGTGTAATGAATGGGTCTAGTTTCAGTTTTCTGCATATGACTAGCCAGTTTTCCCAACACCATTTATTAAATAGAATATCCTTTCCTCATTGTTTGTTTTTGACAGGTTTCTCAAAGATCAGATGGTTGTAGATGTGTTGCATTATTTCTGAGGCCTCTGTTCTGTTCCGTTGGTCTATATCTCTGTTTTGGTACCAGTACCATGCTGTTTTGGTTACTGTAGCCTTGTAGTATAATTTGAAGCCAGGTAGCATGATGCCTCCAGCTTTGTTGTTTTTGCTTAGGATTGTCTTGGTTATATGAGCTCTTTTTTGGTTCTATATGAAATTTAAAGTAGTTTTCTTCCAATTCTGTGAAGAAAGTCAATGGTAGATTGATGCGAATAGCATCAAATCCATAAATTACTTTGGGCATTATGATCATTTTCACAATATTTGTTTTTCCCATCAATGAGCATGGAATGTTTTTACATTTGTTTGTGTCCTCTCTTATTTCCCTGAGCAGTGGACTGTAGTTCTCCTTGAAGAATTCCTTCACTTTTCTTACAAGTTGTGTTCCTAGGTATTTAATTCTCTTTGTAGCATTTGCGAATAAGAGTTTGCCCGTGATTTGGCTCTCTGTTTTTCTATTATTGGTGTATAGCAATGCTTGTGATTTTTGCACATTGATTTTGTATCTTGAGACTTTGCTGAATTTGCTTATCAACTTAAGGAGTTTTGGGGCTGATACGATGGGATTTTCTAAATATACAATCATGTCATCTGCAAAGAGAGATAATTTGACTTCCTCTCTTTCTATTTGAATAACCCTTATTTCTTTCCCTTGCCTGAATGTCCTTTCCAGAACTTCCAATACTATGTTAAATAGGAGTGATGAGAGAGGGTATTCTTGTCCTGTGCCAGTTTTCAAAGGCAATGCTTCCAGCTTTTGCCCATTCAGTGATATTGGCTGTGGGTTTTTCATAAATGGCTTTTATTATTTTGAGATATGTTCTATGAATACCTAGTTTATTGAATGTTTTGGGCATGAAGTGGTGTTGAATTTTATGGAAGGCCTTTTCTGCACCTATTGAGATAATCATGTTTTTTGTCATTGGTTCTGTTTACGTGAAAGATTATGTATATTGATTTGCATATGTTGAACCAGCCTTGCATCCCAGGAATGAAGCCAACTTGGTCGTGGTGGATAAGCTTTCTAATGTGCTGCTGGATTTGGTTTGTCAGTATTTTATTGAGGATTTTCACATCGATGTTTATCAGGGATATTGGCCTGAAATTTTCTTTTTTTGTTGTGTCTCTATCAGATTTTCTTATCAGGATGATGCTGGCCTCATAAAATGAGTCAGGGAAGAGTATCTCTTTTATTATTGTTTGGAATAGTTTCAAAAGGAATAATACAAACTCCTCTTTTTACCAGTGGTAGAATTCGGCTGTGAATCGTCTGGTCCTGGCTTTTGTTGTTGTTGTTGTTGTTGTTGTTGTTATTGTTGTTAGGCTATTAGTTATTGCCTCAATTTCAGAAGTTGTTATCGGTTTATTCAGGGATTTCACTTCTTCCTAGTTTAGTCTTGGGAGTGTGTATGTATCCAGGAATTTATCCATTTCTTCTAGATTTTCTAGTTTATTTGTGGAGAGTTCTTTATAGTATTCTCTGATGGTAGTTTTTGTTTCTGTGGGATCAGTGGTGATCCCTTCTCTATCATTTTTTATTGTGTTTATTGATTCTTCTCTATTTTCTTCTTTATTAATCTGGCTAGTGGCGAATCTACTGTGTTAATCTTTTCACAGAAAGAGCTCCTGGATTCATTAATTTTTTGAAGGCTTTTTTTTTCTTTTTTTTTTACTTCTAGCAACTTTATTTTCAATCATATAAATGAAAACAATGTCAGGTGCTTTTGGTAAATGGTATTACATACTGTAGAAAGATTTATCTATATATATATCAGATTTTAAATAATATTTTTTTCTTTTTATTATTATTATTATTATTATTATTATACTTTAGGCTCTATGGTACATGTGCGCAAAGTGCAGGTAAGTTACATATGTATACATGTGCCATGCTGGTGCACTGCACCCACCAACTCGTCATCTAGCATTAGGTATATCTCCCAATGCTATCCCTCCCTCCTCCCCCCACCCCACAGTAGTCCCCAGAGTGTGATGTTCCCCTTCTTGTGTCTATGTGTTCTCATTGTTCAGTTCCCATCTATGAGTGAGAACATGTGGTGTTTGGTTTTTTGTCCTTGCGATAGTTTACTGAGAATGATGATTTCCAATTTCATCCATGTCCCTACAAAGGACATGAACTCATCATTTTTTATGGCTGCATAGTATTCCATGGTGTATATGTGCCACATTTTCTTAAACCAGTCTATCATTGTTGGACATTTGGATTGGGTCCAAGTCTTTGCTATTGTGAATAGTGCCGCTATAAACATACGTGTGCATGTGTCTTTATAGCAGCACGATTTATAGTCTTTTGGGTATATACCCAGTAATGGGATGGCTGGGTCACATGGTATTTCTAGTTCTAGATCCCTGAGGAATCGCCACACTGACTTCCACAATGGTTGAACTAGTTTACAGTCCCACCAACAGTGTAAAAGTGTTCCTATTTCTCCACATCCTCTCTAGCACCTGTTGTTTCCTGACTTTTTAATGATCGCCATTCTAACTGGTGTGAGATGCTATCTCATTGTGGTTTTGATTTGCATTTCTCTGATGGCCAGAGATGATGAGCATTTTTTCATATATCTGTTGGCTGCATAAATGTCTTTTTTTTGAGAAGTATCTGTTCATATCCTTTGCCCACTTTTTGATGGGATTCTTTGTTTTTTTCTTGTAAATTTGTTGGAGTTCATTGTAGATTCTGGATATTAGCCCTTTGTCAGATGAGTAGGTTGCAAAAATTTTCTCCCATTCTGTAGGTTGCCTGTTCACTCTGATGATAGTTTCTTTTGCCATGCAGAAGCTCTTTAGTTTAATTAGATCCCATTTGTCAATTTTGGCTTTTGTTGCCATTGCTATTGGTGTTTTAGACATGAAGTCCTTGCCCGTGCCTAAGTCCCGAATGGTATTGCCTAGGTTTTCTTCTAGGGTTTTTATGGTTTTAGGTCTAACGTTTAAGTCTTTAATCCATCTTAAATTAATTTTTGTATAAGGTGTAAGGAAGGGATCCAGTTTCAGCTTTCTCCATATGGCTAGCCAGTTTTCCCAGCACCATTTATTAAATAGGGAATCCTTTCCCCATTGCTTGTTTTTCTCAAGTTTGTCAAAGATCAGATAGTTGTAGATATGTGGCATTATTTCTGAGGGCTCTGTTCTGTTCCATTGATCTATGTCTCTGTTTTGGTACTGGTACCATGCTGTTTTGGTTACTGTAGCCTTGTAGTATAGTTTGAAGTCAGGTACCGTGATGCCTACAGCTTTGTTCTTTTGGCTTAGGATTGACTTGGTGATGCAGGCTCTTTTTTGGTTCCACATGAACTTTAAAGTAGTTTTTCCAATTCTGTGAAGAAAGTCATTGGTAGCTTGATGGGAATGGCATTGAATCTATAAATTGCCTTGGGTATGAAGGCTTTTTCTTGTCTCTGTCTCCTTCAGTTCTGTTCTAATCTTAGCTATTTCTTGTCTTTGCTAGGTTTTGAATTTGTTTGCTCTTGCTTCTCTAGTTATTTTAATTGTGATGTTAGGGTGTCAATTTTAGATCTTTTCCACTTTCTCATGTTGACATTTAATGCTATAAATTTCCTTCTAAACACTGCTTTAGCTGTGTTCCACAGATTCTGGTATGTTATGTCTTTGTTATCATTCATTTCAAAGAACTTATTTATTTCTGCCTTAATTTTGTTATTTACCCAGTACTCATTCAGGAGCAGGTTGTTCAGTTTCCATGTAGTTTTGTGGTTTTGAGGGAGTTTCTTAATCCTGAGTTCTAATTTGATTGCACTGTGGTCTGAGAGACTGTTTGTTATGATTTTCATTCTTTGGCATTTGCAGAAGAGTGATTTACTTCCAATTATGTGGTCGATTTTACAGTAAGTACTATGTGGTGCTGAGCAGAATGTGTATTTTGTTGATTTGAGGTGGAGATTTCTGTAGATGTTTATTAGGTCTGCTTTGTCCAGAGCTGAATTCAAGTCCTGAATATCCTTCTTAATTTTGTGTCTCATTGATCTGTCTAATATTGCCAGTGGGGTGTTAAAGTCTCCCTCTATTACTGTGTCAGAGACGAATTTCTTTGTTGGTCTCCAAGAACTTGCTCTATAAATCTGGGTGCTCCTTTATTGGGTGCATATATGTTTAGGGTCGTTAGCTTTTCTTCTTGCATTGATTTCTTTACCATTACTTAATGCGCTTTTTTGTCTTTTTTGATATTTGTTGGTTTAAAGTCTGTTCTATCAGAGACTAGAATTGCAACCCCTGCTTTTTTATTTTCTTTTCATTTGCTTGGTAAATCTTCCTCCATCCCATTATTTTGAGCTTATGCGTGTCTTTGCACACGAGATGGGTACCTGAATATAGCTCACCAATGGGTCTTAACCCTTTATCCAATTTGCCAGTTTGTGCTTTTTAATTGGGACATTTAGCCCATTTACAGTTAAGATTAATATTGTTATGTGTGAATTTTATCCTGTCATTATGATGCTAGCTGGTTATTTTGCTCATTAGTTAATGCAGTTTCTTCATAGTGTCAATGGACTTTACATTTAGTGCTTCCTTCAGGGTATCTTGTAAGGCAGGCCTGGTGGTGACAAAACATTTCCGCATTTGCTTATCTGTAAAGTATTTTATTTCTCCTTCACTTATGAAGCTTAGTTTGGCTGGATATGAAATTCTGGGTTAAAAAATTCTTTTCTTTAAGAATGTTGAATGTTGCCCCCTACTCTATTCTGGCATGTAGGGTTTCTGCAGAGAGATCCATTGTTAGTCTGATGGGCTTCCCTTTGTGGGTAACCTGACCTTCCTCTCTGGCTGCCCTTAACATTTTTTTTTCATCATTTCAACGTCAGTGAATCTGACGATTATGTGTCTTGGGGTTGCTCTTCTCCGGGAGTGTATTTGTGGTGTTCTCTGTATTTCCTGAACTTGAATGTTTGCATTTCTTGCTAGGTTGGGGAAATTCTTCTGGATAATATCCTGAAGTGTGCTTTCCAACTTGGTTCCATTCTCTCCATCACTTTCAGGTACACTAATCAAACTTAAGTTTGGTCTTTTCACATAGTCCCATATTTCTTGGAGGATTAGTTCATTCATTTTCATTCTTTTTTCTCTAATCTTGTCTTCACACTTTATTTCATTAAGTTGACCTTCGATCTCTGATATCCTTTCTTCCACTTGATCTATTCAGCTATTGATACTTCTGTATGTTTCACGAAGTTCTCATGCTGTGTTTTTCAGCTCCATCGGGTCATTTATGTTCTTCTCTAAACTGGTTATTCTAGTTAGCAATTCCTCTTATCTTTTATCTAGGTTCTTAGCTTCCTTGCTTTGGGTTAGAACATGCTCCTTTAGCTTGGAGGAGTTTGTTATTACCCACCTTCTGAAGCCTGCTTCTGTCAATTTGTCAAACTCATTCTCTGTCTAGTTTTGTTCTTTTGCTGTTGAGAAGTTGTGATCCTTTGGAGGAGAAAAGGCATTCTCATTTTTGGAATTTTCAGTCTTTTTCTCTGTTTTTTTTTTTTTTTCTCATCTTCATGGATTTATCTACCTTTGGTCTTTGATGTTGGTGACCTTAGAGTGGAGTTTTTGCATGGTCATCCTTTTTGTTGATGTTGATGCTATTGCTTTCTATTTGTTAGTTTTCTTTATAACAGTCAGGGCCCTCTTCTGCAGGTCTGCTGGAGTTCGCTGTGGGTCCACTACAGACCCTGTTTGCCCAGGTGTCACCAGCAGAGGCTGCAGAACAGCAAAGATTGCTGCCTGTTTCTTCCTCTGGAAACTTCATCCCAGAAGGGCGCCTGCAAGATGCCAGCCAGAGGTCTCCTGTATGAGGCCTCTGTCAACGTCTGCTGGGAAGTGTCTTCCCATCAGGAGGCACTGGGGTCAGGGACCCACTTGAGGAGTCAGTCCCTTAGCAGAGCTTGAGAGCTGTACTGGGATATCCACTGCTCTCTTCAGAGCCAGCAGGCAGGAACGTTTAAGTCTGCTGAAGCTGCACCCACAGCCGCCCCTTCTTCCATGTGTTTTATCCCAGGGAGAGGGGAGTTTTATCCATAAGCCCCTGACTGGGACTGCTGCCTTTCTTTCAGAGATGCCCTGCCTGGAGAGAAGGAATCTAGAGAAGCAGTCTGGCTAGAGTGGCCCTGCTGCTCTGTGTTGTGCTCCACCCAGTCTGAACTTCCTGGTGGCTTTGTTTACACTGTGAGAAGAAAACTGCTTACTCAACCCTCAGTAATGACAGATGCCCCTCCCCCAACCAAGCTCAAGCATCCCAGGTCTACTTCAGACCACTGTGCTGGCAGCAAGAATTTCAAGCCAGTGGACCTTAGCTTGCTTGGCTCCATGGGGGTGGGATCCACTGAGCAAGACCACTTTGCTTCCTGGCTTCAGACCCTTTTTAGAGGAGTGCATAATTCTGTCTCACTGGCTTCCCAAGTGCCACTGGGATATGGAAAAAAACAACTCCTGCAGCTAGCTCAGTGTCTGTCCAAATGGCTGCCCAGTTTTGTGCTTGAAACCCTGGGCCCTTGTGGCATAGGCACTTGAGGGAATCTCCTGGTCTGTGGGTTTCAAAGACTGTGGGAAAAGCATAGTATCTGGGCCCAATAGCACAGACCCTCATGGCATGGCCCCTCATGGCTTCCCTTGGTTAGGGGAGGGAGTTCCCTGACCCCTTGCACTTCCTGGGTGAGGCAACACCCCACACTGCTTCTCCATGTCCTCTGTGGGCTGCACCCACTGTCTAACCAGTCCCAATGAGATGAATTGGGTATCTCAGTTGGAAATGCAGAAATCCCCCGCCTTCTGTGTTGGTCTCACTGGGAGCTGCAGACTGGAGCTATTCCTATTAGGCCATCTTGCCCAGGAAATCCACTGTTTTCTAATATATCTTCTATTCGTTTTTTTGTTTTGTTTTGTTTTTTAATCCACCACTGAAAGTGGCATGCTGAAGTCTCAAACTACTATTGTAGGCTTGGTCTGCTTCTATCTTCAATTTTGTCAAAATTTGCTCCACATATTTTGGAGCCCCAATGATTCGGTGCATATATGTTTATAATTATTATATCCTCTTAGAGAATTGACCATTCTATTAATACATGATATCTTTTTTGACTCTTATGGCAGTCTTTTACTTAAAGTCAATTAATTCTGACATTAATATAGTCACAGCTTTCTTTTGGTTACTATTTGCAAAGAAATTTGTTTTCTGTCATTTTACTTGCAACCTATTTGTTTCTTCAGATATAAATTGAGTCTCTTGTATACAACATATAGTAGGACCATTTTTTTTTTCCTATTTTCAATTTATGCACTGTGATTGAGAGTAACCCATTTACAGTTAAAGTAATTCCAGGTAAGTTAAGATTAACTACTGCTTTTTTGCAATTAATTTATTTGCCTTGTATATTTTTGTGTCTCATTTTATCTATTACTGCATTTTTTTGTGTTTCAGTAATTGTTGTAGTAACTCATTTTGATACTTTTATCAACTATTTTTTAATTTTTAAGTTTCATTGGGATATATGTTTACATATTGTGGGGTACCTGAGATATTTTGATGCAAGCATACATTATGTAATAATCAGTCACATCAAGGTAAATGGGGTGTCGATTGCCCCAAGCATTCACCATTTCTTTGTGCTATGAACATTCCAATTATACTCCCTTTATTATTCTAGAAGTTATCGCCAATTATTGCTGACTGTAGTCACTCTGTTGTGCTACCAAATACTAGATCTTATTTATTGTATCTCATTATATTTTTGTTTCCATTAACCATCCCCATTTTCCATCCACTACTCCCTTGCACTACCCTTCCTTGCTTCTGATAACCATCATTCTACTATCTCCATGAGTTTCATTGTTTTAATTTTTATCTCTTACAAATGTGTATCATTCATTTTGATTTGTTTAGACATTTTCTTCATTGTTGCCATAGGGATTATATATATAATATCCTAAAGTTACAAGAATCTAATTTGAATTCATACCAACTTATAATTTTATAAATATTTTAATCATTTGTCTTTTAAATTCTATAAAAATTTTAAAAAGGGAGTTTGTGATTCTGTTTTGCATTGCTATAAGGGAATACCTGAGACTGAGTAATTTATAAAGAGAGGAGGTTTATTTGGCTCAGAGTTCCGCAGCCTGTACACAAAGCCTAATGCTGGCATCTGTTTCTGGTAAAAGGTTCAGAAAGCTTATAATCATGGCAGAAGGGGAAGGGGACCTAGTGTGTCACACAGCATGAGCAAGAGAGAGGTAGGATGTGCCAAGCTCCTTTGAACAAGCAGATCTTCCATTAACTCCCAGAGAAAGAACTCACTCATTACCATGGGAATGGCACCAGGCCATTCATGAGGGATCTGTTTCCATGACCCAAATACCTCCCATCTCCAACACTGGAGATCACATTTCAACATGAAATTTGGAGGAGACACACATCCAAACTATATTAGAGTTACAAGCAAAAATTACAATAACACTGGCTTTTACATTGGCCTATATATTAACTTTGCCAATGGACTTTATATCTTCATGTGACTTTGAGTCACTCTTTACCATCCTTTCATTTAAATCTGACAGACTTCCTTTAGTATTTCTTGCATGGTACATGTAATGGTAATAAACTTACTCAGCTCTTGTTCATTGGTAATATCATAATTTCTGTCATATTTAAAGGACAGACTTTTTAGAGATATAACTCTCAGTTGACAGTATTTTTTCCTTCAGTATTTTTAATATATCATCCCATGGCCTCTGGCTTCCATCATTTATGATGAGAAATTGGCTGACTCCTACTGAGGATCCCTTGTCCATGATGGTCACTTTTCTCTTGCTGGTTTCAGGTGGTCTCTGACTTTGGCTTTGATAGTTTTCTTATAATTTGTCTCAGTGTCACTTTCTTTGGAAGAATCTTACTTGGAGTTTTTTGAGCTTCCTGGATTTACAGATTCATGCATTTACCAAATTTGGAAAGATTTTGGTAAGTATTTCTTTAAATGATCTTTTTTTGCCCATTTCTCTTTCTTCTGTCATTCTGAGACTCCCATAATATGTATGTTGGTCTGTTTATGTTTTCCTGCAAGCTCCTTAGACTCTGTTCCCTTTCCTTTATTCTTTTTTCCTGTTCCTCAGACTCAGTAATTTCAATTATCATGTACGTAAGTTCACTGATTCTTCTTCATGTTCAAAGATGCTGTTGGATCTCTCTATTCAGTTTTTTATTTTACCTATTTTAGTTTTTAGCTCCAGAATTTCTGTTTGCTGTTTTAAATAATTTATCTTTGTTCATATATCATTTTCTTTTTTTGAATAATTTATATCTCTTTGTTCACATATCATTTTCCTATTTTCTTTTAAATATCAGTCCCTGTTTTTCCTAACCTTTTTGTGCATATTTAAGATAATTTTTGTAAAAGTCTTTGTTTGTCAAGTTCACTGGGCTGTCTTGGGAACAGTTTCTGCCCATTTAGTTTGTTAGTTTCACAAATGATTTGCTGTTTATTTGTATGACTAGTAACTTCTGTTGTTGTTTTTGTTAAAATTGGACGTTTGACCATTTTAGTATGGCAACTCTGCAAATCAGTTTATCATGCTTCTCTATCATTTTCTATTTTTTATATTGTTGAAAGCTGTAGTAGTCCACTTGTTTTAAGATTTTTCCAAACTATGTTTGCAAAGATTATTCCTTGTCATCTGTGATCCCTGAAGTCTCTGGTTTTTTTTTTTTTAGTTTATGCTCAGTTAATGCTTTGACAGAGATTTCCTTGAAATTCAGGAGCTGAACAAACACAAGCCAAAATGGAAAGAATGACTGACTCCCAGTTTTTAGAGATTGGCTCTCTGGAGCTGCACTCCACCACATAGTAAGGCTTCCTCTGTGCCTAGTGATCAGCCTGAGGTAAAGCTTAAGGTATTCTCAAGACTTTTCTGGGTATATATCTCACCTGTACATACTCACAACTTTCTATATTCCCACATGTATATGGCCATTTTTAAATGTCCTGATGTCCCAAGGAGATTGTTTTTCAGGTCTTATATGGTTTATTGTGTGCCTCCAACTATAATCTCTTGCCTCAGGCATCTGTGGGTTTGTAGTCTACCTTGTGGCTTTTACAACCATGCCTTCCACTTGTGTTCTGAGTTAGGCAAAACAGAGATAAGCACCTTGCACCCATCATTTTGGATTTCCCATGCAGATTAAAAAATATGAACATAAAAGTTTGCAAATAAATTTGCTCTGCTCCCTCTAGTTCCAGGGGCAAGGCAGTGGGAACTGAGCTGCCACTTGCTCAAGACCAAGACCACTGCATTAGGGCAGGGATAAGGCAAAAGTGATTTAAAAACACCACAAAACTTTTCTACTGTTTTAAAGATGGCTTTTTCTTGATTGGACATTTGCTTAATGAGTGTAAACCATTTATTGTTTGTCAGAACTCTTATAGTGCTGATTCTGACAGCCCTGGTGGTTTTGTTTTTTAAGTTTTCTGTAAGAGAACAAGAGCTTGAAGCTTCCTGGACCACCATTTCACTGCTGTCACTCTAAAGCTCTCTTAATTTTTTCAAATATTTTCATTTAGTCCTCACAACAACTCTGAGGTAGATATTATCAGTCTATTTAAAGATGCTAGGCTATAGCAAAGAGAAGAGATCATATATGTAAAGTTCCCAGCACTGTATAGACAGAGTAATATCTATCTCTTTCTTACCTATCCATCCACCTTGCACACTTAGATCCATCAAGAATGGACCTATTTTACAATGTAAAAAAATACTAGGCTAGAATTTAGGACATCTAAAGTCTATTCTTATCTCTGTGACTAGCTCATTCTGTAAATTTAGATAATTTTCCTGTATAGTCCTCAATCTCCCCATACATAACATAAAAGGTTAAAACTGGATGGTTTCAGAGGGCTCTGTCAGCTCTGATATTTTAGAATCCCTAGTAGAAAGAAACTAAGGTTTCCTTCTTTCCCACCCCAGGCTGGGAATACATTTCTGTTGCCTGGGCAAAAAGCAAGTAGTTATTTGCATAGCTGAATTATATTTGTTGAAAATAAAAGAGAAAGTAGACAACACAGGATTCTCCCTCTGCCTAATTCCTGCTGCCCCTGGAAGTAGATGAGTGGCTTAGCCTAGAGCAACTATTCTGTAAATAAACTCTTCACTCTTTCTGAATGGGCTTCACCCAGGAAATTGGACCCTCAGCCTGACCATTGACGATATCTCGCTTTTCCCCCTATCCTGAGAATTGGCATCTTCCAAATCTTAGGACTTTGCCACTGCTGCTCCCTCCCCAATTTTATCCATTCTAAGATTCCAGGGCAATCCCTTCATGAAATCCAAAGGACAAGCCTGGCATAGCTGAGAAGGGTTAGTGGGACTGAGGACTGAGTATAAAAGGCAAGAATACAACCACAATCTTCTCATAAAGATGGAGAAACCAAAGTGACTTTAGTACATGGAAGGGATTTCAGGCTGTTTTTCAATCTGTGTCTACGACACCGGAGGACAAATGGGATAGCAAAAAATGAAACATTTTCACACGTTAAGGAGGATGCAGGCCCCTGCTGTAGATAGAAATCCAGAGCCCATGGCCAGATGTGTGTCTTGGGTATCCTTCTCTCTCAACCTCTGCCCCACCTTTCCTCTGCCCTTCTCTGCTGGATAACATGCATATTTATTTACAATTTATCATCTTTTGATTTTATGTGAAGAAGAGAGACAGAGAGAACTAGTGGAAAGAAAGCAGTTTTTGAAACCAAACATCTGGCTTTAAGCTGTGAGTTAGTCACTAACTATGTGACCCTTGGCACATTGCTTGACCTTTTTGAACTTCATTGTCCTCATGTGTATAGCAAGTGTGAATAATAAAAAATAGGGAAATGGTAAGCAAATTCTGCTACAGTCTCTTGAAATTTTCTTCAACCATTAATATCTTGATTATGAAAAACATGTATTAACGTAGAAAAATGCAATGTTGAATTTTTATAGTGGGGCTTAACAAGGTTATTATATATTTTTTCAAGTGTTAATACCATTGATCATTTATTATCAAGCATTAATGGTTATTATGTTTTAACTATGTGAAAGTACTGAAAGACAAAAAGGCTGGGAGAAAATATATCTCTGTGCTAACAGTAGCCATGATGAGGTAAAAGATACTGGTGTGATTTCCCTTCTATTTTCTCCTTTCTACTATGTTCTCATCAAAGCACATACAGTATTACTAATAGCTACGTCTCAAAGGAATGAAGCAGCAGGAAAATTTCCCTAGTTTGGAATTAGGATGGCACTTGTCCTGGAGGTATATGTTGTGTAAATAATAAGAATAAGAACAAGAAGAATGTTTCTAAAGAAATAAAATGGTCATTATTATCGCTACCTTATAGAACTATTTAGAGGATTAAGTTAGGTAATGAGTGTAAACAAACCAGGTACTTCGTACATAGGACATCTGCCTCTTCTATAATATCCCATTCCTAACTTCTCAGCTCACTTCCACTTGGGCTCCAGATCCTAAAGCAATTGCAACCTTCCCCTTCTGGGACTCAACCCCTTCAATACCAAGGTCCATGCCCTCACTAAGATGGGTAGATTTATGGATAGAAAGAAATCCAGACACTTGCAGAATCTCAGAATTGAGCTCATATACTCCAGTCCTTACACATGTTAATAACCACTACCTCTTGGTTATCACTGTGCAAGGTGCTTTTACATCCATGCTCTTATTTTTTTCATATTCATTTATTTTTTCCCAAAATACCCATTCCACAGACAAGAAAACTGTAATGCAGAAAGGCAAGAAGATAACTGAAGTAGCTAGGGACAGATTCAGGACTCAGACTCTGGCCTCCTGACTAAATTTTATCCTTCTTTCCTATACCACAGGCTGAATCCTGAATTCAATTCCCTTTACAATTATCTTGTCAAGTGGTTGACTTTCTCATCATAATTAATGACATTATAAATGGAATCCCAATTCCATAATTATAATAATCATCATCATAATCTGCTTCATAATAATAATGACCGATTACTTCCTGTCATTTCATAATACAGCACACACCTTGCTTTAAGTGCATTATCTTATTCAACTTTTACAAGAATCTTATGAAACAGGTAGGTAGTTTATTAACACCATTTCACAGATGAGAACATTGAGTTTCAAAGATTGCAAAATTTGTTCAAGTCTATCCATGCAGAATAAGAAGCAGAGCTTAAATTCTAACACAGGGCTGTTTATTCTTAAATCTCTGCTCATAATAATGCCACATCACGCTGCCACCTGAACAGCAGTGACTCTAAGTGATAGTACCCTGTCTATATTGCTAGCTTGGGAATAAACTGTAATTTGCTAATTCTCCTGGACACTTGCAGGAGCACTTCATTTTTAATTTTGTTTTCAAATTCTTAGCAGTAGATGACAGTATGCTGGAAAAAATTTAGGAGAACACTGCCAGGATGCTTTGGTAATAAACAGAAGCTTCTTCTATCCCCATCCCTCCCACTTTGACATACATTCATCTGAATTATTGAACATGATTTAAATAGTGGCTCCACATCTTCCCTCTGACTTTATTTTTACATTTATAGGATGTTAATGATTATATCTTCCTCAGAGTGAGTATTAAATGACACGATACTAGGTGGAGGCTGAGAATGGTTACCTCCCTTGTTCATGTCCTTATCAGCCCAAAGAGGAAAATTGAATATGAAACATATTGAAGGACCCCAACTTTCCTTTAAGATAGTGGTTTTCAAATATTTAGTGCTTATGACACACTTCCAAAAATGCTAGAGTTTTGAGTGGCACACTTAAAAGACATCAAATATGAATACAAGTATGATAAAAACAAATGCTTAAAGAATGAAAGTTTTCAACTTATAATAGCATATAACGCTCTCTCTTTCTCTCCCCATATATATATATGTATATATATGATATTTGATACAAGGCAGGTAACTTTTCAGAAAATGCCTGAATAAGTTAAGTATCCTCAAAGTCTCCAGATAAAACTCTTCCTAAGGCAACACAGATTTGAATTTCAAGGCCCTGGCTACTGGGAAAACTCTCTACAGGAATTACCTAAGCCCAGAGCTCACTTTCTCCTACTCTCAGGCATAGAGTTTGGATTTAAACCGTTCTGGTAATATTTCTGAACGTGGCCAGAGCACAGGGTTCAAGAACTAGATTAATAATTCAGATTCAGTCTCAAGCTAAGAATGAAGTATTAGTGTAAGGAGGATATCAGAAAATCTGAGCCAGATTTGTAAGGACAGTGTCTGAGACTGGTCTAATGTTAAACACCTCTGACCTTCTATTCAATGGGCCAATTAGAGGCACCTCTACACAGAGCCCTTTCAAGAGTGACAACTATGAGGCTTGGCTTGGTTATGATTATGCCCACTCACTGGAATAAGTGGCCTTGTGATTATGCAGTGGGAAAAAAACAGGTATTACTTTGTCTTAAGAGATGAGGAGAGAGACAGATGGGAAGAAGTTGGGGAAATGAATGAGAAAAAGAAATTTCAATGTCTGCAGAAAGTCATATTAAAATAACTACTAACCCCTGAACAAGAAAATCAGTGTGTTGGGAGATTATTGGAATAGATGATCAGTTAAAGAAGTTCAACTCTCTGTAAAAGGAAAGGACTTAGATGCATTATAACCTGAGCACAAAGGGCCTTTACTACTTGCCAGTGACTGTTGGCAAATTGGAAACACACAAGACCAAAAGGTCACCAGAAGTCACAAGGCATCCAGTGTAGAGGCTTGGCTGCCAGTGGGCAGGATTTTCAGTCTGGGGGAATCCTGTATTTCTGGCTAGAATAAAGTGTTACACATTGCTAGTACATGTCTAAAGCACGCCTTTACAGTCCACCTTCAGTGGAGGCACAGAGCAGTGAGGGTGAAGAAAAGAAGGAAAGAAACTAAATGAATGCCTACTAAGTGTCAAGCACTGTTATTTAAACTTCATAACACTTAAGGTAAATAGTATCTACATTTTTTTATCTTGATTCTATCCCCTCTTGGAAAGTCACAACACACATTAGCATATCAAAGGTTCCAACGGGTCCTGTAAATGAAAGTTAAACTTGTAAATAACATGTTTATCTTGGTTGAACAGTTTCACAATTGATTTGGTTATGGAACCCTCATTGTTTTCTAGAGTATTCATTAATATTTCAATAAGCAATAAGTCATCCTGTTTCAATTCTCTTGTCTAAAATGTATGGTGTGTAGTATTTTAAAGGCCAAGTGTGGTAACACATTTCATTTCACTTGACCTATAAAGATAACCCTGTGAAATTAATATTATTAATATACCCACTTTACACTTTAGGTAACTAAAGATAATGTAGGCTAACAAGCCCCAAGTTATACAGCTGCTGACTGGCAGAGCCAAGAATTGAATTCAAGTCTTCCTTGTCTAAGTCGAATAAGTTTTTAATGAAGCCTTTAACTCTAACAAGTTATGAGTCTATGAGCTGTGTGACTTTGAGCTATTTTTTTCCATTTCTGGGTCTATTTTTCCATCCCAAATGAGCTAGTAGAATTATATAATTTCTAAAGGCTTCGTGGAATCTTAGATTTTAAGGCTCAATCATAAGTATCTCAGGTCAAGTTGAATTTTTTTTTTCAAAAGTTTAGATTACCAAACCCAAGGAAGGTGAAAAAATTTATATAGATATGGTGGTATTTTTAGCCACAAGTGTCATTTAGGGCCTGAGACTCCTAGGACAAAGAAATTTCTGAATTTGAGCTCTCAGATAAGCTAGTTTAAGAAAATTTCATACCACTCTTACCATTCCCATCTAGCTAGTATCTCAACAAATGATAGCAACAACTGCCCTGTCAAAGAAGCTTGATAGGCTTCTCTAGCTACTGAATTGACCTGGGTGGGTGTGTAGCTCCCCAAACATTAAAATCCCTGCCTATTTCCTAAAACCAGGCAGCCTAGTCTACTAGAAAAACCTAGGCAAATAATTAGTAGAAATTAAGCTATCCTGGCTTAAGGAGGTACACTACTGTTTCTTTCCCATGGTCAGTGAGAAAGACCCATGGGAGACTGTTGGCAGAGAGACTGATTCACCCTGCTGGGATAGAGCTCATTTTTTTTCTCTATGGATAGAGTAGCTGGAGTATTCAGGAGTCAAAGTGAACTTGACTTGCCTCTCAAAGGCAAATCTACCTTGACTCCTGAATCCTTCAGCTCCTCTTTAGAGCCCATATTTCCATCATCCACATGTAAGGCTTTGGCTTTCTGTTCAGTCTGAGGAATTCTTAGCAGGTTGTAGGTTCTTGATATTTCAGTGTTCTAAGCACAAGAAGGGAGCTTACAACTCTATTGTAACTTCCCACCTAACACAGGAATCACTTCTGTAACATTCTAGTCAGGTTATCCCAAAACAGAATCTTGCTTACTTCCTCCCTCCCACCTTCCTTCCTCCTGTTCTCCCTCTCTCTTTTTTACTCTTTCTCTCTCCCTTTTCCTCCTTTCAACTCTTCTTCTTTCCTTCAATTCTTCTTTTCACTCAACTGTTTTATTTATTTATTTATTTATTATACTTATGTTTTAGGGTACATGTGAAGGACATGAACAGACACTTCTCAAAAGAAGACATTCATGCAGCCAAAAAACACATGAAAAAATGCTCACCTTCGCTCAATTGTTATATCAAAATTTGGAATGCCTATGTACAGTCTGACCCTGGAGATACAAAGTCAAAAGGGGCCAAAGTACCTTTAGATACCAGAGAGCCTGATATCTGAAGCTAAGCTTTCCACTTATTTCCTGGGCTCCAACCCCTTCCACCTTCCCAGAAGCCTCACTCTAGTAATTATTATTACTTTCATAATAATTTCATAGACGTCTTCATACTCTGTCATTATAGATTCCTATTCATTTGTCTTGAGGCATGCTCAAGACTTCCATCTTTAAGAATCTCTACATCCTATGTCTCACTACAGTTATTGCCCTCTCTCCTTCTCTTCACAGCTAAACTTCATGAAGGGGTTAACTATAGTTATTATCTCTGGTTTTTTTCCTCCCACTCACTTTCAACCCACTTTTGATATCTACTCACATCACTCCATTGACACTGCCTTCACTAAGAGGACCAATGACTTCCCTTTCAGTCTAGGCAATGGACTTTGTCCTTCTTACTCAAATGTTTTCCCAGTACCTAGAACAGTGTCTGTAACAAAGTCCGTACCCAATAAATATTTGTGGAATTAATGTGTGATGTTTTTTCAGGCCTTAATTTGCCAAATTGTTACATGATCTGAACACTTTGCCTTGCAACATTTCCTTTCACTGGCTTCTGTGACACTATTCTGGACATTTTCCTCTTACTTCTCCAACTTTTCCTTCCAGTCTCCAATACTAGTGATTCCTCTTCTACTAACCTTTAAAATGTATAGCTTGGACACTTCTTTATGCATTCTTCTGTTCTGACACATCCTCAGTCGTTATTTCATCCATGGCCATGGCCTTTACATGATGATTTCTCTTCAATCTATTCCTCAAGCTCAGACCTTTGTCTTAAATTACAAACCAGGATATCTACTTGCCATCTACACATGGCCACTGGATGTCCTACAGTCACCTCAAACTCAACATATTCAAAATTGGACTTTTACAACCCATCATCCCCCAAAATTAGTCTGTACCTTCTCTAGTGCCCTTGGTTCACAAAATACCACCTTTATCCTCCCAGTTGCTCAAGCCAGAAATCTGAATATTCATTGCACTTAAAATTAATTTCAAACACTACCTCCTTCAGGAGATCATGATCAACATTAACACTGATGAATCATGTTAATAGCATATATTTGGTGTGATGCATTGAAAACAGCATTTTATGTCTGTGGTCCCCCTCACCAAAACCCATAACCCTAGCCTAGTTATAATAAAAACACCAAAGAAATTCCAATAAAGGTACATTCTGCAAAATGCTTGACCAGCATTCTTCCTAACTATCAAGGTCATCAAAACAAGTCTCAGATAACTGTCACAGCCTCTTGGCTAATGAGCCTAAGGAGACATGAGAACTAAATAGCTCTTACATCTGTACCAGGAATTTGCTCCCTGCCTAGTTTTTTAACTAGAAAACTCATACTCATTTTCCAGGCCTCAGCTTGAATGTCACCACTTCAAGAAAGCCTTTCTTGACTCCACAGACTAAGTTAAATCTCCTTGTTCTTTGCTCCCAAGCATCACCACATGATTTTTCTCAGCAAAGACTCCTTAATTCCTGTAATGTTTTGCTCAGTGTACATATCTCTCTGCTAGACTGTAAGTGCCTTGCAAATGAGGACCTACCACTAATAAACTGCTGTATCTCCAAGATTTCAAACACAGACTGGAAAACTGGCATATGGCCAAATCTGTCCACCACATTTTTGAAAGTAACATTTTATTGGAACACAAACATGCCCTTTTTTTATGTATTGTCTATGGTTGCTTTCACACTATAACAATAAAATTGAGTAATTTAAACAGAGATGTATAGCCCACAAAGTTTAAAATATATACTATGTAGCTCTTTACAGAAAATGTTTTGTCATCACTGGCCTAGTACATGCTGGGCCATCATTAAATATCTACCAATTAGTTAATTAGTAAATTTGCCTCAATAGAAAAAAAAATACACATTTGTTGAGTCTTTTGATTATTTTTAATTAATCTTGAGTTTTAGATAGAGTTGCAATCTCCTCAACTGTAGAGGGATTCCTTCAAAGGCAGGATTGGGTTGGTTTTTCTATTTGGATTCCTCACAATTCTTAGTTCTGGGCTTTCTAAGAGGACTGCTGCCACAGTGTCCCCACCCATTCTTCAGGCCCTACATCACACCAGCCCATTTAACAGCAGCAAGGTAATGACTAACATTAAACACCTTGGCTAATTCTCTTCAACAAGCAAAACCAAATAAACTTATACCATGGACAAACTTCCTAGGTAGAAATATCTGCCATCAGAGGTAATAGTGGAGCCCTGAAAATAGAGCACTCTCAAGATGAAAACAAACAAACAGAAAATTGTTTAAGGACAAAGAGAACCTGACATAGAAGCAGATGAAATAGGAGACAAATTTGGGTCCTATGCCTATCTGGCCATTAACTAGATATCTAAAGCCAGTCAAGTCACTCAACCTCTCTGGACTTCAGTTTTCCCACATGCAAAATGAGAGATAGGACTTAATTTGTAAGCCTTTCACTATAGCGATGTTGGTACTAAAGAAATTTTTAAGGCCTACTTCTGAGAAGCCTAATGGCAGCTCAGAGTAATGACTGTGCTCAACTCAGTGAACCACAAATTCCCTCGTGCAGCCCACATATGTCTTTGACTAATACAAGTGGAAACACAACTTAGTTATTGTTTAATAAATGCTGTTTATTTTAAAGACAAATGGTTTTTAATTTTTTTTCATTCCTTCTTAGTTTGCATTGTTATTTCCTAGCATTTTTTAAACTTTTATTTCAGAATCAGTGGCACAAGTGCAGGTTTGTTATACAGGTAAATTGCATGTTGTGGGGGTGTGGTGTATAGATTATTTCATCAGCCAGGTGATCAGTATAGTACCCAATAGGTAGTTTTTCGATCCTCACCTTCCTCCCAATCTCCACCCTCAAGTAGGCCCTGGTGTCTCTGTACCATTCTTTGTGTCTATACGTACTAAATGTTTACTTCCTACTTATAAGTGAGAACATGGGGTATTTGGTTTTTGGTTCCTGTGTTAATTAACTCAGGATAATGGCCCCTACATCCACCCATGTTGCTGCAATGGACATGATCCGATTCTTTTTCGTGGCTGCATACTCTTACATTGTGCATATGTACCGCGTTTTCTTTATCTGGTCTCCCATTAATGGGCATTTAGGTTGATTCTTTGTCTTTACTATTGTAAATAGTGCTGCAATGAACATACACATGGAAGTGTCTTTATGGTAGAATGATTTATATTCTTTTGGGTATATACTCAATAACGAGATTGCTGGATAGAGTGGAAAGTTCTTTGAGGAATTGCTGCACAGCTTTCCACATGGTTGAACTAATTTACATTCCCACCAGCAGTGTATAAGCATTCCCTTTTTTCTACAACCTAGCCAGCATCTGTTATTTTTGACTTTTTAATAATAGTCATTCTGACTGGTATGAGATTATATCTCATTGTGGTTTGATTTGCATTTCTTCAATGATTAGTAATATTATTCATTTTTTCATATGCCTGTTGGCAACGTGTATGTCTTCTGTTAAAAAAGTGTATGTTCCTGTCTTTTGCCCACTTTATAATGGGGTTGTTTGAGTTTTGTTTGTAAATTTGTTTAAGTTCCTTATAGATCCTGGATATTAAGCCTTTGTTAGATGTATGGTTTGCAAAAATTTTCTCTCATTCCATAAGATTACTGAGGTTACTGTTTACTCTGTTGATAGTTTTTTTTTTCCCCCTGGCAGAAGCTCCTCGGCTTAATTAGGTCCCATTTGTCAATTTTTGTTTTTGTTGTAACTGTTTTTGGCATCTTTATCTATGAACATAGGACCTGGAAAAGAGAAATGATTTCAAAGGACAATAGAAAAATTAAATCCAAAAGGTTCTGAGAGGTGAGGAGGTTGGAAAAGCATGGAACTAGGTGGTCTCAAAGGCCCCTTTCAGGCCTGACACTTTATAGTTCTATGATCTTATCTCATCCAAGTTCTGAGAACTAAAACAAACCAGCCTTTTAAAGGGCAAGAAGCTGCTGGAAAATTGGTATAAGCAGAAAATAATGATACATTTAAAGACAAAAAGACCAGAGATTAAATCCTACCTTTGTTGCTTCTCTGTGACCTTGGTGGGGCCACTTCACTTTTATGAGCCTCAGTTTCCTCCGTTATAAAATATGGTCAATAATGGCTATCTCATAAGAGCAATGCAAAGACCAAATGAAATAAAGTAGTAAAGCATGTGACACATCGTAAACACTCAGACTCTTGAAAAGCATCAGAGCCATCCCATCTCCCTTTCCACTTTCACTTTTTTCCCTATGGTGCATCTCATTTTGTGCTCTTCTTTCATTCTGCTTAGAGATCAGCAAAGCTCCTATATAGAGGATTTCCCCCTGTTCCTAGTCTACCTCTCTTCCCCTAGGATGCACAATATACTCCTTCCACTTGGCCAGTGACAGATAGAACAAGAGGAATTTGAGGCCCATTCAGCAAGCCAAACTTTTAGTCGATTTGTAATAGGTTTTGCCTATTATTTTTGTACCTCATGTTGGCATTAGTGGAAGCACATAAGACCATGGAAAAGAGTACTGGCCCAGGTGGCAGGAGGCCTACATGAGTCCATTCCCATCTCTGTGAAGTGGGAAGTTGTATGTATATTGTGGGTGAGCAGACTGGCATTGAAAGATAATCTTCAGTGGTCTCTTAGCAATAATGTTCTATAAATCAAAGGACTGATGGTCCAAATTCACTAACATTTGGAAACTGGAACCAAAGTAGCCTAAAATTCTTGAGCTTCACTTTTCATTTATTTCGCAGGACCACGATCCTAGGCCCTCTCTCCTTAAGGGAGAAATGTGTTTGTATCAAACACATGGGAGACACAGAAGGGATTCTGGTCTGAGTAATTTAGAATGAGAAGGTAGTGAATGCATTTGAAGAGGTGACTTATTTAAAAATTTAAAACAAAGTACCCAGAAAGAGAGAAATTCAAGCCATTGTAACTATTCCAGGAAAATGTACCACACATGCAGCTGCTCAGGGCTTCATGTTTATCTGTCTGAGCCATGCGTGTTTGTTCCAGCAAGGAAGGATGCTGATACATTTAAAAGCCATGGTGATGCGTTGCCATTCTCCCTGGCACAGTGTGTTGCCAAGACCAATTTTATTCCATAAAAAATTATGTAAAGTTCAACAAGACCTTCTTCAATAAAACTGTGAGTGTCTGGAATACTAATGATACTTAAGATTTTTCTCTAGGCATCTGGTGGTCATTCAGTTACAAAGGACTATATTTACATTTCCTTTCTTCCATTTAGCCACTTTCTTTTTCTTTCTCTTTTCGTTTGTACTTCTCTCCATATTCTCAGTTCCTTTTCTCTACTTCTTTTCTGTTTTCTTCTTCTGGTATTTCTCATGTCTCTTGTCTTCTTCACTTTTTTCTCCTCCCTTTCTTTCCTATCTTCCTCACCATATGCCCTTTCCATTTCCTTTGTTACTTCTTCCTTTTCCCTCATCTTCTTTCTGATCTTTTTTTCTTCTCTCTTGCTCCATTTTATCTCCAGTTTTCCTCTTCTTCTTTAATCAATTCCCAGTATTGTCAAGGAAAAACATCTTATGGCCATTTTCCTCTTTCCAGGAGAGTTGAAACTCCAACTAGAAATATAGAAATAGATTATATTTAACATAAAAATACTTACTCAAGGAGCTTTCCCAGATAGGTCCCACCAAACTCCATTCAGTCCACTCCCACTAGCCATCTCTTTGCTTCCATGACCTCTCTACCTCTCTCACTACTAGCTATCCACTCACTGCTAGGCTGCTTTTATCACCAAAGACTCTGTAATCAGGAGCTAGCTCTGTAAGTGCACCAAAGTAATACTCAGGTCCTTTCCCCAAAGAGGCTTACAGGCCATAACAGATAATACTTGATAAAAGCACGTAAAAAGCATAAAATTATCAAACATCAGAGCAATAAACTACCAAGTCTACAACTCTGATATTATGTTGTTACGAAACTAAAATTCAGAGAGGAAAATTCCTTACCGTCAGTCAGGGGGAAGATCATGTAGGCCTTATTGTGGAATTGGATGATATTTTAACTACAAAGGGCAGCCCTTTATTGGCCACCCTTCCCTTATCAAGGGGTGGAGTCTCATTTGTTTCTGTAATACTAACACTAGTATGGGATCCTCTCTACTAAATGAGTGTTGATTGACTGACCTGTAGGTTAGGACAGAATCTTACATTGCACTTCTAGAAACTTATCTTGGTTCAACGATTAAAAAAAAGGGGGATTAGAGACAGCATCTCTCTCATAAGGTTAATGTGAGGTTTAAATGAGAAAATCCACATAAAGCACTCAGAATAGTGCCTAGAACATGAAAAGTGCTGTGTAATCTTTAGCTATTATTATTATTAACACATATATTCACAGATATTGTGGCTCAAGTATGGTTTTTTCTGAATAACTCAAAGATTATAGAGTGTATTTGTGAGTAAGTGTTAAACTTATCTTGACCCTATTCTTTACCCACTAGATGTTAACAGCACTCCTTCCAGGGTTGTAATAACCAAAAATGTCTCCAGGATTGCCAAATGTTCCCTGATAGGAGAGCCAAAGGGCAAAATTGCTCCTATTGAGGAACAACTGACTTCAAAGGATATCAAAGTACAATGCAATATGCTAGCTATTTTAAGTTACAAGAGGCCAAGATAAGTTTGTATCTTCATCTAGATGCCAGGTGTTCAAGCCTGAGTGAGGAGAAGGTGAAAAATTGGATCTGGGGATTTACAGCTTGCATCTAAATTGAAATTCAGACAGATCAAGCATGCCTGGTAAACTGGTGGGTGGGCCTGCCAGAGACTTATATGGCAGAGGATCAAGGAGCCTCCTCAGATCAGATTCTGAAGGAAGAAAGAGTCAGGTTTGAGGAGCTTATTAAAATGCTTTTTTGCTGAAAAATGAATGAGTAAGAGCTCAAGTAGAACTGATTAGAAATGTCTCTTACAAGGCAGAATGCAAGTGGAGGAAAGGTATTTTCCCCTTCTTTGACACAGGCTATCTGGTAACTTTGCCACAATGAGGGCTCCAGTGGTATTGCACAAGGGAGGTTGCAGGGCTAGGCAGAACAGAGGTGAAGAAGAGGAAAAGCAGACATAGATACAAGTAAGATACTTGAAATCCCTGGAAATATTACATAGGCTTCCAAGAGGGTTTTTAATTAGTTATGTGGGATCAAGAAACAGTGAAATGTGTAATATTACTATATTGTTTGTGTGTCTGTATATGATACTGCAAGTTTGTGAAACCTGAAGATATCCAAGACCCAAGCCAATATTGATCAGTAAATATTCATTGAATAAAGTGATGATCAAATAAATGGGTCTCCAGAAAATGGCTTTCAGAAAACATCAATGTGAGTGCTTGAGACTTAGGAGACCTTATTGCCAATCTCCCTGTTTGAACTTGTGCAGCCATTTCCCTTTACTTGACCTCAATTTCCTCATACTTGGAATAGGGAGGTTGGACTAGATAATCTTTAGGATTACTTTCAGCTCTGACATTCTAGACATCTATGATTCAACACACAGTTGTGGATCAATGAAAACATTCATTTATCTTATAGAACCTTCTCAACAAACCAGAAATGCTCAGGAATAGACTTATTCTTGAGATCCCTCTATTCCCTGGTTCACAACCTAGAGGCAGGTGGGTTTACTATAACATGTTCTTGTTATGCTCTAAATTATTTTTCAAGAAAAAATAACTCCACGTCTCCCATTTTATATCTCAAGTCTAATTGAACACTCTCTACTGCTGCTGCTTAAAGATTATCTAGTCTTCTTTCAATTCCAGTTGCAACCCCTTTATATGAATTAGAGTTTCCAGAGTATTTTCTAGGCTCTCTCTTGCTCAGGCCAAATTTAATCTTCCTAGGCCTATTCACCAATCTGTTAATCATAATCATTTTTCTCCCCTGCTTGTGTTCAAGTACTGGACTGGAAATCAGAAAATCTGAGCTCATAATCCTGGCCCTACCACTAACTTCCTCTGTTGCGAGTAGCAGATTGTTTATTTTTTAGACCAAAATTTCCTCAATTGCAAACTGTGGCTAATAATCCCTGCTCTGCCTATGGATTGAAAGTGGAGAAATGTTTAAATCATGACTTTGAAAGCAGTATAGAGATCCTGACAATTTGCCATTGTCAAGAGCTGACTATTAAATCCTGACAACAATAAAATTAACCTAAAACGGAAAAACAAAGTGTAGTATATCCATACCATGGAGTACTGTCAAGTGCATTTTGCTATGTGAAAAGTGCCAGATCCAAAAGGCTACATATTTAAATAACTCTATTATATGACTTTCTGGAAAAGGTAAAATTATAGAGATGAAAAACAGATCAGTAGTTACCAGAGATTAGAGTTGGGAGAAGAGATTCACTTCAAGGCTGCAACATGAGATAATTTGTAGGGTGATAAAATTGTTCTATAAGGAACTGTAAAAGTAGACACCTGGCTCTGTGCAATGGCCAAAACCCATTCAGCTGAAACTCCTGAAAGATATGCATTAATTATGAAAGATAAAATAGTAAAATTACTCTGAGGAAACCTCTCAGAAACTACGTTAACCTAGGGATCAAGTGATCAATTGATAATAAGACAACCAATAACAAGACATATTACCATCATGTTTCTCTTGATAGGACACTCTGAAGAAGGTCTATTATCTCTCTGCTATTATTTCCTAAAATCCAATCTAATCAAGTGAAAACATCAGGAAAACTCAAATTGAAGGATAGTCTACAGAGTACCTGATCATTTCACTTCAAAAGCATCAGGATCATTTAATAAAAGGAAAAGCCTCCACACTTCCATCATTTATACCACCAGGAAACCCAGCAGGCTCTTTAAAAGCCAAGAAAAATCCTCTCCTGTTTCTGGTAGGGAAAAGGAAAACTATTTTTAATGCATGCAGAATATTTTCAATAACAAAGGCCTACACTTGAGGGAAAAAGACTACCAGAATGTTATTAAACCTGAAGGAAGGTTATGTACTCCATTCTAGCCTCCTCTAATCTTCCTGTCTCATTTATGAGTGGGACAAAAAGCAAAGAAATACTTGTGAAGTGACATAGGCTCACAAAGAGAATAAGAAGTAACAATTCGATTATAGAACTTTCCCTGCTCCATAAATAACCACAACATCAACAAGACTCCTGTGAAATAATAGTGGATTACAAATAAAAGAAGTTCAAGGTGCTGACTTTATTTAAGAAAGAATTTTGAGGAAACTCAAAGACAATAAGGGAGAGCAAAATAGGGACACTGAGAAGAATTAAAGCCTCTGGTGCCTACAGCTACAGCAAACATTAAACACAGCCAATTCCTAGCCAGATTAATACGAAATCTCACACTAAATTTCTATTTACTTCAGTACCGTTATCTAATGAGAACTTGGGTTATCATGTTACTACATCTGGTTTTCAACTTAAAAAGTTAGAATAACACTAAAGTTAGAATAACACTTACTTTTCTTACTAAAAAGTAAGAAAAACACCGTCTGAACATATAAAGAAACACTGAATCAGACTCAGATATGATGGATTTTGAAAAGTCTAGAATGGAAATTTAAAATAACTGTGATTGCAATGTTAGGGATGCTAATGAAAACATAGTTAACATTCAGTTACGTATGGATAATATAATAAGCACAGATATGGAAACCCCAAGAATAAAATAAAGAAGAAATACTAGAAATAAAAGAACCTGTATAGAAGTGAAGAAAGTCTAATGGGGTCATCAGTAGACTGATCACAGCTTAAGAAAGAATCAAATGGCTCAAAGTTATAGTCAATAGAAACTTTCAAACCTCAGATAAAAAAGAAAATAATTTTAAAAACAGAACAAAATACCCAAGAATTGTTTAACAATTTCAAAATATTCAACATGTGTGTAATTGGAATACCAGAAAGAGAAGAAAGGATAAAGAAGATAATATATTTGAAGTAGTAATAGCAGACTTTGAAAATTAATGAATGACACAAAACCACAGTTTCAGGGAGTGTGATGAATGTCAAGCAGGATACATACCAAAGAAAATATATCTAGGTGTATCATATTTAGATTGTAGGAAACAAAAGAGAAAGAAAAAGAGAAAAACTTGAAATAAGCAGGAAGGGAAAGAGAGGAGAAAAACTTACCTATAGAAAACAAGAATAAGAACTACACTTGACTTCTTGTCAAAATCATACAAGCAAGAAGTCATTGGGGTGAAATATTTAAAGTGACGGAAGTAAAGCAAAACACTAATTAAGACTTATCTATCCTGAAAAATCATTCTTCAAAAGTGAAAGAGAAATAGACAAACTCTGACAAACAAAAACTAACGGAATTTATCACCACCATATCTCCCCTTAAAGGAAAATAAGAGGCCCCTTGGGACACCCTCTTCAATAAATAGTGCTGAAAAATTGGATATCAATAGGCAGAAAAATTAAACTAGCCCTATACCTCTCACTATATACAAAAATCAACTCAAAATAGGGGAACGACTCAAATGTAAGACCCAAAACTATGACAGCACAGAATAAAACATAGAGAAAATACTCCAGGACATTTGTTTAGGCATATATTTTATGGCTAAGATCTTAAAAGTACAGGCAACAAAAAGAAAAATAGACAAATGTAACTATATTAAAAACTTTTGAACAGCAAAGAAAACAATCAACAAAGTGAAGAAGGAACTTGTTGAATGGGAGAAAATATTTGAAAACTCTTTATCTGACAAAAGAATAATGTCCAGAATACACAAGGAAATCAAACAAGTCAACACCAAAAAAAAGAAAAAACTAATATTCCCATTAAAAATGGGCAAATAACCTGAACAGAAATTTTTCAAAGAACACGTGAAAATGGCCAACATGTACATAAACAAATGTTCAACATCACTAATGATCAGGGTCATGCAAGTCAAAACGACAATGAGACATTATTTTACCCCAGTAAAAATGGCTATTATAAAAAAAAAATTAAAAAAAGACAGATTTTGTTTCCTACTTGAATACCCTTTATTTCCTTCTCCTGCCTGATTGCCTTGGCCAGAACTTCCAACACTATATTGAATAGGAGTGGTGAGAGAGGGCATCCCTGTCTTATGCCACTTTTCAAGGGGAACGCTTCCAGTTTTTGCCCATTAAGTATGATATAGGCTGTGGATTTCTCTTAGATAGCTCTTATTATTTTGAGATATGTCCCATCAATACCTAATTTATTGAGAGTTTTTAGAATGAAGTTTGCTGAATTTTGTCAAAGGCCTTTTCTGCATCTATTGAGATAATCATATGGTTTTTGTCGTTGGTCCTGTTTATATGTTGGATTACATTTACTGATTTGTGTATGGTGAACCAGCCTTGCATCCCAGGGATGAAGCCCACTTGATCATGGTGGATAACGTTTTTGCTGTGCTGCTGGATTCAGCTTGCCAGTATTTTATTGAGGATTTTTGCATCGATGTTCCTCAGGAATATTGGTCTAAAATTCTCTTTTTTTGTTGCATCTCTGCCAGGCTTGGGTATCAGGATGATTCTGGCTGCATAAAATGAGTTAGGGAGGATTCCCTCTTTTTCTATTCATTGGAATACTTTCAGAAGGAATGGTACCAGCTCCTTCTTGTATCTCTGGTAGAATTTGGCTGTGAAATCCATCTGGTCCTGAACTTTTTATGGTTGGCAAGCTATTAATTATTGCCTCAATTTCAGAGCCTGTTATGGTCTATTCAGAGATTCAAGTTCTTCCTGATTTTGGCTTGGGAGGATGTATGTGTCAAGGAATTTATCCATTTCTTCTAGATTTTCTAGTTTACTTGCATAGAGGTGTTTATAGTATTATCGGATGGTAGGTTGTATTTCTGTGGGATCAGTGGTGATATCCCCTTTATCATTTTTTATTGCATATATTTTATTCTTTTCTCTTTTCTCCTTTATTAGTCTTGCTAGCTGTCTATCAATTTTGTTTCAGCCCAAAATCTCCTTCAGCTGATAGGCAACTTCAGCAAAGTCTCGGGATACAAAATCAATGTGCAAAAATCACAAGTATTCTTATACACCAATAACAGACAAACAGAGAGCCAAATCATGAGTGAACTCCCATTCACAATTGCTTCAAAGCGAATAAAATACCTGGGAATCCAACTTACAAGGGACGTGAAGGACCTCTTCAAGGAGAACCACAAACCACTGCTCAATGAAATAAAAGAGGACACAAACAAAGGGAAGAACATTCCATGCTCATGGGTAGGAAGAATCAATATCGTGAAAATGGCCATACTGCCCAAGGTAGTTTATAGATTCAATGCCGTCCCCATCAAGCTACCAATCACTTTCTTCACAGAATTGGAAAACACTACTTTAAAGTTCATATGGAACCAAAAAAGAGCCCACATCGCCAAGTCAATCTTAAGCCAAAAGAACAAAGCTGGAGGCATCATGCTACCTGACTTCAAACTACACTGCAAGGCTACAGTAACCAAAACAACATGATACTGGTACCAAAACAGAGATATAGAACAATGGAACAGAACAGAGCCCTCAGAAATAATGCCGCATATCTACAACCATTTGACCTTTGACAAGCCTGACAAAAATAAGAAATGGGGAAAGCATTCTCTATTTAATAAATGGTGCAGGGAAAACTGGCTAGCCATATGTAGAAAGCTGAAACTGGATCCCTTCCTTACACCTTATACAAAAATTAATTCAAGACGGATTAAAGACTTACATGTTAGACCTAAAACCATAAAAACCCTAGAAAAAACCTAGGCAATACCATTCAGGACATAGGCATGGGCAAGGACTTCATGACTAAAACACCAAAAGCAATGGCAACAAAAGCCAAAATTGACAAATGGAATCTAATTAAACTAAAGAGCTTCTGCACAGCAAAAGAAACCACCATCAGAGTGAACAGGCAACCTACAGAATGGGAGAAAATTTTCGCAACCTACTCATCTGACAAAGGGCTAATATCCAGAATCTACAATGAACTCCAACAAATTTACAAGAAAAAACCAAATGATCCCATCAACAAGTGGGTGAAGGATATGAACAGACACTTCTCAAAAGAAGACATTTATGCAGCCAAAAGACACATGAAAAAATGCTCATCATCACTGGCCATCAGAGGAATGCAAATCAAAACCACGAAGAGATACCATCTCACACCAGTTAGAATGGTGATCATTAAAAAGTCAGGAAACAACAGGTGCTGGAGAGGATGTGGAGAAATAGGAACACTTTTACACTGTTGGTGGGACTGTAAACTAGTTCAACCCTTGTGGAAGTCAGTGTGGCAATTCCTCAGGGATCTAGAACTAGAAATTCCATTTGACCCAGCCATCCCATTACTGGGTATACACCCAAAGGATTATAAATCATGCTGCTATAAAGACATATGCACACATATGTTTATTGTGGCACTATTCACAATAGCAAAGACTTGGAACCAACCCAAATGTCCAACAATGATAGACTGGATTAAGAAAATGTGGCACATATACACCATGGAATACTATGCAGCCATAAAAAAATGATGAGTTCATGTCCTTTGTAGGGACATGGATAAAGCTGGAAACCATCATTCTCAGCAAACTATCGCAAGGACAAAAAAACTAAACACCGCATGTTCTCACTCGTAGGTGGGAATTGAACAATGAGAACACTTGGACACAGGAAGGGGAACATCACACACCGGGGCCTGTGTTGGGGTGGGGGGAAGGGATAGCATTAGGAGATATACCTAATGTTAAATGATGAATTAATGGGTGCAGGACACCAACATGGCACATGTATACGTATATAACTAACCTGCACGTTGTGCACATGTACCCTAAAACTTATAGTATAATTAAAAAGAATAGATTCTGGCAGGGATGTGAAGAAAAGAGAACTCTTATAAATTGTTGGTAAAAATGTAAATTAGTGCAGTCATTACAGAAAACAAAATGAAAGTTTCTCAGAAATGAAAAATGAAACTACCATACAATCCAGCAATCCCACTACTGAGTATTTACCTAAAGCAAAGAAAATCGGTATATTAAAGTGATACCTGCAGCCCTATGTTTATTGCAACACTATTCATAATAGTAAAAATATAAAAACAACATAAGTGTCCATCAACTTAAATAAAATGTGGTAAATATACACAATTGAATAATATTTTCTATTAAAAAGAATGAAATCCTGTCATTTGCAGCAACGTCGATGGAACTGGTGGTCATTATGTTAGGTGCAATTAGCCAGGCACAGAAAGCTCAACATCACATGCTGTCACTAATGTGGGATCTAAAAGAATTAATCTCATGGAAATAGAGAGTAGAATGATAATTACTAGAGGTGGGGAAGCATTTGGGGGGATATGGGAGAGGTTGATTAATAGGTACACATGTACAGTTAGATAGAAGAAATAAGATCTAATGTTTGATAGCAGTTGGGTTGCTATAGTTAACAACAATTTATGTTATATAAAAAATTGCTAGAATAAAGAATTTAGAATGTTCTCAATACATAGAAATAATAAATACACAAGGTGATGGATATTCTAAATCCTCTGACTTGAGCATTTACCATCCTATGCTTGTACCAAAATATCCATGTTCCCCATAAATATGTAAAAACATTATGTGTAAAAAGGATGCTCTAGCCAGGTATGGTAGCTCATGCCTGTAATCTTAGCACTTTTGGAGGTCAAGTTGAGTGGATGGCTTGGAGCCCAGGAGTTTGAGGTCAGCTTGGGCAACATGACAAACCTAAGTCAAGAAGAAGAAGAAGAAGGAGAAGGAGAAGGAGGAGAAGAAGAAGAGGAGGAGGAGGAGAAGAAGAAGAGGAGGAGGAGGAGGAGGAAGGAGGAGAAGAAGAAGAAAAATTGTCCCAGATACTTGGGAGGCTGCGGTGGGTGAATCACCTGAGCTCAGGAAGTTGAGGCTGCAGTAAGCTGAGATTGTGCCACTGCACTCCAGCCTGAGTGATGAGAGTGAGACCCTGTCTCAAAGAAAATACTTTTAAAAAAAATAAAGAAAGAAGCTCTTCAGGAAGAAAAAAAATTAAATAGGTCAAATATATAGGACTTACATTAAAAACAAGAACATCAGATAAAACATAAATTAAGGTAAAATAAAATGTTTTATTCTTTTAATTCCTAATTGATTTAATAAGATAGTTGTTCAAATAATAATAGTAACAATTCATTGATAGATTATAGCATAAGGATGAGTTAAATGAATAACAGCAATACTCTGTTATGTAATGCCTGCACTACTGAAGAAACAGTATAATGTTATTTGAAAGTGGATTTAAATTTGTTGTAAATGTATAATTGCAAACTCTGGAGAACCACTAGATATAAAAAAAAAAGGAAGTGTAATTCATATAAGAAAGAATATGCAATTACATGAAATGCTCAATTATAACTAGAGAAGTAGAAAATGAGGGAGAAGAAAAAGAACAAGAGCAATGAATAGAAATCCAATGCAAGTATAGTATCTATTTAACTATATCAATAACCACTTTAAAAGTGTATTGCCTAAATACGCCAATTAAGAAACAGAGACTGACAGAGTGAACAAAAACTAAAACCAAACTATATGCTGTCTACAAAAATCAGTTCAAATATAAAGATACAAATAGATTAGTAGTAAGAAAATGAGGGGCATCACTGAAAACAGTGAAGTAGAAAGCTGTAAAAATCTGTTCCTCCACTGAAGCAACTATTAAGCTGTCAAAAACTTTTGCAATTCAATTTTTTTGAATATTTGGGAATACAATTTTTTAAAACTAGCCACCAGGGCAGTGTTTACTGAAGACAGATGCTGATTCATTGTGGGAAGAAATCACTATAAGATTTTTGCTGACTTGCCTACAATCCTCCATTCCTAAGCTTGGTGGTGGCCAGTATTTCTGGTGTGACTTGCTAATGCCAGAGGGTGCTAAATAAACCTTGTTTATTATATATTATTGATGAACATCCTGACCTGTCTGGCAGTTCCCTGAGAGCCCAGATCTGAGACTTGCCTTTGTTTTGCTCCCCAAAGAACTCCCTCAGAGTTTGAATGACTGCCTTGGTAGAATCTGTCAAAAACATTTAAGGACATATAGTATCAACATCTAATTAGCTCAAAAGACATTAGGCAGGGTAAACAGCTGACAGATCAGAAATTCTGGGAAGGAAGATACAGGGAAGAATAAGGGCTGTTTGAAAATGCCGAATATATACCAGAGAAATGAGACTGCAACACACCTGCCCAGGACCAGACAAATGTTCAGAAAAGAATTTAAGGGACTCTAGGCTTGCAACTCTGGCAAATCTATGCACTTTACACATTCATAAAGTGAAGGCTAAGGTAGTTGTAAAGGCTACATGTTATAGGAGTGCCCCAATTCAGAGCCAATCTACAAAGAACAGGAGCACTATTTGTGTTATGTTTTCTTCCTTTTTTTCTCCAGGCATTTAAGGAAATTTCTACCAAGACATGAGCTAAATGCTGAAATAATGGAATGAAAACTTCAGTGACCACACAGAACAAGTAATATAGCTTTGAAAAAATAGCTTAGAAAAATAAGTCATTAAACAAACAGGTGATTGCAGCCAAATAAAGAAAAAACAATAAACCCCGGGGAGGGAGGAGAATCTGATTTCCAAAATTTTCATATTGTAAGTTTACAAATGTCCAAGTATCAACAAAAATTATAAAGCATAAAAAACAGAAAGTATGGCCCATTTAAAGGGGAAAAAACTTTCAGAATCCTTTCCTGAAGCCCAGACATTAGACTTACTGGACAAAGACTTTAAAATGACTTTCTTCAATATCTTCCAAAACCTAGAAAAAAATCATGGAAATATGACTAAAAGATACAAGGAGAGCACTATCTGAACAAATTTAAAAAACCAGTAAAGGTATAAAAATTATTAAAAGGACCAAACAGAAATACAGGAGCCAAAAAATACAATAGTGGAAATGTAAATGAACTGACTAGAGTGATTCAAAGCAAATTAAAGGCAGAAGACAGAATAAGTGATCTTGAAGGTAGGTCAATAGAAATTTTTCACTATGGGCATCAGAAAGAAAAAAAGATAAAGAAAATGAACAGAACATAAGGGACCCATGAGACAACATCAGTCATACAAACATATACATAATGAGAATACCAAAAGGAAAGGAAAGATGGAATAGAAATTGTTTTGAAAATTTAAAGTCTGAAAACTTCTCAAATACAATGAAAAAGATAAATTTATACATCTAAGATCTGTAATACAAAAACGCTAAATGATCCATACTAAGACACATTTTAATCAGTTGACAAAGAGAAAATCTCAAAAGCAACAAGCAACAAGTGACTTATCAGGCATAAGAGATCCTCAATAAAATTAACAGCCAATTTCTCATCAGACATCATGAAAACTGGAAGGCAATGTACTGGCATAAAGTGATTAAAAAATAAAAAATTCAATCAGCAATTCTCTACTTTGTAGAACTGTTGGCCAAAAACAAAAAAAGAATCAATACCTTCCTTGAAAAGCAAAAGCTGAGAAAAATTTTTGCTAGTAGTCCTGCCCCAGAAGAATTGTTTAAGGGAGTTCTTCAGGCTCAAATGAAGGGACACTAGAAAGTAACATGAAGTCATAAAAAATTAAACGGCAGAAAAGATAACTACAGTACAGAGATAACTGTAGAGCCAGCATTATTTTATGTATTATTTATAACTCCTTCTTTTTCTACATGATTTAAAAGGCATAAAATCATAGAACAATTACTTTAAATCTATAATAGCACACAATGTATAAAGATGTAGTTTGTGACAACGACAATATAAGAAGAGCTTTTAGGACCTGATAATTTGCATGATACTTAGCTAAACTGATATAAATTCAAACTAGAATGATAAAATCTGGGATGTTAATACTAACTCCCATGGTAACTACCAAGAAAATAAATAAATAAATAAATAATACACAAGAAAGGAAATGAGAAGTATATACAACTGTATAGATTAATGCAATCCTTATCAAAATTCCAATGGTGTCTTTTGCAGGAATAAAAAAATGCATTCTAAAATTTATATGGAATCTCAAGGGATCCTGAATAACCAAAAAAAATCTTGAAAAATAAAAATAGGTGAAAGTCTCACATTTTCTGATTTCAAAACTTACTATAAAACGACAGTAATCAACACATTGTGGCTCTGGCATAAAGAGAGACATAGAGATCAGTGGAATAAAATAGAAAGGCAAGAGATAAACCTCTCACATGTGGCCAAAGGATTTTAAACAAGGGTACCACAACTATTAAATAAAGAAGTATTTATAGTCTTTTCTATAAATTGTGTTAGAAAAACTGAATATCCACACGCAAAAGTATGAAATTGGACCCCTTCTTTATACAAAATTAACTTAAAATGGATCAAAGGCCAAAACATCAGATTTAAAACTATAAGACTCTTAGAAGAAAATATTGGGGAGGGACCAAGATGGATGACTAGAAGCACTGGGGATCAGAGGCTCCCATAAAAAAAAAATAAAAAAATAACTAGTATGTGAATCCTGCACTGGCAACCAAGGTATCTAGTTTCTCTTATCAGAATTGACTAGGCAGCTGGTGTGGTACACGGAGAGAAAGGAAGAGAAGTGTGTTGCGGTGGTCCACCTGATAGCCACACAGGGCGGGGGAGCCCCCAACCCCAAGCCAAGGTAGGCAGTGAGTGAGTGTGCTACCCAGCTGGGAAACCATTCTTTTTTCCACCAAACTGTGCAAACCATAGATCGGAAGACCTTACTTGTGAACCCACACCACCGGGGCCTAGGGTTCCAACCCTGAAGTTGTGTAGATTCTCAACAGCCTTTCAGCTAGAACCTGCTTAACCCTGCCAAGTTCTCAAGGAGAGAGGTGACAAGCACCACAGCTGTGGCTGCCTGCTGTCCAAACTGTTTGAGCTCCTTGGGGGAGAGGCAGCAGCCAGCACTGGGACTCATAACTGCCTAACACGGTTAAGCTCCCTATGTGATGGGGTGGGGGGAAGGCAGCATCCATCTCTATAGCTCCAGGCCACTCTTTTCCCCTGCTGGAGCCAGGGAGGATAGATGGCTTGGTCCCAAGAGGTTTTCCTCACAGCTCAACACACCTGCTGTGGCAGACTGCAGCCAGACCACCTCTTCAGTCCTGGCCCTGACCCTTCCTTCTTCACTGGGGGGTGCCTCCCTGCAGGAACTTGAACAACCCCATCCAGAGGCTCAGGGACAGAACCCTGATGTCTCTGGGCATGAGCCCATAAGGGGAGGGGTAATCACAGTCTCTGTGGACCAGCAGACTTAGCCTTTCCTCCTGGCAGTTCTCAGGAATCTGGGCAGCCCAGATGAGTGGGTTTCCCTGCAATGAAGCACACTCCTTCCACCAAGGGAGAGACAAAGTGCTTTGTTAAACAGGTCTTTTTCCCTGTGCCATCCAACTGGGTGAGACCCTCCAAGAGGGGTTGTAAGACACCCTATACAGGAGCTATCCTACTGGCATCAGGTTGCTGCCCCTTGAGGTCAGAGATCCCAGAAGAAGGAGCAGGCACACATCTTTGCTGTTCTCCAGCCTCCTTGAGTGGCATCTCCAGGTGCAGGAGTGAGCCAGATGACTAGGTCCTGAAGTGAACCCCCAGCAAATGCCAGCAGCCCTACAGAAGAGGGACATATTGAAAGAAAAACAAACAAACAGAAAGCAACAACAACAGCATCAACAACAACAAAGCATCCCCATTAAAACCCCACCAAGGGTCGGCAGCCTCAAAGATCAAAACTAGACCAACCCATAAAGATGAGAAAGAATCAATGAAAAAACACTGAAAACTCAAAAGGCCAGAGTGCCCATTCTCCTCCAGATGATTGCAATGCCTCTCCAGCAAAAACATAAAACTGGATGGAAGATGAGATGGGCAAATTGATAGAAGTAGGTTTCAGAAGATGGGTAATAAAAAACTCCAATGAGTCAATGGAGCGTGTTCTAACCCAATGCAAAGAAGTTAAGAGCCTTGATGAAAGGTTAGATGAACCGCTAACTAGAATATCCAGTTTAGAGAGGAACATAAATAAACTGATGGAGTTGAAGAACACAGCACGAGAACTTCACATAACTATCAATACCCTAGTTGACCAAGTGGAAGAAAGGATATCAGAGTTTGAAGACCACCTTGCTGAAATAAAGAATGCAGACAAGATTAGAGAAAAAAAGAATGAAAAGGAATGAACAAACCCTCCAAAAAATATGGGACTACATAAAAAGATAGAACCTATGACTGATTAGAGTACCTGAAGGAGACAGGGAGAATGGAAACAAGCTGGTAAATGCACTTCAGGATATTATGAAGGAGAACTTTCCCAACCTAGCAAGACAGTCCAACATGCATAATCAGAAAACACAGAGAACGCTACTAAGATACTCCACGAGAAGATAAACCCCAAGACATAATCATCAGGTTCTCCAAGGTCAAAATGAAGGAAAAAATATTAAAGATAGCCAGAGAGAAAGGCCAGGTCACCTACAAAGAGAAGCCCAACAGACTAAAAGCAGACTTCTCAGCAGAAACCCCACAAGCCAGAAGAGATTGGGGGCCAATATTCAACATTCTTAAAGAAAAGAATTTTGAACCCCAAATTTTACATACAGCCAAACTAAACTTAATAGGCAAATGAGAAATAAAATCTCTTCCAGATAAGCCATTGCTGAGGGATTTCATCACCACAAGGCCTCCCGTGCAAAATCTCCTGAAGGAAGCACTACATATTAAAAGGAAAAAACAGTATCAGCCACTGCATAAACACACCAAAATATAAAGACCAATGACACTATGACAAAACACCATCAACTAGTGTGCAAAATAACCGGATAGCATCATGATGACAGGATCAAATTCACACAGAAAAATACTAACCTTACATGTAAGTGGGCTAAATGCCTTAATTATGAGACACAGACTGGCAAATTGGATAAAGATTCAAGACCCATGGTGCGCTGTATTCAGGAGACCGATCTAATGTGCAAAGACACACATGGGTTCAAAGTAAAGGGATGGAGGAAAATTTACCAAGCCAATAGAGAGCAAAAAAAGCAAGGGTTGCAGTACTAGTTTCTGACAAAACAGGCTTTAAGCAAACAAAGCTCAAAAAAGACAAAGAAGGGCATTACATAATGGTAAAGGGATCAATGCAACAAAAAGAGCTAGCTATCCTCAATATATATGCACCCAATACAGGAGAACCCAGATTCATAAAACAAGTTCTTAGAGACCTGCAAAGAGACTTCAGCTCCCACACAATAATACTTGGAGACTTTAACAAGACAGAAAATTAACAAGAATATTCAGGACTTGAACTCAATTCTGGATCAAGTGGGTCTAATAGTCTTCTACATAACTCTTTGGCCCAAATCAACAGAATATACATTCTTCTCACTGCCACATAGCACTTATCCTAAAATCGACCACATAATTTGAAGTAAAACACTCCTCAGCAAATGCAAAAGAACTGAAATCATAACAAACAGTCTCTCAGACTAAAATGCAATCAAATTAGAACTCAGAATTAAGAAGCTCACTCAAAATCACACAATTACATGGAAATTGAACAACCTGCTTCTGAATGACTCCAAGGTAAACAACAAAATTAAGGCAGAAATCAAGTTCTTTGAAACCAATCAATCAGAAGAAAGAGATAACGTACCAGAATCTCTGGGACACAGCTGAAGCAGTGTTAAGAGGGAAATTTATAGCACTAAATACCCACATCAGAAAGCTAGAAAAATCTCAAATTGAAACCCTAACATCACAATTAAAAGAGCTAGAGAAGCAAACTAATCCAAAAGCTTGTCTAGTGGAAGATAAGCTTTTCTTGTCTAGTGGAAGATAAGAAATAGCTAAGATCAGAGCAGAACTAAAGGAGATAGAGACATGAAAAAGCCTCCAAAAAATCAATGAATTAAGAAGCTGGGTTTTTTTGAAAAAAATTAACAAAATAGACTGCTACCTACAGTAATATAGAATAAAAGGGAGAATAATCAAATAGATCCAATAAAAAATGATGAAGGGGATATCACCACTGACACCACAGAAATAATAACTACCATCAGAGAATACTATAAACACCTCTAGGCAAATAAACTAGAAAATATAGAAAAAATGATAAATTCCTGGACACATACACCCTCCCAAGACTAAACCACGAATAAGTCAAATCCCTGAATAAACTACTAAGAAGTTCTGAAATTGAGGCAGTAATTAATAGCCTACCAACAGAAACAGCTGAGAACCAGTCTGATTCACAGCCAAATTCTACCAGATGTACAAAGAGGAGCTGGTGCCATTCCTTCTGAAATTATTCCAAACAATTGAAAAGGAGGGACTCCTACTTAAGTCATTTTATGAAGCCAGAATCATCCTGGTATGAAAACCTTGAAGAGACACAACAAAGAAAGAAAATTTCAGGCCAATATCCCTGATGAACAAAGATGCAAAAATCCAAAATAAAATACTGGCAAACCGAATCTAGCAGCACATAAATAAGCTTATCCACCATGATCAAGTTGTTTCATTTCTGGGGTGCAAGGCTGGTTCAATATATGCAAATTAATAAAGGTAATCTACCACATAAACAGAACCAAAGACAAAAACCACATGACTATCTCAATAGATGCAGAGAATGCCTTTGATAAAATTCAACATCTCTTCATGTTAAAAACCTTCAATAAATTAGGTATGGATGGAGCATATTTCAAAATAATCAGAGCTGTTTATGACAAACCCACAGCGAATATCATGTTGAAGGGGCAAAAGCTGGAAGCATTCCCTTTGAAAACTGGTACAAGACAAGGATGCCCTCTCTCACCACTGCTATTCAACATAGTATTGGAAGTTCTGGCCAAGGTAATCAGGCAAGAGAAAGAAATAAAACATATTCAAATAGGAAGAGAGGAAGTCAAATCATCTCTGTTTGCAGATGACATGATTCTATATTTAGAAAAGCCCATCATCTCAGCCCCAAAACTCCTTAAGCTGATAAGCAACTTCAGCAAAGTCTCAGGATACAAAACCAATGTAAAAAAATCTCAAGCATTCCTTTACACCAATAATAGACAAGCAGAGAGCTGAATCATGGATGAACTCCCACTCACAATTTATATAAAGAGAATAAAATGCCTAGGAATACACCTGACAAGGGATGTGAAGAACCTTTTCAAGGAGAACTACAAGCTACTGCTCAAAGAAATAAGAGAGGACACAAACATATGGAAAAACATTCTATCTTTATGGATATGAAGAATCAATATTGTGAAAATTGCCATATTGTCCAAAGTAATTTATAGACTCAATGCTATTCCCATCAAACTACCATTGACATTCTTCACAGAATTAGAAAAAAACTACTTTAAATTTTATATGAAATTAAAGGAAACCCCATATAGCAAAGACAATCCTAAGCACAATTAACAAAGCTGAAGGTATCATGTTACCTGACTTCAAACTATACTACAAGGCTACAGTAACCAAAACAACATGGTACCTGTACCAAAACAGATATATAGGCCAATGGAACAGAACAGAGACCTCAGAAATAACACCACACATCTACAACTATCTGATCTTCAACAAATCTGACAAAAACAAGCAATGGGGAAAGGATCTCCTATTCAGTTTAATGATGCTGGGAAAACTGGCTAGCCAGATGCTGAAAAGTAAAACTGGACCCCTTTCTTACACCTTATACAAGAATTAACTAACAATGAATTAAAGACTTAAACATATAACCAAAAACCATAAAAACCTTAGAAGGGAACTTAGGCAATAGTATTCAGGACATAGGCATGTGCAAATACTTCATGACAAAAATGTCAAAAGCAAGTACAACAAAAGCCAAAATTGACAAAATCTATTTAAACTAAAGGGTTTCTGCACAGCAAAAGAAACTATCATCAGCGTGAACAAGAAATCTACAGAATGAGAGAAAATTTTTGTGGGCTACCCATGTGACAAATGTCTAATATCCAGAATTTAAATGAAACTTAAACAAATTTTCAAGAAAAAAAAACAATCCCATCAAAAAGTGGGCAAAAAATATGAACAGACAACTCTCAAAAGAAGACCTTTACATGGCCAACAAACATACAAAAAGAAACTCAACACCACTGATCATTAGAGAAATGTAAATCAAACTATAATGAGATACCATCTCACACCAGCCACAGTGGCTATTATTTAAAAGTCAAGAAACAATAGATGCTGGCGAGGATGTGGAGAAATAGGAATGCTTTTACATTGTTGGTGGCAATGTAAATTAGTTCAACCATTGTGAAAGACAGGATGGCAATTCCTCAAGGATCTAGGACCAGAAATGCCATTTGACCCAGCACTCTCATTACTGGGTGTATACGCAAAGGGATATAAATCATTCCACTATAAAGACACATGCACATGTATGTTTACTGCAACACTATTTACAATAGCAAAGTCATGGAACCAACCCAAATGCCCATCAATGATAGACTGGATAAAGAAAATGTGGTACATATACACGGAATACTATGCAGCCATAAAAAGGAATGAGATCATATCCTTTGCAGGGACATGGATGAAGCCAGAAGTCATCAGCCTCAGCAAACTAACACAAGAACAGAAAACAAAACACCTCATGTTCTCTCTCATAAGTGGAAGTTGAACAATGAGAACACAGGGGCACAGGAAGGGGGACAACACACAGAAGGGCCTGTTGCGGAGTGAGTGGTGAGGAGAGGGAACTTAGATGATGGGTTGATGGGGCAGCAAACCTCCATGGCACATATATACCTATGTAACAAACATGCACGTTCTACACATATATCCTAGAACTTAAAATTAAAATAATATATGTGGGAAAAGGACTTCATGACACTGGATTTTAAATGATTTCTGGATATGACATGAAAAGTAAAAACAACAAAAGTAAAAATAGATAAATTGAACTAATATCACAATAAAAAACTGTGTATCAAAGGACATAATAAACAGAGTAAAAAGGTAACTTACAGAAAGGGAGAAAATATTTGTGAATCATATATCTTACAAGAAGTTAATTTCCAGATTATACAAAGACCTCTACAACTCAACAACATCAATAAACAACTAACATGATTTTAAAATGTGCAAAAGACTTAAATAGGCATTTCTCCAAAAAAGATACACAAGTGGCCAAAAAGCATATGAAAAGATGCTCAAAACCACTAATCATTAGGGAAATGCGAATCAAAACTGCAATGAAATATTACTTCACCACCATTAGGATGGATGCTAACTTAAAAAAAAAAAAAACAGAAAATAAAGTGTTGGTGAGAATTTGAAGGGAACTGTTGGTGGATATGCAACATGGAGGAACGTCTATAAAAACCAGAATTATAGTTCCTCAAAAAATTTGACATATGACTACCATATGATCCAGCAATGCCACTTCTGGGTTATATTTAAAAGTTTTTTTTGGTTTTTTTTTGGTTTTTTTTTTTGGACAGAATCTCGTTCTGTCACTCAGGCTGCAGTGCAGTGGCACGATCTCAGCTCACTGTCACTACAAGCTCCACCTCCCGGGTTCAAGCCATTCTCCTGCCTCAGCCTCCCGAGTAGCTAGGACAACAGGCACCTGCCACCACACGCCCGGCTAATTTTTTTTTTTTGTATTTTTATTAGAGATAGGGTTTCACCGTGTTAACTTCTGGGCATATATTTAAAAATTTTTAAAGGAGGGTATCAAGTAAATATTTGTACAATCATGTCTGTAGAGGCATTGTTCACAATAGCTAAAAGGTGGAAACAACACAAATATCCATCAATGAATGAATGGCTAAACAAAATATGATATGTAGATACAACAGAATATTATTTAATCTTAAAGAGGAAGAAAATTTTGATATCTGGTACAATATGGATGAACCTTTAAGGCATTATGTTAGGTGAAGTAAGCCAGTCACAAAAAGACAAATACCGTGTGATTTTATTTTCACAGGGTATTGAGAGTAGTCAAACTCAGAAGCAATAAGTAGAGGAAAGGGAGAAATGGAGAGTTGATGTTTAATGGATATAGAGGTGAAAGATGAAAAAGTTTTGGAGATTAGTTACACAGCAATGTGTATATACTTAGCAGTAATAAACTGTACACTTAAAAATTGTTAAGATGGTAAATTTCATGTTAGGTGTCTTTTACCTCAATTTATTTAAAAAGGTCTTAAAACAATAACTTAACTTTATACCTAAATAGAAAAAGAAGAATAAACTGGCAGAAGGAAAATAATGGCAAAAATTAAAGCTAAGATAAATGAAATATTCAGAGAATTAAAAAACAATAGAAAAATTCAAAGAAACTACAGATTGGTTCTTCAAAAAGGTTTTTTTAATTGACAAATGTTTATCTAGATTGACAGTAATGTCCAGAACTATGTTCCTACTTTCATTTCTGATTTTAGTTAATTGTATTTTCTCTCTATTAGTGTGTCTAGCTAAATTTTCACAAATTCTTTGATCTTTTAAAAGAATCATTTCTTCGGTTTTATTGATTTCTCTTAACGCATCCTATGAGTCTGACACCAAAGAAAAAGACAACACAAATAAAGAATATTTACACACCAATATTACTTACGAATGCAAATACAGTAATCCCTAACAAAAAAACTAGCAAATCCAATCTAGCAGAATATTGAAAGGATTATAAACTATAACCAAGTGGAATTTATCCCAGGATTATAAGGATGGTTAAACATGAAAATCAGTAAAAACAATAAGCAACATTAATAGAAAGAAGGGAAACAAAACACATAATAACTTCAATTGACACACAGAAAGGCACTTGACAAAATCAAACACTCTTTTATAATCAAAGCACTCAGAAAATTAATAATATTAATACAAAAGAACTTCCTAAATAAAGTATGTTTATGAAAAACACATAGCTCACATTACACTCCGTGGTGAAAGACTGAAAATGTTTCCTGTAAGATCAGGATCTACACAAGGATTCTCACTTGTGCCACTTCTATTCAACATTGTACTGAAAGTTCTAGTAAAAGCAGTTAAGTAAAAAATAAATAAATAAATAAATAAATAAATAAATATAAGTCATCTAAATTTGAAAGGAAGAAGTAAAACTATCTCTATTTACAGATGACATGGTCCTATATACAGAATTTTTTAAAAAAAAATCCACAGGCACAAAAATCTATTAGTACAGGAGAATGGTGGAGCAAGATGGCAGAATAGAAAGCTCCACCAATTGTCTCTTCCTGCAAAGAAACCAAGTTAACAGCTATCTACAAAAACAAACAAAAAAACCAAAAATAAAACAAAACAAAAAGCCTTCATAAGGACCAAAAATCTGGAAGCACTCATAGCACCTGGTTTTAACTTTATATCACTGAAAGGGGCACTGAAGAGACAGAAAACCAGTTCTGAATTGCCAATGCCACCCCTCCCAAACCTCCAGCAGCAGCACTTTGTGTGGAAGCATCTCTGGGGGCTAAGGAAAGGAGAACACAGCAATTGTGAAACATTGAACTCAGTGCTGTTCTGTTAGAGCAGTAAGGAAAACCAGACAAAACACAGCTGATGCCTGCCCACGAAGGGAGAATTTAAGCCAGTCCTTGCCAGAGGGGAATCACAGATCCTAGGGGTCCACAAACCTTGCCACTGAGGGCCAAAGTGCTCTCAGTCGCTAAGTAAATTTAAAAGGCAGTCTAAGCCATAACAACGGCAACTCTTAGGTGAGTCCTAGGGCTAAACTAGGCCAAAAGACAGTGGACTGTGGGGCATGAGACATACTGATACACCAGCTGGAGAAGCCAAGGGTGTGCTGGAATAACCCCTTCCCCTAACCCAGGCTGCACAGCTCATGGATCCAAAAGAGAGCCTTTCCTTCCACATGAGGAGAGGAGATTGAAGAGTAGGGAGGATATTGTTTTGCATCTTGGATACCAGCTCAACCACAGTAAGATAGAGAAAAAGTCAGAGTCGTGAGCCCCCATTCCAGACTCTAGCTCTGAGATGAAATTTCTAGACACACACTGGGACAGAAAGGAACCCGCTACCTTGAAGAAAAGAACCCAGTCTTGCCAGTACTCATCACCTGCTAACTGAAGAGCCCTGCCAGCTTCAGATGAGACTCAGCATATTACCAGCTGTGGTGGCTGTGGGACAAAACTCCTTCTGCTTGTAAAAAACAGAGGGAAGAGTAAAAGGGACTTTAACTTGCACCTTAGGAACCAATGCTGCCACAGGCAAGTAGAGCACCAAGCAAGCTCAAGGGGTCACTGATTCCAGGACTTGACTCTGGGATGGCATTTCTGGACATGCCCTGGGCCAGAGAAGAGTGTACTGCCCTGAAGTGTGAGTCCCAAGTCAGGCAGCATTCACCACAAGCTGACTTAAGAGACTGGACCTTAAAGGAACATCTGCGGTAGTCTGACAATACTTCTCATGACCAGGTGTGGCAGAGGCTTTTCTGCCTTTGGAAAAGGGAGGGAAGAGTGGAAAGGACTGAATTTTTTGGTTTGAGTATCAACTCAGCTACCATGGAGTAGAATACCAGGTAGACTTCTAAGGATTTTGACTCTAGTCCTTGACTTCCAGATGGAACTTCTGGACCCACCTGGGGCCTGGGAGACCTCACCACCCTAAAGGAAAGAACACAGGCCTGGCTGGGTTTGCCACCTACTGATTGTAGATACCCAGGACCTCGAGTGAACATACGCAGTAACCAGGAGTAGTGACAGCAGGCCTTGGGCAAGTCCCAGTGCTTTGCTCGCTTCAGATCGGACCCAGTGCAGTCATAGTGTTGGTGGCCACAAAGGGGGTTGTGTCACTCCATTCCCAAATTTAGGGGGCTCAAAACAGGGAGAGAGAGTCTATGTATGTTTGGGAAAAAGAGAAGAGAACAAGAGTCTCTGTCTGGGAATCCAGACAATTCTCCCAGATTTGGTCCAAGACCATAAAAGTGGTACCTCTATGAGTCTGAAAAACCACAGTGTCACTGGGCTTATGGTGCCTCTTAAAGTTGATATACCTTAGATCACAACACCCAAGTCCTCTCAAATATCTGGAAAGCTTTTGCAAGAAGGGCAGCTACAAATATGTCTGGACAGTGATAACTGAAATAAATACTTAACTTTTCAATGACCAGACACTGAAGAACATCTACTAGCATCAGCAATATCCAAAAAGACATGTCCTCACCAGTTGAATTAAATTGTTCAAGCAAGAAACTAAATTGTGTCACCAGAGAAAATCATCTTCACTAGAGGAAGACAGGAATGAAAACAGAAGGAAGAGAAGACCCCATACAACCAGAAATAAGGCATGAGGGACGAATCCTGGACAAACAGAGACATTCCAGACAGAAAATACAAAACAAGTGTGTTGAGGAAATTCAAGAAAATTCAAGGTAACACAGAGAAAAAAACTCAGAATTCTATCTGATGAAGTTAACAAAGAGATAAAATTAAAAGAATTAAGGGTGAATTTTGGACCTAAGAAATGCAATTGGTATACTGAGGAATGCATCAGAGTTCTTTAATAGTGGAATGAATCAAGCAGAAGAAAGTATTAGTGAGCTTGAAGACATGCTATTTGAAAATACACTGTTTGGCCAGGCATGGTGGCTCACGCCTGTAATCCCAACACTTTGGGAGGCCGAGGTGGGCGGATCATGAGGTCAGAAGATCAAGATCACCCTGGCTAACATGGTGAAACCTTGTCTCTACTAAAATACAAAAAAAAAAAAAATTAGCTAGGCGTGGTGGCATGCACCTGTAGTCCCAGCTATTCAGGAGGCTGAGGCAGGAGAATTACTTCAATCCGGGAGGTGGAGGTTGCAGTGAGTCAAAATCGTGCCACTGCTCTACAGCCAGGGCAACAGAGTGAGACTCAAAAAAAAAAAAAAAACTGTCAGAGGAGGAGACAAGAGAAAAAAAGAATAAAAAAAAATAAAGCATGCCTACAGGATCTAGAAAATAGCCTCTTATAAGGGGAAATATAGGAGTTATTGGCTGTAAAGAGGAGACAGAGAAAGACATAGGGGGTAGAAAGTTTATTCAATGGGAACTTCCCAAACCTAGAGAAAGATATCAATATTCAAGTACAAAAAGGTTATAGAAAACCAAGTAGATTTAACCAAAAGAAGGCTATCTCAAGGCATTTAAAGTATAATAATAATAATACCATAAAACCTAAAGTATAATAATAATAATAATAATAATAATAAAAAAAGAAAACTCCAAAAAAAAAAAAAAAAAAAAAAAAAAGAATTTGGTCAAAACACCAATTATACGGATTAAAAAATATCCCAACCCATTTCATAATTTCTTTTGGATAGAGAACTGGTATCTTTATACCACTGAGTCTTCTCATCCAGACATAGGTATTCCTCCACATTTATTAAAGTCTTATTTAATGCCCCAAAAAAAAAAAAAAAAAAAAAAAAAAAATAATAATCAAACTCCCAAAGGTCAAGGATACAGAAATGATCCTAAAATCAGCAAGAGAGAAGAGACAAATAACACACAATGAAACTCCAATATATCTGGCAGCAGACTTTTGAATGGAAACCCTATAGGCCAGGAAAGAGTGACATAACATATTTAAAGTGCTGAAGAAAAAGAAAACTATCCTAGAACACTATACCCAATGAAAATTTCCCTCAAACATGGAGAAATACTTTCCTAGAAAAACAAAAGTTGAGTGATTTCATCAATACTAGACCCATCCTACAAGGAATGTTAAAAGGAGAGTACTTCAGTTAGAAAGAAAGAGACAGTAATGAGCTATAAATAAATACCTGAAGGTACAAAGCAAACTGGTAACAGAATAACACAAAATATAGTAACACTGTAATTGTGGTGTGTGAACTACTCATATCTTGAGTAAGAAGTTTAAAAGGTAAACCAATTAAAATTAATAAATACAGTCAAGACATAGTACAATAAGATACAAAAAGAAACAATAAGAAGTTAAAAAGTGGGTGATCAAAGTTGAGTTTTATTGTTTTTTTTTTTTGCCTGTTTGTTTATGAAAATAGTGTAAGTTATTATTAGGTTAAAATAATGAGTTATAAGATAATATTTGGAAGCCTTGTGGTAACCTCAAACTAAAAAGCATACAATGGATACACAAAAAAATAAAAAGCAAGAAACTAAATTGTATCACCTGAGAAAATCATCTTCACTAGAGGAAGACAGGAATGAAAAAAAGAAGGAATAGAAGACCACAAACCAACCAGAAAACAAATAAGAAAATGGCAGAAGTGAGTCCTTACTTATCAATAATAACATTGAATATAAATGGACTAAATTCTCCAATCAAAAGAAATAGCCCGGCTGAATGGATGAAAAAAAAAAAAAATCCATTGATTGGTTGCCTATAGGAAACACACTTCACCTATAAAGACACACATAGACTGAAAAAGGGATGGAAAAAGATATTCCATTTCCAGTGGAAACCAAACTACAGCCAAATCCAATACACTTATGTTAGAAAAAAAAGTAGGTTTCAAGACAAAAACTATGAGATTAGACAAAGGTCACTACATTATGTGTCCAGAGTTGGTTACTTTCAGTGGGCTCTTGGTCTCGCTGACTTCAAGAATGAAGCCACAGACCTTCACAGTGAGTGTTACAGCTCTTAAAGGTGGCATGGACCCAAAGAGTGAGCAGCAGCAAGATTTATTGTGAAGAACGAAAGAACAAAGCTTCCACAACATGGAAGGGGACCCGAGCTGGTTTCTGCTGCTGGCTGGGGTGGCCAGCTTTTATTCCCTTATTTGTCCCTGCCCACATCCTATTGATTGGTCCATTTTACAGAGTGCTGATTGGTGCATTTTACAGAGCACCGATTGGTCCAATTTACAGAGTGCTGATTGGTCCATTTTACAAATCTCTAGCTAGCCACAGAGCACTGATTGATGCGTTTTACAATCCTATCTAAAGAGTGCTGATTGGTGCATTTTACACTCCTCTTGTAAGACAGAAAGGTTCTCCAAGTCCCCACCCAACCCAGAAGTCCAGCTGGCTTCACCTCTCAATAATAATAAAGTGGTCAATTCAGCAAGAAGATATAACAATTTTAAATATATATGCACCCTGTACTGGAACAGCCAGATATATAAGGGAAATATTATTAGAGCTAAAGAGAGAGATAGACCCCAATACAATAATAGCTGGAGACTTCAATATCTCACTTTCAGCATTAGACAGATCATTCAGAAAGAAAATCAACAAAGAATTATCAGATTTAAGGTGCACTATAGACCAAATGAATCTAATAGGTATTTACAGAACATCCCATGCAAAAGATGCAGAATACACATTCTTTCCCCCAGCACATAGATCATTCTCAAGGATAGACTATATTTTAGATCAAAACACAGTCTTAAAAGATTCAAAAAAATTGAATTACTATCAAGCATCTTCTCAGACTTCAGTGAAATAAAACTAGAAATTAATTTAAAAATAAAGAAATTTTGGAAACTATACAACTACGTGGAAATTAAACAATATGCTCCTAAATGATCAGTGGGTTAAGAAGAAAATTGAAAAATGTATTGAAGCGAGTGATAATGGAAACACAATGTATCAAAATCTATGGTATACAGCAACAGCAGTTCTAAGATGGAAGTTTATAGCTTAAGTGCTTACATCGAAAAAGAAAAAGAAAAACTTCAAATAAACAATCTAACAATGCATATTAAGGAACTAGAAATGCAGCCCGGTGCGGTGGCTCATGCCTGTAATCCCAGCACTTTGGGAGACTGAGGCAGCTGGATCACCTGAGGTCAGGAATTCCAGACCAGTTTTAGAAGATTCAAAAAAATTGAAATACTATCAAGCATCTCCTCGGACTTCAGTGAAATAAAACTAGAAATTAATTTTAAAATAAAGAAATTTTGCAAACTATACAACTACATGGAAATTAAACAATATGCTCCTGAATGACCAGTGGGTTAAGAAGAAAATTGAAAAATTTTCTGACCAACGTGGTGAAACCCCATCTCTACTAAAAGCACAAAAATTAGCTTGGCATGGTGGCGCATGCCTGTAATCCCAGCTACTTGGGAGTCTGAGGTAGGAAAATTACTTGAACCTGGGAGGCAGAGGTTGCAGTAAGCCGAGATTGCGTCATTGCATTCCAGCCTGGGCAATAAGAGCAAAACTCAATCTCATAAAAAAAAAAGAACTAGAAATGCAACAGCAAATCACACCTAAAATTAGTAGAAAAAAAGAAATAATTATCAGAGCAGAAATAAATGACATTGGAATAAAATAAAACAATAAAAAAGATAAATATGACAAAAAGTTGGCTTTTGTAAAGTTAAAAAAAAATTGAGAAACTTTTAGCCAGAACTAAGTAAGAAAAAAAGAGAGAAGATCCAAGTAAATAAAATCAAAAATGAAAAAGGAGACATTACAAATGATACTGCAGAAATTCAAAGGAAAATTACTGGCTACTATGAGTAACTATATACAACAAATTGGAAAATCTATATGAAATGGACAAATTTTTAAGTACATACAACCTACCAAGATTGAACCAGAAAGAAATCCAAAACCTGAACTGGCAAATAACAGGTAATAAGATCATAGCTGTAATAAAAAGTTGCCCTGTAAAGAAAAGCCCAGAACCTGATGACGTCACTGATGAATTCTACCAAACATTTAAAGAAGAACTGATACCAGTTCTATCCAAAATAATCCCCCCCAAAAAAATAGAGGAAGAGGATATACTTCTGAACTCGTTCTATGAGGCCAGTATTACCTTGATACCAAAACTAGACAAAGACATTTCCAAAAAAGAAAACTACAAGCCAATAACCTGATGAATATTGGTGCAAAAATCCTTAACAAAATACTAGCAAACTGAATTCAACAATACATGAGAAAAATCATTTATCATGACCAAGTGGGATTTATCCCTGAGATGTAAAGATGGTTTAGCATATGCAAATCCATCAATTTGATGCATCATACAAAGAGAATGAAGAACAAAAATGATATAATTATTTCAATTGATGCTGAAAAAGCATATGATAAAATTCAATATCCCTTTATGATAAAAAACCAATAAACTAGGAATAGAAAGAACATACCTCAGCATAATAAACTAGGAATAGAAAGAACATACCTCAGCATAATAAAAGACATATATGACAGACCCACTACTAATCATAACAAAAACTATAAAACATTAAAAAAACAAATTGTACACCAAAAAATGGAAAGATATTTTACATTCATTGATTGGAATAATCAATATTGTTAAAATGTTCATACTATACAAAGCAATCTAAAGATTCAATGCAATCCCTATCAAAATACCAATTGCATTCTTCACAGAAATAGATAAAACTATCCTAAAATTTGTATGCAACCACAAAGACCCAGAATAGCCAAAGCTATCTTAAGCAAAAAGAACAAACTTGGAGGAATATTACCTGACTTCAAATTATACCACAGTGCTATAGTAATGAAAACAGTATGGTACTGGCATAAAAACAGAAAAATAGACCAAGAGAACAGAATAGAGAACCCAAGCAGCAATCCATACACCTGTAGTAAACTCCTTTTCAACAAAGGTGCCAACAACATACACTGGGGAAGAGTCTTTTCAATAAATGATGCCTGGAAAGCTGGTTATCCATATGAAAGAGAATGAAACTAGACCATTGTATATTGCCATATGCAAAAATCAAATAGAAATGGGTTAAAGACTTAAATCTGAGACCTCAAACTATGAAATTGCTATAAGAAAATATTGGGGAAACTCTCAGGACATTGGGCTGGAGAAAGATTTCTTGAGCAATATCCCACAAGCACAGGCAATCAAAGTAAAAGTGGATAAATAGTATCACATCAAGTTAAAAGCTTCTGCACAGCAAAGAACAATTTAAAAAGTGAATAAACAACCCATAGGAGGTGAGCAAATATTTCAAATTACCCATATGACAAGGGATTAATAATCAGAATATATAAGGAGTCCAATCAACTCTACAGGAAAAAAATGTAATAATTTGATCTAAAGATGGGCAAAAGATTTGAACAGACATTTATCAAAAGAAGACACACAAATGGCAAACAGGCATATGAAAAGGTGCTCAATATCATTGATCATCAGATAAATTTAAATCAAAACTACAATGAAATATTATCTCATTCCAATTATAAATGTCTTCTATCCAAAAGATATACAATAACCAATGCTGTCAAGGATGTGGAGAAAAGGGAACCCTTGTACACTGTTAGTGGGAATGTAAATTAGTACAGCCACTATAAAGAAGAGTTTGGAAGTTTCTCACAAAACTGAAAATCGAGCTACCATATGATCCAGTAATCTCACTGCTAGGTATAAACATTAAAGAAAGGAAATCAGTATATTGAAGAGATATCTCCACACCTATATTTGTTGCAGCACTATTCACAATAGCCATAATTTGGAAGCAACCTAAGTGTTCATCAACAGATGAATGGATAAAGAAAATGTGGTACATACACAATAAGGAATACTATTCAACTATAAAAGTGAATTAGATCCAGTCATCAGCAACAATGGATCCTCACTTATTTGTGGGATCTAAATTCCAAAACAACTAAAGTCATGGATATAGAAAGTAGAAGCATAGTTAACAGAGGCTGGGAAGGGTAGTCGGGGATGCAGGGGAAGTGGGGATGGTAAATCGGTACCAAAAAAATAGAAAGAATGAGTAAGATCTACTATTTGATAGCACAATAATATAGAGTGACAGTAGTCATTAATCACTTAAATGTACTTTTAAAAATAATTTAAAGAATGTAATTGGATTGTTTGCAGCTCAATGAATAAATGCTTGGAAGGGATGGATACCTCATTCTCCATTATTTGCTTATTTTGCATTGCATGCTTGTATCAAAACATGTTATGTACTCCATAAACATATACACATGCTATGTATCCACAAACATTGAAAATAAAAATAAAATTTGAAAAAAATATTAGTGTTGATAAATGCATTCAGCAAAAGTTACAGGGTATAAAATTAGAACAAAAAAATCAGTTGTATTTTTACACAATTTGAAAAGAAATTTAAAACGACAATTTCATTTAAAATGACATCTCATGCTGCTATAAAGACACATGCACACGTATGTTTATTGCAGCACTATTCACATTAGCAAAGACTTGGAACCAACCCAAATGTCCAACAATGATAGACTGGATTAAGAAAATGTGGCACGTATACACCATGGAATACTATGCAGCCATAAAAAATGATGAGTTCATGTCCTTTGTAGGGACATGGATGGAGCTGGAAACCATCATTCCCAGCAGACTATCGCAAGGACAAAAAACCAAACACCGCATGTTCTCACTCATAGGTGGGAATTGAACAATGAGACCACATGGACACAGGAAGGGGAACATCACACACCAGGGACTGTTGTGGGGTGGGGGGAGGGGGGAGGAATAGCATTAGGAGTTATACCTAATGCTAAATGACGAGTTGATGGGTGCAGCACACCAACATGGCACATGTATACATATGTAACAAACCTGCACATTGTGCACATGTACCCTAAAACTTAAAGTATAATAATAGTTAAAAAAAAGAAATGGGATACCCAAAAAAAATAGCATCTCAAGGAATGAAATACACAAAATTAAATTAACAAAGGAGAGGCAAATCAAAACTATAAAACATTGCTGAAAAAAATTAAGGCTTAAGAAGATAGATTAGGAAATAATACTTTTTCACTTTATGTTAAGTTCAAGGATACATGTGCAGGTTTGTTATAAAGGTAAACTTATATCATGGGGTTTGCTGTACAGATTATTTTGTCACCTAGGTATTAATCGTAGTGCATATTAATAATATTTCCTGATCTTCTCCCTCCCACTGTCCACCCTTAAGTAGGCTCCAGCGTCTGTTCCCTTCTATGTGTCCATGTGCTCTTACCATATAGCTCCTGCCTATAAGTGAGAACATGCATTATTTGGTTTTCTGTTCTTTTGTTAGTTTGCTAAAGATAATGGCCTCAAGCTCCATCCATCTTCCTGCAAAGTACATGGTCTCATTATTTCTTACGGCTGCATAATATTTCATGGTGTATATGTACCACATTTCCTTTATCCTGTCTACCATTGAAGAGCATTTAGGTTGATTCCATGCCTTTGCTATTGTGAATAGTGCTGTGTCTTTATGATAACATGATTTATACTCCTTTGGATATTTACCCACTAATGGGATTGCTGGGCTGAATGGTAGTTATGTTTTTATGTCTTTGAGGAATTGCCACACTGTTTTTCACAATAGTAGAACTAATTTACATTCCCAGTAGCCGTGTATAAGCATTCCTTTTACTCTGCACCTGCTTCAGCACCTGTTATTTTTAGACTTTTTAATAATATCCTTTGTAACTGGCATGAGATGGTATCTCTTTGTGATTTTGATTTACATTTCTCTAAGGATCAGTGATGTTTAGCTTTTTTCATATATGCCATCATATATGCAGAAATACACTTTTCTGCATATATGACTTCTTTAGAAAAGTGTCTGTTTATGTCCTTTGACCATTTTTAATGGGATTGTTTGTTTTTTTCTTGTAAATTTGGGAAAACGTAATATTTTTAACATGGAAATACTCCTCACATAAGTCTGCAGATCAAATGCAATCCCTATCACTATCCTAACATAGTGTTTTACAGAGATGGAAAAGTTTATCCTAACATTTACGTGGGATTACAAGGGACCTCATGTTGGCAAAGCAGTCTTAAAAATGAATAACAAATTAGAAGGATTTATACTTTCTAATATAAAACTTACTATAAAGCTTCAGTCTTTATATTTATATATTCAGAACAATGTGATATTGGCATAAGATCAATGGAATCAAATAGAGAGCACAGTAATAAACCCATGTTTATTGTCAATTGATTCTTGATAATCGTGCCAAGACCATTCAATAAGGAAGAAATATTCTCTTCAATAAATGGCGTTGAGGAAAATAGATATCCACATATGAAAAAATGGTCGTGGATCTTACCATATATCATATTTTAAAATTAACTCGAAGTAGATCAAAGACCTAAATATAAAGACTAAAACCACAAAACTCCTTTTAGAAAAATAATAGTGTTATAACTCCATCTCAAAAAAAAGAAAAATTATAGTGTTAGGACAAATGGAAATCTGTATGAAAACTGATGTTGTTAGATCTTTACCTTACACCATGCACAAAAATTAACTCAAAACAAATCAAAGACCTAAAAATAAGATCTAAAGCCATAAAACTCTTAGAATAAAACATAGGATAAATTTTTATAATTTCGGATTTGGTAATGGTTTCTTAGACATGACAACAAATGCACAAGCAACAAAGAAAAAATAGATAAATTTGGTCCCATCAAAATTAAAAACATATAAAAAAGGATAGACACTATCAAGAAAAATAAAGGGCAAATAAAAGAACAGGAGGAAATATTTGCAAATTATATATTGATAAGGGTCTGCTGTACATCATATACAGAAAACTCCCAAAACTCAACAATGAAAAGACAAGCAACCCAATTTTTAAGTGAGCAAAAGCCTGAAATAAACATTTCTCAAAAAAAGTACGAGTGGTCAACAAGCACATGAAAAATCTGTTCGACAACATTATTATGAAGGAAATACCAATTAAAACAATGAAATAACACATTACATACACTAGGATATGTATAATTAAAAAGTAGAAAATAATAAACAAGAATTTGCCAAGGTGTGAAGGTAGTGTAACCCTCATATATTGCTCATCAGAACAAAAAAATGCACAATTTTTGTGAAAAAATTTGTGGGTCCTCATTACATTAAAAGTCAGAATATGTCTCAGTAATTCCATAGATGTTCAAGCAAAAACATATACACAAACGTTCATAAAAGCATTGTTTACAATCATCATAAAGTGAAAAGGACCAAAACATCTGTCAACTGATAGATGGATAAACAAAATGTGGTATATCCATGCAATGGAATATTAATTGACAATAGCAAGGAATGAAGTATTGCCAAATGCTCCAACATGAATGCACCTTGATATAACATTATGCTAAGTCAAAGAAAACAGACACAAAAGGGCACATTTTATACAATTCCATTTATATAAAATATGCAGAACGGGCAAATTCATAGAGACAGAAAGTAGATTAGTTGTTTCCAGAGGCCAGGAAGAGGGGAAGTGGAGACTGAGTGCTTAATGGTTACAGAGTCTCTTTTTGGGGTGATGAGAATCTTCTAGAACTCAGTGTGATGATGGTTACAAAATATTGTAAAAAATACTAAATGCCACTCATATGTCTACTTTAAAATGGTTAAAATGGTGATTTTAGGTTTCATATTGAGGATCATAAAAAGAGGAATGCAGAAAGACATAGTATGCTAACACTAACAGAAGAAAAGCTGAAGTAGTGATATTGATCTCATACATTGCTGGTTTTGGAATGAAGAAAATTATCAAGTATTGAGAAGGGAAATACATAATGATAAGAAAAAGTAGTTGAGTCTGAGAAAGCATAACAATCCTTCACATATATGCACCTACCAAAACAGCATCAGAGCACAGGCATAATTTGGAGATATTGCAGGCCCAGTTCTAAACCACTGCAATAAAGCAAATATCAGAATAAAGTGAGTCACACAATTCACTTGGTTTCTCAATGCATATAAAAGTTATGTTTACACTATACTGTAGTTGTTAAGTGTGCAATAGCATTATATCTAAAAATAATATATATACCTTAATAAAAATACTTTATTGCCTAAACATGTTAGCAATCATCTAAGCCTTTGGCAAGTAATGATCTTTTTGTTGGTAGAAGGTCTTGCTTCGATGTTAGTGGCTACTGATTGATGAGGGTGGTGGTTGCTGAAGGAGTGGAAGTTTCAATTTCTTAAAATAAGAGTACTATGAAGTTTTCCACCTCTATTAACTCTTTCTTTCACGAGACATTTCTCTGTAGCACATGATGCTATTTGATAGAATTTTACCCACAGTAGAATCTCTTACACAATTGGAGTCAATCCTCTCAATCCCAGCCACTGCCTTATCAACAAAGTTCAATAATATTCTAAATCATTGGCTATCATTTCAACAATGTTCACAGCATTTTCACCAGGAGTGGAGCTCACCTCAAGAAACCATTTTATTTGCTCATCCATAAAAAAGCAACTCTTCACTTGTTCAAATTTTATTGTGAGATGACAACAATTCAGTCACATCTTCAGGCTCCACTTCTACTTCTCTTGGTACTTCTACCACATCTGCAGTTACTTCCTCCACTGAAGTGTTGAACCCCTCAAAGTTTTCCATGAGGGTTGGAATCAACTTCTTCCAAGTTTCTGTTAGTGGTAATATTTTTACATCCTCTCATGAACCACAAACGTTCTTAATGACTTCTAGAATGATGAATCCTTTCTAGGTCTTTAATGTATTTAGTCCAGATCCATCAGAGGAATTACTATCTATGGCATCTATAGCCTTATGAAACATACTTCCTGAATAATAAAGCTTGAAAATAAACCTTACTCCTTGATCCATGAGCTACAGAATAGTGTTGTGTTAGTAGGCATGAAAACAATATTAATCTCCTAGTACATCTCCATCAGACTTCTTGGATAATCAGGAGCCTTGTCAATGAACAGTAATATTTTGAAAGGTATTTTTTTCTGAATAGTAATTCTCAACAGTGAACTTAAAATATTCAGTAAACCATACAGTAAACAGATGCTCTGTCACCCAGGATTTACTGTTTTATTTATAGAGCACAAGTAGGGTCGTTTTAGCCTAATTCCTAAGGGCCCTAGTATTTTCAGAATGATAATTGAACCCTAACGCTAGCTTAATGTCACCAGCCACATTAGCCAATAACAAGAGAGTTAGCCTGTCCATTGAGTCTTTGAAACCAAACATTAACTTTGACTCTCCAGCTACAAAAGTCCTACATGGCATCTTCTTCGAATAGAAGGCTGGTTTGTCTGTACCAAGACAAGAATGCCCTCTCTCATCACACCTATGCAACATAGTATTGGAAGTTCTGGCCAGGGCAATCAGGCAAGAGAATGAAATAAAGGGTATAAAAATAGGAAAACAGGAAGTCAAATTGTCTTTGTTTGCAGATGACATGATTGTATATTTAGAAAACCCCATCGTCTCAGCCCAAAAATTTCCTTAAGCTGATAAGCAACTTCAGCAAAGTCTCAGGATAAAAAAATCAATGTACAAAAATCACAAGCTTTCCTATATACCAGGAACAGATGAACAGAGAGCCATATCATGAGTGAACTCCCATTCACACTTGCTACAAAGATAATAAAATGCCTAAGAAATACAACTCACAAGGGATGTGAAGGACCTCTTCAAGGAGAACTACAAGCTGCTGCTCAAGGAAATAAAAGAGGACACGGACAAATGGAAAAACATTCCATGCTCATGGATATGAAAAATCATTATAGTGAAAATGGCCATAATGCCCAAGGTAATTTAGAGAATCTATGCTATCCCCATCAAGCTACCACTGACTTTCTTAACAGAACTGGAAAACCCTACTTTAAAGTTTCTGTGGAACCAAAAAAGAGCCTGCATAGCTAAGACAATCCTAAGCAAAAGGAACAAAGCTGGAGGCATGACATTACTTGACTTCAAACTATACTACAAGGCTACAGTAACCTAAACGGCATGGTACTCATACAAAAACAGATATATAGACAAATGGAACAGAACAGAGGCCTCAGAAATAACACCACACATCTACAACCATTTGATCTTTGACAAACCTGACAAAAACAAGAAATGGGGAAAGGATTCCCTATTTAATAAATGGTGCTGGGAAAATTGTCTAGCCATATTAGAAAGCTGAAACTGGATCACTTCCTTACACGGTATACAAAAATTAACTCAAGATGAATTAAAGACATAAATGTAAGACCTAAAACCATAAAAACCCTAGAAGAAAACCTAGGCAATACAATTCAGTACATAGGCATGGGCAAATACTTCATGACTAAAACACCCAAAGCAATGGCAACAAAAGCCAAAATTGACAAATGGGATCTAATTCAACTAAAGAGCTTCTGCACAGCAAAAGAAACTATCATCAGAGTGAACGGGAACCTACAGAATGGGAGAAAAATTTTGCTATCTATCCATCTGACAAAGGGCTAATATCCAGAATCTACAAAGAACTTACACAAATTTACAAGACAAAAACAACCCCATCAACAAGTGGGCAAAGGATATGAACAGACACTTGTCAAATAAGACATTTCTGCAGCCAACAGACATATGAAAAAATGCTCATCATCACTGGCCATCAGAGAAGTGCAAATCAAAACCACAATGAGATACGATCTCACGCCAGTTAGAATGGTGATCATTAAAAAGTCAGGAAACAACAGATGCTGGAGAGGATGTGGAGAAATAGGAACACTTTTATACTGCTGGTCAGAGTGTAAATTAGTTCAACCATTGTGGAAGACAGTGTGGCAATTCCTCAAGGATCTAGAACTAGAAATATCATTTGACCCAGCCATCCCATTACTGGGTATATACCCAAAGGATTATAAATCATGCTACTATAAAGACAGATGCACATGTATGTTTATTGTGGCACTATTCACAATAGCAAAGACTTGGAACCAACCCAAGTGCCCATCAATAATAGACTGGATAAAAAAAAAATGTGGCACATATACACCATGGAATACTATGCAGCCACAAAAAAGGATGAGTTCATGTTCTCTGCAGGGACATGGATGAAGCTGGAAACCATCATTCTCAGCAAAATATCACAAGGACAGAAAACCAAACACCACATGTTCTCACTCATAAGTGGCAGTTGAACAATGAGAACACATAGATACGGGGAGGGGAACATCACACACTGTGGCCTTTTGTGGGATAGGAGCCTGGGGGAGGGATAGTGTTAGGAGAAATACCTAATGTAAATGATGAGGTGATGGGTGCACCAAATCAACATGGCACATGTACACCTATGTAACAAACCTGCACATTGTGCACTTGTACCCTAGAATTTAAAGTATAATAATAAAAAAAAAGAATAGAAGACTGGTTTACCTCCACTGAAAATATATTGTTTAGTGTAACGACCTTCATCCATGATCTTAGCTCCATCTTCTGGATGACTTGCTACAGCTTCTACATTAACACTTGCTGTTTCATATTGCACTTTTATGTTTTTGGAGACAGCTTCCTTCTGTAAACCTCATGAACCAACCTCTGCTACCTTCTCACTTTTCTGCAGCTTCCTCACCTCACTCAGCCTTCATAGACTTGAAGAAAGTTAGAGAGTTAGGGCCTTGTTCTTTATTAGGTTTTGAGTTAAGGGAGTGTTGTTTCTCATTTGATCTTCCATCCAGATCACTAAAACTTTCTCCATGTCTGCAATTAGGCAGTTTTACTTTCTTAAATTTCATGTGTTCATTGTAGTGGCATTTCTAATTTCCTTTAAAAACTTTTCTTTTGCATTCACAACTTGGCTAGCTGTTTGGTACAAGAAGTTGAGCTTTCAGCCTATCTTAGCCTATGACATCCCCTCTAACTGAGTTTAAACATTTCTAGCTTTTGACTTAAAGCAAGAGAGTGCAACTCTGTTTTTCACTTAAACACATAGAGATCATTGTAGGGTTATTAATTGGCCTAATTTCAATGATGTTGTGTCTCTGAGAATAGAGAGGTCCAAGGAGAGGGAGAGAAATGGTGGAAAGACCAGCTCTCAGAGCACTCAGAAAACATACAGCATTGGCAATAAAGTTGCCATCTTACATGGGCATGAGTTGTGGTGCCCCAAAACAATTACAATGGTAACATCAAAGACCACTGACCACAGATCACCCTAACAGATTTAATAATAAAGAAAAAGTTTGAAATATTATGAGAATTACCAAAAGGTGACACCGTGAGACACAAAGTAAGCACATGCTGTTGGAAAAAAAAAAAGGCACTGAGAGACTTGGTAGATGCAGAGTTTCTACAAATCTTTAATTTGTAAACACACACACGCACACAACATCTGTGAAGCTTAATAAAATTAGATAAGCCTACACTTAAGGTATAAGCTGATAAAATTTCAAGAATAAATACACAACACCACTATTATATTTTGAGAGTTCAGCACTCCTCTTTCAACAATTGATAAAATAAGCATGCAGAAAATCAATACAGTTATAGTTGAGTTTAACAGCCCTCATCAATTAACTAGATTTAATTGACAAATATAGACCACTTTACCCAACAATAGCAGAATGTACATTCTTCTCAAGCTCACATGGAACATTTATCAAGATAGACCATGTTCTGGGCCATAAAACACACCTTAACAAATTTAAAATAATATAAATCATACAAGATATGTTACCAAAATACAACGGAATTAAATGAGAAATTAGGAACAGAAACCTGAAAATCCTCAAATTATTTGGAAATTAAACAACAAATTTCAAAATAATAAATGGGTCAATGAAAAAGCCTCCACATAATTTATCAAATATTTTAACTAAATTATATAGAGAGGAAAAACACAAACTGGGGCCTTTCAGAGGGTAGGAAATAGGAGGAGGGAAGGGATCAGAAAAAGTTACTACTGTGTACCAGGCTTAATACCTGGGTGATAAAATAATCTGTACAACAAATCCCCATGATACAGGTTTACCTATGTAACAAACCTATACTTGTACCCCTGAACATAAAATTTGAAAAAATAATAAAATTTTTAAAAATGAAATTAAATAATACAAATTATGAACATTGGTGGGATGCAGCATAAATAGAGCTTAGATTCCATAGATATTAAAAAGATAATAAAATAATTTAATGAACAAATCTAGGCCCACAAATTTGATGACTTAGATAAAATGAACCAATTCCTTGAAAGACTCAAACAACTCAAGCTCTCTCAAGGAAAATTAGATCATCAGAATAGTCCTATATCTGTTTTAAAAAATTGAATGAGTAATTAATAGCTTTTCAAAAAATTAAAGAACCAGGCCCAGGTATTTCAACAGTGAATTCCACCAAATATGTGAAAACGAAATTATAACAGTTCTTTGCAATCTGTTCCAGAAGAAAGAAGCAGAGGAATTACTTTTTAAGTCATTCTATAAAGTCAGCATTACTATAATTCCAAAACCAGATGAGCACATTATAAGAAAGGAAAATTATAGAACAATATTTCTTGCAAACATACATGGAAAATTTCCAAACAAAATATTAGCATAATGGAATCAAAAATACATAAAAAGAATTGTATACCATGGTTAAGTGGGGTTTATTCCAAGTATGCAATGTTGTCTCAAAATTTGAAAATCAATCAGTAAGTTCTACCATATCAACATGCTGAAGAAGAAAAATAATATGATCATATGAATTGATGCAGAAAAAGCATTTGATAAAATCTGATGTCTATTCATTAAAAAACCTTTCAGCAAACTAGGAACTTTCTCAACTTGATAAAAATAGGAACTAGAAAAGCAAGAGGAAACCAAACCCAAAAGAAGTAAAAATAATAAAGATCAGAGCAGAGATAAATGAATTTGAAATGATGAAAATAATACAGAAGATCAATGCAATAAAAAGTTGGTTTTCCAACCCCATAAAAAAATGGGTGAAGGATATAGACACTTCTCAAAAGAAAACATTTATGCAGCCAACAAACATGAAAAAATGCTCATCATCACCGGTCATTAGATAAATGCAAATCAAAACCACAATGAGATACCATCTCACGCCAGTTAGAATGGTGATCATCAAAAAGCCAGGAAAAAACAGATGCTGGAGAGGATGTGGATAAATAGGAATGCTTTTACACTTTTGGTGGCAGTGTAAATTAGTTCAACCACTGTGGAAGACAGTGTGAGGATTTCTCAAGGATCTAGAACCAGAAATACCATGTGACCCAGTGATACAATTACTGGGTATATACTCAAAGGATTATAAATCATTCTACTATAAAGACACATGCACACGTTTGTTTACTGAAACACTATTCACAGTAGCAAAATCTTGGAACCAACCCAAATGCCCATCAATAATAGACTGGATTAAAAAAAAAAGTGGCACTTATACACCATGGAATAATATGCAGCCATATAAAAGGATGAGTTCAGGGGGGTGAAGCCAAGATGGCCCAATAGGAACAGCTCCGGTCTGCAGCTCCCAGCTTGAGTGACGCAGAAGATGGGTGATTTCTGCCTTTCCATCTGAGGTATCAGACCAGGCACAAGCCGAAGCAGGATGAGGCATTGCCTCACTCGGGAAGCACAAGGGGTCAGGGACTTCCCTTTCCTAGTCAAAGAAAGGGGTGACGGATGGCACCTGGGAAATTGGGTCACTTTCACCCTAATACTGCACTTTTCCAACGGGCTTAAAAAATGGCACACCAGGAGATTATATCCCGCACCTGGCTCAGAGGGTCTTATGCCCACAGAGTCTCGCTGATTGCTAGCACAGCAGTCTGAGATCAAACTGCAATGCGGCAGTGAGGCTGGGGGAGGGGTCCTGCCATTGCCCAGGCTTGATTAGGTAAACAAAGCAGCCAGGAAGCTCGAACTGGGTGGAGCCGAACACAGCTCAAGGAGGCCTGCCTGCCTCTGTAGACTCCACCTCTGGGGGCAGGGCACAGACAAACAAAAAGACAGCAGTAACCTCTGCAGACTTAAATGTCCCTGTTTGACAGCTTTGAAGAGAGTAGTGCTTTCCCCAGCACACAGCTGGAGATCTGAGAATGGGCAGACTGCCTCCTCAAGTGGGTCCCTGAACCCCGACCAGCATAACCAGGAGGCACCCCCAAGTAGGGGCAGACTGACACCTCACACAGCCGGGTACTCCTCTGAGACAAAACTTCCAGAGGAACTATCAGGCAGCAGCATTCGCGGATTACCAATATCCGCTGTTCTACAGCCACTGCTGTTCTGCAGCCACCACTTCTGATACCCAGGCAAACAGGGTCTGGAGTGGACCTCTAGCAAACTCCAAAAGACCTGAAGCTGAGGGTCCTGTCTGTTAGAAGGAAAACTAACAAACAGAAAGGACATCCACACCAAAAATCCACCTGTACATCACCATCATCAAAAACCAAAAGTAGATAAAACCACAAAGATGGGGAAAAAAACAGAACAGAAAAACTGGAAACTCTAAAAAGCAGAACGCCTCTCCTCCTCCAAAGGAATGCAGCTCTTCACCAGCAATGGAACAAAGCTGGATGGACAATGACTTTGACGAGTTGAGAGAAGAGGGCTTCAGACAATCAAACTACTCCGAGCTATAGGAGGAAATTCAAACCAATGGCAAAGAAGTTAAAAACTTTGAAAAAAAAATTGACTAACGGATACCTAGAATAACCAATGCAGAGAAGCCCTTAAAGGACCTGAAGGAGCTGAAAGCAAAGGCTTGAGAACTATGTGAAGAATGCAGAAGCCTCAGGAGCCAATGCGATCAACTGGAAGAAAGGTTATCAGTGATGGAAGACGAAATGAATGAAATGAAGTGAGAAGGGAAGTTTAGAGAAAAAAGAATAAAAATAAAAGAACAAAGCCTCCAAGAAATATGGGACTATGTGAAAAGACCAAATCTAGGTCCCATTGGTGTACCTGAAACTCACGGGGAGAATGGAACCAAGTTGGAAAACACTCTGCAGGATATTATCCAGGAGAACATTCCCAATCTAGCAAGGCAGGCCAACATTCAGATTCAGGAAATACAGAGAACACCACAAAGATACTCCTCGAGAAGAGCAACTCCAAGACACATAATTGTCAGATTCACCAAAGTTGAAATGAAGGAAAAAATGTTAAGGGAAGCCAGAGAGAAAGGTTGGGTTCCCCCAAAAGGAAGCCCATCAGATTAACAGCAGAACTCTCGGCAGAAACTCTACAAGCCAGAAGAGAGTGGGGGCCAATATTCAACATTCTTAAAGAAAAGAATTTTCAACCCAGAATCTCATATCCAGCCAAACTAAGCTTCATAAGTGAAGGAGAAATAAAATACTTTATAGACAAGCAAAGGCTGAGAGATTTTGTCACCACCAGGCCTGCCCTAAAAGAGCTCCTGAAGGAAGCACTAAACATGGAAAGGAACAACCAGTACCAGCTACTGCAAAAACATACCAAATTGTAAAGACTATTGATGCTATGAAGAAACTGCATCAATGAACGAGCAAAATAACCAGCGAACATCATAATGACAGGATCGAATTCACACATGACAATGTTAACTTTAAATGTAAATGGGCTGAATGCCTCAATTAAAAGACACAGACTGGCAAATTGGAAAAAGAGTCAAGACCCATCAGTGTGCTGTATTCAGGAAACTCATCTCACATGCAGAGACACACATAGGCTCAAAATAAAGGAATGGAGGAAGATCTACCAAGCAAATGGAAAACACAAAAAGGCAGGGGTTGCAATCCTAGTCTCTGATAAAACAGATTTTAAACCAACAATGATCAAAAGAGACAAAGAAGGCCATTATATAATGGTAAAGGGATCAATTCAACAAGAAGAGCTAACTATCCTAAATATACATGCACCCAATACAGGAGCACCCAGATTCATAAAGCAAGTCCTTAGTGACCTACAAAGAGACTTAGACTCCCACACAATAATAATGGGAGATGTTAACACCCCACTGTCAACATTAGACAGAACAACGAGACAGAAAGTTAACAAGGACACCCAGGAATTGAACTCAGCTCTGTACCCAGAGGACCTAATAGACATTTACAGAACTCTCCACCCCAAATCAACAGAATATACATTTTTCTCAGCACCTCACCTCATCTATTCCAAAATTGACCAGATAGTTGGAAGTAAAGCACTCCTCAGCAAATGTAAAAGAACAAAAATTATAACAAACTGTCTCTCAGACCACAGTGCAATCAAACTAGAACTCAGGATTCAGAAACTCACTCAAAACTGCTCAACTACATGGAAACTGAAGAACCTGCTCCTGAATGACTACTGGGTACATAAGGAAATGAAGGCAGAAATAAAGATGTTCTTTGAAACCAGAGAGAACAAAGACACAAAATACGAGAATCTCTGGGACACATTCAAAGCAGTGCATAGAGGGAAATTTATAGCACTAAATGCCCACGAGAGAAAGCAGGAAAGATCCAAAATTGACAACCTAACATCACAATTAAAAGAACTAGAAAAGCAAGAGCAAACACATTCAAAAGCTAGCAGAAGGCAAGAAATAGTTAACTAAGATCAGAGCAGAACTAAAGGAAATAGAGACGAAAAAAACCCTTCAAAAAATTAATGAATCTAGGAGCTGGTTTTTTGAAACGATCAACAAAATTGACAGACTTCTAGCAAGACTAATAAAGAAGAAAAGAGAGAAGAATCAAATAGATACAATAAAAAATGATAAAGGGGACACCACCACCGATCCCAGAGAAATACAAACTACCATCAGAGAATACTATAAACACCTCTATGCAAATAAATGAGAAGATCTAGAAGAAACGAATAAATTCCTTGACACACACACCCTCCCAAGACTAAACCAGGAAGAAGTTGAATCTCTTAATAGACCAATAACAGGCTCTGAAATTGTGGCAATAATCAATAGCTTAGCAACCAAAAAAAGTCCAAGACTAGATGGATTCACAGTGAAATTCTACCAGAGGTACAAGGAGGAGCTGGTACCGTTCCTTCTGAAACTATTCCAATCAATAGAAAAAGAGGGAACCCACCCTAACTCATTTTATGAGGCCAGCATCATCCTGATACCAAAGCCTGGCAGAAAAACAACAAACAAAAGAGAATTTTAGACCAATATCCTTGATGAACATTGATGCAAAAATCCTCAATAAAATACTGGCAAACTGAATCCAGCAGCACATCAAAAAGCTTACCCACCATGATCAAGTGGGCTTCATCCCCGGGATGCAAGGCTAGTTCAACATACGCAAATCAATAAATGCAATCCAGCATATAAACAGAACAAATGACAAAAACCACATGATTATTTCAATAGATGTAGAAAAGGTCTTTGACAAAATTCAACAATGCTTCATGCAAAAAACTGTCAATAAATTAGGTATTGTTGGGACGTATCTCAAAATCATAAGAGCTGTCTATGACAAACCCACAGCCAATATCATACTGAATGGACAAAAACTGGAAGCATTCCCTTTGAAAACTGGCACAAGACAGGGATGCCCTCTCTCACCACTCCTATTCAACATAGTGTTGGAAGTTCTGGCCAGGGCAATTAGGCAGGAGAAGGAAATAAAGGGTATTCGATTAGGAAAAGAGGAAGTCAAATTGTCCCTGTTTGCAGATGACATGATTGTATATCTAGAAAACCCAATCGTCTCAGCCCAAAATTTCCTTAAGCTGATAAGCAACTTCAGCAAAGTCTCAGGATACAAAATCAATGTACAAAAATCACAAGCATTCTTATACACCAATAACAGACACACAGAGAGACAAACCATGAGTGAAATCCCATTCACAATTGCTTCAAAGAGAATAAAATACCTAGGAATCCAAATTACAAGGGACGTGAAGGACCTCTTCAAGGAGAACTACAAACCACTGCTCAATGAAATCAAAGAGGATACAAACAAATGGAAGAACATTCCATGTCCATGGATAGGAAGAATCAATATCGTGAAAATGGCCATACTGCCCAAGGTAATTTATAGATTCAATGCTATCCCCATCAAGCTACGAATGACTTTCTTCACAGAATTGGAAAAAATTACTTTAAAGTTTATATGGAACCAAAAAAGAGCCCACACTGCCAAGTCAATCCTAAGCCAAAAGAAGAAAGCTGGAGGCATCACTCTACCTGACTTCAAAGTATACTACAAGGCTACAGTAACCAAAACAGCATGGTACTGGTACCAAAACAGAAATATAGATCAATGGAACAGAACAGAGCCCCCAGAAATAATGCCACGTATCTACAACCATCTGATCTTTGACAAACCTGACAAAAACAAGAAATGGGGAAAGGATTCCCTATTTAACAAATGGTGCTAGGAAAACTGGCTAGTCATATGGAGAAAGCTGAAACTGAATCCCTTCCTTACACCTTATACAAAAATTAATTCAAGATAGATTAAAGACTTACATGTTAGACCTGAAACCATAAAAACCCTAGAAGACAACCTAGGCAATACCATTCAGGACATAGGCATGGGCAAGGACTTCATGTCTAAAATGCCAAAAGCAATGGCAACAAAAGCCAAAATTGACAAATGGGATCTAATTAAACTAAAGAGCTTCAGCACAGCAAAAGAAACTACCATCAGAGTGAACAGACAACTTATAAAATGGAAGAAAATTTTCATAACCTACTCATCTGACAAAGGGCCAATATCCAGAATCTAAAAAGAACTCAAGCAAATTTACAAGAAAAAAACAAACAACCCCATCAAAAAGTGGGTGAAGGACATGAACAGACACTTCTCAAAAGAAGACATTTATGCAGCCAAAAAGCACATGAAAAAATGCTCATCATCACTGGCCATCAGAGGAATGCAAATCAAAACCACAATGAGATACCATCTCACACCAGTTAGAATGGCAATCATTCAAAAGTCAGGAAACAACAGGTGCTGGAGAGGATGTGGAGAAATAGGAACACTTTTACACTGTTGGTGGGACTGTAAACTAGTTCAACCATTGTGGAAGTCAGTGTGGCGATTCCTCAGGGATCTAGAACTAGAAATACCATTTGACCCAGCCATCCCATTACTGGGTATATACCCAAAGGACTATAAATCATGCTGCTATAAAGACACATGCACACGTATGTTTATTGCGGCACTATTCACAATAGCAAAGACTTGGAACCAACCCAAATGTCCAACAATGATAGACTGGATTAGGAAAATGTGGCACATATACACCATGGAATACTATGCAGCCACCAAAAATGATGAGTTCATGTCCTTTGCAGGGACATGGATGAAATTGGAAATCATCATTCTCAGGAAACTATTGCAAGAACAAAAAACCAAACACCACGTATTCTCACTCATAGGTGGGAATTGAACAATGAGAACACATGGACACAGGAAGGGGAACATCACACTCTGGGGACTGTTGTGGGGTGGGAGGAGGGGGGAAGGATAGCAATAGGAGATATACCTAATGCTAAATGACAAGTTAATGGGTGCAGCACACCATCATGGCACATGTATACATATGTAACTAACCTGCACATTGTGCACATGTACCCTAAAATTTAAAGTATAATAATAATAAAATAAAAAAAAGAAAAAAAAAGAAAATGTGGCACATATACACCATGGAATACTATGCAGCCATTAAAAATGATGAGTTCATGTCGTTTGTAGGGACATGGATGAAATTGGAAACCATCATTCTCAGCAAACTATCGCAAGGACTAAAAATCAAACACTGCATGTTCTCACTCATAGGTGGGAATTGAACAATGAGAACACATGGACACAAGAAGGGGAACATCACACTCTGGAGTCTGTTGTGGGGTGGTGGGAGGTGGGAGGGATAGCATTAGGAGATATACCTAATGCTAAATGATGAGTTAATGGGTGCAGCACACCAACATGGCGCATGTATACATATGTAACTAACCTGCACATTGTGCACATGTACCCTAAAACTTAAAGTATAATAATAATAAAATTTTTTTAAAAAGAAATCTAAAAAAAAAAAAAGGATAAGTTCATGTCTTTTGCAGGGACACAGATGAAACTGGAAACCATCATTCTCAGCAAAGTAACACAAGAAGAGAAAACCAAACACCACAAGTTCTCACTCATAAGTGGGAGGTGAACAATGAGAACACATGGACACAGAGGGAGGAACATCACACACCAGGCCTGTTGGCGGGTGGGGGCCTAGGAGAGGGATAGCATTAGAAGAAATACCTAATGTAAATGACGAGTTGATAGGTGCAGCAAACCAACATGGCACATGTATACCTATGTAAGAAACCTGCACGTTGTGCACATGTGCCCCAGAACTTAAAGTATAATTTTTTAAAAAAGTTGGTTTTCTGTAGATAAACAAAATTGACAAATCTTTAGCCACACTAAGAAAAAAAGGGAGAAGACTCAAATAAAAGCAGAGATAAAAAGGAGACATTAAAACTGATATTGCAGAAATTAAAAGAATCATTGGTGGCTGCTATGAGCAACTATATGCCAATACATCAGAAAACCTGGAATAAATGGATAAATTCCTAGACTCAACCTATCAAGGTTAAACCATGAAGAAATCCAAAACTTGAACAGACAAATAACAAGTAATGAAATCAAAGCCATAATAAAAAGTATTATAGAAAAGAAAAACCCAAGACCCTGATACAGTTTGACTCTGTGTCCCCACTCAAATCTCATCTCGAATTTTAATCTCCCATATGTTGAGGGAGGAACTTGGTGAGAGGTGATTGGATCATGGATGCAGTTTCCCTCATGGTGTTCTCATGATAGTGGGTTCTCACGATACCTGATGGCTTAAATGTTTCACACTACCCCTTCACTCTCCCTCTCTCCTGCCACCATGTGAAGAATATGCTTGCTTCCCCTTCCCCTTCCCCTTCTGCCACGATTCCTAAGTTTCCTGAGGCCTCCCAAACCATGTGGAACTGTGAGTCAATTAAAGTATATTCCTTGATAAATTGCTAAGTCTCAGGCAGTTATTTATAGCAGTGTGAAAACAGACTAATACAGACCCCATGGCTTCATTCTAAATTCTACCAAACATTTAAAAAAGAACTAACACCAATCCTACTCAAATTATTGTGAAAAATAGAGGATGCAGGAATATTTCAAAACTTATTCTACGAAGCCAGCATTACCTTGATAAAAAGGACCAGAAAGGCCGGGTGCGGGGGCTCACGCCTGTAATTCCAGAACTTTGGGAGGCAGAGGCAGGTGGATCATGAGGTCAGGAGTTCAAGACAAGCCTGGACAAAATGGTGAAACCCCATTTCTACTAAAACTACAAAAATTAGCCAGACATGGTGGCAGGTGCCTGTAATCCCAGCTACTCAGGAGGCTGAGGCAGGAGAATGGCTTGAACCTGGGTGGCAGAGGTGGTAGTGAGCTGAGATCGTGCCACTGCACTCCAGCCTGGTTGACCAAGTGAGAGAAAAAAAAAGAGAGAGAGAAAGCAAGAAAGGAATAAGGAAGGAAGAAAGGAAGAAAGAAAAAGAAAGAAAGAAAGAAAGAAAGAAAGAAGAAAGGAAGGAAGAAAGGAAGAAAGGAAGGAAGAAAGAAGGAAGGAAGGAAAGAAAGAAAGAAGAAAGAAAGAAAGAAAGAAAGAAAGAAAGAAAGAAAGAAAGAGAAAGAAAGAAAGAAAGAAAGAAAGAAAGAAAGAAAGAAAGAAAGAAAGAAGGAAAGAAAGAAAGAAAGAAAAAAAAAACTACAGGCCAATACACCTGATGATTATTGATGCAAAAGTTCTCAACAAAATACTTGCAAACTGAACTCAACAACACATGAGAAAGATCATTCATCATGATCAGGTGGGATTTACACCTAGGATGCAAGGATGATACAACAAAGGCAAATCAAACAATGTGACATATTACAGCAACAAAATGAAGGATAAAACCATACAATTATTTCAACTGATGTTGACAAAGTATTTGATAAAATTCAACATTGTTTCATGATAAAAATCCTCAAAAAACTGGGTATAGAAGGAACATACCTCAAAATAATAAAAGCCCTATATGACAGACCCACAGCTACTATCATGCTTAATGTAAGAAAACTGAAAACCTTCCTTTTAAGATTTGGAACACAAGGATGCACACTTTCACCACTGATATTCAGCATAGTACTGGAAATACTAGCTAAAGCAATCAGACAGGAGACAGAAATAAATGGCAGACATCTGAATTGGAAAGAAAGAAGTCAAATTATCCTTGTTTGCAGGTGATATAATCCTATATTTGGAAAAACCTAAAGACCACACCAAAAAATTATTAGAACTAATAAACAAATTAAGTAAAGTGGAAGGATACAAAATCAACATACAATAATCAGAAGCACCTTTATATGCCAACAGTGCACAATTGAAAAAGAAATTAAGAAATTCCATTTTAAATAACTTAAAATGAAATACCTAGAAACTAACTTAACCGAAATGAAAGATCTCCACAATGGAAACTATAAAACGCTAATGCAAGAAATTAAAGAGGACACAAAAGAATGGAAATATATTTCATGTTCATGGATTGAAAGAATCAATATTCTAAAAGTGCCCATGCTACCTAAAGCAATCTACATTTTAAATGCAATCCCTATTAAAATACCAATAACATTCTTCAATGAAATAGAAAAGAAATCCTATAATTTATATGGAACCACAAAAGATCCAGAATAGCCAAAGCTATTTTTAGCAAAAGAACACAACTGGTGGAATCACATTACCTGACTTCAAATTACACTACACAGTGATAATAAATAAAATGGCATGGTACTGGCATAAGGACAGATACCTAGACCAGAGGAAAAGAATAAAGAACCCAGAACCAAACCCATATATCCACAATGAACTCATTTTTGACAAAAGTGTCAAGAACGTACACTGGGGAAAAGATAGTTTCTTCAATAAATGGTCCTGGGAAAGCTGTGTATCCATAAGCAGATGAATGAAACTAGACCTCTATTTCTTGCCATATACAAAAATCAAATCAAAATGGATAAAGACTTTAATCTCAGATGTAAAACTATGAAACTACTACAAAAAATTTGGGGCAATTCTCCAGGTTATTTGGTTGGACAATGATTTCTTGAGTAATATCTCACAATCATAGCCAACCAAAGCAAAAATGGACAAAGGGAATCACCTCAAGTTAAAAACTTGTGCACAGTAAAGGAAACAATCAACAAAGTGAAGAGGCAACCCACAGAATGGGAGAAATTATTTGCAAACTATCTGTCGCACAAGGGATTAATAACCAGCATATATAAGGAGCTCAAACAACTCTACAGAAAAAAAAAACACCTAATAATTTGATCTAAAAATAGACAAAATATCAGAATAGATAGTTTTCAAAAGAAGACATACAAATGGCAAACAGACATATTAAAAGGTGCTCAACATCATTGAACATCAGAGAAATGCAAATCAAAACTACAATGAGATCTCATCTCATTCAAGTTAGAATGTTTTTTATCCAAAAGTGAGGCAATAACAAATGCTAGTGAGGATGTGGAGAAAAGGGAAGCATTGTATGCTGTTGGTGGGAATGTAAGTTAGTACAAGCACTAGGGAGAACAGTTTGGAGGTTCCTCAAAAAATTAAAAATAGAACTACCATATGATCCAGCAATCCCACTTCAGCATATGTACCCACAAGAAAGGAAATTAGTATATGGAAGAGCTATCTGTACTTCCATGTTTACTGCCATACTATTCACAATAGCCAAGATCTGGAAGCAAACTGATGTTCATCAATTAACAATGAATAAAGAAAATGTGCTACATATACATAAGGAAGTACTGTTCAGCCATGAAAAAAAAATCTTGTCATTTGCAACAACATTCATGGAACTGGAGAGCATTATGTTAAGTAAAATAAGCCAGGTACAGAGAGACAAGCTTTGCATGTTCTCACTTATTTCTGGTAGCTGAAAATTAAAACAATGAACTCGTGAAGACAGACTAGAAGGATGGTTGCCAGAGGCTGGAAAGGATAGTGGGGTGAAAAGGGTAAGAGGCATTATTTAATGGGTACCAAAATTGGTTAGAAATAATGAATAAGACCTAACATTTGCTAGCACAACATGGTGACTATGGTAAAAAATAATTTAATTGTACATTTTATAACTAAAAGAATATTATTGGATTGTTTTTAACACAAAGGTTTAAATACCCGGGATGGATACTTCATTTACCCTGATGTGATTTTAATGCATTGCATGCCTGTATCAAAATATTTCATGTAACGTATAAATATATACACCTACTATGTTCCCAAAAAATTAAAAATAGAAACTTAAACATTAAAAAATAAAGAAAACCTGTTGTTAACACCATATTTAATGGTGAGAAACTGAGTGCTTTCCCTCTCGGATGAGGAAAAAAGCAAAAATGACTTCTCTCACTACTCCTATTTAACATTATACTGCATGTCCAAGCCAATGCAATAATGGAAGAAAAAAAATTAAAAGGTTCACAGATTAGGAAGGAAGAAATAAAACTGTTTTGCAGATGATATGATTACCTATGGAGAAAATCCCACAGAATCCAAAAAATAGGTAACAATTCCAAAAATTTCTTCTCAGTACATTAAATCAAGAGGTTCATGATGTCAATACTGGAGATGTTTACCTTGATCACTCAGTTGAATTGATGTCTAAAGGATTTATTCACTATATGGTTACCACATATCCCTTTGCAATTGATAAATATCTTGAGTAATGATACTTTGAGACTGTACAAGTTCTGTTTATCCTCAGACCTACTAATTTTAGCTTTCATTGGTGGACCTTGTCTGCAACACATTACTATGGTGGTTTCTAAATAATGATTGTCGTAGTCCATTTTGCACTACTATAAAGGAGTACCTGAGGCTTGGTAATTTATAAAGAAAATAGGTTTATTTGGCTCATGTTTCTGCAGGATATACAAGAAGCATGGTGCTTTCATCTGCTTCTAGTAAGGACTTCAGGAAACTTCCAGTTATGGCTGAAGGTAGAGGGGAGCAGACATCACATAGCAAAAGGAGAGAAGCAAGAGAGAGAAAAGAGAGGGAGGTACTAGGTTCTTCTTAACAATCAGTTCTCATTAGAATTAATAGATCAATAACTCTCTCATTACTCCAAAGATGGCACCAGCTATTCATGAAGAGTCCATCCCCATAATTCAAACACCTTTCACTAGGCCCCACTTCCAACATACTGAGGATAAAATTTCAACATGAAAGTTGGAGGGGACAAATACCCAAACTATATCATGGATGTTCTATTTCCTTCTTTAATTGGAATTTTACTCCAAGGAAGAGCTGTCTTTCCTACCATATTTATTCAATTAGTTATTTATATATGTATGGAATAATGGAGATATATATTATATATATATATTCATATAATATAGTATACATATTACATGTAGTATATTATATATATTACATATAATATATGTAATATATATTATATGTAATATAATATATGTAATATATATTATATGTAATATAATATATGTAATATATATTATATGTAATATAATATATGTAATATATATTATATGTAATATAATATATGTAATATATATTATATGTAATATAATATATGTAATATATATTATATGTAATATAATATATATGGCTACCCATACTGATGTCCTCCAATAGTGGATAGTATGGAAAAGGAAAAAATGTAACTTGAGAAAATCTGGCATAAATCACCTCAAGGAGGTGATCAAAATTAACAGCATTAGTTAACAATATGTATCACTGGTATGATGTGTTGAGAAGGGCATTTCACCTATGTGGTCTTTCTTCCAAAATCCATACCCAAGTTTGACGACATGGACATAGAGAGGGAAATAATGGACACCAGGGGCCCCGAAAGGGGCGAGGTGGTAAAAGGAGAGAGAATTGAAAAATTATCTATTGGGTACAATATTCACTATTCAGGTGATGGCTATACTAGAAGCTCAAACCTCACCATTATGCAATATGCCAATGTAACACACATGCACATAAACCCCCAGAATCTATAAAAATAAATTTTAAAAAAATTAAAGCAACATTGTTTTTCAAATCCAAATTGAGGGAAATTATAAAAATATGCAAATTATACTCCTCAAAATTGTCAAGGTCATCAAAAACAAAGAAAGTCCAAGAATCTGTCAAAGTCAGCTTTAGGAGACATGACATTGAATATAATGAGGTGTCCTCAATGAGATCATGGAACACAAAAAGTCATTACATAAAAATTAAGGAAATCTGATGAACTACAAATTTTAGTTAATAATAATGTAACAATACTTGTTCTTTGCTTGTAATAAATATAGCACACTAATATACGTTGTTAATAATAGTGGAAAGTGGGTGCAGGATATATGGAAGCTCTCTGTACTATCTTCAATTTTTCAGTAAATTTGAAACAGTTTTTAAAATAAAGTCTGTTAAGAAAAATCATAAGTTAACCTAAATCCATTAATAGGTCTTTCCCATGTAAATAGGTATTAAGTGCCTAGCATTTTTGAGGGCAGTAAGATACAATGCCTATCCTAAAGGAGCTCCCAAAATGGGATAGAAACCTGATTAATATATTAAGGCAGATTATAACAAGTTCTGGGAGCTCCCATGTTTGAGAGATAATATGCAGGCAGTTTGAGTTACACTGAACTTTAAAATATCTGTACCTCAAGAAACCAGAATAAGGCTAGCATCTTGCACAAAAAGAAATAAAACTAAGTAAGTGATGCCTGTTAAAATAAAACAAGACAAGTTAAACTAAACAAAATGAACAAAAACCTCTCCTTGAAAGAGCAAAAATTAAGTTGGAAATTTTATTTTTGCAAAGCAACTGTAGCATTATCTCTAGAATGGCTATTGGTAGTTTTTGTCTTAGTCATTTTTATTGCCAAAGTTATATCTAGAATAAGATGTTTTAGGAGGGAAGGAAATAAGTGAATATTCCCAAAATGGTGAGTAACAATTAGCATCTACAACTCAAGGTCTACAAAACCATCAGCCTACATTTGTGGTAGTTAATTGTCAAGGGCTTAATCCCAATGGTCTTGTGAGAAAGTGGTAACTCCAAGACAGTGGAGTCTTGTTTAAGCCAAGTATCAAGATTGAGAAATATCTGACCAGAGGTAATGAGCACTCTGGATCCTGGTTCTCTGTTCTAGCTAGCAGACTAAGTTATCTTCCCTGACACTCAGAACAAAACATAACAACCAAGTAAGAGAAATCTTCCAGTATAGCAAACTGAGATACCTCAATTACTTAGCAGGCTTGACCCTGAAAAGCTCTTGGGGTAGTTCACAAACCTCCTCATTCAGACTAAGGAGAAAGAATGAGGAGAATAAGAAGTAGATTATCGAAATGGTATATGGAGATTTACAGAGTAGATTTGGTCACCTATGTTCATGCCATATACAGAAACCAGACTATTTATAAAAATTAAAAATGAGATTTAAAAGACAACAAATATTATTTCGTAAATAGTTTCAACTTTTTGATTTGGGGGGGTACATGTGCAAGTTTGTCACATGGGTACATTCTGTGGTGCTGAGGCTTAGGACACAACTGATCCCATCACCGAGGTTGCACATAGTATCCAATAGTTTTTCAACCTTTATTCCCTTCCCTTTCTCCCTCTTCTAGTAGTCCTCAGTGTCTATTGTTTCCATGTTTATGCCCATGATTACCCAACGTTTAGCCCCCACTTATAAGTGAGAATATGTAGTATCTGATTTCTTTTCCCTATGTTAATTCGCTTAGAATAGTAGCCTCCAGCTGCTTCCATGTTACTGCAAAGGACATAATTTTGTTCTTCTTCATGGCTGTGTAGTTGAATATAATTTTTTTAAAGTTCCATATGGAGCTAACAACTGAATTCACTGTACTCTTGTAACGATCCAAAGAAAAATATTTCAAATAAATATAGTTCATTATATATTAAGATTTATGTAATTCTGACATATTATTCATTTATAACATAGAAGTGGTACTATTTATCATCCTAACAAAATAATATTTTTAAAGGAAAAAACATTAACATAAAACCATAATCCTATGATCCCCAAATTTTAACTTTTTTTCCATATCTATTTTAGAGGGTTTTAATATTAGTGCATAACTTATTTTGTTTTACTTTTTTAAAAACCTAATGTCATATTGGAAGCATTTTCCTATGGTGTTGTAGTCTTCCTAATTAAAATTGTAATGGCTACATATTATTCCTTGGAGTTGGTATGCCATATGTTATTTATGTTGGGTATTTAGCTTATTTCTGATTCTTATAATTAGTAGTAGTAAAGAAGTAAGCAAAAATGAAGTTATTTCTCTGGTTAATTTAGTGAAACACACTCCATTATTCTGTCTTTCCCAGTGAATGCCACTGAAATTCCCATACAGTATGTACGAAAGAACTATCTGAGATTCTGCAAAGTAAATGGTAGCAGGTGAATTGTGAAAGAAAACTAAAATCTGAAGTACAGCCAATCCTCCAGAGTATTTGGCTTATTATTTTTCTTCTGTATCCCTTATCATGGACTAACAGGCAGTATAAAGTCCAAAACTGTGTAATGAATATTGACAAAAAGAACTCCAAGAGAAGCCCTACTTTTTTCAACCAAGGACAGGAAGGAGAATACCTATAGAGACAGAGGAAGCAGGAAAAATTTTCTGTTGTTTTGATTTTTATTTCTTTCTGACTCCAGCCTCAAGGCAAATCCATTCTCTAAGGTGTAAAATCTTCATGGTGACAACAGCAATGGTAGCTAAGCAGGAAACTAAAATTCTGAAAGGAGGTTTTTCTTTTTTCAATTTGAGCAAAGGAGTTCTAGTCTGAAGAATATGAGTGGAAACTATAAAAACTGAATTTTTTAAAAAAGAAAACCATAGATTTTCAAATCCAACTTGAGGGATATTATACAAAATGCCCAATAACACTCCTCAAAACTGTCAAGGTCATCAAAAGCAAAGAAAGTCTAAGAATCTGTCAAAGTCAGCTTTTGGAGAAGTGACATTGAATTTAATGAGGATGGGATCTTGGAACAGAAAAAGACGTTACATTAAAAAAAGAAAATCTGATAAAGGGATCACATATGCAGGTTTTTCTTTTCTCTTACTAGTATGTTTTCCATGGCTTAGCTTGGAGGCAGGCCCAGTTCCAGGAAGTGCATGACATAGTGAGGAGAATAAAAAGCCCTGGATTTTTAACCAGAGGACCAAAAAGTGTGTCCCTTGAATCTGGAGAGTGCCAAGGTAACCACAAAGAGAAAGGAGTTTAAGGAAGGGATGCCATGAATTTGCTTGTGAATTTGTGAGTTTACTCTCAAGATGTACATGTGTGGATCCATCCCTAAAAAACACACAAAAGACATTGACAACTGAATTACAAAGTAGAATACTGCCTGGGTTCCAGACTGGATCCTGAGTGATGTACACATGGAAGAAATCTGAATAGCATTGCAAACGCTTTGAAAATTAAAATGACATTGGAATCACAGTCCACCAAATTGGGTTGGAAATTAGGAACTAAAGTCTGCAAAACAAACAAAAACTTATTAGCATTCTAAGAATTAGAACAAGACCTAAAATTTTATAATATATTTTAAATGTCCTGTCTACAATTAAAAAGTACTCAGCATATAAAGAACTAAGAAAATCTCAACCACTCACACTAAAAAGCAATCAACATGGCACATGTGTACATATGTAACAAACCTGCACATTGTGCACATGTACCCTAAAACTTAAAGTATAATGATAAAAAATAAATAAAAAGCAATCAAAATATGCCAACTCTAAGATGACCTAGATTTTACAATTACCAGAAAAATATTTAAGTAGTGATTATGACGAAGTAGAGAATAACACTCTGGAAATAAATGGAAAGATAGAAAGTCTTAGCAGAGAAATAGAAGCTATAAAATAGAATAAAGTAGAAATTTTAGACCTGAAAAATACAACAACTAAAACAAAACATTCACTGAAAGCACTCACATTAGAGATAACAGATAAATGTGTTAGTGAACTTAAAGATAGAGCAATATAAATCACCCAATCTGAAGAAAAAAGAGAAAAGTAAGCAGAGGCTCAGGTAATGTGGGACAATAGCAAAAGGTCTAAAATTTGTGTATCAGAGTTCCACAAGGGAAAAGAAAAGAGCAATGAGAAAAAAAATATATCTGAATAAATAATGGCTGAAAACATCCCAAAATTGGTGGAAGACCTAAGCTTACAGATCCAATGAGCTCAGCCGAATATCAAATGAATAAACTTAAAAAATCGACATCCAGAAACATTATAATCAAATGGCTAAAAACCAAAGGTAAAGAAAAAATATTGAAAGCAGTCAGAGAAAAAAGATGCATTTCTTATGGGGTAACAAAAATTCAAAAGACTTCAAATTTCTCATCAGAAATCATGGAGGCAATGCAATATCATTAAAGTTATTAAATACTTGTCAACCTAGAATTCTATATTCAGTGAAAGTAAGCTTTAGGAATGAAGCTGAAATAAAGACATTCTCAGAAGAATGTCTAATAAAAGAATTATCACCAGAAGACTGGCTCTAAAAGAAATGATATAAAAAAATTCTTCACAGATAAGAAAAATAATTCCAGGGAGTAACTTGGGACATCAGGGATGGAAAAAAAGCAACAAAAATAAAAATATCTGTGTTAATATAATAAACTATTTTTCTGTTTTTAAGTTTATTAAAATATGTACTTTTTCTAGGTTTTTGAGGAACCTCCATACTGTTTTCCATGGTGGCTGCACTAATTTACATACCCACTAACAGTGTACAAGGTATATACAATGGACTATTATTCAGTCTGTTTTCATATTTTCACCAGCATCTATTTTGTTTGTCTTTTTGACAAAGTCCATTTTAACTAGAATGGGATAATAACTCATTGTATTTTTTATTTGTCATACCCTGATGATTACTAATGTTGAGAATGTTTTCATACACTTTTTGGCCATTTGTATGTCTTCTTTTAAGAAAATGTTTTTCAGATCTTTTGCCCATTTGATTTGTCCAAATTGATGACATGAATCACATAATTCTGGTTATTAATCATTATCAGATGAATAATTTGAAAATATTTTCTTGTAATCTGTAAGTTGTCTATTCACTTTATTGATTGCTTTCTTTGCTTCTCAGAAGCTTTTTAGCTTGATAAAATTCCACAAGTTTCTGTTTGTTTCTGTTGCCTGTGCTTTCAAGATTTTATGTGAAAAATCTTTGCCCAGACCAAACGTACTGAAGTGGTCTCTCAAAGTTTTCTCTCAGTAGTTTCATAGTTTCAGGTCTTAGGTTTAAGTATTTAATCCATTTTGATTTGATGTTTGTATATGGTGAGAGATAGATGTCTAATTTAATTCTTCTCTATATGCTTATTCAATTTTCATAGCACCATTTATTGAAGAGACTACTTTCCCCAATATATGTTCTTGGCACCTTTGTGAAAAGCCAGTTGGCTGTAAGTACATAGATTTATTTCTTGGTTCTCTATTTTGTTCCATTGGATTATGTGTCTGTTTTTATGCCAGTACCATGATGTTTTGATTACTGTAGGTTTGTAGTATATGTTAAAGTCAGATAGTGTGATGCTTTCAGCTTAGTTCATTTTATTCAGGATTACTTTGGCTATTCAGAGTCTTTTTTGGTTCTCTACGAATTTTTTATTTTTTTTTCTTTTTCTATGAAGAATGTCATTGGTATTTTGATGGAGATTGTGTTGAATTTGTAAATTGCATTGGATAGTATGGCCATTTAAAAAATATTGTTTCAATCCATGAACATGGGATATCTTTTCATTTCTGTGTTCTCTTCAATTTATTATATCAATGTTTTATAATTTTTCTGCCAAAAATCTTTAACTTATTTGGTTAGATTCATTTCTGCTTTATTTATTTATTTATTTATTTATTTTTAAGATGGAGTCTCATGCTGTTGCCTAGGCTTGGGTGCAGTGGTGCAATCTCAGCTCACTGCAATGTCTGCCTCCTGGGTTCAAGTGATTTTCCTGCCTCAGCCTCCTGAGTAGCTGGGATTACCAGCAAACACCACCACGCCTGGCTAATTTTTGTATTTTTAGTAAAGACAGGGCTTCACCATGTTGGCCAGGCTGGTCTCAAACTCCTGGCCTCAAGTGATCCACCAGCCTCGGCCTCACAAAGTGCTGGGATTACAGGCTTGCACCACTGCACCCAGCCAATTTATGGGTATTTTTTATTTATGTAGTTATTATAAATGGGATTTGGTTTTTGGTTTCTTTTTCAATATGTTAAGGATCAATATGTTAAAGATATATCAGAACTCTCATATTTGTTGCAGCACTATTCACAAAGCCAAGATATAAAATCAACCTAAATGTCCATCAATTAATGAATAAAGAAAATGTGGTATATATACACAATGGAATGTTATTGGGCCACAAAATAAAGAATGAAATCCTGTCATTTGCAGCAACATGGATGAAACTAGAGGTCATTATGTTAAGTGAAGTAAGGCACATAAAGACAAATATCACATATTCTTTCTCATATGTGAGAACTAAAAAAAGTGTATCTCGTGGAGGTAGAGAGTAGACTGATGGTTACCAAAGTCTGAGAAGGATTTGGACAGGTGGCGGAGTGAGGGAAGATGAAGAGAGGGTACAAAAATACAGTTAGATAGAAGAAATAAGATCTAGTGTTTGGTAGATCAATAGGGTGGCTATAATTAACAATAATTTATTTTATATTTCAAAATAGCTAGAAGAATTCAAATGTTCCCAACACAAGGAAAAGATAAGTGTTTGAGGTGATGAATATCCCAGTTACTCTGGTTAGATCATTACATCTTATATACTGGTGAGGGCTTTAGGCTGCTTTCACTCTTGGTGGAAGGCCAAGAGGAACTACCATGCAGAGATCACATGGTGAGAACAGAGAGAGAGAGCAGGGGGAGGTGCCAGGCTCTTTTCAACAACCAGCTCTCAGGGAACTATCCCAGGCACTAGTGTAGCAAGAATCCATTCATTACCACGAGGATGACACAAAACCATTAATGAGAGATTTTCCCACATTACATAAACACCTCCCATTAGGCTCTATCTCTAACACTGGAGATCACATTTCAACATGAGACTTAGCAGGGTCAAAAAAACATATATCCAAACCATAGCAGTGACCTTTTGAGACTGGCTTATTTTTTTACCCAGCATAATGCCTTTGAGATTTGTCCAAGTTGTTGTATGTATGCATAATTCATTTTTTTATTGCTGAGTGGTATTCTATTGTATGAATGTACCACAGTTGTTTATTTACTCACACATTGAAGGGCAGTATATTTACGCTTAACTTTTGCAGTCTGCTCAGAATTAAGATTTTACCACTTCGAATGCAATGTAGAAACCTCACCAACATATGAGTCTATATATCCTTCCTCTTTATGTTTCAGTTTTCATATATATTACGTATATATAATTCAAAACTCCACCGAATCATGTTATCATTTTTCCTTTCAATAATCATACATATTTTTATTGATACATAAAGGTTGTGTGTGTATATTTGGTAATACATGTGATCTCTGCATGCTGTCACTTTTTTGCCTTCCACTATGAGTGGAAGCATCCAGAAGCCCTCACTAAAAGCAAATGTCATGTCCATGATTCTTACACAGCCTGCAGAATCATGAGCCAAATAATCCTCTTTTCATTATACATTACCCAGCCTCAAGTATTGCCTTACAGCTGCATAAAAACTGATTAAGATGGTTACATACAGTATTATCCATTTACATAACACTCTTGAAATGACAAAATTATAGAGATAGAGGACAACTCAGTCATTCCCACATGGTGGCAATGGGGGGAAGGGTTGGGTGTGATTGTAAAGAGGTAACACAAAGGAGATCTTTACATTGATGAAATATTGAGTGCAATGATGTTTACACTAATCTACACATAATAAAATGACACAGAACTATATACATATATATGTGTTCTATCAATATCAAATTATTGGTTTTGATATTGTACTATAATTATGTAAGATGTAAACATTAGAGAGAACTGGATGAAGGGTACAGTCATTCTTGAAGAAACGTATCTTTGGAAGTGAATGTCTATCATAGTTTCAACATACACACACACATATAGGAAATCTAAAAAATATAAAATTAACATTAAATACATTAAAATATTGGGAGATCTGGCAAGATGGCCTAATAGGAGCAGCTCTGGTCTGCAACTCCCAATAAAACAAATGCGGAAGGCAGGTGACTTCTGCATTTCCAACAGAGGTACCCTGTTCATCTCATTGGGACTAGTTAGGCAATGGCTGCAGCCCAGGGAGGGTGAGCAGAAGCAGGGTGAGGTAACTTCATCTGGGAAGGGCAAGGAGTGGGGGGTCCTCTCTCCCCCAGCCAAGGGAAGCCATGAGGGACTGTCCTATCCAGTCCAGATACTACGCTTTTCCAAAGGATTTTGCAATCTGCATACCAGGAGATTCCCTCATGTGCCTACACCACCAAGGCCTTGGGTTTCAAGCAAAAAACTGGGTGGCTGTTTGGGCAGACACCGAGATAGCTGCAGGAGTATTTTATCATACCCCAGTGGTGCCTGGAACCCCAGTGAGACAGAACCGTTCACTCCACTGGAAAGAGGGCTGAAGCCAGGGAGCCAAGGGGTCTCGCTCAACGGGTCCCATTCCCATGGATACCAGCAAGCTAAGAACCACTGGCTTGAAATTCTCACTGCCAGCACAACAGTCTGAAGTTGACCTGGGATGATTGAACTTGGTGTGGGGAGGGACATCCACCATTACTGAGTCTTGAGTAGGTGGTTTTTCTCTGACAGTGCTAAGGAGGCCTGGAAGTTGGAAAAGGGTGGAACACAATACAGTGCGGCAAAGCAGCTGTGGCCAGACTGCGTCTCTAGATTCCTCCTCACTGGGCAGGGCATCTCTGAAAGAAAGGCAGCAGACCCAGTCAGAGGCTTATAGATAAAACCCCCTGTCTCCCTTGGACAGAGCACCTGGAGAGAGGGATGGCTGTGGGCGCAGCTTCAGAGGACTTAAACGTTCCTGCCTGCTGGCTCTGAAGACAGCAGCTGCTCCTGAGGAGGAGGGTTATCCCAGCACAGTGCTCCAGCTCTGCTAAAGAACAGACTGCCTCCTCAAGTGGGTCCCTGACCCCTGGGCCTCCTGACTAGGAGAGGCATCCTAACAGGGGTTGACAGACACCTCATACAGGGGAGCTCCAGCTGGTATCATGCCGGTGCTGTTCTGGGAGGAAGCTTCTGGAGGAAAGAGCAGGCAGCAATCTTTGCTGTTCTGCAGCCTCTGTTGGTGATTCCTAGGCAAACAGGGTCTGGAGTGGACCTCCAGCAAACTGCAGCAGACCTGCAGAAGAGAGGTCTGTTAGAACAAAAACTAAAAAACAGAAAGAAATAACATGAACATCAACAAAAATACCCTTCCACAAAAACCCCATCTTTGAGGTCATCAGCCTCAAAGATCAAAAGTAAATAAACCCATGAAGATGAGGAAAAATGAGCACAAAAATGCTGAAAATGCCAAAAACCAGAATGCATCCTCTCTTCCAAATAATCGCAACTCCTCTCTAGCAAGGGCAAAAAATGAAATGGAGAATGAGTTTGATGAATTCACAGAAGTAGGATTCAGAAAGTGGATAATAACAAACTCCTCTGAGCTAAAGGAGCATGTTCTAACCCAATGGAAGGAAGCTAAGAACCTTAACAAAAAGTTACAAGAACTGCTAACTAGAATAAGCAGTTTAGAGAAGAATATAAATGACCTGATGGAGCTGAAAAACACAGCACAAGAACTTCATGAAACGTACACAATCAATAATAGCCAAATCGGAAGAAAGGTTATTAGAGATTGAAAATCAACTTAATGAAACAAAGCATGAAGACAAAATTAGAGAAAAAAGAGAATGAAAAGGAATGAACAAAACCTCCGACAAATATGGAACTGTTTGAAAAGGCCAAAACTACATTTGGTTGGTGTACCTGAAAGTGACAGGGAGAATGGAACCATGTTAGAAAACACACTTCAGGATATTATCCCAGAGAACTTCCCCAACCTAGCAAGACAGGCCAATATTAAAATTCAGGAAATACAGAAGACACCAGTAAGATACTCCTCTAGGAAAGTAACCCCAAGATAAATAATTTTCAGATTCTCCAAGGTTAAAACAAAGGAAAAAATGTTAAGTTCAGCCAGAGAGAATGGTCAGGTTACCTACAAAGGGAAGCCCATCAGACTAAGAGCGGATCTCTCTGCAGAAACCCCACAAGCCGGAAGAGAGTGAGGGCCAATATTCAACATTCTTAAAAAAAAAAAAAAACAGAATTTTCAACCCAGAATTTCATATCCAGCCAAACTAAGCTTCAAAAGTAAAACAGACCTTTACAGAAAAGCAAATGCTAAGGGATTTTGTCACCATCAGGCCTGCCTTACATGAGCTCCTGAAAAAAGCACTAAATATGAAAAGGAAAAGCCAGTACCAGCCACTGCAAAAACACACCAAAATATAAAGACCAACCACACAGTGAAGAAATTGCATCAATTAATGTGCAAAATAACTAGCTAGCCTCATGATGATAGCATCAAATTCACACAAAACAATATTCACCTTGAATGTAAATGGGCTCCATCAATACCTGGTTTATTGAGAGTTTTTAGCATGAAGGGCTGTTGAAGTTTCTCGAAGGCCTTTTCTGCACCTACTGAGATAATCATGTGGTTTTTGTCGTTGGTTCTGTTTATGTGAGGGATTACATTTATTGATTTGCATATGTTGAACCAGCCTTGCATCTCAGGGATGAAGAAGACTTGATAGTGTTGGATAAGATTTTTGATGGGCAGCTGCATTTGGTTTGCCAGTATTATACTGAGGATTTCTGCATGATGTTCATCAGTGATATTGACCTAAAATTTTCTTTTTTTGTTCTGTCTCTACCAAGCTTTGGTATCAGGATGATGCTAGACTCATAAAATGCATTAGGGAGGGTTCCCTCTTTTTCTATTGATTGAAATAGTTTCACAAGGAACGGTACCAACTGCTTTTTGTACCTCTGGTGGAATTTGGCTGTGAAGTCATTTGTTCCTGGGCTTTTTTTGGTTGGTAGGCTATTAATACTGCCTCAATTTCAGAATCTGTTATTGGTCTATTCAGAGATTCAACTTCTTCCTGGTTTAGTCTTGAGAGGCAGTATGTGTTCAGGAATTTATCCATTTTGTCTCTATTTTCTAGTTTATGTGTGTAGAGATGTTTATAGTATTCTCTGATGGTAGTTTGTATTTCTGTGGGATCAGTGAGGTGATATCCCCTTTATCATTTTTATTGTGTCTCAAAATAATAAGAGCTATTTATGAAAAACCCACAGCCAATATCATACTGAATGGGTAAAAACTGGAAGCATTACCTTTGAAAACTGGCAAAAGACAAGGATGCCCTCTCTCACCACTCCTATTCAACGTAGTGTTGGAAGTTCTGGCTAGGGCAATCAGGCAAGAGGAAGAAAAAAAAGGGTATTCAATTAGGAAAATAGGAAGTCAAATTATCTGTTTGCAGATGACATGATTGCATATTTACAAAATCCCCGTCATCTCAGCCCAAAATCTCCTTAAGCTGATAAGCAAATTCAGCAAAGTCTCAGGATACAAAATCAATGTGCAGGTGGGAATTGAACAATGAGAACACATGGACACAGGAAGAGGAACATCACACACCGGTGACTGTTGTGGGGTTGGGGGAGGGGGGGAGGGATAGCATTAGGAGATATACCAAATGCTAAATGACGAGTTAATGGGTGCAGCACACCAACATGGCACATGTATACATATGTAACAAACCTGCACATTGTGCACATGTATCCTAAAACTTAAAGTATAATAATAATAAAAAAACACAAGCATTCATATACACAAATAATAGAGAAACAGAGAGCCAAATCACGAGTGAACTCCCATTCACAATTACTAAAAAGAGAATAAAATACCTAGGAATCCAACTTACAAGGGACGTGAAGGACCTCTTCAAGGAGAACTACAAACCACTGCTCAACGAAATAAAAGAGGACACAAACAAATGGAAGAACATTTCATGTGCATGGATAGGAAGAATCAATATCACGAAAATGGCCATACTGCCCAAAGTAATTTATAGATTCAATGCTATCCCCATCAAGCTACCACTGACTTTCTTCAAAGAATTAGAAAAAATTACTTTAAAGTTTGTATGGAACCAAAACAGAGCCTGCATAGCCAAGACAATCCTAAGCAAAAGGAACAAAGCTGGAGGCATCATGCTACCTGACTTCAAACTATACTACAAGGCTACAGTAACCAAAACAACATGGTACTGATACCAAAACAGATATATAGACCAATGGAAGAGAACAGAGGCCTCAGAAATAATGCCACATATCTACAACCATCTGATCTTTGACACACCTGACAAAAAAAGAAATGGGGAAAGGATTGCTTATTTAATTAATGATGCTGGGAAAACTGGCTAGCCATATGTAGAAACCTGAAACTGGATCCCTTCCTTACATGCTATACAAAAATTAACTCAAGATGGATTAAAGACTTAAATGTAAGACCTAACACCATAAAACCCCTAGAAGAAAACCTAGGCAATACCATTCAGGACATAGGCATGGGCAAAGACTTCATGACTGAAACACCAAAAGCAATGGGAACAAAAACCAAAATTGACAAATGGGATCTAATTAAACTAAACAACTTCTACTCAGCAAAAGAAACTATCATCAGACTGAACAGGCAACCTACAGAATGGGAGAAAATATTTGCAATCTACCCATCTGACAAAGGTCTAAGATCCAGAATCTACAAAGAACTTAAATTTACAAGAAAAAAACAAACAACCCCATCAAAAATTGGGCAAAGGATATGAACAAACACCTCTCAAAAGAAGAAATTTCTGCAGCCAACAGACATATGAAAAAAGGCACATCATTACTGGTCATCAGAGAAATGCATATGAAAACCACAATGAGATTCCATCTCACACTAGTTAGAATGGCAATCATTAAAAAGTCAGGAAACAACAGATGCTAGAGAGGATGTGGAGAAATAGGAATGCTTTTACACTGTTTGTGGGAGTGTAAATTAATTCAACCATTGTGGAAGACAGTGTGTCAATTCCTCAAGGATCTAGAATAGAAATACCATTTGACCCAGCAATCCCATTACTGTGTATACACCCAAAGGATTATAAATCATGCTACTATAAAGACACATACACATGTATGCTTATTGTGGCACTATTCACAATAGCAAAGACTTGGAACCAACCCAGTCCATCAATGATAGACTGGATTAAGAAAATGTGGCACATATACACCATGGAATACAATGCAGCCATAGAAAAGGATTAATTCATGTCCTTTGCAGGGACATGGACGAAGCAGGAAACCATCATTCTAAGCAAACTATCGCAAGGACAGAAAATGAAACACTGCATGTTCTCACTCATAGGTGGGATTTGAACAACATGAAAACATGGACACAGAGTGGGGAACATCACACACTGGAGCCTGTCAGGGAGGGGGGGCTGGGGGAGGGATAGCATTAGGAGAAATACCTAATGTAAATGACAAATTGATGAGTGCAGCAAATCAACACGGCACATTTATACCTATGTAACAAACCTGCATGTTGTGCACATGTACCCTAGAACTTAAAGTATAATAATAATAAAAAAAGAAAAGTCCACCCTCAGTGCAAATAAATCTAGAAAAAAAAGTAAATGGGCTAAATGCCCCAATTAAAAGACATAGACTGGCAAATCGGATAAAGCATCAAGACACATTGGTGTGCTGTATCAGGAGACCCATCACACGTGCAAAGACACAGGCTCAAAATAAAGGGATGTAGAAATATTCACCAAGCAAGTAGAAAGCAAATAAAAGCAGGAGTTGCAAGCCTAGTCTCTGATAAAACAGACTTTAAACCAACAAAGATCAAAAAAGACAAACAAGGGCATTACATAATGGTAGAGGGATCAATGCAACAAAAAGAGCTATCATAAATATATATGCACCTAATACAGTAGCACCCAGACTCATAAAACAAGTTTTTACAGACCTACAAAGGGTTATAGACTCCCACACAATAAGAGTGGGAGACTTCCAACACCCCACTGTCAATATTAGACAGATCAATGAGGCAGAAAATTAACAAGTATATTCAGGACTTGAACTCAGCTCTAGAACAAATGGACCTAATAGACATCTACAGAACTCTCCACCCCAAATCAACAGAATATATATTCTTATCAGCACCACATACCACTTATACTAAAACTGACCGCAAAATTTGAAGGAAAACACTCCTCAGTAAATGCAAAAGAAAGGAAATCATAACAAACCGTCTCTCAGACTACAGTGCAATCAAATTAGAACTCAGGATTAAGAAACTCACTCAAAAGTGCACGACTACAGGTAAATAAAACAGCCTGCTCCTGAATGACCGCTGGGTAAATTAAGGCAGAAATAATGAAGTTCTTTGAAACCAATGAGAAGAAAGAGACAATGTATCAGAATCTCTGGGACACAGTTAAAGCAGTGTTAAGGGGGAAATTTATAGCACTAAATGCCCACATCAGAAAGTGGGAAAGATCTAATATCAACACCCTAACATCACAATTAAAAGAACTAGAGAAGCAATAGCAAATAAATTCAAAAGCCAGCCGAAGACAAGAATTAACTAAGATCAGAACAGAACTGAAGGAGGTAGACACATGAAAAACGCTTCAAAAAACTCAATAAATCCAGAAGCTATTTTTTTTTAAAGATTAACAAGATAGACCACTAGCCTGACTAATAAAGAACAAAAGAGAGAAGATTCAAATAGACACAAAAATAATGATAAAAGGGATATCATCACTGATCTCACAGAAATAGAAACTACCATCAGAGAATACTATAAACACCTCTATGCACATAAACTAGAAAACCTAGACAAAATGGATAAATTCCTGGACACATACACTCTCCCAACCCTAAAGCAGGAAGAAGTCGAATCCGTGAATAGACCAATAACAAGTTCTGAAATTGAGGCAGTAATTAATAGCCTACCAACCAGAAAAGGCCCAGGAACAAATGAATTCACAGCCAAATTCTACCAGAGGTACAAAGAGGAGCTGGTACCACTCCTTCTGAAACTATTCCAAACAATAGAAAAAGAAGGATTCCTCCCTAACTCATTTTGTGAGACCAGCATCATCCTGATACCAAAGCCTGGCAGAGACACAAAAAAGAAAATTTCAGGCCAGTATTCCTCATGAACATCCATGCAAAAATCCCAAATAAAATACAGGCAAACTGAATCCACCAGAATAGCAAAAACGTATCCACCACGATCAGGTCTGCTTCATCCCTGGGATGTAAGACTGGCTTAACATATGCAAATCAATAAACGTAATCCATCACATAAACAGAACCAATCACAAAAACCACATGGTTATCTCAACAGATGCAGGAAAGGACTTCTATAAAATTCAACACCCCTTCATGTTAAAACTCTCAATAAGCTAGGTAGTGATGGAACATATCTTAAAATAATAAGAGATATTTTTGACAAACCCATAGCCAATATCATACTGAATGGACAAGGGCTGAAGGCATTCCCTTTGAAAACCAGCACGAGACAAGGATGCCCTCTCTCACCACTCCTATTCACCATAGTATTGGAAGTTCTGACCAGAGCAATCAGGCGAGAGAAAGAAATAAATGGCATTTAAACAGGAAGAGAGGAAGTCAAATCATCTCTGTTTGCAGACGACATGATTGTATATTTAGAAAACCCCATCATCTCAGCCCCAAAACTCCTTAAGCTGATAACCAACTTCAGCAAAGTCTCAGGATACAAAATCAATGTGCAAAAATTACAAGTATTCCTATATAAAAATAATAGACAAGCAGAGAGCCAAATCATGAGTGAACTCTCATTCACAATTACTACAAGGAAAATAAAAAACCTAGGAATACAATTTACAAGTGACATGAACGACCTCTTCAGGGAGAACTATAAACCACTGCTCAAGGAAATAAGAGAGGACATGAGCAAATGGAAAAAAATTCCATGCTCATGAATAGGAAGAATCAATATCGTGAAAATGGTCATACTCTCCAAAATAATTTATAGATTAAATGCTATCCTCATCAAGCTACCATTGACTTTCTTCACAGAATTAGAAAAAAAAAGCTACTTTAAATTTCATATGGAACCAAAAAAGAGCCTGTATAGCTAAGACAATCCTAAGCAAAAAGAAAAAGCTGGAGGCATCATGCGACCTGATTTCAAACTATACTACAAGGCTACAGTAACCAAAACATCATGGTACTGGTAGCAAATCAGGTATGTAGACCAATGGAACAGAGCAGAGGCCTCAGAAATAACACCACACATCTACGACCACCTGATTTTGACAAATCTGACAAAAGCAAGCAATGGGGAAAGGATTCCCTATTTAATAAATGGTGTTGAGGAAACTGGCTAGCCATATGCAGAAAACTGAAACTGGACCCCTTCCTTACACCTTATACAAAAATTAATTCAAGATGGATTAAAGACTTAAATGTTAGACCTAAAACCATAAAAACCCTAGAAGAAAACCTAGGCAATACCTTTCAGGACATAGGCATCGGCAAGGACTTCATGACTAAAACACCAAAAGCAATGGCAACAAAAGCCAAAATTCACAAATGGGATCTAATTAAACTAAAGACCTTCTGCACAGCAAAAGAAATTTTCATCAGTGTGAACAGGAAACCTACAGAATGGGAAAACATTTTTGTAATCTATCCATCTGACAAAGTCTAATATCCATAATATGCAATAAATTTAAATTTACAAGAACAAAAAACAACCCCATCAAAAAGTGGGAAAAGGGTATGAACAGACACTTCTCGAAAGAAGACATTTATGTGGCCAACAAACATACAAAACAACCGTGCCCCACTCCAATGTTAAAATGGGAATAAAGAGGTTCAGAGAGGGGAAGGGACTTGCTCAAAACCCCACAGTCAGTAAAATAATTGAATTCCATTTTTCTACCAATATTGCCTCAACTCTTTTTATATACACATTCTTGTTTTGTTTTTGTCTTTTCATTTTTCATTTCCATAGGTTTTTGGGGAATATGTTATATTTGGTTACATGAGTAAGTTATTTAGTGGTGATTTGCAAGATTTTGGTGCACCCATCTCCTGAGTATTACACAATGAAACAAAACTGTAGTCATTTATCATTCACCCTCTTCCCACCCTTTGCCCCTGAGTCCCCAATGTTCATTGTGTCATTCTTATCCCTTTGCATCTTCATAGCTTAACTCCCATTTATGAATGAGAACATGTGATGTTTGGTTTTCCATTCCTGAGTTACTTAGAATAATAGTCTCCAATCCCATCCATGTTGCTGCAAATGCCATTAATTCATTCCTTTATATGGCTGAGTACTATTCCATTATAAATATAAGTATAATGGAATGCTACTCAGTCATAAAAAGGCTTTATCCACTCACTGATTGACTGGCATTTGGGTTGGTTCCACATTTTTGCAATTGTAAATTGTGCTGCTATAATTATGCGTGAGCAAGTATCTTTTTCATATTATAACTTATTTTCCTCTGGGTATATACCCAGTAGTGGGATTGTTGGATCAAAGATAGTCCTACTTTTAGTTCTTTGAAGAATCTTCACACTGTTTTCCATAGTGGTTCTACTAGTTTACATTCCTACCAGCAGTGTAGAAGTGTTTTTATTCACTGTATCCATGCCAATATCTATTATTTTTTTATTTTTTTATTATGGCCATTCTTGCAGGAGTAAGATAGTATCTATTGCATTGCACTTTTGACTTACATTTCCCTGATCCTTAGTGATATTGAGCATTTTTTCATATTTTTGTTGGTTATTTGTATATCTTCTTTTGAGAATTGTCTATTTATGTCCTTAGCCAACTTTTCAATGTGATTGTTTATTTTTCTTGCTAATTTGTCTGAGTTCATTGGACATTCTGGATGTTAGTCCTTTGTCAGATGTACCAATTGTGAAGATTTTCTCCCACTCTGTGGTTTGTCTATTTACTCTGCTGACTGTTCCTTTTGCTGTGCAAAAGCTCTTTAGTTTAATTAAGTCTCAGCTACTTATCTCTGTTTTTAATGCATTTGCTTTTGGGTTCCTGGTCATGAAATCCTTGCCTAAGCCAATGTCTAGAAGAGTTTTTCTGATATTATATTCTAGAATTTTCATAGTTTCAGGTCTTAGATTTAAGTCCTTGATCCATCTTGTGTTGATTTTTGTGTAAGGTGAGAGATGAGGATCCAGTTTCATTCTCCTACATGTGGCTTTCCAATTATCCCAGCACCATTTGGTGAATAGGGTGTGCTTTCCCCACTTTATGTCTGTGTTTGCTTTGTTGAAGATCAGTTGGCTGTAACTGTTTGGGTTTATTTCTGGGTTTTCTATTCTGTTCCATCGGTCTCTGTGTCTATTTTTATACCAGTACCACACTGTTTTGGTTACTATGGCTTTATAGTATAGTTTGAAATAGATAATGTGATGCCTCCAGATTTTTTCTTTTACTTAGCCTTTCTTTGGCTATGTGGGCCTTTTTTGGTTCCGTGTGACTTTTAGGATTGTTTTTTCTAGTTCTGTGAGGAATTATTATGGCATTTTGATGGGAATTGCTTTGAATTTGTAAATTGCTTTTGGCAGTATGGTCATTTTCACAATATTGATTCTACCCATCCATGAGCATGGGATTTGTTTTCATTTATTTGTATTGTCTGTGATTATTTTCAGCAGTGTTTTGTAGTTTCCCTTGTAGAGGTCTTTCACCTCCTTGGTTAGGTATATTCCTAAGTATTGTATTTTACTGTATTGTATTGTATTGTATTATATTGTATTGTATTGTATTGTATTGTATTGTATTGTATTGTATTGTATTGTATTGTGTTGTATTGTATTGTATTGTATTGTATTTTTGCAGCTATTGTAACAGGAGTTGAGTTATTGATTTAATTCTCAGTTTGGTAGCTGTTGGTGTATAGGATAGCTACTGACAGTGGAATAAAATTAGAAATCCACTCCGAAAAGAACTTTCAAAACTATGCACATACATGGAAATTAAATAACCTACAACTGAATGATCACTGGGTCAACAATGAAATCAATATGAAAATTTAAAAATTCTTTGAGCTGAATGACAATAGTGACACAACCTATCAAAATCTCTGGGACAGAGCAAAGGCAGTGCTAAGAAGAAACTTCATAACCCTAAATGCCTATACCAAAAAGTTTGAAAGAGCACAAACAGACAATCTAAGGTCACACCTAAAGGAATTAGAGAAACAAGAACAAACCAAACTCAAACCCAGCAGAAGAAAGGAAATAACCGAGATCAGAGCAGAACTAAATGAAATTGAAACAAAAAAATACAAAAGAAATGCTAGCTAACAGAATCCAGCAATGTATCAAAAAGATAATTCATCTTGATCAAGTGGTTTTCATATCAACGAAGCAGGGATGGTTTAACATACACAAGTCAATACATGTGATATACCATGTAACAGAATTTAAAACAAAAATCACATGATCATCTCAAAAGATGCAGAAAAAGCATTTTACAAAATCCAGCATCCCTTTATGATTAAAACTCCTAGCAAAACCAGCATACAGGGGGCATACCTCAATGAAATAAAAGCCATCTATGACAATCCTACAGCCAACATAATACTGAATGGGGAAAAGTTGAAAGCATTCCCTCTGAGAACAAGATAAGGATGCCCACTCCATTTCTGTTCAACATAGTACTGGAAGTCCTAGCCAGAGCAATCAAGACAAGAGAAGGAAATAAAGGGCATCCAAATCTGTAAAGAGGAAGTCAAACTGCTGCTGTTTGCTGATGATATGATTGTATACCTAGAAAACCCAAAAGACTCCTCCAAAAAGCTCCTAGAACTGATAAAAGAATTCAGCAAAGTTTCCAAATACAAAATTATATACACATTCTTATATACTGACAGATTCTTTATATTTAGATGTTAATGGAATTCCCTGTTGCCTCAACCCCTTTTGTATACACATTTTTATATACTGACAGATTCTTTACATTTAAATGTTAATGGGATTCCCTGTTTAACCATTCTCTAACTTTAGCAAAAGATTTCCAGATGAGAACCAGAGACTCATAAAGGCAAAGTATCCTGTCCAAAATCTCACAATGAATTAGAGGTAGAGTTGAGACTAACTGCACAGTGTATTTGTAGAGAATGTCAAATGGTGACCTTTGGCCTAAGTGTGCCAAAAGAAAACCAGTAGCTCTCTGAGACCCACCAATATACCAAGTGAATGTCCATTTTTTACTTGATGTTAATGAACTACAGCTCTTAGTACTCAACCTGGCTTCTTGCCTCCTTTTGAGTATAGTAGCCAGGAACAGGTGGTTCCCAAGCCGCTTTTTCTACTAGGCATGAGTGAAACAGACAAGGCCTGATGACAATAGGAATTATGAGATGATACAAGATTACTACTGTTTCCTGTTTTTTCTAAAGCCAGGGATCCAGGCAAAATAAAAAGGCGTTTACAGAGTATCTGACACGTTTGTTTTGGGGCTTTGAGCAAGTCTGACCCTTCACTTTGTATTCCATTCTATGTGAACTTCTCACTCTGTCTCCATTTCATTTTTTTCTTTCTCTTTCTCTTTCTCTTTCTCTTTCTCTTTCTCTCTCTCTCACACACACGCACACACACACACAAACACACATACTCACACACAAGCTGTGCTGTCCTGAAGCCTTTATCTTTGCTGATGCTACACCTGCTCGTCCCACAATCCCGACCTGTACCCATCTTCTCCTGAGAAAATCTGCTCACTCTTCAATGTCAGAATGTCATCTCATAGTTTCCAGCTCCATGAAACCTTCCATGATTCTTTCAGCTGACAGCAAGCTCGTCCTCCTGTGATACTTCACAGCTCTTTCCTTGTATAATTCTTTAGCCTCAGTCCCTTTATGTTTAAGTTAGCATCTTGTACATTCAAGTATAAATATTTATTGAAAAAAACTAATGATCTTATTTGCTCAACACAACAGCTAATACTGTTACCCGAAAGAGGTCCCAATACAGACCACAAGAGAGGGTTCTCGGATCTCGTGCAAGAAAGAATTAGGGGCAAATCCATAGAGTAAAGTGAAAGCAAGTTTATTAAGAAGATAAAGGAATAAGAGAATGGCTACTCCATAGGTGGAGCAGCCCCGAGGCCTGCTGGTTGCCCATTTTTATGGTTATTTCTTGAGGATATGCTAAACAAGAGGTGGATTATTCATATCTCACCTTTTTAGGCCATATAGGGTAACTTCCTGATGTTGCCATGGCATTTGTAAAATGTCTTGGTGCTGGTGGGAGTGTAGCAGTGAGGACGACCAGAGGTTACTCTCATTGCCATCCTGGCTTTGGTGGGTTTTAGCCAACTTCTTTACTGTAATCTGCTTTATCAGCAAGGTCTTATAACCTGTATCTTGTGCTGACCTCCTGTCTCATCCTGTGACTTAGGATGCCTAACTGATTTGGAATGCAGCCCAGTAGGTCTCAGCCTTATTTTACCTAGCCTCTATTCAAGATGAAGTTGCTCTAGTTTAAATGCCTTTGACAACACGGCAGGTAGAACAAGGATCAACATTCCCATTTGACAGATAATAAAGTTGAGGTTCTGAGAGGTGAAAGATCACATAGTTACTATACAAAAGACACTAGACACAAGTCTGGTCTTCTATTTCTTCCTTTCACTCTATCTGGAAGATCAACAGCTATAAGGTTTCTCTCTTCAATATAACTTTGTCAAGATGATCCCAAAGCACCAAACACACACTAGATCTCCTAAAATGTTGGAAATATGGCTTGGAACCCAAATAGAAAGACTTCGGTGTGGATTCAGGGACTTATGGAGCTGGGCTAAGCTTTCTCAGGATCATCATTTTCTATAGCTAGTAATCAGCATTGCATAGCCAGAAAAGACTCTCACATTTATCTAGGACAAGTGTGTAAATATAAAAACTGTAAGTTAAGACTAATTTTTAAAAATGAAAGCTGTGAAAGGCTTTAGGAGGCTGACTCTCCTCCCCTTCTCTTGTGCATAGACTAAAGTCTCTATTGTCCACTCCAAGGGAATAATGTTTTCAAACCTCCACAGCAGTTAATATTGTCATGCCCTTAGACCCTCATGCTGCTATTTTGTTACCCCAGGGAACGAGCCAAGTAGCACCAGTTTAATTGTCATGTTTAGAATGAGCATCCTCTGATGAAGAATTATTGGCCATCAAGAAGGCTTATGGTCAGGAACCAAACACTATGCAATTGGCTTCCTAGGGTCCTCTTTATTCTGAGGCTTGTTTGGAGTCAGAGCCGCATACTTCCCCAAAACAAATTTTGCAGCTGTCAGGAGCCAAGACAGCTGTGAAAGAGTGAGATGGATTGGGCTCTGCCTCCTGCACCACTCCGAATCTCTGCCAGCACCAGTTTCTAGAACCTTTCCCACTAATGAAAGTACAAAGGGGAAAAAGTCGCGTTTGCTTTTCACAGTGCTGGCAGGACCTGGAAGCTTGGCACTTAAGTACTTCTCCTTGTTTCAATGTGTACCCTGAGTAGTTCAAAATGGGAATGACTAGAGATTAAATATGAGGCACTGGGGTGGTTTGGCTTTTCACAGATCCTCATATCTGGCCATAACTTCCCTAAGCTGTATCTAAACTGAAATCATCAACACCTGTTCTCACTGCAGCACACGATCTGAGAGAAGAGTTTCATATTTGCAAGGTCTCAGACATGCCTTTAAAATTTCATAATACTTCTTCTTGTGTTCCCCATGCTTGATGGGGCTCAGAATTGACAGTGTACATTTTCAGTAATACAGAGATGAGAAGGGTCAGAGAGGAGGTAAAGTGGCTAGGACTGGCTATGTAAATTGCCAAGGGGTGCAGTTCAAATTAAAATGTGAGACCTCTAATATAAAATTATTAAAATTTCATGATGGGGATAATGGATCATGAAACTAATCGTGGGGCTTTGTGCGACACCACAGGTCACTTGCCTACAAAGCCATCCCTACTCCCTGCTTAAACAGACACAAGAACACATTGGTGATTCTCAAATGCAAACTGTCCCTTTACTGAAAACCTAATGAGTTTAATGCTTATTATACTATAGTCCCTTATGTGCTGATTACATTGTGGAATCTGCAGGGAGAAAAACAAATTCACCTAATGATGCTAAAGAACCATTAGGAAACTTTACTAGTTTAGGTCACAAGTGCCTAGAAGTACAGAAATGATCTTTGACCTTTCAACCATTTTTCAAAAGGACGCTATTTCTGTGATCCTCATTGACCTCTCCTGACAAAGTCCCAGATTTCCTTTGCCAAAGTTAACAACCCATCTTGGCTTCCTGCCATTTCTCATGTATTCACTAGATCAGTGCATGACTGCTGCTCTCAACCCACATGATGGGGCCAGAGCCTTCACTGGTTAATATTTATTAAAAAAAATACTTTGAAGATTAAATCCTTGGTCGGTAGAGGAAACACTAGACATGGATAGAACAAGAAATTGTGGGGTCTGGGCCTCCTCCCAGAACTGCCACCACCATACAATGTTATCTTTGACAGATTTGTGGTATCTGGGTGGCTGTACTTTTCTTTTGGTAAAATAGCAAAAGCCAAAAAAAGAGACTGTAACATCTGATGGGATTTTGCCCAGCTCCAATACTGAATTCCTGGGTTGCCTTAGAGGAAAGGTATTGACTGTTTCATCTCTTTGGCCCTCAGTATACTCCCCCAACCCAACTCCACCCCTCTGTCATACACACATCTTACTCTGGAAATGATTCTTAGCAGGAAAACATACTATTATGAGGAACATGCTTAGCAGTGCTCTCATAACCCTGCTGAGGGCTGGCATTTTGATTGTTTGCACACAGAAACCTGTTTGACTGAAATCTGAAAAAAAAAAAAAAAAAAGAAAGAAAAAAAAACAGACACGGGAGAAAAATAAAAATCACAATAGTTTTATATATACATTTGATTTCTAGGGCCAGATAACTGATTTTGTTACCATCTTCTATCCTGTTATTCTGGTGCTGTGAATGAACTAGCTAGAAGTAAAAGTTGTGGGGAAAGGAAGAAGTTGGTTCTGAGTTTATTTTCCCCAGGGTTTCTGAGGGAGTTCCACCCTCTCCCCTGAAAGGGAGTTGGAGCAAATCTATGTTTCTATTTCCACATCAGGTGTAACTATGGCCTGTTCAGAATATCCCTCTTTGAAACAGCACTTTGAGAACAGGGAGCTGCAGCAGTGCAAGACAGCTTGTGGTTGGCTTGGGACTTTAGCCTCAACCCAAGTTTGGGACTGGGAACATCTCCAGTCAGCTCTATGGCTAGTCTCACCTTCCTGATCAGCCACTTGGGCGGGCTGTAAGCCTGGCTAAACCAGGTCACCTCAACATTTGTGTCAGAGCAAAGAGTGGAGGAGAGAAGGTGTTTCTTCAACTCCTGGCTTTTAGCTGTACCTGGATGCCTGCATACTGTTAAAATTCAGCTGCCAGCCTTATCTTATCCGTAACCAGTTGAATTTATTAAGATAACCTGATTTTAGAAGCCCCTGAGGCATGGCTTGAGGTCCTATATTGACTTAGGCCCTTGGCTCTGAGGCATTAGAGTACTGAATTGATTTTAAAGAGGCATAGAAACATAGATGTCTACCAAAGGCTTCAAACTGGCCATCTCTCAGTCTATTTCAACATGCCCTACTGAGCCAATCACTCTGTGCCAAGCCAGTACTAAGAACTGGGGGGACAAAGTAGACTGAGTCTACTCCCTGCCCTTCAGAAGCTCAAAGGCTGTTTATGAAACCAGAGAAGGAAACAGATGCTTTCAATATAATGTGATTAATTATAGGCTAGAAATGAGATTGGATGCCTTGAAAGCACTGAGGGGGAGCATCCAACACAACCTAGGGACATCAGGGAAGACTTCCTGTAAAAGGGATTGCCAGGTAGGGTTAAAAGTAGTCAGGGGGAAAACAGTGAGAAATAAATGCCAAAGAAGAAGCAGAAAAAACAAAGGCAAGGAGGTCTCTTACAGCACTCTATGCTCAGGAAATTATAATGAGTCAGGGTAAGTAAACCTTAGAGTGCAAGGCTTGGAGGGATGGGAGATGAGGCTGGAGAGGAAGGTGGATGGGACCTAGCCATAGGAGTCTCAGATGCCACATTAAGAAGCTTAGCTTATATCTAAAGCTAATGGGGAGCTAGTTAGCAATTTTAAGCAGAGACAATTTGTCAGTTGAAAGATCTTTTGGAGTGCAGCAAGTACATCAATGAATAAACAAATCTATGTCACAATTTTACTTAAAAATGTGCAATGTTTTCCAGAAGGCTATGGAATAAAGCCAGAAGTCATTGGTTTGGTTCTCTACAAGCTGCTGTAACCTAAACTTTTCTTCTCAACTCACTCTCTGCTCTAGTCACACAAAACTCTTCACTCATTTAAAGCCCTAACCTTAACCCTAACCCTAACTCTAGTCACTTTGGCACTGGAGAAGTTTAATTGTTATCCAGTAGGAGGTATTAGAAAGAACACCAATCAGGGGTGAGGAGTGGAGGGGTGAGATAGGGCTTGGGATTTCAATCTATGTCCTGCTGTTGACATACTGCAGCCATCCTTTCCTGTTTCTGGATTTCAGTGACCCAAGCTATATATTAATCTAACCGATCTTCTAAAAGATTATCAATCTCTCTCCCATTTCAGATCCAGGTCTCTAGGATTATGTCAGTCATATGGTTCACATTCCTTGCCCTAGAAGGGTACAGAGGCTATGGCAAGGGAATTTATAAAGCATGTGGATATAGAAGAAATACCATGTCTCTGTGGTAGATGAATACTGCAAAAGGTATCTAAGAGACATTTCTGACTTCCTCATCCAGATTGAAAACACAGATCTTTCTCTATGTCTCTATTTCTCTGTATCTATCTCTGATTATATATGTGTGTGTGTCTATTTCTCTGTTTCTGTCTCTCTTTCTTTATATATAATATATATTTATGATATATATGATGATAAAATAAATATTTATTTCGTATATACACATATATAATATACATACATATATAAATCGGTGTCTCTATTTGTCTCTATATATGTTACATATATAAACATATGAACATACACATTATTTATAAGCATGTATTTATAATCTATTATATAAATAATAAATATATATAAATATACATATTTCTCTGTCTTGGTTTCTATCTCTTTATTTGGAAAATAGAATATATATATATATTCTTTCTGTCTTCATATAGATACCGAGACAAATAGAGACACTTATAAATAGAAACACTTATTTATAGATGTATTTATATTATATATTTGTATATATGTATATTATATACATTTATATGTTATTATATCTAATATGTATATTACATATATATAATTTTTTTTCTAATTTGGGTATTCAAAGAATGGGGCAATAGGAGGACTACAGGGGCATTTTGGGTTGCATTGGTTTGAATTTGCCTAGCCTCAGTAATTCATGAAAGCCCATATAGAAGATTTCACAAAATGAGCCTTGTAAGTTAAACTCCATAGGATACATATTCATTCACTTCTAACTTTCATGTCCAAACAGATCTGCTGTATGATATTCTCCAGTCTAGGAAAGGTAGGTATTTTTCTGGATTTTTCTGTGAAACCAAAGTCACAATGGCACAAGCCAGGTAAGTAAAAGTATATATAGAGATATGGATAGGTATATGAATTAAAGATATTACCAGGACCTTTTCTAGCTGACTGGCAGCAAAAGGGAAAAGCTTAACAATGTTTGCAAAAGTGATGGCTAATAGAATATGTCAGTGAGTACTTAATTTGCATGTTTTTTATTTAATGTGAAAACAGAGCTTGGGTTCTTTTCTGACTCGTTTTTCAGTACCTTCAAATTTCTATAACCCTATCCCATTTTCCCTTCCAGGTTGGAAAAAACTGGATCAGCTAAGCCCAGAGAAATGAGTTGCAGGATTTCAGAGGAGAGTATGAAAATAAATAATAATGACTGTTTAAAATGATAGCATTTGCACAATGCTTTACTGTTCCAATCCTCTTTTGCATAAATCATCTTGATTCTTTTAATAACCATGCTCTAGTGCATTTCAGGGCCTTTACACATGCTATTCTTTTTGTTTTGAGAGTTTTTCCTACCTATCTTTGCCTAGTTCTACTAATGCCTCAAATCTTATCTCAGTGGTCATTTTTTTAGAGAAACCTCTAACTTCACTGTCCATAGCAAGCCTCCTTTTCATACACTAAGGGCACTGGTATCTTTCTTTGTTTCTCTTAACATAATTGCAATTTTATTATGAGTGGGCATGATTATTTAATTAGTACATCTCTATAATATAAAAATCCTTGCTGAGAAGTGAGGAGGCATGGCATATAATCAGTTTTTACCAATGCAATATGAAAAAAGTGATGTTTGTCACTTCCTGGCCACAGCACTTAAAAAGCAGGTGAACCTTTCTTATTCTCTCTTTGTTCTTCTCTTGCCTGGGTGTAGAAGCTTATGATACCACAGGACAGTAGTTATCAAACTGTGTTGAGACAGGTTCATTTATAAAGACAGCTTCATTATCTGGTGGGAGTCTGTCTCTGCTTCCAAGATGGCACCTTGAACACTGCATCCTCTGGAAAGGAGAAATGCTGTGGTCTCATATGGCAGAAGGCAGACAAGCAAGGAAAGGGGATGAACTCCCTCCATCAAGCCCTTTTATAAGGGTACCTAACCTAATGCGCAAGGACAAAGCCCTCAATCACCTCCCAAAGGGCACAGCTCCCAGTGTCTTTGCATTGGTGATTAAATTTCAACATAAATGTTAGACAGGACAAAAACATTCAAGCCATAATATTCACCCTATGAAATAAGTATTGATTCTCTATATGCAGCCATAAAAAGAGAATGAGATTATATCATTTGCAGGGGCATTGATGGAGCTGGAAACCATTATCCTCAGCTAACTAATGCAGGAACAGAAAACCAAACACCGCATGTTCTCACTTATAAGTGGGAGCTGAACCATGAGAATACATGGACACATGAGGGGAATAACACACACTGGTGCCCGTTGTGGGGGTTGGGGGGAAGAATTCAGGAAGAATAGCTAATGGACGCTGGCCTTAATACCTAGGTGATGGGTTGATCTGTGCAGCACACCACCATGGCACACATTTACCTATGTAACAAATCCACACATCCTGCACATGTACCCTGGAACTTAAAATAAAAGGTGAAGAAAAAAAAAAGTGTTGATTCTGCATTTTACAAGGTATTTATTGGGGGTCTGCTACCTGCCAGGCACAGTGTAGGTAAGGTATTTCTAGCCTCTTTATAATGATGAGAAAACTGAAAAAAAAAAAAAATATATATATATATAGTAAGGTAAAGGGACTTAAGTTCACAGAGCTAAAAATGATTAATTTAGAGTTCCAACTCATGTCTATCATTCTACATTCAAGGTTCTCTCTATTACATGCTGTATGGAGTGAGCAATATGAGCAAGTGCAATATGAAAAAAAGTAAGCATTGTATAGTTTTTAATTGAAATAAATTTCATTTCCATACATTTGGAAAAATTCATGGTACATTACTGGGATCACTGGCAATATGATCAGCCAACATTTATTGAACACCAATTGTTTGCTGGATAGTAAGGATGTATACAAAATATTAATAATATTAGGCATACTCTGCTAAGTGCCAAGTGAGTGGTAGAAGTGTTCCAGGCCTTCTGAGAAGGACAAGAGCACTGTGAGTTGGAGTGGATCTGGTATGCTTCACAGAAAATGTAAACTTTGAGCTGAGCCTTGGAAGACAGGTAAGAGTCTAATAAAAGGAGCAGGAAGAGGAAGAAGGGCATTTCAAGGAGAAGAAATAATGTGAACAAAAGTTTCCCAAGGTGTTGAAAAACCAGGTCGGGCATCACTGGTTTTGGACCAATAGTCCAATACAAATACAAACTTCTGAACAAAATGTGGTAAGTGAAAACACAGCTGGTTTTAAGGATTTAAAAGAGTGATAAAAAGGCATAAGAGTGGGAGACGAAGGTCCTGAACTGAGTTACTGAAAGTGACAGCACTTTATAAAGTGGAAAGCACAATGCACATAGAAGTGATTAAAAAATTATTGTTGTTGTTGTTGTTGCTATCTACCACTGAGTAAATGATTTTATTTAATAATCATTGAGTTTCATCATTGAATGGTGGTTATTTCTATAACCCAATCAAAGGCATAACCTCTGTCCAGAAAGACTTTGAAAAAATATACAAATTAAAAACTTTCTTTCATTTCAGTTTATTAGAAGTTTAGAAGGGCCTGAGTCAGCAGGTGGGTGACTTGAGGCACTGTAAATCCTTCACACTTAAGGTGAGCTTCTTGGAGGAAATGGGTTTGGGAAAGGTAAATTTTTATCAAGGAAAAATAAAGTTTGACAGAATGAGCCAGCAATATTAATGATTGTCTCTCACTTTGGACAACATTTTGATCTCTTTGGTGACTTGTATGCATTCATTTTCCTCTCATTCTGACCCTGGGAAACTAGGGGAACTGATATTGCAATTCTATATGAATGCAGTCTTGAGGGCTATGGAGCCAAGATGCCTGGGTTCAAATATCAGCTCTGTAAGTTCCTAGCTGTGAGAAGCTACACCTCTCTGAACCTCAGAGAGAAAGAATAATCCCTACTTTGCAGAATTCTAATGAGGATTAAATAAAATATGTATATATAGAGCCTAAGGTGTTCCTCAAATATAATTTCTTGTTTGCTTCCCTGACAATATAGAGCATAAGTTTGAGAGTCAGAGAAGATGTGAGTCCAAGTGAAGAAAATTAATTTATTCATTCAACAAATCGCAATTGAGTTCCTCCTAAATGTCTAGCTTAGTGCAACGGGCCAGAGATAAGAGCAATAAACAAAGCACACAAGATCCTTATTTTGTAAAGTGAACAGGCTAGGTCTTTTTGACATATACCTGCTTTGTGCCTGTAATATTTAATTCAACTGATCCTCAGTTTCCTCGATGGAAGAATAGTCATTGCCCAACATACTTTATAGGAAAGTTGTGAAGATCAGATTAGATAACACACAGAAGAGTTCTTATGGACAGTATATTACTATACTGATGAAATTATTAGTAGCTGTGTTCCTATTTGATCCCAAGGGCAGGGGAGCTAAAAGGCATGGGTCGCTAACTATAGGTACCAGAGAGCATCTTATTACAGAATCCTGATCAGGAATCTGATAAGATTGAAGGATATGAGAATGTCATCAATAGCATTAGCCCAGTTGCTGGTGGTATCCAGGCACTTTGTACAGCCAGGAAGGTGTACCTCTGTAATGGTAAAGGAGAAAACCTTTGTCTTTTGAGCCTCCAGTCATTCCTTCTTGTTCTCAACTTTCCTGTTTTCCTTGACAGGAAGCCCACATTTTCATTGCCTTCCCAATGTTCTCCTTTTTCCCCCTCTCTAAGTCAATATGCTCTAAGGAAATGATCTGGTCAATTCATTCATATTGATGTGCCAACGACTGCAAAAACTTTATAGGTGACCACTCCTAAGGAAAGGGGCATTGAATTGAAGGCTTAGCCTTACAACAAACAGAAAACTAATGGTAGTATTCTGGAGAATATCAATAAAGCTCAGGTTCCTTGGAAATCATACCAGGTGGATGAAGGCTGTTGCCACTATAGGAGACTTAAAATAGAAAAACCATAAAATGTCACAGCTTCTCATATTATGTCCCCTAGAACAGTAGTCATTCATCTATTTTTCTGTAAAGGAAGAAGATGACAAAGTGTTTATCAGTATCTCTGGAAATGCTGTTTAGCAGCCTCAAAGCATAGACATTTTATGGATCATTGATAGGGTTAAGAAAGAGCACAGATCTATTGATATACACAGAGAAACTCACCTCCAAATCTCACTAATAAGGTCCTCAGGCTGTAGTAGTTCTCAAAAATGTGTACTTTCTGACTCTGTAAATGAAATCTATTTATTTGATTGTCTTCTCAGAAAGTCCAGCTTAAGGAAACTATCCCTCAATTTTTCCAAAAGGAACCCCCTCATTTACATGGTTACTGAGGTCTAAGATGTTCCTACAATGAGATTCCACTCTATGGTGACAATTAATTGGCGAAAAGGTGGACATCTGATCCAAGCTTGTACAATAAGTCCTCACTTGGACTTTTGGACCAAGAGATTTCAGCTTACTTTGGTTCTTAATTTGAACTTTAGCAATGTTTGCAATGGTCATTTTCTCCCATGTGGACTTAGAATAAAGAAAGTGGTCAGTGGAGAGAAGACAAGACATGCCAAGAGGAGCAGAGAAAATGGAGGGAGAGAAAGAGTCCTGAGAGCATTGAGTCCCTATTCCAATGGCATCTGAAGCCCAGTAGAATTCTTGTTCTGTGAGACATCTTTGTAGGCTTACTTACAAACAGATCCATAGGCTAAGTTATGATATTTTTCTTTTTGCTTAAGCAAACTCAACTGGGCTTCTCTTGCAACCAGGATTCCTAACTAATAAAACTCCATATTTATGAAAACCAAAGACAAGTCATTAATGATCTTTTACATTCACACAATCTTGCTACTATACAAGTATTTTCTTTTTTGATTTGTGTTATTACTTGTTCACATATGATTTTCTAATGGCAGAAGTTGTAGGCCAGGTGCTATTTCCATCGTTAAGAAACCTGTAGAAACTGAGGCATGAAGCAATTCAAAGATTTATCAAGGATCAATATCAGACCTAAAACACATATCAAGGTATTATGATTTTCGACTGTTCATGACTTTTGTTGTCTCAGTCCAGTGTGGAACATCTTGACTGAGCTAGTAATTCTCACGGATAAAGACGGCAGGTTAAAGAAGACAAAATGTTTCCTCTAACCAACTAAAGCCAATGCCACAGTATTTGAGTATAGCCGTTCTGAGCCCAAGGTGGTTGAGACATTCATGCAATATGGCATACAGTAGTTCAGAGAGCACAAGCTGTAGAGTCAGAAGATATCTGAATCTTGAGCCGCGCACAGTGGCATGTGCCTGTAGCCCCAGCTACTTGGGAGGCTGAGGCAGGAAAATTGCTTGAGCCTAAAAGTTCGAGTCCAGGCTGGGCAATATAGCAAAACCCCATCTCTTAGAAAGAGTAAAAATAAATAATAAAGAAGATGGTTGAATCTTGTCTTTATCAATTTCAAACTGTGTGGAATTGAGCAAGCCATTTAAACTTCATGAGCCTCAGTTTCCTCATCTATGAAATGAGATTAAAAATACTTTCTTGGAGTGGCAGCAGTAGCTGCAGTTGCAAGTGTCCAGGCTCTGGGCTAGGGCAGTGGTGGCACCATCTTTTGTCCAGGCAGATAGGGAGGCCAGGATTGGGAATTGGAGGATGCAGTGGACTATGGGAACAACCTGGAGTCTGAGGAACTGGAGTTTGAGAGTTGCTGCTAAAGCCCAAGCCTGAACCAGACCCCAAAAGGGGGAGCCCTGGTCCTGGATCACGAACCTCTGGCAGCCAGGATGAGAAAGAGGAGCCAGGACTATTCGTGTATGACCTGGGGTATGGTAGCTTTGAGGACCCGGAGCTCAAGTAAGGAAGACAGAAGAAGAAGATGAAAAGCTTCGGGAGCTACAGAATGAAGTAGACAAGCAGATGAATATAAGTCTACCTCTAGACAATGCTAGCCCAGTGATCATCCATTGAGGAGAAGATGAAGGCTGATGTCGCTTCCATCTATGTTGGCAACGTGAACTATGATGAAACAGCAGAAGTGCTGGAAGCACACTTTTATGGTTGTGGTTCAGTCAACAGCATTACCATACTCTTTGGCTAATTAGAGGCCATTCCAAGGGGTTTGTATATACAGAGTTCTGAAACAAAGAGTCAGAAAGGACTTCCTTGGACTTTCTATATAGAGAAAGAAAGATCAAGGTGATCCCCATATAAACCAACAGACCAGGCATCAGCACAACAGACAGGTTTTCCAGGAGTCCTGGTTCCTGGACTACAAACTACGACAGTTCCAGCTCTCAATTCTACAGTGGTTTTAGCAATCGGCCCTGAGGTTGAGCTACAGGGACAAGGCTAAAATAATATAATATTCCCCTTAGTGAAAATGAAGTGTATATTGGGAAAAAGAGAAAGGAAGGGAAAATGAATTAGAAAAATGAAAAGCAGATGAAAAAAGGAAAAACCTCCCAAGCTGAACTCATAAAGTGTATTAGGATTAGATGGGGGGCAAAAGCTTTGAAAAGTCTAAACTGCTGTACATGTACCAGTTGTTCTGATATTTCAACAAAATAGAAGTCTATTCCATGAATGTTGAAAAATGATGACTTTGGTTCTTCACTTTGTATTATGAGCTTCTTGAGAGCATGTTTAGCACATAGTAGGTGCATTTTGACTAAGAGAAAAGGCCCACACACGGCATACAAATATCATTTAGTAGTCAGGATAACGTAAGCTCTAGAGCCAAGTTCAGGGATTCCAATCCTGACTTTATTGTTTATTACCTGTATGACTTTCAACAAGTTACGATATTCTCTGAGCTTCTCTTTCCTCATCTGTAAAATAAAAATAATAATAGTACCTTTCTAATAGGATTGTTGTGAGGATTCAATTCATTCACATAAAGCAGTTATAAGAATGGCTGAGATCATGTTCATATTGAGTTAGTTCATGTGAGGCTCTTAGAAGAATGGCTAGGCTGGGCACGGTGGCTCACGCCCATAATCCCAGCACTTTGGGAGGCTGAGGCGGGTGGATCAGCTGAGGTCAGGAGTTCAAGACCTGTTGTGCCAACATAGTGAAACTCCATCTCTACTAAAAAGACAAAAATTAGCTAGGTGTGGTGGCACACGCCTGTAGTCCCAGCTACTCAGGAGGCTGAGCCAGGAGAATCATTTGAACATAGGAGGCAGAGGCTGCAATGAGACAAGATTGTGCCACTGCACTCCAGCAACCTGGGCTACAGAGTGAAACTCCATCTCAAAAACGAACAACCAAAAAAAAAAAAAAAAGAAAGAAAGAAAGAAAAGAAGAGAAATGGCTAGCACATAGTCAGTGTATAATAAATGTTAACTGCTATAATAGTCCATCACTTATATCCTATAATAGATAATAGAACCACAACCTAGTTATTCCTTGATAAGGCCCTTTCATTTCAATCTGAACACACAAGCTAAATGTCCTTGCAATATTGTACTCCTTTTGTGTCCATATCACTGTCCTGGTTTGCCATCTTTGACAGGAACTGCTTTTAACAGCTTTGCATCCAAGTTTTCTGGACACTGCCATAGTGCACACAATTACATTTTGGCCAGCATTGAAAAGCAGGTGACTAAGGGATGATAATGCTGAATGGGAGACAAAGGGGCTATTTCTGATAAGCTAGTATTTGATTGTTGTATCTGAATATGCTTTAGTCCCAGATTTCAGTTGATTCAGGAAATAATATAGCCAGAATTGGTATTCTATGAGAATGTAATCAGTTTTGGTCTGTTGAAAAATACTGTTTGTTTTTCTCTATGGCATTGATCATCATAATTCAAAATTTTAGTTTACAAAAGCTTGAATCATCTATCTAAATAAAGTAACAGATTTTCAACTGACAAATACCAAAGCACTGTTTGTGACTCATTAGGTATAGGAATTCCTACTGATAACCCTGTACTTTCCAAAATATGAGAGAATAACACCCTTTCTTTTTATTAACTTACATTTTTACTTGGCCAGAAATTAAGGAAACTTCCGACGTTCACAAGTTGATTCATGATATTCTAAGTAGTTATCTGCCCTGGATCAGAGTGAAACTAAGGGGGCTCGGGGCATTTCCTCAGGGGCTTCTGAGATATGTCATACTTCTCTGTTAGGCAAGTAGAGGAAAGCATTAGCAAGGAATTGTGGGATTCCACCTATAACACATCATCAGTGCTATTCCCTTGTGACTTCGCTGTCACCCATTCCCAGAAGCAACTGCCAGGAAATGAGTACAAAGAATTTGTCTTCAAGTCAAGATAGAGCCAGTCCAACTCTAACCAAAGTTTTCAGTTAGCAGCAACTAATTTGTATCTCTAGGGACCAGGGATCACTTGATGATTGGGGCTAATTTCTTAAAACCCTGGTGTGGAAGAAATAATTCTGACAAAGGAGAATGCGTGTCCCATATTTCTCTGCATCTGAATAGCTAAACGACCTTGGGTGAGTCACTTAAGCTTTCAGAGGCTCAGGTTCCCCTCCTGTGCAACAGAGATAATAGTGCATGCTGTGCTTAACTCCAAAAGTCTCTATGAAAGTTGACTGAGGTATTACATGCAAATGTTCTTTGTCTACCACAATGTCCTGTACAAAAGTCAGGTGGTATCACTGCTGCCAGAGAGTGAAGGTGCGAAGACAGGGTGAAGGCACCCCTCCTCATCATTTGTATTATTTCACCAGAGAAGTAATATGGATATGATAGCAATCATTTAGTACCTTTGAATTCTATAGCGAGGTTCTGTTACCGTGAAAGATAGCAGTAGCCGCAGTTGCATCTTTGGCCTCATTCTGATTTCCCCAGAATACTCCATTCTTAAAGGCCCAAAGGTGACATATATTCTTTGATTGGTGGTCATTTTCCCTTTTGGCAGCTACTGAGTCCCACCTCAGTACCTGGTGGAGCCTAAATGAATATGAGCCAAGATTCCCAGTATTTTGCCATCTACAAATATATGTTTTGCAGCAAAGAATGCTGCCAAGGACGTTTCTAGAGTAGACTGGGATAGGGCTTTTTTCCTGGGGAAGAGTGAAATGTGGGTAGGGAGGAAGAGGGACCTTGCTAAACTAATTTTCAACTGTTGACCTCTGCTTCACATGTTTTGAAATCTTTTAAATGTGGAGTTTAAACTTTGAATCCCAAATGTTATCCCTGGCACCTGAACTTGGGGTCAAATATCCTTAGGCATTTTGAAAAGCAAATAGCACTACACAAATGATACCAGTAATTAACTGTTGCCTAATGCCCGAGAAGTAACATGACAGTCAGTTTTGTGTCAAACAAACCAGGCTTCAACCTTTAACTCTGCCTCAATATTGTTACCTTTAAAATGGGAATAATAACAAACAATAATATTTCACTTGGAGAGATATTATAACAATTACACAATATACATGTTGTCACATAATAGATAATTAAAATAATCTTTATTATGCATTTTCTTTGCATTCATCATTTTACTAGGTTTTTCACAACAAATCATCAAGAAAGAAGTTATTATCTCCATTTTAGAAAAAAAGTAAAATGAGGTTTAAAGTGGTTAAGTGATTAAGACAGAGGTCACATGGCATATAAATAAGAATGGAAATTATTTTTATTTTTCATCAGATGTAGCTGTACAACTCTGTTACAAAATGCCTTGCTATAACAAAGATTCAATAATGTCCCTGCTTACCTAATGTCTGGTTGTTATATTATGGATGAACAGAGCACCACACTATAGCATCAGAGAGGTAGCTGAAGTAGAGTGGTAAGAGATCAGTTGCTTTCTAAAAGAATACCTAGGTTCATAGTACTGGCCCTGCCTCTGATTAGCTGGCTGACCTTGGGCAAATTACCTAATATTTCTGAGTCTCAGTTAATCCCTCTATAAAGTAGGAATAAAACTGCTTGGTTTCTTATGCAAAAATATGTAAGTATCAGTGTTCTGCAATGCCAGTATATCACAGTGGGTTCCTAGTAAGTTATCATTAGGAGTAAAACAGCAGAAGTATAGACAAGCCCCTCTCTTTCTTATACTACTTTTGTAACATGTTTGAATTTAATTTTTTTTTTTTGAGATGGAGTCTTGCTCTGTCACCCAAGCTGGAGTACAGTGGCATGATCTCTGCTCACTGCAACCTCCGCCTCCCGAGTTCAAGTGATTCTCCTGCCTCAGCTTCCCGAGTAGCTGGGATTACAGGCGTGCGCCACCATGCCCGACTAATTTTTGTATTTTTAGTAGAGATGGGGTTTCACCACGTTGGTCAGGCTGGTCTCGAACTCCTAATCTCATGATCAGCCCGCCTTGGCCTCCCAAAGTGCTGGGATTACAGGCGTGAGCCAATGAGCCTGGCCGCATTTAATATTGTATACCTGTGTTTTGGTTAAACAAAACATGTAGAGCTCTTAGTCCCAGTGTCTAGCAGAGTGCCTGGCATACAGTGAAAATTTCCACTTATTTGTTAACAAATTAGAAAAATGAAGGAATGGCAATGCACGAGGTGGGAGATACTGCCTGGTGGAGGAGAAAGATTTATTTCTATATCTATAGATCTCCATCTATAAAATTAGAATACATACTTGGTTGTGATAAGTATTTTAAAAGAGATAGAAATAAAGTACTATATAAATTAATTATGATTAATCAATCTAGAAAAGAATTCCCAATATTGAATCCCAAAGAATTCAACATTTGGGCTGTTGTTTGAAAGATAAGTTGAATTTGATCATGAAGGAGGTGAGGGGGGATAAAATTTCAGTAAAAGGTAACAGCAAGGTCCAAAGATAGTCAGGTCTTTAGTAGTATAGAGTATATTCAGAGGGAGCCCAAGATGTCTGATGTGGCTAAAAGGATTGGTGGTTGGTAGGAGGAAGAGGTGTGAGAAGAGACTGTAAAGAAAAATTGAAACTTGATTGTGATGGACTTTAAAGGCTAGGCTATGGGACTTGGACATGAATCTGCAGGCCAGTGTTTGCAGACTGGCAGCCCACAAACTGATTCTTATCAACAGACATGTGTTGTTTGGCCTGCAGAGGTTTGGCCTGCATGATGATTTTAAACCATCTGAATTAGTAGCCATCATTTTCAAAAATCAAGAGATGCCACATTAAAATATGGAATGCTGCTGTTCTTGAAAATAATGAAACATCTGGAACATTGAGGCCACGTTCCTGACTGACAGCAATCAGTTGGAGCTGCGTAGTGGCTGCCCACTTTACATGGAGCATCTGATCCCTAGTCGATTACAGCTGCCACCACTCCCCTTTATCTCTCTAATACCAAGCTCTTTTCACTCATTTTTGTTATTTAAGAGATATTTGGGTTTGAAACCCCTGATGCAGGTAATTGAGGGTTATAGAGCAGAGGACAGATGCTATCAGAGTTGTCTTTTAAGAAAGAACCCTCTGTTCTCATTTTGTTGAAGATAGCCTGGAAGAGGGCAGCCAAGGGAGAAGTTAGGGCTGGAGCTATGAGAAAGGATAAGATGAGATGATGGCTTCAACATTGAGGACAGAAAGAATATTGAGATGAGAACGTAGTCCTTTATAAGCATCTATGCAAAGGAAATAGCAGATGTCCACAAATCAGCAGAGGCAAGAATTCTGAAAGTTTATTCATAAGCCCCTCTTTTCATCTCCAATCCAGTTCAAATGTAATTATTTAACTTGTTCTTCACTCTCCACCTTGGATCATGAATGAGCTCCTTAAATGCAGGGTCCACAGTGTCCTATTCATCAGTGAATTCCAAGTGCCTAGCACAGAGCCTGGCAAATAGTAAATGCTTAACAAATATTCGTTCAGTGCATGGAGTGACTCTCTACTTTGCTCATAAGTTGAAAAAAGGTTTATTACATACCTAAATATGCTGAAATCACAGGGTATTTGGCAACCCCCCAAAACCAAACTCCCAGTTTGGAAACAGAATTTTAATTCTGCGGAAATAAAATCCATTCATTTATTCAAAATATATTTATTAAACAATGACCATGTCTCACACCAGGCTGAGTCCTAAGGATTCAATGATGAACAAAAACCAACATTCCTGCTCTTAGGAAACATACAGTTCAGTGAAGAAAACAGATTGTGAGAAGTCCTTCAACAGACAAATACTGGATGCTATTAAAATATATTAAAAGGTGAGTGGGTGAGGAACTTGAGCTAGCCTAGGTGGTTCAGGAAGTCTTCCTGGATGTGCTGATATGCACAGGCATTAACTAGATAAATAGAGAGAAGGATGAACCAACATTGCAGGTAGAGGGAACAGAATATGCAAAGGCAGGAAGGATTATGGAGTCATTGGAGGAACTGAATAAAGGCCAGTGTGAGTGGATCTCAGAAAACAGGAGGAAAGGTATATGAGGTGAGATCAGAGAGGCAGATCATGTGCGGTATGGTTAATGTTTTGGACTTTTCTATTAAGAGCAATGGGGAGACAGTGACAGGACTTAAATAGGGAAATAATAAGACCAGATTAAACCTTCTAAAAAACGCTCTGTGCAAATATATATTGAGAGTTAATTATTGACAAAGATTCAAAGGCAACAAAGTGGAGAGAGAATAGTACTTTCAAAAAATGGTGCCAAAACAATAGGACATCTATATTAAAAGTTGGGTATCTGTCTACAAAACTTTATTCAAAATGGATCACAGACCTAAATGTAAAACTGAAAGCTATACAACTTCTAGAGGAAAACACAGATGGGAATCTGTGTGATCTTGAGTTTGAAAATGATTTATTATATCTGACACCATAATCCGTAAGTTAACATAATTCATAAGTGAACAAAGTGATGAACTGGACTTCAGAATTTAAAATGTTTGTGCTTCAAAAAACACTGGTATGATAATGAAGACAAACTACAGATAACATATTGTTAAATCATATTTCTGATAAAGGAATTGTGTTCAGAATACATAACTCTAAAACCCCCATAATAAATTACAAGTAGCCCAATTTAAAAAAAAAAAGAGAAAAAATTTGCAGTCTTCATCAAAGAAGGTATACAATTGTAAAATAAGCACCTGAAAAATGCTCTGCATCTTTATTCATGGGAGAAATAAAAATTAAATGGGAAAGACACCTCTAATTAGAATACTAAAATTAAAAAGACTGACCATACCAAGTATTGGTGAGGTGGAAATGTAAAATGATACAATCACTTAGGAAGATGATTTGGAAGTTTCTTACAAGAGTAGGTATATACCTACCCTGTGACTCACCCATTCCATGGCTAAGTATTTACCTGAGAGAAATGAAAGAATACATCCATACAAAGATGTTTATACAAATATTTACAGCAGTTTTATTTGTAGTAGCCCCAAACTGAAAAGAACCCAAATGTCCATCAAAAGTGAATGGATAAACAAAGCGTGGTACAGCAATGCAATAGAATACTACTTAGCAATAAAGAAGAATGAACTAGTGATATACATAACAGCTTAAATGTACATCAAAGGCATTGTGCTCAGTGAAAGATGTAAGTCAAAAAAAAGAGTACATACTGTATAGTTCCATTGACATAAAACTCTGGAAAGTGAAAAACAGTGTATACTGAAAGAAAGCAGATCATTGGTTGCCTGAGGAGGAGGAGTATGGGAGAGGTGGAGGGAAAATGTACAAAGTGGCACAATAAAAACTTTTGGAATCATAGATATGTTCACTATCTTGATTGAGTGATGGTTTCATGAGTGCACGCGTGTGTCAAAAATGATCAATTTATGCAACTTTAAATATGTGCAGTTTATTGTATATATCAATTATACCTCAGTACAGCTATTAAAAAGAAACCCTCTGGCTGCACAATGCAGAACTGATTCTAGGAAAGAGTGGAGGGAGGGTGACCATTTACAGCGCTCCAAGTGGAAGAGAACGGTGCCTTCTGGAAGTGAACTAGGTTGGCAACAGCAGAGATGAAATAAGCGGGCAGATGTGTGAGATACTTAGGAAATAAAACCCGATGGTCACCATTTTCCAAAGGTCAGCTCATCCTGGCTTTCCAGAGCAAAGAGCTAGGGAAGACTTCATTAATAAATCCCTCTTGAAGTTGCAGAGGAAGCTTATAGCAGAAACTTACTCTCAACCTGACTAATCTGAGAGAACACCTCTGGTTCCATTTGATTACTAAAAAACTGCAAAGAACAGGAGGAGAAAGAAGAAGAAAGCTGGTACAAACAGTGAACTTATATAATATTATTCAATAATTGTCTCTTGTTCTTAAAAGCAATGGGAAGAAAATGAGATTTGAGCTGGAAGATCAGAGTTCAAAATCCAAATAAAGTATACGGCCCTAATATGCTTATAATAGTTAACCTTTCCTGATAATGATATAATTGTTGACAGCACCATCTTTAAAAATAACATAGTAATCCTTCAGATTTGTAGAATGCTTTCCTGTTTACAAGTTTGTTCTATACACATTATGTCTTTTAAATGATACACTAGCCTTCTGAGGGTAACTTATATTGGCAACAGTTTTCAGTTGTGGAAACTGTGAAGACAATGTTGGTGATGTGGAAACAACATAAACTTTGGAGTCTTTCACACCCAGGTTTGAACGTCAGACTGCTTTTTATTCAGAGTAACTTCAGAGCATTATTTCTCACCTTAATTTTTTTTCAGGCCTCTTTGTGTCTATCTGTCTTCCTCACTCCTGTCCATTGTTCATTCAGTGATTTTTGCACCTTCCTTCACTGTTAATCTGTAGACAAATAGTTCTCCTGGCTCTGAGACTTATGTTAATTCCATTCTACCATCCTGCCAGCCCACTCAATTCCTATTGAGCAATGCTAGTTGAAAGTTGTGGTGGGATTAAATGTTGCAATGAGTATTCAAATAAGGTTGAAGTATCTATGCATTCTACTTACATATGGCTGAGGTATATTCAAGGAAGGCTGTAGCCATTAAAATCTCAGGAAATAATTTTTCACCTCCTCAAGTGAAAGGGTCTTCAGGCCTTTGTGTTCTGGAAGGTTCATTTATAGCCATTTCCCAAATGACAATGAGATTGATGAGTCTAGAGTCTAGCTCAAATAGCAATGGACTGGAAGACTAGTTTAGGTTTTACTAATGTGGAACATAGAACAAATTATGTCCTTGTTTCAGCCTGTTCATCTGTGAAATAGAGCCTATCATATCCAGTCTTCCTTGCCTTTAGGTTTGAGTTACCTTCTTTGGTCAAGGTAAGTAAATGCCTATGATGTTTGGCTGTGCACAAGATAAAGCTACAACAAAGCTACAACCCATCTTTTCTCTGTAGAAGACTGCAAAAAGCTAAAGAGATCCAGGCAAAAATCTCAGAATGACTTTTGGAACAGAGAGCCTCCCCAGAATCAGAAGTCAAAGGAATTTAAAACATAGGGAGGCCCAGGGTCTCTACTGACATAAAGGAAAGCTGTTTTCCTTATAGGTTTACTTTTACATTTTCTCTCTCTTTGCATTCCCACTTGCATCTCCACCTTTACACAGGGCTTATGGGACCTCCTCCACAAAAGAGCAGTTGCAGTAACCCACATCATCCTCCATGACTGGCTGTCCATCAAGAGGCGAAAAGCAGCCCTATATAGGTTCTATCCTTGGATAGTTCCAGTTGTAAAGTTTAAAATATGCAAAGGCAACTTGGAAAAGCAAGCGGCTGCATACAAAGCAAACGTTTGCAGAGCTCTGGACAAAATTGAGCGCCTATGTGTACATGGCAAGTGTTTTTAGTGTTTGTGTGTTTACCTGCTTGTCTGGGTGATTTTGCCTTTGAAAGTCTGGATGAGAAATGCATGGTTAAAGGCAATTCCAGACAGGAAGAAAGGCAGAGAAGAGGGTAGAAATGACCTCTGATTCTTGGGGCTGAGGGTTCCTAGAGCAAATGGCACAATGCCACGAGGCCCGATCTATCCCTATGACGGAATCTAAGGTTTCAGCAAGTATCTGCTGGCTTGGTCATGGCTTGCTCCTCAGTTTGTAGGAGACTCTCCCACTCTCCCATCTGCGCGCTCTTATCAGTCCTGAAAATAACCCCTGGCAGCCATTAGGAGCAGGTACTCCTATCGTCCTTTTCCTCCCTCCCTCGCCTCCACCCCGTTGGTTTTTTAGATTGGGCGTTGGAACCAAATTTGGTGAGTGCCGGCCTCCAGGAAATCTGGAGCCCTGGCGCCTAAACCTTGGTTTAGGAAAGCAGGAGCTATTCAAGAAGCAGGGGTCCTCCAGGGCTAGAGCTAGCCTCTCCTGCCCTCGCCCACGCTGCGCCAGCACTTGTTTCTCCAAAGCCACTAGGCAGGCGTTAGCGCGCGGTGAGGGGAGGGGAGAAAAGGAAAGGGGAGGGGAGGGAAAAGGAGGTGGGAAGGCAAGGAGGCCGGCCCGGCGGGGGCGGGACCCGACTCGCAAACTGTTGCATTTGCTCTCCACCTCCCAGTGCCCCCTCCGAGATCCCGGGGAGCCAGCTTGCTGGGAGAGCGGGACGGTCCGGAGCAAGCCCAGAGGCAGAGGAGGCGACAGAGGGAAAAAGGGCCGAGCTAGCCGCTCCAGTGCTGTACAGGAGCCGAAGGGACGCACCACGCCAGCCCCAGCCCGGCTCCAGCGACAGCCAACGCCTCTTGCAGCGCGGCGGCTTCGAAGCCGCCGCCCGGAGCTGCCCTTTCCTCTTCGGTGAAGTTTTTAAAAGCTGCTAAAGACTCGGAGGAAGCAAGGAAAGTGCCTGGTAGGACTGACGGCTGCCTTTGTCCTCCTCCTCTCCACCCCGCCTCCCCCCACCCTGCCTTCCCCCCTCCCCGTCTTCTCTCCCGCAGCTGCCTCAGTCGGCTACTCTCCGCCAACCCCCCTCACCACCCTTCTCCCCACCCCACCCCCGCCCCCGTCGGCCCAGCGCTGCCAGCCCGAGTTTGCAGAGAGGTAACTCCCTTTGGCTGCGAGCGGGCGAGCTAGCTGCACATTGCAAAGAAGGCTCTTAGGAGCCAGGCGACTGGGGAGCGGCTTCAGCACTGCAGCCACGACCCGCCTGGTTAAGGCTGCACGCGGAGAGAACCCTCTGTTTCCCCCCACTCTCTCTCCACCTCCTCCTGCCTTCCCCACCCCGAGTGCGGAGCCAGAGATCAAAAGATGAAAAGGCAGTCAGGGCTTCAGTAGCCAAAAAACAAAACAAACAAAAACAAAAAAGCCGAAATAAAAGAAAAAGATAATAACTCAGTTCTTATTTGCACCTACTTCAGTGGACACTGAATTTGGAAGGTGGAGGATTTTGTTTTTTCTTTTAAGATTTGGGCATCTTTTGAATCTACCCTTCAAGTATTAAGAGACAGACTGTGAGCCTAGCAGGGCAGATCTTGTCCACCGTGTGTCTTCTTCTGCACGAGACTTTGAGGCTGTCAGAGCGCTTTTTGCGTGGTTGCTCCCGCAAGTTTCCTTCTCTGGAGCTTCCCGCAGGTGGGCAGCTAGCTGCAGCGACTACCGCATCATCACAGCCTGTTGAACTCTTCTGAGCAAGAGAAGGGGAGGCGGGGTAAGGGAAGTAGGTGGAAGATTCAGCGAAGCTCAAGGATGGAGGTGCAGTTAGGGCTGGGGAGGGTCTACCCTCGGCCGCCGTCCAAGACCTACCGAGGAGCTTTCCAGAATCTGTTCCAGAGCGTGCGCGAAGTGATCCAGAACCCGGGCCCCAGGCACCCAGAGGCCGCGAGCGCAGCACCTCCCGGCGCCAGTTTGCAGCAGCAGCAGCAGCAGCAGCAGCAGCAGCAGCAGCAAGAGACTAGCCCCAGGCAGCAGCAGCAGCAGGGTGAGAATGGTTCTCCCCAAGCCCATCGTAGAGGCCCCACAGGCTACTTGGTCCTGGATGAGGAACAGCAGCCTTCACAGCCGCAGTCGGCCCCGGAGTGCCACCCCGAGAGAGGTTGCGTCCCAGAGCCTGGAGCCGCCGTGGCCGCCAGCAAGGGGCTGCCGCAGCAGCTGCCAGCACCTCCGGACGAGAATGACTCAGCTGCCCCATCCACGTTGTCCCTGCTGGGCCCCACTTTCCCCGGCTTAAGCAGCTGCTCTGCCGACCTTAAAGACATCCTGAGCGAGGCCAGCACCATGCAACTCCTTCAGCAACCGCAGCAGGAAGCAGTATCCGAAGGCAGCAGCAGCGGGAGAGCGAGGGAGGCCTCGGGGGCTCCCACTTCCTCCAAGGACAATTACTTAGGGGGCACTTCGACCATTTCTGACAGCGCCAAGGAGTTGTGTAAGGCAGTGTCGGTGTCCATGGGCCTGGGTGTGGAGGCGTTGGAGCATCTGAGTCCAGGGGAACAGCTTCGGGGGGATTGCATGTACGCCCCACTTTTGGGAGTTCCACCCGCTGTGCGTCCCACTCCTTGTGCCCCATTGGCCGAATGCAAAGGTTCTCTGCTAGACGACAGCGCAGGCAAGAGCACTGAAGATACTGCTGAGTATTCCCCTTTCAAGGGAGGTTACACCAAAGGGCTAGAAGGCGAGAGCCTAGGCTGCTCTGGCAGCGCTGCAGCAGGGAGCTCCGGGACACTTGAACTGCCGTCCACCCTGTCTCTCTACAAGTCCGGAGCACTGGACGAGGCAGCTGCGTACCAGAGTCGCGACTACTACAACTTTCCACTGGCTCTGGCCGGGCCGCCGCCCCCTCCGCCGCCTCCCCATCCCCACGCTCGCATCAAGCTGGAGAACCCGCTGGACTACGGCAGCGCCTGGGCGGCTGCGGCGGCGCAGTGCCGCTATGGGGACCTGGCGAGCCTGCATGGCGCGGGTGCAGCGGGACCCGGCTCTGGGTCACCCTCAGCCGCCGCTTCCTCATCCTGGCACACACTCTTCACAGCCGAAGAAGGCCAGTTGTATGGACCGTGTGGTGGTGGTGGTGGTGGGGGCGGCGGCGGCGGCGGTGGCGGCGGCGGCGGCGGCGGCGGCGGCGGCGAGGCGGGAGCTGTAGCCCCCTACGGCTACACTCGGCCACCTCAGGGGCTGGCGGGCCAGGAAGGCGACTTCACCGCACCTGATGTGTGGTACCCTGGCGGCATGGTGAGCAGAGTGCCCTATCCCAGTCCCACTTGTGTCAAAAGCGAGATGGGCCCCTGGATGGATACCTACTCCGGACCTTACGGGGACATGCGGTAAGTTTTTCCTTCCAGAAATGTCGCCTTTCGGCCCAGGGCACAGAGTCGCTCTGTGTTCTCGGGTATCTAGCTGCTCCTACCTGCGCGAACACTCAGATTGCCCCTGGGAGAGCTCAGCAGGGTAAACCTCGAGCTCTCCCGTGGACTCCCGGCCTGCCAGAGGTTTAACCTGAGCTCTCCTAATTTCTGCTGCGTGCCCTGGGTGCTGATTCCTGCCCTACCATATTCTTCAACTCCCCCAACGGCCCCAAATTCTCACTACCTCCTGGTACTCGAGGTCCCAAACTGAAATCCTATTGTACGGGTCACCTTCAGAGATAAAGCTCCCAAGCCCTCCACTCCTCCTTTCCTCCTGTCCTCAAAGTCTGAGAACCTCGATCAGGAATTTGGGCAATTTCTCCTCTTCAGGTCTGTTAGGATTTCCCTTTCAGCCTGCGCAGATTAGAGTCAAAAAGACTGGCCCAAGAGCTTCTCAGCGGGTATCCTCCAGAGAGGTAAAGTGAAATTCTAGGTTAGGGAAAGAAAGTGGTCTCTGGGTGCTGAGGTCTGCTGTGTGAAGGGGTGAACTTCTTTCCCCGGAAGCAACTGGGAACTTGCTCCAGGGCTGGAGGTCAGTAGAGATAATCCAAACCGTCATGTTTAGAGTAGGCAGAGGGGCAACTTTCTTGGTAAAGGCTTCACAGGATTTGCACTCACAGTTTCTCAACGTTGGTTGACTATGTTGAAAGTAGTTGCTTGGGTCGGTTTTCTCTTGTAAAGTGTTAATTTTCTTTGTGGATTATAACAGATCCACAGCCCCCTACTTCAGGTTTGCATCAGATCTATAAAGAGGAGAATATTCTTTTAATGTACAATTTAATTAGGCTTGAGTCTGACTTACAAAAGTGTTGGAAAACATTTTTTTGTAAAGCATTTCCTGCTATTTCAGTGTGCTCCAAAATCTCCACTGGGGAGGGAGGAGTGAGGTTTTTTATTATATTCCTTCATTTTTAGGACATGTTTGCATTTTAGAATATGTGCTGTTAGCTCTAACAAATTGAATAAGAACTCTTAATGACCTATGAGCCATAATCTTACCCCAAAGTTTTAATTAGCATATGAGAAAAGTGGCAGGCAATTGCATCGTGCTTATTAAACATTATTCCTCACCGCAGTTGTTGAGTTTCTTGTAGACCATGCTGAAGATTTTCTCCCCCAGCAAATTAAGATATTAGTTTATCTGGTGAGGGAGGACAGACTGAATTGGGGAATTAACTCCTCAGGTAGGCCAGGTGCTGATGTCCCTGTCGACTTTTGTCTTATTCTTTGTTTCTATGGCTGTTTTCTTTTACCTGTGACTTCTCCAAAATTTGTTTGCCTTAACATCTTTGTTTGGGGACTTAAATCCAGCAATTTGCCTTCTTTCACTGATGCTTTCCTTCTTACAAGGTAGATAGCACAGTGTTAGTAAAGAAAGAAAGAGGAGGATAGGATTTCACATTATTTCGTGGGCTGTTGAAGAAACAGCTTCTTACCAGGCTTTACATTCCATTAGGTGTTTAATGTTTGACTTACAAGATTTTCAAAGGGTTCATTTGATATTGTCAAAGTCTTTTCCAGTTAATTTAGACTCTTTATTTTTGTAATGGGTTTATGCTATGGGATAAAAAAAGCATTCTTCATTTTATAAGAACAGATTTACTTGGTAGGGTTAATTTTTTTCTAGGGCTGTCACTAGAGGGTGGAGCCCCTCTTCTACTGTAAACTTTTCTTGGGGGAAAATGTCTAAGGTGCATTTTGACCTGTCATGATACTAAACCCAGACATTGGAACCTTCCATCTTCTGCATGCCTCCCCCACAACTTACTTACTTAACAGGGAAAAAACTGGTGGTTCCACATATTTGCTAAAAAATGTGTGCCTTCAAAGACAAAACCAAAATTTTTAGGGAATAACCATAGAGAGCAAAATTTACTCCCATCAGGTAGACAACGAGCTTGGTGATTTTATTTCAGGTCTTAATGAAAAAAAGCTTCCTTATGAGGAAGATTACCATATCTTGGTGCCTCCTTGACAGTCTGCTTAAATTAATGACATAAACTAATGAGAATTTAGCAGTTCCTGCAGAAAGTACAAGATTTTTTTTTTTCTGGTTTGTGATTGCTGCACTGATTATGAGGAGTCTAGTTAAAGGGAAAACTGGTGTTCCTGTCTTGTGAGTTGACGAAGACTTTCCATTTCTAGGATATAGAAAATCCTTAAGTCAGTTTATTGAAAATTAATCAATTTAATCAGAATGCCATCAATTCCAATCCAAAAGTTGATATTTTCTTTTTATTGAAAATTAATTTAATCAGAATACAATCAATTCCAATCCAAAAGTTGATATTTTCTTACTTTCTCTTTTTTTCCCTCATTTTGTAGGGGTACAATTTGGTGAAAAGCAGGAGATTTCTTAAGCCAAAGCAAGAGTGTCTTCCCTCTCTGTGTTGCATGTATTATGTGCCATTTTTGAGCTAAAAATCTCAAAATTGGGCAGGCTTCCAATGACCTGTTGGGTTCCTCCCTTTACCATTCATGTGTGTGTTTATGCACATAATTTTGTGGAGGGATTTTTTTAAACCTTAGTAACATCTGCACTCACTCTGTGTTCTTATACATTTACAATGTTTCTGCTGAGAGGAGGGGAGATGCAAAGGTGGTCTCTTTTACTTAATTTAGCATGTGGTTTGAACAGAAGGAAAAATAAAAAGTGATGGGGCTTGTGTGCAACCCTGATGATATTTTATGGAGCTGTCTGTCTTCTCTCTCTGAGATCAAACAGGACTACAACTTTGTTGATTGACCACTGGCTCCCTTGGCAGAAGTAAGGCTCCTTATATTCCAGCAAGCAGCACAATAATATGACAAAAATTTATTCTTGGGAGTTGGGTTCTAAGAGAGTGCATGCCAGAATTAGAGTTTGGGGTTTAGAGAAATTATCCAGATGCAAAAAGAACATTTTAATTTTTCTCTTGGTAATTTGTTCTGGTCTCCATAGTAGGTAGTATTTTAGTAGTGCTTTGATATTGACAAGTCTTGCTCCCTTTCTCTATTAGATTTTTCAAAATAAGGCATTTTATTAATTCCTGTTTCCTTCTCCTCTCTCCTCTCAGTTATCAAGCATTTTTATGATTATCTTACAAGGAACAGTTTGTCTTGTAAAGCAGAATTTTCCTTTGAAACCAAGACAGATTATTTCTGCCCATAGGCTTCAAGAACCAATATTTTGGCAAGAAGCATCTTTTCTTTGTGGTCAGCAAATAGGTGGTAAGTTCTGTCTGGATCCCAACAATCAACACCTGAGGACCAAATAGCCACACTGGGTGGCACCCCATTTGGAAGTATACACAGGAAGTAGCCCTCTTGCTTGTTCACAGCTCAAGACAGCCAAAGATTAACACTGGTGAGAGATATTTTCGAAGAAGTTTGCAGGCTTCCAATTGCAGGGTCATTTTGGGGTGCTTTCTTGCCTGTACTAATTTTATCTCATCAAGCTTCCATTCTTTGAGCTGTAAACTTTGAAATAATGTATTGGATTTGCTGGTACGTTTAATTTTCTTTGTTAAGTGTTTTCATTCCCATAGTAATTTTTCATCTAGTGTACATATATGCATTTAAAACAAAAATTCTTTGGTCTCCTTACACGTATATGCACTGTGGCTTGTACATGTACAAGCTACTTGGTGGGATTATGTGAATTGGAGTTAGAAATGTGGACAATTTTATTATGATTATTTTTAATGGTTATATCAAGATCACCAGTTTCATTCGGAACCTTGCATAAGCAGGGAGCAGAATGCGGACTGGGTGTGGCAAAGCAAGGGCTTATTTTATAGCCAAACCTGAAATCACAACTCTGAAAAATAAAAAAAAAAGCAAACAAAAAAATCAAGTTTTGTGAGCTTGGTCAGAGAAGGAAAAGGAAATCTCTCCCTACCCCCCACCTCTACCATTTTCTCTTTGTCTGCAGCTTCCTCAAGTGCTGCCTGTCCCCGATTTTCTTTTATTCCACTCCTTTCATGTTTTTGACATTGAAATACAGACTCTTCTTTCCACTTCTCAGGGTATTTTTCTCATTACACCTGTGGCATGCTCCTAAAGAATTTCTTTTTTAAAAAAAATCTGTAGAGTAGCAGATTAGATCAACCCCAGCATCTCTCCCTTAAGACTAGATGACATGAGGCGATTGCAAAATGAATAGCTGGGTTTTTTTTACCTTGAGGTTAAAGCCTGGTTCAACAGTTGCTGAGGGAGTTAACTAGATGGTTTGAGGACTTGGCAATTTCATAAAGTATTTTGTCTTATGCTGTCTCTGTCTCTGTCTCTGTCTTGATCTCTGTCTCTCTCTGTCTACTGTAATGTTGGCTACCTTCTCTCAGAGCCTGAGAGACAGCTTTGAGACCCTTCCCAGGTCTGTTCGGTTCAGACCTCAATAGCTGGATCACAAGCAGCACCTAATATGCATATGAGGGTGCGTGCTGCAAATGTCCGGCTGGACTAATCTGCTTAAGCTACATAAAAATTAATCATTTGAAAACAAAGAAAGATATTAAAGAAATTATTCTACCTCCGACTTCCCCTATCAGCATTCCATCAAATTCTGGGATGTTAAATTCAGAGAAAGTTAACCTTATCTTAAACACAAAGTTGACTTTTAAACAAAATTGCTTATAAAGTTCTGTACAGTTACCAGCATTGGTTGCCCTTTGTCATACGGAAGAGAATTATGAAATCTCATATTTACATAGCATTCTTCCGAAAAAAAGACAGTGTTTTCCAGTTTATTCACTGCATTCGTGTGAGTTTGAGTAGGCCAGGAGGAGTGCTTAGTGATTACCCTTTTGCTAGGTAACAAAGTAGAAAGTTAGATTTTCTATGATGTTTGTTTACCACGTAGGGGAACCTCTCTAGAGCAATACTCCCAAGCTTTTTCTTCTTGAAATTTCCCACCTGACAGATAATACTTTAGATTGTTGCTCTTAAGGACTTCTCTCAGTAGCTGCTACATAGAGATGATTGTCCATGAATTATTGCTTGCACACTCATAGGTGATGCTACCCCCTCTCTGTCATGGCAATTCTTGCTGCCAACCTGCAGGCCACACCAGGATTGAGGGCAGCTCATCTTGATAAATTTATAGCATTAAAGTGCTGGGTCATTTGAGAATGTTGTCAATTTAGGTTACTTAGTACCTAAGTTTTATTTTTTAAATAACAGCTTCATTGAGATGTAATTTACAATCCATACAATTTGCTCATCTAAAGTGTACAGTTTCATGCTTTTTAGAATATTCAGAGTTGTGCAACCATTATTGCAATCAATTTTAGAACATTTTAATCACCCCCAAAGGAAACCGTATGCACCTTTGTGTTCATCCCCGTGTTCCCTCAGTCCTTAGCAACCAATAATCTACTTCTATCTATGGATGTGCTTATTCTAACATTTTGTATGAATGAAATCATGTAATATGTGGTCTTTTGTGACTAGCTTCTTTCACATAAAATATGTTTTCAAGGTCATCCATGTTGAAGCACGTATCAGTACTTCACTATTTTTTATAGCCTAATAATTTTCCACTGTATGGATATACCACATTTTATCTATCCATTTATCAGGTGATGAGCATTAGGGTTGTTTCCACCTTTTGGCTATTATGAATAATACTGCTGTGAACATTCATGTACAAGTTTATTGTGGACATATTCAGTCCACATATTTTGGACATTTTCAGTTCTTTTGGATACATACATAAGATTGAAATCTCTGAGTCATATGGTACCTCTGTGTTTATCCTTTTGAAGAACTGTCAAACTGTTTTCTAAAGTGTCTGCACTGTTTTACAATCCCATCAGCAATGTATGAGGGGTCCGTTTCTTCCACATCCTTGTCAACACTTGTTATTCTCTGTCTTTTTCATTATAGCTATATTAGTGGGTGTGAAGTGGTACCTCATTGTGGCTTTTATTTCTATTTCCTTAATAACGAATAATGTTCAGTTATCTATTCATGTTCTTATTGGCTATTTGTATATCTTCTTTTTTGAGAAATATCTATTTGGATCCTTTGCTCATTTTTTAGTTGGGTTTTTTATTATTGAGTTTTCAGATTTTTAAAAAATATATTCTGGTTACATGTCCTTTAATAGATTGTGATTTGTGGATATTTTTTCACATTCTGTGAGTTGTCTTTTTTACTTTCCTTTTTTTTCTTTTTACGTTCTTAATGGTATCTAGATTGAAGCACAAAAATGTTTTTAAGTTTGATGAAGTCCAATTCATCTATTTTTTTTTCTGTTTTGGCTTATGATTTTGGCATCATATCTAAGAAGTCTTTGCCTAATCCAAGATCACAAAGATTTACATATGTTTCCTTCTAAGAGTTTTATAGTTTTTGCTGTTTACATTTAGGTCTTTCATCAGTTTTGATGTAATGTTTATATATGACTGAGGTAGGTAGGGGTCCAACTTCATTCTTTTGCACGTAGATACTCAGTTCTCACAATATTGTTGTTGAATCTTTCCTCACTTAACTGTCTTGGCACCCTTTGTGTAAAATCAGTTGACTGTAAATGTGAGGGTTTAATTGTGGATTCTCAACTATATTCAGTTGATCTATATGTTTATTCATATGCCAGTACCACATTATCTTGATTATTGTAGGTTTTTAGTGAGTTTTGAAATTAGGAATTTTGAACTCTTCAACTTTGGTCTTCTTTTTCAAGATTGCTTTGGCTCTTGTGGGTCCCTTGAACTTTCATATGAATTGGGATAAGCTTGTCAATTTCTACAAAGAAGTCAGCTGGGATTCTCACAGGAACTATATTAAATCTGTAAACCAATTTGGGGAGCATTGCCATCTCAACAACGTTAAGTTATTTTCATCCATAAATATGAGATGTCCTCCCATTTATTTAGGTCTTCCTTTTGTCAACAATTTTTATTGTTCTCAGATTATATGTTTTGCAGTTCTTTTTAAAATTTATTCCTAAGTGATTTATTTTTTGATACTATAAATTGAACTGTCTTATTGATTTTCTTTTCAGATTATTCACTGCCAATGTATGGAAATATAATTGTTTTGTATATTGATCTTGTATCCTGCAACCTTGCTGAAAATACCTGAGTTTTGAATACTTCTGGGACTTATGGGGAAGAGGGCTTCTGCTGCTGCACTGAAAGTTAAAGCTTACTTCGTTTCATCCTGTATGAAGGCTGCATGGGGACACTCTTCTCAGTTTTACTCAGCTATAAATTCGAACTGTTAATCCCATCCCCTTTCAGGATGAAGAGGAGAGTGTTTCTAAATGTTCGTCTCTTTAGAGAACAGCAGGAAAGAAGCCTAGTAAGGTTTGGGTAGTTTATAATCCCTTTCTTAGAATTTGGATTTGGGAACTATTAGCAAGGGAGTGAGTAATAATAATAATTTCTATATAGAAAACTAACATGTAGAGGTGACAGATGAAATCACTAGCTATATTTGGCTTATGTTTAGGTTCTTGGAAGCAGCTAAAATCATAATTTTATGTTTTTATATGTTGTCCTTTGGACAAAGTAAATTCCAATACTCCTTCTGATGTGCATTTCTAGATGGGGAAAAGATTCATTTACTCTCATATAATTTAAGCTTCTTTTTAGGGATGTACTCCATAGCCGTGAAGCAAAGATAAAATTCATCTATACAGAGATTGAACTTTGTCTTCATTAACACTCTAGGCTAAGGGTCATAGCTAATCAGCTACAACTGTAATGTCCTGATAATTGTGAATTAACTGCAGGGCACCCAGCAAAAGGTTTAGTTATAATCTAATAGCTGTCTGTAGAGATTACCCTGAAAAAGGAATTTTTTAAAAAAGAATCTGGCCGGGCATGTTGGCTCAATCCTGTAATCCCAGCACTTTGGGAGGCTGAGGTGGGTGGATCACCTGAGATCAGGAGTCCAAGACCAGCCTGGCCAACATGGTGAAACCCCATGTCTACTAAAAATACAAAAATTATCCAGGCGTTTTGGTGAGCACCCATAATCCCAGCTACTTGTGAGGCTGAGGCAGGAGGATCACTTGAGCCTAGGAGGCAGGGGTTGCAGTGAGCCGAGATCATGCCACTGCACTCCAGGCTCCGTCAAAAAAAAAAAAAAATCTATCAATCAACCATTTTTCATTAAGCACCTGCTGTGTGCCCAGCATGTGCTAGGAAGAGATAAGGTGAAAGGGGACACAATTCAGACAGAATCTTCTTGAGGTAACTGCTTACAAGGAGCTTATAGCCACTAAAAACAAAAACAAACAAAAACCAAACAACCAAAAACCAAACAGAAATGCAGTATCATCATGCCATGATGCCTGTATGAGATCCTGGATTGTATGGTATGGATTTCTTAAAATGTAGATATTTTAAAAAAAAAAGAGAAATGAATCAATAGAGGCTGAAGTGGTCAGCAACGTTACCTGTGGCTGCTTTTAATCCTTCGTGGAAGTAAGTAGGAGCATGTCTAAACTCAAGCAATAGATTAAAGATCTTGATGTATATTTTAAATAACAGAAGTTAGTACTGCTGGAAAGAATGAACTGGAGGAATGGGTTGAAATCTATTTCTGCTTATTCAGTAGTGCACCCCAGTCAAGTTAGTTGCCAATTTCTTCTTCAGTTTCTTTGGCTATATCATTACACTTGGTGGGTACATGTTTTTGATGTCTTTATCTGAACAAGTCGGCAATAATATGAGTAATAAATTAAAATTGAAGGTGATTAATGGCTCTGAATTTGACATGAGTTGTTTTCCTGCCTTCTAAGTTTCCATTCATCCTGATGGATTGCACAGATCAAACAATTCGGGGAGTAAGGGGGCACATTACGATCTTATAAGAGCTTTGCTGTATTAGACAAGGTAACATTCTGAAATGGCCTACCACCTAACATGGGCTCTGTTCTCTGCAGGTTGAGTAGGTTCCTTGCTTGTGGAACTGTAGTCCCGCTATCTGGCCGCTAGGGGGACTGCAAGTGCCCCGTGGCAGGATTTCCCTGGGAATGGTGAGCCTCCATTGATGTTTTCAACACACAGCCAAGGCTCTATCGCAGGATAACTTGAACCAGAACTGCCTAGCACCAGACAATAAATAAGCTACTATGGTACTTACTGTTTGGGATGTTGTTTCTCGAAGTGGCAAGCATTTTTTTGTAATATTTTGACTTTTTAATACCTTTCTTTGCATATGGAGCAGAAAACAGTGACACTGGATATATTCAAGTAGCACTGTCCAGTTTATAGAGAAGTTTCATATTCCATTATTGCATTTCATTCTTGTTTCTACCTTTTACAAGTAACTAGAGTTTGGAGTATTATAATAGTATTCATACTATTACAGTACTATTATTCCCATTATAAAAATTATGCAAAGAGTGGTTAAGTTACACGTTTACAATCAAACAGCTTCAAAGTGACAGATCTGGAATTTCAGTCCCATTCTTTCTTCTCCAGGTCGTGTGTTCCCTGCTTTTATCTCACAGCTCTTTTTACCTTATAGATAGGAAACATGAGAGTCAGAGAGGCAAAAGAACCACAAGTGGTATCAGTACTAGAAATTTATGAATTTCTTAAGGCTTGTAGGTTTGTTACCCATCCACCAGACTGATGGATTTGGTTGTGTGAGAGTTCTGGGTGCCAATAACCTTGCCATTCTACTTTACAGACTGTATATATTCAATAAATGCTTATTAAGAATCTACTATATGACAAATTCTGTACTAGGCACCAATGATGTAGCCGCGAACAGAAAAGACAAAAATCTCTTCGTGGAGCAGACCATTTAATGAGAGGAGACATGTAGTATACATCTGAGCATGAAAAATGTCATGCAGAATAACTTCACAGAGTGTAGGGTATAGAGATTGATGGTGAGAGGGAATATTTTATATTTGCTGGCCAGGGAAAACCTTACTGGAAAGGTAAATTTTGAGTAGTGACCTGAAGGAAATTAGAAAATGAGCTGCTATTTGGACATCTGGAGTTAGAATATTCCAGGCCCTGGGAACCACAGGCACAAAGGGCCTGAGGCAGGAGCACACTTGCTGTGATGGAGGACAAACAGGCCCATATGGCTGGTTTAAGTAAGTGAAGGATGGTAGACAATGAGATCAGAGTTAATGAGGTTGCATGGTAGGTCTTCCTTAGGACTTTGAATTTTACTCCTAAGCAGGGTGTATTGGAAGGTTTTGAGCAGAGTAACATGACCTGACTTACATTTTAACAGGCTCCCTCCTCTTCATAACATCTGTCACTCTGATATATTATACGTTTGTTTGTTTACTTACTGTATGTGTGGAGAAGAGACTGTGGGAGCAAGGGGGGAAGCAGGGAAACAAGTATACTGCAGTGATCTGGGTGAGAGGTGACCGTGTCTCAGACTAAGGTGGTATTGGTGGAGAAGGTGGGAAGTGGCTGAATTCTGGGTGAGTTTTGATGGTATAGCCAACGGCATTTACTGACAGATTGGATATTCACTGTGAAAAAAATAGAGGAGATGAGGATGATTGCCAAATTTTTGGTCTGAGTAACTGGAAAAATGAGATTGTCATTTACTGAAATGGTGAAGACTGTATGTAGAGCAGGTGCATGGGCAGGGTAGAAATCAAGAGTTTGATTTTTGACTTATAAAGTTTGAGTTATCTGATGAACATCCTGATGGCTTCTTCTCAGTTAGTTTTCATGCAGTGCCCTCAGCTTTGCTGTTCTTCAAGAAAATTAAAAAGGAACTTAGAGATCGCCTAGGCTGTAGGTACCCTCTCCCCTCTTTCCTTTTACTTTATAGAGGTCTATAGAAGGGTAGGGACTTATCCAAGGTGAAACAGTGAGCTGGTGACAGAACTAGGGCACAAACCCAGTTCTCTTGAATTCTGACTCAGTAGATTTTTTTTTTTTAGTGTGAATCTGAGGACTCATTTGGGCAAGAGTGAGATTTTTGTTTTCGTTTTTTCTTTGTTTCTTTGCCCAAACCTAAAACCAGGTAATTAAACTAAATAGTGAATTAAACTGGAAAACTATACAAAATTGGTTGCTCTCCCTAATCAAACTGAAATATTATTATTAGGTTTTTACTGAACCACATACCAAAATATTTTTCCTGTAAAAACATAGTAAGTGGACTTTTAAAGGCAATTGAGCTTTTATCAAAGCTAGAATCTACAGAGGACCTGGACAGAAATGGCCTTAAATCCTAGGAAATTAGAGTTCATGGAACCTGGGAGACCATCTTGTCCAGCTAGCTCATTTTATGGGTGAGGTGCCTGAGGCACTGAGATGGAAAGGGACTTGGCTAAGCTCACATATCAAGCTAGTGCCTGAGCCTAGTCAGAGCCTGTTTTAAGGGTTAGTTGTATGTTGTTTTCTTGAAAAAAGTCTATATTGGAAAAGTGAAAATTCTTTGGTCCATACTGAGAACAAAGAATTATATATAATAATATATAATAATAATGATAGCGCTTACTGAATGTTTGCTGTGAATGTTTACACAGCATGAATTGATTCATTTAATTCTCATGTCAACTTTAGGAAGCAGGCCTAGAGAGGTTAAGGAACTTGTCCAAGGGTCACACAGCTAGGAAGTAGCAGAACTTGTGTGCACTCCCAGGAAGTCTGGCTTCTAACCACAAGGTTCTAACTACCGTGCAATACCAGCAGCTTCTCAGATTACCCTTCACCTTTACCATCCCAAATGACTGGTGACATAGGTGACTTCATTATGCACTGCCCCTATTATAGTCCACTGATTCTCACCAAATAGGTGGGTGGCCTAGAGGTTAAAGTAGAGGCAGAGTGGTGGAAAGGGGTGGTTAGAAGAAGTTGATAACTCATGATAGGGATTGGAAAACAGGACTGCAGTAATTATTGAAAAGGGCCTAGAGATCCCAAGGAGGTTGATCTCCGACTGCTACGAACCTGGGCAATTCAATGCCTGCTTAAATAGAGTTAAGGTAAGAAAAATAAAATTGCCAATTTTTACAGTCAGACATTGTTTTATTTATTTTACATGTATTAATTCATTTAATCCTCAAAATACTCCATGAGGTAGCTACAATGATCATTTCTATGTTGTAAATGAAGAAACACGCACAGAGCAATTAAGTAACATGCACAAGATTAGAGAACAAGTAAGTGGAAGTGCCAATATTAGAATCTAGGTAGTTCAGCTCCACAACTTATGTTATTTTCTACTACATTTATGGAACGAGGTAATTTTCATATAATAGAAAGTTTTTAAAATGCAAAAACATTGTGCCTGAACTTCAAACATTCAACAACTCATATCCTTAATATGCAACCAGTTTCTTTTAAGGACTCTTAAAAGGAAGGATACTTACCTAATGTCACGTGGTGAGTAAGTAGCAGAACCAGAACTTGAATTTGAGACTCCAGACTGCCAGACCTCTTTCCACTCTATCACTTGGGCTCCCTTCTAACATTGACTTGTCTCCCTCCATTCCTCCTCCATATTGTTCTGCCCTTCACCTTTTAATTACCTGTCTCCATCAACAAGATTGGACAGAGAATTGGGAGAGTGAGCTGAGTCAATTTCCTTCCAGAGACTGGACAAAAGGAACAAAATGTTAGGAAAAAAATGTCAGCATGTGGGATTTGTGGGATTTACACTAAATAAGAACAGACACTTCCCAGGACTGACAAGATGCTACCTCCATCCCTCTAGGCCCCAGTGTGTTGTGCAGAATCCCATAGGAAGTCATGAATGTGGTTGTCCGATAACCTTTTTGTTACTGTGGAAATGGAAGCAGGCTACTGCAAAAATCTGTCTCTCCAGGTTTTCTTTTAAAGAAGGTACAGTCTTGCTAAATGATAACTATTTCGGCATTTATTTGAAAATGGGCAGTGCAGGAGAGAAAGAATTTTTCCAAGCTTGTCACATTGGGCCACCTCTCTGAAGCATTGTCCAACTTCTAATTAGATGAGGAGACTGCATAAACCAAGAGTTGAGAGTAAAGATGGAAACACTTGATGTTTGGTGTTTGGGTGCAGAAAAGATTCCAAAACATGTTTTGGGTCTCTTTACTCTGCCCATCCCTCCTTCCCTTTCATCTTTGTTTAAAAACCATGGTTAGCAAATGTGTAGTCTGTTTGCAATTGTTCATCTGAAAAATTTGTTTGATCAGACTTTTGAATAAAAAAAGACCAAATTAGACTGAGATATTTCAGTCACCAACTATCTAATAATAGACCAAAAATTTTAACCATGCTCATACTTTCATATGGTGTGTAGTTTGCTTTAGACATTTTCTGGCTTCAGTGAGGTGCTAGATTAACTCAAAATATGGCAGGTCAGATGTGGAATTGAGCAGGGTGGACTCTTCTTTACCCTTCCAGATTCAGAGTTCCCCATCAAAGATGATCTCATAGTGTTTGAAAAACCAAGCTGAAGGCTTTGGGAATTAGGGTGGTGAAGGGATATGTTGTTTCCCAAAGCCTTCTCAGTCATTCCTTCTCCCCCCAGTTCAGATTCTTAACACCTCTTGCCAGGATTAGTGCAGTGATCCCACGTCCTTTCTCTGTAGCTCTCTCTGCTACTCTCTAATTCCTATTGTATTTGTGCCACCAGATCTTTCCAAAGTTTAGCTCCAATCTTGTCTGTATACTGCTTTAAATGTCTATTAGTCTTTAAGCTCCTTAAGGGTGGGAGTCCTGTCTTATGTTTTCCCTATTCTTCACACTTAATGCAAAGGAAGCCTTGCTGTATAGTTATGTAATGCATGATTACAATTTCAGCTTCTCCCCATTGGCTTATGGGTTGAAGTCCAAATTATTTAAATCTGGTGTTCAAGTCCTTTTATGATCTGCTTATTTTTCCAGCCTGAATTCCTGGAGTTCCCTTACAAAACTCTTAAAACCCAGCCAAATGGATCTAGTCACTGTCACTTTAAACCGTCCTCACTCTCTTGTTTTTTGAACATGTTATTTTTCTTATAATCCCTTTGACCTTGAAGGCTATCCCAATTTCAGTACTATCCATTCTTCTATGACAGCCCCCTACAAAATGAATATTCTCAACCTCCCAACCCAAGGAGAAGTGATCTATATGACACAATATGGTTGAAAGAATGTTGGCTTCACTTCTTTATCTGTAAACCCGGGGCTAGAAATCTCTAGTTTATAAGATTTTGTGGAGAGGGGATCATACGTGATTATGGATGTTAGGCACAAGTCAAGAGTGCATAAGACCTTTTGGATTTATCCCTTTTTTCTTTCTCCATCAATATGGTACTTAGTCCCTTAAATCATAAGTGCTTGTGTTAATGTCTGATAACATCTTTCTAAATATACTTCCAAACATCTGTCTCTTTTTAGGGCAAAGGTTGGATATATCTGCAAAGATTCTCTTTGGATATAAGATATCCACAGCACATAACTTAACAGTGGTGTACACAGTAGGTATTCCATAAGTATTTCTTTATTAAATGATTCAGAGCCAATAGTAGTAAGTGACTGCCGAAAACAACTGATGGATTGTAAGTTCCATTAACAGAAATACAGTCAGCCCTCCATATCCACGGGTTCCATATCCACAGATTTAAGCAACTGCAGATGGAAAATATATTTTAGAGACAGTAAAAATAACGATTCCACAGTAAAAAAATACAAATAAAAAAATTATGTAAAACAACTATTTACATAACACATTGTATTAGCTATTACAAGTAATCTAGATATAAATGAAATATATGGGGGATGTATATAGGTTAAATACAAATATGACACCATTTTATATGTTTTAGGTAAGGAACATGAATATTTTTGGATTTTGGTATTCATGGGAGTGGGGGAATGGAACCATGCCCCTTCAAATACCAAGGGACTATTATATGGGATACAGAATAAAGGAGTTGATTGTCTTGCTCTGTTAAATTCTGGTCAGACACATTTGCAATGTATTGTTCAGCCCCAGTATTCATGGAGCATCTCCTTTTGTAAAGCATGGAGGAGCTGTGAGAGAGACATGGAGCAGTGAACATAACTATTGTTTCAATGTACCTGAAGGATTATCACGGAATAAAGAAGTTACATGTTTTTCTGTAGTACCCCAAAGGACAAAAGCAATGAGGACAGATTACAGTTCAGTAAACGAAAGGGTTTTTTTGTTGTTGTTGTTTGTTTGTTTTTTTGTTTGTTCGTTTTTTGTTTTGTTTTTGTTTTTTTTGGTTTTTTTTTTTGAGATGGAGTCTTCACTCTTGTCACCCAGGCTGGAGTGCAATGGCGCAATCTTGGCTCACTGCAACCTCTGCCTCCCGGGTTCAAGCAATTCTCCTGCCTTAGCCTCTGGAGTAGCTGGGATTACAGGTGCACATCACCACTCCTGGGTAATTTTATTTATTTATTTATTTATTTATTTATTTATTTATTTATTTATTTTAGTGGAAACGGGGATTTCACCATGTTGGCCAAGCTGGTCTCAAACTCCTGACTGCAGGTGATCCGCCTGCCTCGGCCTCCCAAAGTGTTGAGATTACAGGCGTGAATCAATGTGCCTGGCCTGAAAGATATTTTCTTAGAATAGCTTCTTTCACCCTTCATCAGAAGTTGTCAACATGGACCATATGAGTTTTGTTTGGTCTATATGGTGTGTGTGTGTGTGTGTGTGTGTCTGTGTGTGTGTGTGTGTATGTGTGTGTGTTTATTGAATTACTTGCTAACATTTTACTTCAAAATTCAGATTTCCACCATAGGGAATGAAGATCTGGCAATACAGGACTTTCATTCCTACATAGTAATGACCAGCTATAGGTGAAAAGCAGCTGATCCTCTGAATGGGCCACGCACTTTGCAGTTTGCCCAGGCACCACTGACCCGCTTTATTCATTTAAGTTACCTGCTTGACTCTTCTAGTCATTCGAGTATGTCATCCCCATCAGATCAGAGACCTAAGCAAATCTTGGGTCCCTTGCTTACTCCAAGGGCTTTCACTCCTCATATAGGAGGAGCTAAAGAAATGTACAAGCAGCACCACAATAGGATCAGACCTGGCTTTCAATTCTAGCACGGCCACGTAACATAGTTGGATGACCTCAGGTCAGTAACATAACCCCTCTGAGCCTCTAGATCTTCATTATCTGTAGAACACTCTCCTTACAGAGTTATTGTAAGAATGAAATAAAACAACTAGGATAAAGGGCATGGCACTTAGTAGGTTCTGAAATATTAGTTCCCTTCTTCTAATTCACCACACCATATCTGTCTGTCTATTGGCCAAATCACATAAATAGTAAATTCACATTCACTGAAGACATTCAAGAAGAGTCTGGACCCTTTGGGAACCATGTATAGGGCAAAGGTTTGGACTCATAGTAGATGATTTTTACAGTCACTTTTTAACAATTTAAAAGCCTATAGATGACTCCAAAATGCCCAGTTGGATGATTTGAGGCATACTTTATGTAGTTAAGGATTTTAAATACATAACAGAGAGGCTGAAGGGCCTTTGGGAAAGAAGCTGGGGTAAGAGTCAAAGTGTAATATGTTGACCGATGTTCAGGAATAGGCTTTGGCATCTGACAGATTTTGTTTTAAATACTGGCTCTGGGTCTTACTAGCTTCCAGTTCTGGGTCGCTTCACCTCTCTTGAGTTTCAGTTTCTTTATTTCTAAAATGAAGATACTAATGCTTCCTTTGTTGGGTTTTTGTGAATATAAATGAGATAATAAATGCAAAATATCTAGCCCAGGGCCTGGTGCATAGTAAAAGCTTCATAAATTGTACCTATTAGTAGTAGTAGTAGTAGTAGTCCAGACAAACAGAGCTTGGGAAAACGCTAGACTCTGGCTGACATACATGGGCTTTTCCCCAGGCCACTGCTGCCTGGCTTCCCCTTCCACAAAGCTTTGAGTCTCCAAAATGCTTTGGCTGGAATGTAAGCGTGAGGTCATTGCAGATAACAGGGGAGCATGATTTGCTTCGGTAATGCAAGTTATTAAGTTACTTCCCTCAGCCCAGCTGAAATCTCTTATTGGTTGATGTGTGCTTCAAAGTGTGAGACAGAGCTAGTCTGAGGAGAGAGGGAGAGTGAGAAGATTCCTCTTCTTGGCCAGAGGTCATGGTCTTCCACAAGGAACAGAATGACTTAATACAAATTATGGGACCTCTTTGAGTTTGGGGCCCCTACATTTAAACTATTAACTCTGTTGCACATATTGGTACCCTTCCCCCAACAAAATTACTGGGCAGGAATTTTCTTGAATCCTTGCATGGCCTGGAATGATCTCCCTTCTCATCCTTGTGATCCACACAGCTGGCAAATGGCAGGCAGCAGAACAAAAACAAGCCTCTTAGCATACAGACAGAGAAAGAGTCACAGCAGTACTGAATTTGCTTGGGAACCTAAATGTTAACAAAGGACCTTCCTCTCAACACCCCAAACAGATTAAAACATTTTTTTAACAGCAAGTTGTGTCTCAGAGCAGCTCTTTGCTTGGGTATATTTAAAGATCTGCTGAGTCATTTAAGAGCAGGCTGGCATATCCTAAGAGGCAAGGACTATACCCCAGTCTATGGGGGAGTAAGTTGAGAGGTGAAATCTGTTTGGCTTTCTCCCATGGAAACAAACAAGGTGATCCACTTCCATCTCCCACGACTCTGGAGAGCATCTACTAAGGCTTCTTATTCTATCAACTTTGAACTCCTCAGTGTATAATAGAGTAAGGGTGAGAGGGAAGGAGCAGTTGTGCCAGTGGGTCTGCTGTCTGAAATTGTAATGCCCCTGCTATTGGTAGCTGAGAGTAGCATGGAAGTGTAGGTTAATGGGTTCATTTCATTCTTTTCTTTTCAGTTTCAGTCACATGCATTGTTACCATGGCATATGACAGTTGCTAGAAAGTGAAATAATTTTTTTCGTACTTTATTCTCCACTGCACTTCTAAATTTATTAGTGGAGAAATTAGCAGTTATCAACTGTTCATTATAGGTACACATTGGGGTTTCCTTAGAGCCAATTTTCCCCCTGGTTTTCATCTTGTAAATCTGTAGTCCTAAAAGTTAGCAAAACCTAGAGCTTCTCTTTGGTCCTGGCCTGTTTGAATCCTGTTCCACAGACCCCAATCTTCTTTCTTGTTTGAGACAACTATCCTTCTCTTTGCCCACCGCCATTTTCCTTCATCTACTATTCCCTTCTCTAGCACCTCAGACTGTCTTCCCACAGTGGCATAGCCTCCCACTCCACTTTCACTGTGCCATCTCCTTGCCATCAAAACCATCCTCACAGACCCTTACTTTGCTGAAACCGCTTCTAGGAAGGGAAATCACAGTGGATCCATGAAGGATGCTTTCTGGATGACTTTAAAAGATTGGTATTAAGATATTTTATCAGTGGTGGCAACACTGACTTATTCAGGCAGCCATGCCCCGGATCTATAAGAAATCACGTAAGCTAAAAGTTGCTTGAGCTGGCAGGAGACCTAGTTCTCTTTTTTCCTTTCCCTCATGCATTTTGTTTATTGATGGTTTTCAAAGGACTTAGAGGCTGGCTTTGTTATAGTTAGTTGGTAAGAGAAATGGTGGAGGACTGGAAAATGGGAGTGGAACGATTGAGCATGTTTGAGACTAAGTTATTACAATTCCTAGGATGTATAAATTGCTTGAAATCTACCAAGTACTTTCAGACACATTATCTTTTTTACTCTTCAAAATCAACTTGGAGGTAGGCACAACAGGGATCAAATCCTTAGTTCACAGATGAGTAAACTGAGACTGGAGGGAATTAAAGGACATTCCAAGGTAACTCAGACAATAAGCAACAGAACCAGGATTTGGTGAATTTTTTGGGGGGTGGGAGGTACAGAGTCTCACTCAGGCTGGAGTGCAGTGGCAAGGTCTCGTCTCACTGCAACCTCTGCCTCCTGAGTTCAAGTGATTCTCGTGCCTCAGCCTCCTGCATAGCTGGGATTACAGACATGTGCTACAATGCCTGGCTAATTTTTGTATTTTTAGTAGAGATGGGGTTTTGTCATGTTGCCCAGGCTGGTTCTGAATTCTTGGTCTCAAGTGATCTACCTCCATTGGCCTTCCAAAGTGCAGGGATTATAAGCATGAGCCACTGCTCCCAGCCCCAGACCATTAATTTTTGACGGTAAGTCCAACTTTTTTCAAGTTCACAGCTCAGATTTGCTATTGAATGAATGAGTATATATGTCATTTGGGAACATTATTTCCAACTTTTGGTTGAAGATTTGTTTTATCACTTGTGGAAAATTTTTTTCATTCTTAGCAATGTCAGTTTAGTTAAATGAACATTTCATTCGTGAATTCACTAATTAATTATTTTATTCATCAATACATTTCCTGAGTACCAACTTTCTATCAAACCCTGTGCTGGATTCTGAGGCTACAAAGAGAAAGAAGACACCATCTCAGGCCTCTAAAATCTCACAGACTGGGGACTGACATCTCAGTAGTAAACATATGAACAGCAACTTGTGAAATGCCATTAGCAAAATCTCAAGTTATATTCTTCAGTGACTATGGCCATCCTAAAAATGGGGTGTCTTTTATTTGGGGTAAATGAAGATGAAGCCTTACGAGAAATTGCCTTTTAATCTAATCTTGTCTTGCTAAGAACAGAAGTGAAACGTTTCAGCCTCTGTGTGTGTATTTGTGTGTGTGAAGGTTGAGTGTGTGATGATGGATGGGGCTGCGAGATTGCTAAGTAGGATCTATGGGGGGCCTTAAATGGTCCTGGTGAGTCCCAACTTTCTGGTTATGTATTTGAGTAGAGTATGGGGGTGACAAAGATTGTTGTTTAAGAGTTGATTTTAGATTTTTTCCAAGTAAATGGTCAGCTGACTTGGAGCATCATCATTCCACTTGCTTTGAAAACCTGCCACTTAAGGCTCCTTCCTGTCATAGGTTAACTCTTTCTGATCAAGTATTACTCTTTTTGAGCATTTACCTGTCAGTGACAGGTGCAATGTTAGATGTTGTCTCTCTGTTTTCTTGTTTAATCTTTACTTTGATCCTAGGTAGCTCTTATTAGTTCCACTTTGTAGGTAAGAAACTGAATTTCAGAGACTTTAATGACTTGTTCAAGATCACATAGTAAGTAACTTGGTAGTTTGGGACTTGAATTTTGATTGTTCATTTTTTTTTTTTTGTTTCCTGGACTCTGCTGTTTTCACTATTCTACCCCACTTCAGCTTTATTTTTCATAGAGGCCATTAAATGTACCCTCCATCAGCCAAAGCCTCTTGCCTCCTTTCAACGTAACTCTTCTCTAGCGTGCTCTTAATAATCTTCTGAAAAGGTTTTACAGCCTTTCTGGGTACTGGGACGCAGAGTCTTAATCCAGGCTCTTAAGTGCCTTATTTAACTGTAATATGAAAAATCAAAGTCACAGCTAATTCAGGAAAAATGAGTTTGGGATGTGAATTTCCTGGGCAACTTGTCATCTCTTTTTTACTTCCTTAGCTTCATAAACTTACCCACAATGTTCCCTGAGGACTAAGAGTAATGGAGGGTGATGAGGAAAGGCTTTCCTCCCTTCCTTTCCAAGAGTCCTTTAGCCAAATGCCACACCTCCTCCTGTTTCCCTAGTCTCCATGCAGAGATGGAGGTGGGAGGTAGACATTGGTTCCTTTCAGCCCTGAGTTCATGCCAGGGTTTTCTTTCCCTCTAGCTAGACTGAGGTAGGAGGAGAGGTTGAATGTCTACCAAGAAGACCATGAGTGAAGAAGACTAAAGTACTTTAAAGAGCAGCAGACCTATGCTTAAAATACCAGGGTTTGTGTCCGGACTTTGTGGGTTACTACCTGTATAATTTTGGGCAAGTCAACAGTTCTGAGTCAGAGTTTCCTTATCAGCAGATTGGAAGATAAATTCTAATTATATAGATGAAACATTAAGTCTAGAAGTATTTTGTAAATTCAGAAAGGGCTTATAGATTTAAAGTGTAGCTGTTTTGATTACCACAAACTAAATCCTATACTTCAGGGATAAAATCTTCTCCTGTTTTTTCTAAAAGCCTGTGCATGTGTGGTGTAAGGGGTGGGTTTTCCCTTGTACCAGCAACTTAGCAATTGTAGTAACTGGGGACTGAGGGCAGTGGCCTGCTTCTTCATTGAGCAAGTGTGAAAGAGGGTTATGCATTCAAGGGTCAGCAGATGGCAGGCAGAGTAGCCCCTCCAAATCTCCCTCCCACACCACAAAGCCCTGTTATTTATTCAAACTTAACATTAGAAGCTCATTTCAAGTAGGCACGTCTGTGTCTGGGCGTCTATTTTCCTTCTTTGTGTATAGCAGGCATTTGTCAACTTGGTGAAAAGCATTACTCTTCTTTCCATTTCTGAGGACTAATTGTGCTTCTTCGCTAGACACGAGTTCAAAACAGTGGGTTGAAAGAGGGCAAGTTTATGCTGAAGAATCAGAAATAGTCATAATTTAGAGAGAATTCTAGAGGTCAGTTCCCTTTTGTATGGATTGGGCAACTGAAACCCAGACAGGAAAGGGGATTAGACCAAGTTCACAAGCACAAACACTTTACTGGCACATTCAGATTGGAAATCAAGGGCTTCTGCTCCCAGGTCAGAACTAAATGCCCTTTCCAGCTAGGGTGTTCTTTGATCTCAGTGATTTTGACTCTTTCTACTACACTCTGGGGACAGTGGGTTCTGCGGTACCAACTCCAATTAAAGTGGGAATATGTACCAGCCCCTCCCCTTGGTTTTTTTTTTTTTTTTTCAGAGGCCTGGCAGTCAGAGGGCTTGTGATCTCTATATGCAATATTTTCACACTACTGTACTTATTGAAATCACATTTGAATCTTGGCAATTAACAAGGCAGTAATTGGCATCAGGAGGGTATGTTCGTTTGCTTATTTGCCCCGTCCCTCCTCTTCCCAACCCACTGTGTATTGCAGAATGTTTTATCAGCTCTGATTTGCCAAGTTGCTCTCTTTTCCAGTAGGTGCTGCGAGCAGAGAGGGATTCCTCGGAGGTCATCTGTTCCATCTTCTTGCCTATGCAAATGCCTGCCTGAAGCTGCTGGAGGCTGGCTTTGTACCGGACTTTGTACAGGGAACCAGGGAAACGAATGCAGAGTGCTCCTGACATTGCCTGTCACTTTTTCCCATGATACTCTGGCTTCACAGGTGGGAGGTTCTTCAGTTGAAAACTTAGAACTCAGTTTCTAGGGTAGTGAGTGTTGTAAGGTTTGGACTGTGACCTAATATTATGCAGCCATGACATTATCTATTAGGCATCTAGACCAGCTTGCTTGAATATCTTAGCATGTTGACTAATTTGGGGCAGAATACAGTGTGGGTGGGGGATTGTGTGTGTGTGTTAGGGGGGTTGGGGGTTGAGCAATTCATTATTATTAAAATGCAAAAAGCACTTAATTCGCTGTGACAAGATTGCCTTTTTCATGCATATTGGCCTACCTGCAAGACCCCTAGAGATAGTAAGCAGCATACATGGTGTCTTCCAGTTTTCAGCCTTTGTGCAAGGAACAACTGTGGGTTTCTGCACATTTGTTGTGGTTTGATGTTTGTATGTGATTGTGTACCAGGGTATGTGTGTCTGTTATTGTGAGTTCATTTCTGAGCAGTTGTGACACACAGAGATCCAGAAACAGTGTCTTACCCTGTGTGCTTTGCTAGTGGGAACGTGTCTTTTCTTTTGTGCTCGTATCTCTGTGTAATAGAGTGTCTTGCTAAGTCAGTGTGCCTCTGTCTCTTTTTACCAGTTCTGTCTTTGTGTCTCTGTGCCTTCATGTATTTTTTTCCCTGAGTTTGCACGTCTCTGTCTATGTGGATATCTCTCACTCCAGCCCACTGTATCACTGTGTCTGTATTACAGCTGTTTCTTTCTGTCCGTGTGTGGATTTCTATGTCTGTTTTCATCTTAATTTGTGTGTCTAAGCAAGACTGTTTTGGGGTGACTATTTCCGTTTATGTCATAGCCCTTCTTTGTGTGACTGCTTCTGGGTATGTCTTTTTCTATGCCCCTATTGTCCCCATCTCCATGTGTCTCTGTGTGTATATGTTCTAATGTATCTGCCTACTTATCTTAGTTCATATTTCTCTGGGCATATATCCCTCTCTTGCAGTTCTGGGCCTTTGCAGTTTTTGGCTTATGTTTTTGTATATATCCACTAGAAATGGCTTCTTATCTTTTTTGTGCATGTTTTAGTTTGCATGAGTGAGCATATCGAACTCTGTCTTTGAGAAGCAGAACTGTCTATGTTTGCAGTCAGTTGTGTTGGCTGTCCTTGTGTTTGTCCCTGTGTGTGCATTTCATTGTATGTGTATGCATCCATGTATCTTTCTGCTTCTCTGTGACCAGATATTTCTGTGTAGCTGTCTATGTATATTGGCTTCTGTCTGTGTCTGTGTTGTTGGCTATACATCTCTGCATATGCACCCACCGGGTTCATAAAAAGCTCACCTGCTCTCTAAGGAATCTACCAGATTATTTTGTGAAATAACTCAAGTCTCGTTTTTTACTTGCTTGGTTATCTTCTGGCTTGCCAGCTGCTATGGTACTTAAAAGTGTGTTGGTACATAGGTGTGCATAATTTATTCATGTAGGATGTCAAAAAGAGTCAGTTAAAAATTATACACAGTGTGTCTTTATTAACAGGAGAGTTGTGTGTAGAGAATCCTTGAGAAATGAGTGATTGGACGATAAATCTTTTCATATTAATTTCATGATGTCAGTGAAGTGAATTTGTAAGGTATGGGCTGCATAAGAACTATGTTCTTTTTAAAACTCAGCGTATTCATGGTGGAGAAAGCATTTATTTGTGCTGCAAAGTCAGAGAGATGGGCATATTCCTTATTTGAATGGAGTCAGCCAGGGGCTCAGGATGGAGTGCACAGGAAATGGAGAGGTGACGGTCATAGAGAGAAGCTTAGCAGGACGAGATCTTTCCTTGTCCTGGGCTGCTGTGACCATATAAGGAAGGCAGTAAGGGGAGGGGTAGGGATGAGGAAGAGACCAGCTCTCCTCTTTCTTTCTGATAGAAGGTTACCACCTCTATTTAAAACTTCTGTTCTTTTGGTTTCTCTTTCTTTCTTTGATTATATTATTTTCTGGACTTGTTCTGCCACAGCAAGAAGGAAATTCCACATGTGGCTCACTCATTTATTATACTTGTTTCTTTGCACGATATTAAAGAGAGCTTGTTAAGTGTCACTGCAAACATCATACACACTGATCCACTGATATGGGCAGGGGGGTCTTTATGCCAGTTCTGCTCTCTTCCCAGTGTATCTGTGGTGCTTAATGGGCACAACCATGATTTTGCTGTCAGTCTGTGATGTCAATTGTCCAGTGTGTATGCAGGCTGCTTAAGAGTACATACAGTTCCTTCGCTATTGTGGTAGTCCCTGAGAAGGAAGTGGTCATTAATAAAAGACTAGGTTCAGTAGAAACATGTAAGTTGTCTAGGTGTTGGAAATTAATACAGTACTGTGCTAAGGGAACATATATCTAGAAGTTAACTGAATTATGCTCAATAAAAAAGTACAAATGTTTCACAAATATTTAGACCTAATCCTCCTGTAAGATTAGGAGAGGGATATTTCAGATATTCAAATAATTTTTTTAATTGGCAAACACCTTAGACATACTATTTACATAAAATTGACATGATAAAATTAAGTCATTGTGTCTGTTTTATGATAAAACAGGCTCTTTTGGTTTAGTTAGAATTATCGAATGTAAAATAATGAAAATTTAAAAAAAACAGGAGGAATCTATCCTATTTTATAATTCAGACCGTTGAATTGAGTTTTTCTTTTGTTGTATTGATTTAAATGCAGAGAAGTCTAGGATGCTGGATTCCAGTCAGAAGATAAACATTTGTATCTGGGCTCTACATTGCAGCCAACCTTGGTAATTTCGAACCTCGATTTTCTCATCTGTATAATGGTAATAATAAAGCCTGTCTCAGTAGCTACCAAATGATTGCATATGACAAACTTCTCACTTATTTAAAGGAAAAAATAAGAAAAAGAAGGACAATAGGGTGGATTTTTCATATAGTAAAATTTATTCAGTTAGGATAAAATTCTGAGATTGTCTTCTGAAGCAAACCCTGCAAACCCTGGCCATTCTGTTTTGTTTAGGAAAGAATTCATCAGTTCTGATTCTGCCTTTTCTGGGGAGGGAGGCTGAGTATTGGATTGAAGAGGAGTCACTACTTTTCTGAGATGATATATCTATGGTAAAAATTATTAATGCTTTGCACATGCAACATACAGTGTTCAATTTTGTTAGTCAACAAATATTTAAGTGGCAGCTGTTATGACCTCAGGGGTGTAGTGACTTCCTTATTGTCCTTTAATTATTAAAAAAGAAATCTACATCAGAATATCAGGTAAACTCTTATTACATCAAATATTATAATAAATGTACTTTTTATATTCTCTAAAAAAAGTGGAGATCTCAGATGTTGGTTCATTTATCAATATAATATTAGATTTGAAAATTCCAGTATACGAAAGGAAAAGGACAGCTTCTTAAAGTTTATAGTGATTTTCTATGAACTATCAATTCAGTTTTTTTCTGTTTTACTGGTATGATAGAAGCTAAATTTCGAGTTGTAAGTAGTAGATCATTAGACTGCAGGGTAAGCCTTGAGATTACTTCTTTTCAGGTAGGAAACTCTACTGTGTATTTGGCTAGTTCAACATATCATGGGTAGTCAAAAATAGTTACATATCCAAGTCAGCATTTTTTAAATTGTCCAGTTGTGCTTAAGATTGGTCCTTTCCAGGAACAGTCCAGCTTTATCAAAAAATTATTATGTACATGTAAAGTGTTCTGACATTTTAATGCTCACAATAGCTGAATGACATGGGTAAGAATCTTCGTCTTCATTTTATAGATGAAGAAATTAAGACACAGAGACATAAATTAACTGGGCCAAGGTACTACCACTAGGATGTGATAGATGATAATTTGAGCCCAGCACATAGTTATTTCCCTATAATACTTGTTTTATGATTGTATAGATGTCTGCTGACCAACCTTAATCTCTGCTCCCTAAGATTAACCATTCTACAAAGCAGAGACTGGAGGTTATTGAAATGAAAGCTCTACACTTTTAGAGGGCCATTAACAATGCTCAAGTTAAAGAAAAGCAATCAAAGACAACTAAAATACTGGTATCTTCAGACAGTACTTATGAATTATTTAACCTTAGATAATTTGGCTTTGAGTTAGAAAGACAGAGTAAGATGGAGGAACCAATTCATCCCTGGGTTGGTATTTATTTATCTTGCTCTTTTGAAGTCTAGGCCAATCGTCCTATTTGTTCTGAACGGCCCATTTATGTTTATCCATTTAGGGATGGCAGGTTTGGCACAAATGGATTGGTTTTCTGAGGTCTTATGTAGAGGGCTACACTGACTGACTTCTGAAAGTCCCCCCTAACCCTTCAAATCTCAGGATCATCTGTTCTCAAGCCTTCAATTATGAATACATTTCTATTGCCTTTTTGAGTAACAGCACAACACTGCAAGCTGACCCACTGGGTGGATGGAATGGGGCTCTTGCCCTACCACCCTTTGGCAAATAATTTGAGGGTGGCATTGGCACTACCTCATTGTATATAGGGTCTCTTGAGGCCCAGAATGGCAAAAGAATTTTCCCAGTGTCACACAGTGTTATTGTCAGAGTAAATATCAATTTTGAATTTGTATACCATGTGGTTTTACCCCATCATTTCTGTTTATTATGAAAGTTTTAGAAATAATAATTAATTAGAAGTAGAAATAATGATTAAAATAAATGCATAACTACTAAAAAATAGTTTATTGCAGCACCACCTAAATTCATCTCACCACTCTACCAGTAGCATACATTTCACAATTGGGTTAACATTGCTCTGGATCTTATAGCTGTTGAAGAAGACAAAATTCTTTCCATTATCTAGCTTATATTTTCCCCATTTGTAAAACATAATGGAAGTGTACGGAAAATAGGAGTTGATAATTTTTAAGGCCCTTGCCAGCACATTAGCACATAGGATTCTTGTAAGTGGTGGTTTACTTCACTTCAACTATAGAAGGCCTATGCGACACCACCCATAGAGGGTAGTTTGAAAGAAAATGCTACTGACTACGTGTGTTTCCTTCCTGACATATTTTCTAGAAGGTGATGAGTTCCAGCATTTTTTCAGACTTGGATCTGGCTTTCATTCCCCTTCTCCTCTCATCCTCTAAAACAACAGAGGCAGCAACCATTTATACACTTTCCAGAAGTAAGTAAGTAAGACTCTATTCCAGAAACGCCCTATATCAAAATGGAAATATATTCAAGTGCCCCAATGACCCATTGGGCTAGTTTGAACGTGTGCAATCTCTGTGCTGCCCGTTTTAGCTTAAGCCTACTCCCTAACCTGTCATATGTCATCCAGCCATGGAGCCTAGGGCAATGACTGCCATCATATCTGACTTTGTGGCCTCTTAGCTTTCAATGACTAGCTTTGTAGCAGAAGTTTAGCCTCTCATCCCCAGAACTTCGGAAGTAGTGTTGACATAAAGAAAGGTTGAATTGAAGGTTGTGTTTTCTAGATTTCTTTCAATTGCTCCTTAGGCTTTAGAAGACAAATTCTCCCAAAAGAGAGGTGCTACAATTAATCCAAGCAAAGGGAAAGATGTCAGTAAAACTGCCCCTTTTCATAGAGGTGTGGCAACTGTTGGGAAGGAAGAAATTAGCCTGAGGCCATGTGATTACTAATAAAACGCAAAGCGGCATTTTTTTACTTCTCAATATGAGGTTGAAACTATAAGCTTAAATTGCTGACTTTCTGGCGGCACCAAACAGTAAGGAAACCACAAAGATAAACCCAAATAATAGAGCCAATTTTCTTTTTTTCCCGGGGGGGATGACTACTAACTAGTGATATGAGGAAGGATAAGAAAATGTTTCTTTGTAGCACATATGATCTTTGCTAAGTGCACTGCATGTACGTAGAGGAGACAAGTCTACTGAGGGTATGAGAATTGGGCCAAGATTTAACACATTTTCAAAGCTCCATGAAGAAGCCTACTGAGCAGTGGGAGTGGGGCAGGTTGGGGATAGTGAAGTATTTGTAATTCATTTTTAAAAAGGAGAGGGAGAGAGAAAAGGAAAAACTGGGCCACCCATCCTTTGAAAAGAAACCTTGAAAGAGGTCCAAATATCCTTAGAAATCCTTGACTTCTTAAAAGTGATAAGTTTGTTTTTCCCCCTGACAATTATAGAGGTCAGAGAGTTTTTCTTTTCTATTACAAAATATTGAGAGTGTGTAGAAATAATTGTAGGTAGCTTAGCCTTGGCTGTAGTCAGAACTTTTGTACTGTGACTTTAGGATCTGTATGGAATTGTATGATATGCGGATATACCAAAAACTCTATGGGTTATCAAAATGGGATAGCATTAAAAGAAATAGTGCTTTTGTTTAGAAGAAGAAATGAAATGCTTGTGTCCAGATGCTTAAAGGAAGGCAGTGCAGACTTTCAGAAACTAGACTTTAAGAGCTATACTCAGATACTGAGAAGGGCTGATGGCTGAAGGAAGAACAATTTAAAAGAATAACCGTCTCTCCCCTCCTTGTAAATTAGACATAAAAGAATATCCCATTCATCTCAGAAATGTAATACAACAGTTTAGCTTGCTAGTAACTTCACATGCTATTTCCTTTACCTCTTATATTTGAGGTGTCTATTTGGAGTGGGCTGTGTTTCTAGCTATTCTGTTTATCTGATTTGTTTTTGTTTGCATAGGAAACTGGTGTAAATTTTATTTGGGTAAATATCACCTCAATTTTCAACTAAAGCTTTATTTAAGTTTCACATGAAAAAGACAAATGAGGCAAAGGAAGAGAAAAATGCATTGTCAGAATCAGAATTATGAGAAAAAAAGTCAAACAAACATATTTGAAATGTCCAGAAAACCTGTGAGTTTTTATGTATACTATACAGGAAAAATATTCTGTCATCTGGTTGCCAAACTATGGAGGGTGGGAGACTTAGAATTTTTGTCAAAAAGTATTCTTTCATTAGAAAGATACATGGGTGTGCTTCCATGTCAGCAACATGACTTCAGACCAGGAAGTCCTCATGGAGAGCTGGAATATGGGTATTTTGGACTCTTCTGGTTAGATGCGGCTTTTACTTCATATCCTCAGTGGTACTACTGTAAATTTTCATTTTCCTATGGAATACCCTATTTGGTTCCATTGTATATAGTTGACAACTAGAATTCGTTCGCTGTTGCTTGAGCCCAACTGTAACTTCTTGGCACTATATCTATCTTCTGATGTGCCTGTGGAAGAGCTACCATAATGAATGTGTACATGGACCAAAAAAAAAAAAAAAAAAAGAGAGAGAGAGAATTAAATCATGAGTTTGTGCCTTGGGAGCTACAGTTTAAACATTTGCTGTTTTTCTCACTTAATGAAAAATTTATTTGAAAATAACAGCACAGAAAGGAAGAAAGACAGGCTAGCAAGCATCCTCCTACTAATACACTTATCCACGTTTGGATACCTTGGTCTCAGCCTCAGAGGTCATATTTTTAGTAAAATGGCCACCAGAAGTAAAGGATTTTATTTTCCAGACTTTGGTGTTTGGAGCTGGTGTGCTGAGAGCTGGTAGAAAAAGCCCTACTCAGGTAGATGTACCAAAGGAGGATGGTTGCTGGTGGATATGGTGGAGTGCCTTTTATGTGGTTATCTCCTCCTTGTAATTCTTGGCTGCATAACCCTTATTTTCTTTTCTATTTTTATTCTCTCTCTTGGAAAAAAAAAATTGGTGGCAAATTGTCATATGAGCCATATTGTCTTTTTAAATAGTTTTATTAATATAAAATGTACATACCATAAAGCATACCCATTTAAACTGTAAACGTCAATGGGTTTCTCTCTCTCTCTCTCTTTTTTTTTTTTTTTTTTTGGATGCTCAGAGTTGTGCAACAATTATCAAAATCAATTTTGGAACAATTTCATTGCCCCAAAAGGAAACCCTCTGCCCATTAGCAGTTACTCCCCATTTCCCCCACCCCCTGTCCCCTTCAACCCCAGGCAAGCACAAATCTGCTTTCTGTCTCTATAAATTTAGCTGTTCTGGACATTTCATGTAAACAGAATCATGCAATATGTCACCCTTTGTATCTGGCTTCTTTCACTTAGCATGATGTTTCCAAGGTTCATCTGCATTGTAGCATCTGCGAGTACTTCATTCCTTATTTATGGCTGAATAATATTCCATTGTATTAATGTATCATATTTGTTTTTTCCAATCATCAGTTGATGGACATTTGGGTTGTTTTCATCTTTTTTTTAGCTATTTTAAATAATGCTGCTATGAACGTTCATGTACAAGTTTTTGTATGAACATCTGTTTTTATTTCTCCTTGGTATACACCTAGGAGTGGAATTGCTGGGTAATATGGTAGCTTAACATTTAACCTTTTGAGGAACTGCCAGATTTTTCCAAAGCAGCAGAATCATTTTACATTTTGACCAGAAGTATATGAGAGTTTTAGTTTCTCCACATCCTCAACAACACTCATTATTGTCATTGTCCTTTTCAGCTTTTTTGATAATAGTAATCTCAGTGGGTGTGAATTGGGACCCCGTTATGCTTTTGATTTGCATTTCCTTGAAGACTAAGGATATTGATCATCTTTTCATGTGCTTATTGGTCGTTTGTATATTTTTTGATCCTTTGCTTATTTCCAAATTGGGTTATTTGTCTTTTCATTATTGAGTTGTAAGATTTTAAAATATATTCTGGATATGTTTGTCATTTTAGGGATGATACTTCACAGTTATATGATGTTTTCTAGCAAGCATTTGTGTTGTTCTACTGGTGTTATATATCTTAGCTGCATTAGCCACTTCGCTGGGTATGAATGCCAGCAGAATCTTAAGTGACCTTGGCTTTACTGCTGAGAATGCAACCCAAGAACAAAAATTTGTCAGAAATTTAGCACTGAAGCCCCCCCACTTCCCAAACTTATCTGGGACAAGGAGAATCTACATTTAAAGCTCTATATTTTGTGTTGTGATTTTTTTACTTTAGCTTGGTTGGGTTTAGGATCTTTTCTTTTTGTTTTGCCTTATGCATACCTAAGCGGAGGCAAGGGAGGAAAGGGATAGGAAACTGATAGAAAAGTAAGTAAGGTTTATTCAGATCAGCATATTCATCTTAATATGGTTCAGTTGGCTGAAGAAGTGTTTCAACTAAAACTCTGGAATACTTTGAAGTACCAGCAATATGTACCAAATGTACATTTTATTTATGTTTCGTCTCTATGTACTTGTGTGTGAAACAATGAGCACAAATAATACCCTCCCTCTTTTTTAAGCAATTTATATTGGTGATTTAAAAATAAAATAAACTCAAGTGGGAAATCATGAAACCCCATGTAAAAACAATAGGAGCATGTTTTAAAATCCCACAGACTTTAGTTTCAAATAGTGGTTTTGCTATTTCTTAGCTGTGTGTTACTTTGCAAGTTACTTTGTTTCTCTGAGTCTTTATTGGTGATATATGTAAAAACCCACCTTCTCAAATTATTGTGAGGACAAAATGAAGTAATTAATGTAAAGTTCCTGGTTTATAATAAGTGCTCATATTTTGTATTTGAGCACAGGGCAACTGAGTTTTTGAAACTGCACATTAATGTTGCAGTCAAATCTGGCATGAAATTAGAGAGTGCATAGACAGAATGGGCTGGGAAAATGAAAGGACTTTGAACATTTATATTCTGCTTTATTTAGGCATAAGTGCTTAATAATTATTGATAGTTTCTTCTGGTTATCTGACATTTTGAAGAGACTATTACCTAGCAGTAATTTCTTGTAATAATAATCTCTTACACTTATATACTGTTTTATGCCTTTAGAAGTACTTAATGCTCTTTATTTCGCTATCTATTCATAAACATTCTCTGAAGCAAGCATATAGTCAGTATCAATTCAATTTTTCAGATGAGACAGCTGAGGCTGAAAGACATAGAGTTACTTGTCTCAGTTCATATAGTAAAGTGCCAGAGTTTGAACCAGAGCCCAGGTCTTCTCTCTCAACGTAGCTCTTTTTCTCTTTCATTATATCAGGCATAGTGGCAATGTATTCTTTTACTAGCTTTTTATCTTGAATATCCTTTTAGTGACTTGCCTTTGGTGTTAGTGTGCCTATAACATTGTCGTTGAATATCTTAATACATTTAGTGGTCTTGACAAGCAGTTTTGTTTTCAGAAGGACACTGAAATCTGTGGAAAGGACTGCAGAAGATTGGGTGGGCAGACACCTATCACTTTCGGGGCTGGTAGACTTTCTATTGAAGCAATTTGCAAGGCTACTTTATATTGTCTAAAAGCACTACTTCAGAAGAGGGTTGTGATGTCAAAATAGGCACTTTGAGTGAAGAAAGGGCTGTAAGCATGGGTGGAAAATGTGGTAGATGATTGTCTTGAGTTATTTTCTTTAATGTCAAGCAGGCAGTCCTTGGAATGCTACTTCAAAAAGTGTTGTATAATGTTGAAGATACAGTTACAGATTTCCAACACGAAGCTCATAAATCTGCAATTCCCTGTCCTCCTAGGCACATGAAGGAAAATTTATGAGCTTCAGGTTTCTATGCAGCTATTAAAGCATATTTAATCTGCTTTGAGCTCAAGCTCACTCTCGTTTGCTCTCTTCGTTTCTTCCTCTTACATGAGCAAACTGCCTTTCTTTTTGTTTAAAAGTAGTAAGTAGGTTTGTTTTCCTCGAGGTGTCATGAATGCAAACATTGTAATTTCTCATCTGTCAGTTCAGCCTTTTGCAAAACAAAATGGCAGCACCCAGGAGGTGGAAAGAGTTAAATTGTTCCCTTCTCTGAGTGGTACCATAAGTTGTTAGTCTACTACTCTTTCTCCCAGTTGGCACATGACCCTAACATCCAATCTCTAGTGGTGTGGCCATTTTTTTGTCTTATTTTGGCCTTTCCTCAGCCAACACTCATCAGTTCTCATGCATATTTGTCAGATCCTGCTTCCCCAACTCCACAGTTCTTAGTTCATCTTAAGCAAATGGCTGTCTTTTCTCTAAAGATCCTCAAGGAAAAAAAAAGCATCTCCAGGGGGGATTTACTGTCTCATAGCCCTGACAGAGATTTCTGACCAAACCCTAACCAAAAAATTTCTTCCCTCCATTTGTCTTTCATTGTTTTTACAGGGGAGATATGTAACATAATAACAATTATATTGCATATAATAATTACTTCTACTAATAATACTCTGTTGTCAAAAATATACACAGCTTTGGATTTCCTTATTACGGCCCTTCATTAAGTTGTGGTTTAAGAATAGCTATGATTATTACTTTTGTGATAATTATATTCCATAATATAGAAACTTATAAAACTACCTTTAAAGTGTTACTATTATTCTGGCCACAGGATGGAAAGTTGTTCGCTAGTTACTCATTTGTAACCTGAATGTACTTTTTACTGAATCTAAAGGTATCATCTTTGCTTGGCAATTCCCATGACTTGTCTTTCTGACTCTTCAGATCTCAGCTTAAAAGCTCTCCCTTCAAAGAAGCCTTCCCTGACCACTCTGGTTTTTTCTTCTTTTTTTACCTCTACTCCTTTTCCCATTACTTGCTGTCATAGCATTCTGTTTGTTTCCTTTGAAGTGCCTATTCCAATTTGTCATTATGAATGAGTTTTTTTGTTCTGTTGCTTATTATCCATTTTCCCCACTAGATTGTCAACTCTGTGAGGGCAGAGACCATGATACTTTGTTCACTCCTATATACATTCCCAGCACTATCAGACTTTTTGGCACATAGAAGATACTCAGTAAATATTTGCTGAATGAATGTCATAAAGAAGATTTTATATTTTAACTCTTAGTTGAATAATCTAAGACAAGAATTATCAACCTAGGTTGGACGTGAGAATCACTAATGAATCTTTAAAACAATGACAAGGCAATCTATTCATTAATTATCTCCAGGTCTAAACTTTAGCACGTATATACATTTTAAAAGCCCATAAGTGATTCTTATGCATAGCCAGTGCTATCTGTCTCTTCTCCTGTCCTTTCCCCTCCTCTCCTTACTCCTCTCTCATAGTTTTAGGATTAGCATAGCCCCACAACAAATCTTTAATTCACATGGCAATTTCTAGGGTTTATCATGGAAAATGAGCCAAATTGCCTTCAAGAAGTTTTTACGTACCTCTTATACAGAATGTGATATTTTATATGTACCTCTTATAGAATGTGAGCTTTTAAGAGGCATATCTTGTTGCAAAAAATTTCAATGTTAAAAAAATATTGAATATTTATAAAGTCAAAAATACAAACTTTTATATGATTCTCAAACCTATGAAGTTATGTCATGTTCAGGCCTTCTTTCCAGCATGCGGCTCTCAGCCCTGGTACTGTCCTTAACCATAAACCTCATTTTTGCCCTCTATAGGGAGAGGTTTATGGTTATAATTACTCATTTTAAATAATGTATATTAGTAATGTGCATTATTTGTATATTTGTTGAGTACCTCCTATACGCCAACCACTATGCTAGAAATTTTGCAATATTCTTCACGATATTCAAGATATTAACATATCCCCATTTTATAAATGAGGAAACTGCTCTCAAAGAGGTTAGTTTACACAGCCAGTAAGCTGATAAGCCTAGATTGGATGGAAGGTATGTGAGAAAAAAAGCAGCATCCGTAAGGTTTTCATTCTCCTACCCTGTACGACAGAGGTAATAGAAATTATTAGTTAAAGAAATAATAGAACTTTACAAGACTCTAGGAAGGGAGAATGTGAAGGATACAATTCTCAGTTACTGGAATGAGTGCCAGAGTACCAGTATATGGCTTGCCTTGGGGTTTGGACTACCTATCTTAACTCCTTTGCTCCTCCCAATCTTGATCTCATTTGTTTGAAAGATCATCTGCCCGACATAAAAATGCATTTCTAATTCTATAATTTAAGTCAGTGGCAAGATCAGATTCAGTTAAGGTTTACTTTCCTGGCAACTTTTTAGGATCATATCTATTTTGCAAAACTCTAGTGATAAATGTATGCACATTTACACATACAGTATCTCTTCTGATTCTGACTAAGATATTACTGGGTTGTGTAGAAGTGATGGGCTCTTTAGAAGAAAGGTTTGATATACTACTAATCTAAGGACTGAATTTTCTCATCTTTGTCTTTGCACCTTTTGACTGATGACCAGAGCAGCAGCACATAACATTCTTTTGTGCTAACAGTATCTCTGCATCACATTGATCAGGAGAATTGGCATCTCCAGAGCCCTGGGATGGTAACTTCTCTGTTGATTTTCAGGAAAGATTAGGTGATATTTTCTCCATAGGAAGAGGATGTTTGATGTGTGTTGGCTTTAGCAAAAGGAAGCTTGTGGAGTCAACTGTAAGTAGATAGAATTGCCTTTGACTTAATCTGTTTCAGTCATTGTTCATACTCAGGTCCTCCAGAGGGCCTTTAAGCATTTTTATTGACTTTGTGGTCTATTACACAAAACTAAAGATACTGATTCTCAGTCATGAGTCTGCTCCAAAATTGCCTAGGGAATCAAAAATAATTGTACCAGTTCCTATTCCTGGACATTATGATTCATTTGGTCTGGTATGAAGGCCAGGAATCTGTATTTTTAAAATTCACTCAAGCAATTTTCATATATAGCTGTAATTGAAAATCTCTGGCTGAACTTGTCCACTCCCGTATCCCCTGCAATACTTCCCCAAGGTGGCATTTAAGATAGGCCTAGAAGGTTATATAAGATTTGAATATTAAAACATGGATTAAAAGTGAAGACTTTTCACATGGAGATAATTTGGAAGAAAAACTTGCAAAAATGTGAGAGCATTGAGAACTTTTCTTTCCCAAGGAAAGAAGTGGCAGCTTCATTTTTGGTCATTGCAAACAGCAATGCCATACATGAAAGGAAAGTGGTGGTGCTCATCAACTTTGAATAACTTTGTACAGAACCCTTGAGACTCCTCTCTGCTTATAAAGAAAGAGTGTCAACTATAAAGTTGATTTATTTATGAACCATAGGCTACTACGAAATCTCTGTTCCCAGCTAGAGGCCTGGGAGAGTAAGAGAACTACTTGTTTATTCCACGGAGCCACTTATTAGCATTTTCTATAGCACATACCTCAAATGAAGCATTTCAATAAAAGAACCACATTCTATTCACATGCTTCATTTTATTCTGATTTATGTAAAAATTCCCAAACTCCTCAAGCAATGTTTCTTTGTAAGGCAATAATCTTCAGTTCTGTTGCAAAGGTCAGGAGTGATAGAATGAAAATGGTACTAGATACAACAGCTCTTTGGTATTTGCATGGCCATTACATTGCCATGGGGCTGCAAGACTTGTGAGTGCTTGATATTTTGCTTGTTGTTGAATGAGTCTGTGTTTGTGCTAATGGAGTGATTTGAGAGGTAGTTCTCCACTGTCAGTCAAGAGGTTGGTTTTGAAAGCTGATTGCTAATGGTCATTCTGCTAACCACTCTGGTTCTCCTTTAGATAGAGACTTATTCAGATTCAAGTCTTCATGTACTTTGTGGCATAAACATTGTACACACCAGATGTATTGAACAACCACAAAGAAAACAATTAGGACTCAAGTAGTATGTCAGAGTGTAGTCATTGATGATATATAATTCTCCACTACCAAGAAGATGGAAGCACACTGTTGAGTAGCTACATCCTACATATGTTGGCCAGAATTTAGGAATACACATGTGATCTATACATTTTGAGGTATTGTCTGACCCCTATACAATCCTGGTGAAGTTTTTCTGGTGTCAGTTTGGTCTTAATGTTTAGGAAATGCCCACAGACTACTCCTGCTTTCTGCTTATTCACATAGTAAATGCAAAGCACAGGACTAGTTTGTCATCTGGATCAAGGAGAAATGAGTTAGCAGATATAAAATAAATCAGAAAGGAGGTAGTTCTCAAATATTTACTCCATGAATAGTTGCTGGATGTTCATTAACTCTATAGCATTTGTTACTACTTATTGGGGATCCTGGAAAGAAAATATATTGTCTATATCCACTGTTCACTGAGGCCCCCTCCCTACCCAGAAACTCCCTGTCTCCATCACTCAGTCTCCACATTCATTGACCCAGGGGAACAGTTCATGGATGAGTGAGAACTTGAGCTCTATCTTAAAGGATGGAGTTGGATTTCAAGGCAAGAGGTATAAGAGAAAGTTCAGAGACAATACTGGCTATGGTCTTTGTGAAGAAAAGTGAATTGAATAGGCTCCTGTGGAGATCTTAAGTAAGTACTTCTGGAGATAAGGTTGAGGAAAAGTAGGTTTGAATCTTCATCCAGAGGTAGCCCCTAAATGTGTTGACTCTATTGAAAGAGTACTTGACTTGGATTCAGACAGATCTGCATTTGACTTCTGTTTTGCCATTTATAAGAATTTGAGTAATTATTGTTTCTAAATAAGAGTTTATTGAGCCTAGCACTCAGTAAACGTCTGAATGGGAAAATTAACTGCCCTGTTTTTCTATTGTCAGATGCTCCTCTCCGATGGATAACTTGGTAACTGTTGATAACCTTTTCTCAGGAATCAGAAGGTAGAAAGGTTGGGAAAATATAAGAAACAAAAAGGCATATTCCTATTTTTATTTTCATATTGTCTTCCAACTCTCCCAGGCTTCTTCATTTGCAAGGCTGACTTTTCTAATACTTTTTGGGTAGAGCAGGTCCTTCTTTGGTTTGGGGTTAAACTGTGAGTAACCTTATTTTCTAGTTCTCAGCCAACTTTGAAGGGCATGAACTCACAGTAGCCTCACTAGGATCACTTCAGCAGTGAGAATTTATCTTTCCTGTATAAAAGCATAAGAGTTGATGGCAGCCAGGCGCAGTGGCTCACGCCAGTAATCCCAGCACTTTAGGAGGTTGAGATGGGTGGATCACCTGAGGTCAGGAGTTCAAGACCAGCCCGACCAACATGGTGAAACCCCGTGTCTACTAGAAATACAAAAATTAGTTGGGCATGGTGGCACACGCCTGTAATCCCAGCTACTCAGGAGGCTGAGACAGAAGAATTGCTTGAACCCAGAAAGCAGAGGTTGGAGGTTGCAGTGAGCCGAGATTGCGCCACTGCACTCCAGCCTGGGTGACAGAGTGAGACTGTCAAAAAAAAAAAAAAAAAAAAAGAGTTGATAGCAAAATAACTATCTGTATCATAAACCTCAATATTCTTTATCATTCAGTATCAACATTATTACTGAAAACAATAAGCAATATGGACTGAGTTTCTGTGGGGTGGAAATGTGAAGTGGATCATGGCATGATATAACTTGTCATTTGGCTTCCTTTATAAACATTATCAACTACCTCAGCTCTATCAATCACTTGGCAGTCCATAGTGAACATTATAACTCAAATGACTAGTCGGGTCTGTTCATTGCCTATGTAAAGGCATATACCTGAAGTGAGAAGTCTGAGGTAACTTAGCAATAAGTTTGCAGTGCAGTGTTTAGTGAAGCCGGGGAATTCAAGGATTTGAATCATGCCAGATTGGTCCATAACCATAGCCTATCTCTGTCACAAGTAAGAAGGTTTAAAAATCACCATACCATTATTGGTCACAACGTTTGGAGACAGGGAAGAGTTTGTGGATGGATCATGGCAGTGCATGGACAGTGATTAGCCCATAACACAACCAGTGAACACTGTTGTACCCAAAGCATGTAAATCACCACATATACTATTAATATATTTATGGATGACAACAGACACTATAATTTTATGTCAGTGCTTTCTGCTGTGAAAAACGAAGAAAGTTAAGGGTACCTTTTGTATATTTGCATCTTATCTCCAGACCTTTTCCTTTGTCTCCTTCTCGCAAGCTCTTCTTTCTTTCAGCTGACTATCCGCAGTTCCTGCTGTGGCTCCCAGTGGCTTTTCAAGAGGGTACTTGTTTTTTAAGAGAAGACCCTTGAAGGACAGAGAAAGCCTGAATCATTCAAAATAATGAATTACTCAGGATGAAATTTCAATAATTTGCAAGTTTGTGGAGATAGATATTTTGGGGAAGCATAATTTTCTATGTCCCCCTCAAATCGTGGCTGGAGATGACAGCCTCTTCCACCTCCATATAAGACCATTTCATTTCCTTCTACTTTCTTCTCCCTTCTTCCCCCAAACACACAAACATACACATATCCTGTGCTTCAGTCACACAGAACTTCTTACTATTTCTTTTCAATTCTCTGTGGCTTTGCATGTTCTGCTCCTTCTGCCTAGAATGCTCCTTTCCTTATTTCACCTGGAAACATCCCAATTCAAATGTCACCTTCCTTATTTATACCAACTTTGTCTGTAACTCCTTTATCACACTTCTTCCTGTGATTAGTCTATTCACTTGTCTGCTGTTACACCTCTATGAGAGATGAAAATTCTTTCTCCATCTCTGGAACTCATGGCCTTAGCATATAGTAGGCAATCTGTAAATGTTTGAAGGTTGGGTGAATTAATGAATGACCTTCAACCTTTCAGGCTTCCAATTTTCTCTCTGAAAAGGACAGCCAAATGAAAACTCATAATTTTAGAAGATGAGGTTAGACAGTTGGTAGGTGCATGCAAAGACCAGCTGTTATTTAGGTATTGTGGAAGTTTATAGTTCTTGTATGTTGAGTTCAGTGTAAGAGTGGCCCCAAACATAGTTAGTGCCCACTCCAGACCCAGTTGTTATAGAGTTGGCCCCAGCTGTATTTCTTCTATTTAAGACTAGAATAAGAAATGACACTTTCCTATTTTTTTACCTTATTGAAAGGGTAGAGGCTCACTGTTATCAATCTCAGTTCACCTGTTGATTGCACTGGCTTGCCAAGTGAGAATATTAGCACCTCTGCACATTTCTATAGCTCTGCCACTTATGAGATCTTTCCTTCCCATTGTCATATTTAATAATCAGGATAGCCCTGTAAAATATGCATTCTCATTTCCCAGATGAGGATACTAAGGCTCAAGTAGGAGAACTTACTTGTTTAGTAAGATCATACAGCTAGGAAGTGGGAGAGGCAAGAGTTGAACCCAGATCTTCCTAGCTTCTAGTCCATTGCTCTGTCTACTGGGTCACACTGGAGCAGCCAGGAGGCAGGAAAATCAGCTGGGGAATGTGGTGCCAACATGTGATGTTTGCCTAAATGTGTGCATCCTTGCTGGAAGTCAGCCATGATTCATGCTGCATAAGTATTCATTAATGTTCATTTCATTTATTTGGCTATCCATATGATTTCCAGGGTGAAGGCAAGCTAGGACAAGGGCAGACAAGCAGCCTTAAAGTTTGGGTGCTTTCCTTCAAAGTTGAGCTGCCTGTTTGAAAATCACACTTTTTGGTGATAGAAGATGGTTCCAGTACAGATTTTATTTATTACTGCATCTATATGGATAGACGTTTTCCAAAGCATAGCTGAAAATATGTGTAAGTCCCAGAATATTTTCTGATTTAGACACAGACTTTGAGCATGATAACCACGTTTAGCATGCTAGGAAATTCTGTCAGAATGCTTCTGGAAAGGCTACCTTTCCAGAGTGAAATGAAAAAAGAAAAGGATGGACTTTGAAACTGGCTAGATTTGGGTTATACTTCCTCATAGTGTGACCCTAGCAAATGATTTAACTTCTCCGAATTTCACTTTTCTTATTGTTTGAAGTGAAATTTTAAAATGCCATCTTGCCTGATTTTTGTGAGAATGAAAATGAGATCCCACACCAGGAATTTAGAAGCTACTCAGTAAATATTGCTTCTCTCCTTTCCCCTTCCCCAGTCCTGTTCCACCAGACATTCATTAGTTATTCACAGGCATGCATTCTGAAGTCTGCCTACTGCTCCATGTTGAAATGCACTGCTCTTGCAAGGACTGATTATCTATTTTTCTGTCTTCCAAGGCCCCCTGTGTTCCACTCCACCCTCCCAATTCTGGGGGCTTCCAAAGTGGGCAGGTACAGAATGTTCTGTGGAGCATCGGAGGCTGTTACTCAATATCTTGGCCAGCACTCTCAACTGCTCTTTGCACACACTCCATATGAAGGCAAACTCCAGATCTTGGAGCCCATGTGTGTGTCATGCATTGCACTGCTTCTTGTACCCAAATCCATCTCAAGGGTGAGTAGACCATGCTCAGACTTGTCCTGGGAGCAGATTTCTCAAGCTGCCCATGTCCCCACACTGTTTGATTAAAAGGAGGTGCTTCAAACTCTTTGGCTTTATATAGACTAGAATCAGAATGATTGGTGGTGCCTGTGTTCTCAAGGTATCCCAAAGCACTTTGTAAGGAAATATGACAAGCGCTGAGGCCATGCAGGCCAATACAATAGCCGCCACCCAGCACTTCACAATTAGTCATGCCCAGCCTGGGATCATCAAGCCTGTTTTTATTGGAAGAGCAAGAGAGGGAGAGAATGCTAGCTGGCAATTTCCCCAGGTACCCTTTAAGAAAGTGCCCTTGGCTCTTCCAATTTCATCTGAATAACCAGCTCAGGCAAATTTTCCTCTATCAAAAAGGAGAATGTGATAGTGACAAGCTGATGCCCGGCTGATGCCCCAGGACATTGACTAAATAGGCTTGGCCTCACAATTGGTTTTTATTCTCCAACTCCATTCTTCCCTTTTGTTCTTTTTCTATGTTTCTTTCCCCATTGCCATCCACAGAGTGTCCTCATTCAGAAGTCAGCTGTGGGGTGGACAGTTTGTCATTTTAAGATCATCCCTATTCTGTCTACCTTTCTTATCCCTCATATCATTGCTTTTAGAGCAAGGACACTTCTGGAAGTGAAACTAAAATAACACTCTGGGCTCCTTTCCCTCTAGTAGTACTCAACACACTTGTAATTACACGTTCAAATTTGTCTTTCTTATTTCTACTTAGGTTCATGAAGACAAGGGACATGCCTGTGTTGCTTACTTTCTCTTGGCAGGCACATACAGCAAGTCTTCAAAAAATGCTTGTTAACTACAAATTAAGTGTTTAAGAAGTCCATTGTTAGTATCTTTTCCCCTGCCTTGTTTGTAAGCAACTGGCCCCTTCTATTTGTAAGTTACCTTGTTTTCATTTCCATATGCCCCAAAGCAAACTTTAGCTCACTGCCTTACAGAGTGTGTATGTTAGTATGTTAAAATGAAATCAACTCTCCTCTCCCAGGCCTTCTAATTGACATGAATTTGGGAGTAGACTTGCATTGGCCTTTGTCCTGACAGCCAACAGAGTCCTCTTCTGTTGTATTCACTGTTGCCTTCCATGAGGATCCCATGGAGAAAGTTTGTCATTGACATGCATTTTGAGGGCAGACTCAACCTGAGTAGACCTGATTGAGCTTTCCCCATCTGCCTCCCAGAGATCACTGCCTGTGCTTTGTTAAAAAGAGAATTATAGGAGTCCTCTCAAGGCAGAGAGGCCTAAAATTAGACTTGGCAGCCATGCCTTTGGTGTGCATGGGACTGGGATACAGGCAGCCAGTTTCCCCTCTGTTTTCTCCCTTGCTTACACAGCCAAGGAGTAGGAGCCAAGCCTCAAGGGGAGGAGCTGTATACTCGAGCATGCCCTGTGGTTCCTGGCCCTGACTGAGTGACTATTTTGTATATCCCAATAGAGAAGCGTAGAAGACGTCTAGGTTGCCACTGTCATTTGAAATTGGATATTTTTAAAAGAGAAACCTGAAGACTTGAAGAAAGCTTTCTTTTGCCTCCCCTTACAGTTGATTTTTGAGCTTCTTAAAGCTACCTAGTCCAAAGTACCCACACTCTTATTCTGTCTTTCCTACTGGTTTTATTTTTTTTTTTTCATCTTCCCAGGTGTTTGATGATCACTAAGAGCTTCAACATTGCTCACCCTGACCAGGTATGAAGCCAAGAGTTTGGTTTAGGGCATAAAAGAATGTCGGAACTCAAGGACTAGGTTGAGGTGGGGAAGGGGGATGAAGGCTTCTTTTTTTCTTGGATTAAGCAGAAATAACTTAGATCTCAGAGTGAAAGCCTTGAATTGTCACATATATCACTGGAAAAGACTAGTTCTTTGCTATGATAACAATTGTTCATCTTCTCTCCCCTGAGGATTTGGGGTCAAGGCCTGGCTACACCTTTTAATGATCTCAGTCATGTGACTTAACCTCTTTAAACTTGGATTTTCTTCATCTGTACAATGGAAATGATGACAATAATTACTACCTCACAGATATTGATAATAATGATATCTCACTAGGAAGAGAATTAAGTAATATGAGGGATAAAAAGGCATTTGTAAATGGTAAAATGAGATTATGATTTTAAAAGCTATTATTATTTTCCTTTCACTGTCTATTATCTCAACACTTCTATTTTCTTGCCTTTTGTACAGCATGGATAATTTAGATGTGACTCTGGACAGAGGGATGGATCAGATGACTTCTTAAGTTCTCTTCCAGTTTAGGAGTTCGTAAACTATACTTTCTCCCCTTCCAGACTATCCAAGTAAGAAAATTATCTTTTAAGACAGAGTAGAAATCTGGAATTCATCAGTTTTGATAATGTTTCTTAAAGTGTAATCTAAGATAGTGCTCCTGTATTAAGTTCTGATGTCTGACCATTGTACAAATAAAGAGTAAAATGCAAATGACAGGAAATTGGCTGCATTCTGAATCCTATTTTTATTTGGGATAACAATAAGCCTGTATGGTCACTGTGACCTTTGATTTGCTGTTTCTGCAACCACACACTTGTCCCAGGATTCTTCTTCTACTTCTGCACTTTATATTGGGTTTCTTCCAGGCATCAGATTAAACTTTAAGCCAGCTATGTGTATATGCATGGGCTGTGGGCCTGAAAAAAATTAGCCCGAGAGAGAAAAAAATTTAAGTAGTGGGCTAGAAGTAAGCATGCTACTAGAAACAGAATATGGGAACACAGCTCTGGGCCTAGAAAAGCGACCTGGCAACTTGTTACAGTTAACATCAATAAGTACAGGATGGGTTTGGTGGAAAATTATGCTGACCAGCAGGGTGGGAGAGAATAGGGTCAGAATGTATATCTCTGTAAGGTTGAGAAAAAAAGAAGTGAAAAAAAAGAAATGCATGAGAGAAAAAGGAGTTTAGAGGTAACATGTAAAAGTGTGAGAAATAAACTGGAGAGCTTGACTTCTCTTGAATATATTTTTAAATAAAGTACTCCTTTCAACTCCAAATGCAGTATGCTTGGTTCCCTTCTCCTACCTCCATTGCGGATGAAAGCTTAATCTTTAAGATGGGCTTGGGTTGGTAGAGTATGCCCCTTGGTGAGCACTGTGCTCCCTGCAACCCCAATAAGGCCCAACAGGGCTCTCCAAGGAGGCAAAATTCTGATGACACATTTCTGTTTAGTGGAAAATGGGTAGGGAAAATTATGTCTTAGAATCAATTAACCAAACATAAAATCCTCCAAGGGGCTTGGTAGGATGCCTAGGGAAGAGCCACGAAATAAAAACTCCAGGCTGGAAGGGCATTGTTGCAGCACTGTCATTCTCCAGTTTCTCTTGGAGTTGTCACCACCCTCTCCTTTGTTTTCACTGCTGACATCGTTTGTAAAATAATTTCTTCCCTTAAATAAACAAGACATACAATCCTCTAAATGACTAAAGGGCAGTTACCCAGAAGAAACCTTAGTGGAAAGTATTTTCTTCACCTAACAGATGATTGTCTTTACGGAGGTGGAGTAAAGGATGTGCGAGGAAGCATAATCAAGCTAAGAGATGCATGCTGACTTAAAAGGCATGATGTATGTGAAACTAAGATAATGTGTTCAAGAGTGATGCTTTGTTGATGCAGAACCACTGAATTCCTTACTATTATGTTTGACTGACTATCAGCTTCTTAATAAAGAACTTGCGATTTGAGTGTTCATTGACATTAGCCATATTAGGTTTATGTGGGGATGTGAGGATCTATGTCTACCAATTGCAGCCTCTGCTGCAAATTGGAGACAGAAATCTGGGCTGAACAATAGGTAAGAGTGTCAACTCTACAGATCTCTCACATGCTAAGCAAGCACAATCTAGGGCAATCCAGGTTTACACAAAGGATTAATTTGGGAACAATTATCCTCATTTTCACTTCCTTAAAAGATTTTGAATAAGGTGTCTTTTAAGTAAGAAGCTCCCTGAATGCATTTAAAATATGGTTTGATTATGTACATTTAAGATTTTTCTACCTTTCTAGGAGTATCTTTGTTGTATAAAAACACAAAATTCTGGAACTTTTGAAAGGAAGATGTGCCTCTCTTCATATATTTGTCATTCTTGAAAGATTGTAAAATGAAGTGACTGCATATCACATCATGTTCCCTATTGATTTCTTTTCTCATTTTAGGAATATTCCCAGAAAAAAAAAAAACATTTTTTTTTTAAATCTACTAAGCATGCTAGGTAAGACTGAAGAGGAATCTATTTAAGTTATGTCAATATCTATTTATAAAGATTTTTGTGATATTCTTTTCACTGTAGAACTTCAAGCATATCCTAAAAGGAATGGTTAGATACCTCTACAAACTGTGGCAATGACTTACTGAGTAATTGCTAGCAACTGATTTTTGGTGCGTCTTGTTTTGATAGTATAACAGTGCGAGTAGGTTTCAGAAGAGCAAAACTAAGAAAATCCAGGGAAATGCCATTTGAGAATTTCTAACTTTAAAAAACAAGTAAAATATTGCCAAGAAAAAATATTACCTAACTAACCCCAAAGTCTAACCCTATCTACTTCAGTCCTTTCCCACCCAGCTGGTTTAGGAATCAAATTCCCAATGTTTCATCACTGTTAACATTACTGTTTTACTCTTCACTTTAGTTCTTAAATGGCATAGTGTCTTAAATTCCCTCAGCCTCTTTCACATTTGATTTCTTTGGAAACTTTTTACCTTTTCATTGAAGCCCATATGATCTTTTCTGAAACAGACCCTTATCTTTACCTTCTTCTTTGGAGTCTTTCTCCTACTTGAATTTCTGAACTTCTTAAAATGGCCGCTTTGGGTTGGTGTCAGTAATTCAGTAATAAGTTTTCTTTTCTTTCTTTTTTTTTTTTTTTTTTTTGAGACAGAGTCTTGCTCTGTCACCAGGCTGCAGGCTGTAGTGCAGTGGAGTGATCTTGGCTCACTGCAACCTCCGCCTCCCGGGTTCAAGCAATTCCCCTGCCTCAGACTCCCAAGTAGCAGCACCATGCCCAGCTAATGTTTGTATTTTTAGTAGAGTCGGGGTTTCACCATGTTGGCCAGGATGGTCTCAATCTCTTGACCTCATGATCTGCCCGCCTCGCCCTCCCAAAGTGCTGGGATTACAGGCGTGTGCCACTATGCCCGGCCAGTAATAAGTTTTCTTAAGTGCTTTCTTAATATTCTGATATTTTTAAAAAAGATCTGGACTATTTTGTCATACAGGCAACAGAATGTTAAACCTTTTCGTAAAACAATGACAAATATACATGAATTTTTCATCAGTCATAAATGCATTTCCTTTATAACATTGAACATGTTTTTGCAACTGAAATAAGTATGGTTTTCATTTTTAGAAGGCACATGATAAAGTTAAGGCAGTGGTTAATTTTTTCAGATTAATTTTTCAGAAAAATGACTGTTTCTGTCTCTTCACTTAACCCCAGGCATCAAAGGACTTTAATCAAAAAGAACCGAGGAATAATTTGGTTATTTTAGTGCCTTTTTTTGAGACAAAGTCTTATTCTGTCACCCAGGCTGGAGTGCAGTAGTGTGCTCATGGCTCACTACAGCCTCGATCTCCTGGTTCAAGTGATCCTCCAACTTCACTTTCCCAGCTAACTGGGCCCACAGGTGGGCACCACACTCTCTGCTAATCTTTTTTTAATTTTTCATAGAAATGGGGTCTCCCTATGTTGCCCTTGCTGGTCTCAAAATCCTAGGTTCAAGCAATCCTTCCACCTCAGCCTCCTAAAGTGCTGTGATTTCAGGCATAAGCCACTACACTCACCCTATTTTAGAGCTGTGTCAAGCTTTGGAAAGAGAACCATTTATAATATAATAGATAAATTATGGATATTTGAGGCAGTTTTTATCATAATATATGTGGTAAACCACAGCCCCCCTTTATAATATTTGTATTTAATAAAAATGGAAATATTACTTTTATGTTGAACAACAAACATAAGTTTTAACAAAGCAAACATATGTAGATTAGCACTAATTAAAACAAAAACCTTTATAATGATAGCTGTTTTTTATATGACTACAAAAAATTTACTATACAAATTTTTATCCTAATCATTGTGAAAAACTGCAAGTATTAGATTATAGGGCCAACTCAGTCTTCAGAGTCCTCTTCCTACCTACTACTGCTAATAAGCCAATGAAAAACTCTCTGATGTGTGTGGTGGCTCAGGACTGTAATCCCAGCACTTTGGGAGGCCAAGGTGGGTGGATCGCTTGCACTCAGGAGTTTAAGAACAGCCTGGGCAACATGGTGAAACCCTGTCTCTACTAAAAATACAAAAAATTAGCTAGTCATTGTGGTACGCACTTGTAGTCCCAGCTACTCAGGAGATTGAGGTGGGAGGATCGCTTGAGCCCAGGAGGTCGAGGTTGCAGTGAGCCAAGATCACAGGACTGCACTCCAGCCTGAGCTACAAAGTGAAACCTTGTCAAAAAGAAAGAAAGAAACGAGAGAGAGAGAGAGAGAGAGAGAGAGACAGGCTTCTCTGCTTTTTCAGTTCCTAAATAATTTTCCAATCTAGAATGGAAAAGATTCTGAAGAAAGACAGTTACCATTTCAGATCGGCAGAAGTTGTGGCTTTAATCTAGACTCGAATATGTTTTACATCAAAGGGTTGCCTCAACAGTGCTCAAACCTGCCTCTCTGAAAACATGCTGAGCACAAAGGTTACTTGAAGTCTTAGCTTGAGTACTTAAGAGAATGCTGTGGAGGGATTGTTGATGAGAGCTGTGTCATAGCTAATTCTTCTTTAGTAATTAAAGGTTTATAAAAATGTTACACTGTATATTGACAAATTTAGCAACAAAATGAGCTTGAGAAAAAAATCAAGACCTGCCATGGCATCTTTGTTTTTTTCTTAAAAAAAAAAAAACTTTTTAGAAAGATTATGTGACTATATTATCTATAACTACTGCAATGGTGTAAATCCTGATGTATAATTGGCTTTTTAAAGCTATCTTTACTTCAGTACAACTTAGATTAAATTTATTTTAAATTTAAATGATATTTTTCTCTTTGTTTATTATTTTATAATGTTTCCCATAGAATTCACAAAATTCTTTAGAAAGATTTTTTTTTTACTTCCTTAGGTCATTAAGATTCTGATTTGTCAATGGATTTCACATAAACCCTGTCTTTCCAAAAATATACCAAAAAAAAAAAAAATAGCCAGGCGTGATGATGCATGCCTATAGTCCCAGCTACTCAGAAGGCCGAGTTGAGAGGATTGCTTGAGTCCAGGAAGTTATGGCTGCAGTGAGCTATGGTCACACCACTGCACTCCAGCCTGGGCAACAAAGCGAGACCCTGTCTCCAATAAATAAATAAACAAATAAGTAAATAATTTTTCACCTTGAAAAGCTTATAAACATATGAAATCACCATGAGGGTCTCTGATATAGTTTGGATGTGTGTCCCCGCCCAAATTTGGTTTTGAATTGTAATCCCCAGTATTGGAGATGGGGCCTGGAGGGAGGTGATTGGATCATGAGGGCAGTTTTTTCATGAGTGGCTTAGCACCATCCCCTTGGTGCTGTTGTCATAGTGACTAAGTTCTCATGAGATCTGGTTGTATAGCACCTCCCCCCTTGCTCTCTTGTTCCTGCTTTCACCATGTGACATGCCTGCTCCCCCTTCACCTTTTGCCATAATTTTAAGTTGCCTGAGGCCTCCCCAGAAGCCGAGCAGATGCCAGCACCATGCTTTCTGTACAGCTTGCATAACCGTGAGCCAATTAAACCTCTTTTTTTTTCTATAAATTACCCAGTCTCAAGTATTCTTTATAGCAAGGCAAGAATGGACTTACACAGTCTCTTTTGTATCAGGGAGAGGGTCTCCTTGGTGACTCCACTTCTTTTCTTTGTTTATGTATCCTTCCAGATGATGTATTTATTTCCTTTGTTTTTCAATTGATATTACTCTTAAATTAAACTAATTATTTTAAAAAGCATTTTAAAGTCTCATTTTAGATTATTTTGACTATCTGATTTTTAAAATGGTTTAAAAAATCTACCTTGGCCTCCATATGCAATCAAACAAGAAACACATTTTAAGCATATTATTTGCCTTGTGGATTCTGCCTTCCTCGGTGTGTTCAGTCTGTGTATATTCATTTCTCCCACACTGTAAGAAGCTAGTCAGATGTATAATTGGATTATCATGCTACATAATCTTAGCACACTCATTTTAAGCATACATAGACTAGTGAGCACCACTCATTACATGTCATTTCTCTAGAGAAACTAGTTGGGCCATGGCTGCAGGACTCTCACTTGAAAAGACACGTGTGGTGATGTTTTCTCAGGCAGTTAAGCAATAAAGTGTACCCTGATTTGCACTGAAAATAAAGATTCCTTTAAAGGGAGCAGTTCTAGTTATCTCTCTCTTTAGATACCATATGCTGAACGTTTTTCTATGCACTAAAACAGCAACTAGGTTTTATACTCTGCCTTACAGCCTACTTCACACCCATTTCACAGGGAGAGGAACAGAGAGGTAAGTGATTTGCCCCAAATTACATAACTAGGAAGTTATTTGCTCAGTGTGGAAACTTGTTCAGAAGGTCATTTCATTGAAATGTAGGAAGAGTTTCTGGCACTTCTCTTGAGCAGGAGTCAAAAACCTTTTTTTTGTACTAGCCCAGATAGTAAACATTTTAGGTTTTGTGGGCCATATAGTCTCTGTCAAAACTCCTCTACTTCGTTGTTGTAGTGCAAAAGCAGCTATACACAATCCTGAAATGAATGGGTGTGGCCGTATTCCAGTACAACCTTACAGAAAAGGCGATAGGCTGGATTTGGCTCTGAGACTGTAGTTTGCTGACCTCAGCTCTTGAACTGAGCTCTTTAACTGACCTCAGCTCTTGAACTATGGTACAAGATCCCATGGTCCTGTTTGGTACCTCCATTTGCCCTCCTTTTCACTCTCTGGGAGCATAGCTAAGTTCAAAATTGAATTAGGTACTTGTAGTAAGAGCATACTTATAATCCTGGGATCTTCGTGTTGCCAGATATTAACCTCTTGAAGTTTTTCACCACAACCTGGGCACTTTTATGATTTGCTCACTTCTAGCCCCACCTTTGGGCCCCTTCACAAGCAAACATGCAGGTTTTCCAGATAGCTGTATGCTACTGAATGCAGAAAATTTGGCTCATACTGGCCTATGGACTATCTGCTCACTGCCCTGATAACTATTTTCCAAGGGAGTGGGTGCCCTACCTTTCCTACAGAGTTTTTCACTAGTCTTGCCCTAAAAATTCTAGGTATCCCTTGCTTTTAGGATAAATATTTCACTGGGACCAGCTGGAAAATGAAAAATAGAACTATCCAACTACCACTTTAAAATTGGACAAAGATTTTTGTTGTTGTTGTTGTTGGAGGGGGTGGTAAACATCATTTTAGCAGACCAAATATACTTTTGGTGAAAGGCAGCCTGTTGCAAAGACACAACACTTGGACAAGATTTTGAAGCCCTGGTTGCCTTTACTACTGACTTAACTACAGTATTTGCGGACTTGGGCAAGTCACTTCCCTTCTGTGAGCCTCAGGTTATTCATCTTTGAAATGAGTATAATACCTGTGATTATAATTACTTATCTGGATTCTGCAGAGAACTGAAGGAGATAATGGGTGTAAAAGTACTTTAGCGCCCAGCGCTGCTCCTTATGAAAATGAGGAAATAATTGAGATGAATGAGCCATTGAGGCAACAGTACAAAAAGTGCTGAAAACTCACTGCTTAAATAAGCACCTCTTACTGCTTTTGTGGCACTTTGTAGCAATGTTTTTTTTTTTTTTTTGAGACGGAGTCTTGCCCAGGCTGGAGTGCAGTGGCATGATCATGGCTCACTGCAACCTCCGCCTCCCAGGTTCAAGCATTCTCCGGCTTCAGCCTCCTGAATAGCTGGGATTACAGGTGCGTGCCACCACACCCAGCTAATTTTTGTATTTTTAGTAGAGACGGGTTTCACCATGTTGGTCAGGCTGGTCTCGAACTCCTGACCTCATGATCTGCCCGCCTCGGCCTCCCAAAATGCTAGGATTACAGGCGTGAGCCACCGCACCCCGCCTCAGCAATGTGTTTTTATTCTGATTAGAAAAGTAATGTTTGGTTTTGTTTGGCTCTTTGCTTAATATACCCGTAATAAGGGCACCTATTTGCCCTTGGACCATTAGTTCAAATATTATTGTATTAATATGGAATAACTGGGCTCCAGAAGCCACAGTCTTCTTAGCTGCTCCCTATCCCCACTCTCACCTCAATTTTTTTTTCACTTTTGTTTCTCTTCTCAGGGAAAGGTTTGAGGCAAAGAATGTCTTCTTATGATCCAAAACCAAGCATGGTGGTGATTTATTCACCAACAGATTCCTAATTACCTGTGTGATGGACGTGGTAGAATCTTTGTCCTGAGGGAGCTGTCTAGATCCATTCCTTCTGATATGCAGCCAGTAGCCACTTGTGGTAATGAAGCAATAGAAACATCACTAGTTCAAGCGGAAACGTGAGATGAGAAGTAGGAGGTGGAGAGAACTAACCAGAAGAGGGTACCCAAATAAACCAGAAATATGTATGTGTTAGAGAAGGGGCCTATTGAGTGGGTGGCAGTGGTATGTGTGGCATTACTTGCTCCTGTATTCTCTGCTTTTTACTTAGTTGTGGCTTTGGTGGCATAGTCTCAAATCTAAGTTATGTAGGTAATATTCTTATGTATCATGTTTTGGCAATGTAGACTAAATACTTGCTCATAAGAGTACAGGACAATGAGGATAGTTTGGTTTTGTTTACTGCATGGAAAGTGCAGGTTGTTTAGTAAATAGATTCATGGCGTAGTGAGTTCACCACTAAAATCAGACTCTGAGAATGGGTTTGATTTAAATGGCTAGTTTAGAAGACTGAATTCAGGCCACTTGATTGAGAAAGGCCATTTTGGGTAATTATAAACCACCAAGATTGTGTTTTGAATGTTAAAGCTTATATTTGTCTTCCAGTTACCAGAATGTAAGCTTCTTGAGGAGGGAGAGAGGAGTTTTATTAATCTCTGAACCTATACCTGTCTTTCTTCTGTGCCTAGCCCAGTGTCTGGCACCAAACAGGTGCTCAATCAATGTTGATTCTATGCTACCAACAAAAATGAGTCCATGATGTTTACTATTCAACAAATGAATACAATTTTGAAGTAAATTTTTACTACTTACACTACATGCAGATTTTCTTTTTAGAGATTTCACAATGCTGATTTATTTCAAAATAAGCTTGAAACTAAGTGACAAAGCTGAATGATGATTTGTTTTTTATTTATTTTTAATTCCAAACTTACAATTTTACATGTCATTGACAGAAAAGTCATTAAATAAATTATGATATGTGCTTATGGAATACTTTGCAACCATTAAATCAACCATTAAATACTAAGCAATCATTAAATCAACCATTAAATATGTTGGTATATGCAAATGTGCATATACCAACATATTATATAGTTGAGTGAGAAAAGCTAGTTTCAAATGAGTATGTTAATATCCTCTGACTCTTGCAAAAGGAAAACCATACATTTGAATGTACATATATGCATATGTTTTTATGTGCATAGAAAAAGCTATGAGGAGATATACCTCAAGTTGCTAAAAGTGGCTCCACCTGGAGAGGGACATGGAAAGGAGTTGGCTAAAACCTGAGGTTTGTTATGTTATACACCCCTGCACAGTTTGATTTTTTAAAAACTGATAATAAATTACTTTTATTATATATAAAAATATTATTTAAAATTTTGGTACTAAGAACAGAGCTCCATCAACACATCAATGGATAAAGAAAATGTGGTACATATATACAACGGAGTACTATTCAGCCATAAAAAGATGAGACCCTGTCATTTTTGCAACAAAATGGATGGAACTGGAAATTATTATATTAAGTGAAATAAGGCAGGCACAGAAAGGCAAACATTGCATGTTCTCATTTAATCTGTGGAATCTAAAAATCAAAACAATTGAACTAATGGATATAGAGAGTAGAAGGATGGTAACCAAAGGCTAGAAAGGATAGTTGGTGGGGCAGGGGAGGGTGAGGTGAGCATGTTTAATGGGCACAAAAAAATAGAAAGAATGAATAAGACCTACTATGTGATAGCACAATAAGGTGACTACAGTTAATAATAATTTAATTGTACATTTTAAAATAACTAAAGGGGTATAATAGGATTGATTGTAACACAAAGAATAAATGCTTGAGGGATGTATACCTATTCTCTATAATGTGATTAGTACACATTGCATGCTTTTATCAAAAATTTTCATGTACTCCATAAATATATACATCCATTGTATACTCACAAAATTTAAAAAAACTGTGCATTAAAGAAAAACAAAAATAAAAACCATAGTTCAAGTTATAAACAAAATAAAAGTAATTTGGAGGAAAACTATCTTCAGTTATATTGGATATTTGGGGAACATTTTTGTATGTTAGTTAGCAAAGATCACTTGAAAAAGAAGATTCTTCCTTCTATGATTCAAGGGAGCCTAGCAAAAAATAAATGAAATGAAATAAAATAATACAAACAGAAAAGATTATTCCATAAATTCTGCTTACTTATTTCTGGCAAACTTGTTGACAGCACATTTGACCTTTTGGTAAAAAGACATATTTTTATGTTTTTAGTTAAGTTTCAAATATAAATTGTTTGTGTTTTTAAAATAAATTAAATGGATGATTTCTGCCAGATCATTGTGAAAACACATGAGATATTGGGTTATGCAATGACTAACAGTGTGTACCTTTTCTTGATATTTATTCATAAACTGGGGAATAAAAATACATTTTGGCCCATTTACTCCTTAAATAATTTTATGTCTCCCAAGGAGAGTTGTAAGTTGCTTGATAGTAAATACTATGTATTTTGTACCTTAGTGTATATATGGGATTTCAGCGTTAGAAGAGCTCTTAAATGCCGTGTTCATAGTCCAACCTGTCTTCTGATGCTTGAAATCCCCTTACAGTAGGAAATGCAAAGTAGAGAGTAGACACTCAATAATGTAGTTATTGAATTATTTAGAAAGAGGCATTTTGAGCCCATGGTGTATAATAGGTACTTCTAGATTTATTATTTTATTCTTTGCAGACCTGCAGAAAACTGTAAGAAAAAAGTTTATTTCAGATTCATGTGTTTATTGGATTAATCTCTTCATAGGTTTCATTTTTCAGCTCCTGTCAGAAAATACAGGTTCTTATAAGGTTCACCTTTTACCCATAAGAATAATAGTATAAAGGGGATAATGTGAAGTACAATCACTTCACAGACTGTTTCAATTAAATAAGAGCTTGTAGATAATTCAGTCCACCACACCCCATTTTACAGATGTTGAAATTGAAGCCCCCACCAAAAGGAAAAGACTTGCTCAAAGTCACACAGCAAGTCAGTGGTGAACCTAATTAGGCCCCCTGCCTTCCGTTTTAGTGAGATTCCTGTGCTGATAGTCATACCCATGTCAAATCCTCTTTGGCAGTTATGGCTTGCCCACAGTAATGTGTCCTGAAAAATATGACAATAAATTAAGTTGGAGACAGAACCATAACCTCTTTATAAAAATTTTCTGGAAAGTTTACATGACAGTAAGTAATATATAATTAGAAAGGATAATTCTTATTTTATATTTATCTTTTTGTTTCAGAATAATAAACTAAGCTATCTCTAACTCAGTCCATTTTAATACAAAAATTTTTTTATTATTTAAAAAATAATAAAAACCCAGATTGAGCTTTTATGCTTTTTAGGAACTTTTTGTCTGCCTCACTTAGTTAAAATCCTAGCTGCACTAATCACTTACTGTGGTAGGCAGAATTCTAGAATGACCCTGAATACCTTGTCCTTGTATGATTCCTTCCTCTTTAAGTAAGGATAAAAACTGTAAATATGATATCACTCCCTTGATTAGGCTTTGTTGTATGGCACAGTTAACTTTAAGAAAGGACTGATCACACAAGCCGTTTGAAAGCAGAGGGTTTGGGTATTTTTTAACTGGTGGCAGAAAGCCACGCAGAGATTTGAACATTGAGGGGAATTTGAATTTGATATGCCAGTACTAACTTGAAGATAGAGGAGGCTGCATGGAAAGTGGCCTTTAGGAGTGATCCCTGGCTGATAGCCAGTAAGAAAATGAGGGCCTCAGACCTACAGCCATAAAGAATTCTGTCAATGAACTTGAACTTGGAAGTGGATTCTTCCTCTAGAACTTCCATATAAGAGTCCAGCCTGATTGACACCTTGATTTTGGCCTTGTGATACCCTGAGCAGAGAATCCAGTTGACTTCTGACCTAAAAAAAAAAGTAAGATAATCAATAAGTATTGTTTTAAACTGCTAATTTTGTGATAATATGTTATGCAGCAATAAAAAACTAATATATTTACCATGCAAGGCAAGGCATTTATCCTCTCATGATTCAGTTTCTTTTTACCTGACATAATGGAATTAATTTATACTGCTGTGAAGTTGTAGTTGAGAAACACGACTTCCAAAGTAATAGAGGACATGTATTATTAATTTTAGTAGTATTAATAGTAATGATACTGATTCTCCCATGCCTATACAAATCCTTTGATACACAAATGAATAGTAAAGGAACATAAATTGTCTCTACGTAGACTTTCCTGTAATGCAGTTTTAGGATACGGAGGTCACATGCCTGTTATTCTACTATGGCAGAGAAAATATGGAGCCTGGAAAACTGTTCATTTGCATCACATACATCTTGGGAGCTCACTCTGAACCTCGTACCATAATAAGCTCTGTAGACAGTATAAAGAGGAAAGGAATCAGACGTGGTGTCTGACCTCAAGTGTCTCATAACGTAGTAGAAGAGGTAAAATATGGGTCACACTAACTGTACTGCAAAGTAGGAAGTTCTTGTCGCCTTGAGATTGACAAAATTTGGTAAGAGTTCAGAGGAGATTGTCTGTGAACTGGGCCTTGAAGAATAGTTAGGATTTGAATAGGAGAAGGTGAAGAAGGAAGACATTCCAGCTAGAGAGAAGAGCACAAGCAAAAACATAGATAACCTTGAAAGTCATCATACGGGATAATTCAATAGTTCAGTATAATGGAAGTATAAGATGCATAAAAATAAGTGTAGTAGGAAACAAGTTTAAAAGTATAGATTGGGGTTAGTCATAGAAGGCCTTGAATTTCAGGCTAAGGAGTTTAGACATTAACATTTGTTTTTGAACAAAGGGGTGAACTGATCACATCTGTGATTTAGAAAGAAAATTCTAGCAATAGTGTAGATAAGGGTTGATGGTAAAGTTTGGAAGGTGGTGAGGCAGAGACTGGAGACAGGGAGCTCATTTAGGATAGAAAGATGATAAAGAGATGATTTAGAAGAGTTGTTTTGGAAAAGGACAAGACAGAAAATGTTTTAGAGGTGTCATAGAGATAAAGTGGGCATGGCATGGTGCAAGGAGGTAAAAGCCCAATAGCTTTTTAAGGTGCTGAGATAGATTGAAATCACAGAGTTAGGAAGTTTTAGAGTCAGGATTAGTACCAAGACAGCTTGGCTCTAGATCTCATACTTAACCCTTATGGTATAATTCTGAGAGGGTGGGTGACAGCAATAGTCAGAGGAAAGAACCCTTTTATACATGACAGTACGGGAACAGCACTGTCTTCCAACCCCACAGCTGCTCTTTAACAGAAGGTCAGAAGCTGGGGAGAAATATGTGTGTGTGTGTGTGTGTGTGTGTGTGTGTGTGTGTATGTGCCATTTCTGGGACTAAGGATGGGAAGTAGATTAGATGAGGCCACTGCAGTGGGGTCTGCAAGTTGCTAGCACTCACCCATCCCAAGAGGCCTTAAAGGTGTTGATCTGTTCCCTGGGCATCACTACATTCCATAAATTTATGTTCCTCTGAGAGAATAGGGTGATTCAATTTCACTGTGCCTGAAGGTTACTTTTGGGGTTCATGTTTGTTCTAAGTCTATGCTAATGATCTGCCAACTGTCTGTTTGTCACTTTCTCTAACCCTTAGCATGTATAAACTGATCTGTTGGGAAATGTGTAGCATTTATAGGATGGTAGGATTTGTAACATGCGATCACAGGACTGTTTATATAGAGTCCCTGGGAAGGGGAGAGAAAGAGAAGAGTATTTCTGTTACAAATGTGGATTCTTAGGCCCCTCCTCAAACTTACTGAGGTTTAAGAATTGACATTTATAATAAGCACATATCCATTTTCAATAAACATGAAAGTTTCATACCCTCTTTTAATGTTTGAAATCCTCAAATAAATTAGTCATTGGTGCCAGAGTATCAAATAATTATGGTATAGAATGTATTTCTCTGAATGACACCTTCTCCCAGAGATTCTGATATATATTCCTCTGCACTCACCCTGTTTGATAATTACCAGTATATGGACCATTTACCTGAAGAATAAGAGTAGGGTTTCCTACTGTTGTTGAACATTTTCTTGACTCTTAACAACTTGTGTGTGACTGTAACAAGATCACACAGGGTAAACAATATTAGCTTATTCAACCACTGGCTGAAGAAATTTAGGAAAGTGAACACATTTTTCTTTACATTTCTCTTTGTTCTGTGAGCCTTTTATGCTGGAATAGTTTTCACTGCAGGCTGTTATTGTCTGCCTCCAGAGGAGGGAGTTGACCTAGCAGTGGTAACTGGAGAGTGTTTTTTGAAACCTCTTTCCAAGGTTAGTTGCCAATGGCATCTTTGGAACAGTGTCCTTCACTTTAGTCCCTCAGGGACCAGTGTGAGAATGGGAACTTTATGATCTGGAGCTGGTTAAGTCCAAAAATAATTAGGAAAGTGTTTCCTTCCCTGGGAATGAGTTCAGTAGGAATCTCAATGTATTGTAGAGCACAAAGGACTCAGCCTCAGGCATTTGCAAAGGATTCTTCCAGTTGCCTGTGTTACAGAGGACACAGTTGGCATTTCCTTTTAGTGTTGAGGGGAGATGTGTACATGGTTGTGAGATGACTCACCCTTTTTGCTTAGATAGTTCCACTTTCATTGTGGACAGACTCTTTGGAGGGCCAGTTTGGCATGCACGTGTGTGTTCATTCCATCCTGGAGCATTCTTTATGAGAAAGCCATTTGTTGAGTGGTTTGCCATTTTGTTTTACAGCCACTCTGTGGGCTATGAAATGGTCATCCGGCTGCTTTGTTTGTCCCTAAAAAAAGCAGTTTTTCCCTTTCTTATCTTCATGGCTGCCAAGCAGCAGAGAGTAACTCAGGGAAGCCATGTGATAGCCTTTTATCTGTCTGTTCAGAAACTGATGATGTACTGTATTTGATAATTCATCAAATCTGAGGTTTACTGGTTTGTATTTGCCTCAAAATGGGCATATAATATTTTGTCAGGTAACATAATAGACAGATCATTGGCATTGCTTTATTGAAGTGAATTAATTCAATAAGCCTGTAAGTGCCTGACATGTGCCAGGCACTGTGTTAGGCATTCTGTTAACAGATGAGACAAATCTCTTTTAGGTGTTTTCAATCTAACAGGGGAGACAAATATATGAGCAAATTGCTATTTTTTTTTAATTTCATAGTGTACATGAGTATAAGGTGCTGAATATGTGATTGATTCTGAGGGAAAAGAGGGATAAGGGAAAGTTCTCAGAGAAAGTCAAGCTGAGGGAAGAAAAGCACCCCAGACAGAGGGACTAGCATAGAGCTATACTAGTACATTGAGTTTAAGGGAATGGCATATACTTCACTGTTGCTTCAGCAGAGAGCAGGCCTGTTAGGTTACAAAGGGCCTTGGATGACATGCTGAGGGGTTTTAAAATTTTATTTAATTTTTAATTGACAAAATATAATTGCATATTTCTGTGGGGTACAATGTGATGTTATGATATATGTATGCAATGTAGAATGATTAAATCAAGCTAATTTGCATATCTATCACTTCACATACTTATTTTTTGGTTAGAACATTTAAAATTTATTCTCAACGATTTTGAAATAGACAACGCATTATTATCAGCTGTAGTCACCGTGTTGTGCAGATCTCAAAAACTTCTAACAAAAACTTTTTACCCTTTGAAGATATTGAACTTTGTCTTATGAACACAGTCTTAGAAGGATTTAAAAAATAATTTGCTATTCACCGAGTACTTCTTACGTACACCATGCATGAAGTGAGTATTACTTTTTCTAATATTAGTTTTCTTGATTGAGGTTTGGCAATTATTAGTTTGTATGCCGTTAGAAGGATCATAAGTAGAGGCTTATCCCAGTAGGATTTGCATTTTAGAATGATGACTTTGGGAGTAAAATACAGAGAAGTGAAACCAGAGGTAGTGGGATCATTCTGGAGTCTGTTGCCTACACTGAACAGTAGTTGAGTGAAAAAGGATGGGCAGAATCTGTTGGTTCTGGGTATTGCAAATTCATGGCACTTGAGTGAAAAAGTTTAAGCCTTCTATTGGCTCTTTGTGCATATCTTCAACATGCATGACTACAAATAGACCACATGGTTTTGTTGTTGTTGTTGTGTTTTTTTTTTGTTTTTTTTGTTTGTTTGTTTGAGATGGAGTTTTGCTCTTCTTGCCCAGGCTGGAGTGCAATGGCACGAATTTGGCTCAGCACAACCTCCGCCTCCCAGGTTCAAGCGATTCTCCTGCCTCAGCCTCCTGCGTAGCTGGGATTAGAATCATGCATCACCACACCCAGCTAATTTTGTATTTTTAGTAGAAACGGGGTTTCTCCATGTTGGTCAGGCTGGTCTTGAACTCCCAACCTCAGATGATCCTCCCACCTCAGCCTCCCAAAGTACTGGGATTACAGGCATGAGCCACCGCACCCGGCCCACACGGTATTTTTGAAAGAACAGTGAGCTTGGATTAGAACATTAGTGTCCAGGCCCTGGTCCTACTACATAAGTAATTATGAATCCATAGCCATCTTGTTGCTCTTCTTCTCTGAGCCTTGGTTTCTTTAGCTATAAAATGGGAAGTTGAAACTTTCTAGCTACTTCTTTGAGTTATGAGTAACAAGTTAGGTAACACACTTAAAAGAGAATGTGCTATACAAATACTGGTTCTTAAGACAGCTGTTGTTAATGTACTGAGTATTATGCTTACCTCACAGGGTTGTTGTGAGCATCAAATGGGATAATGGATTTGTAAGCATTTTGTTTAAAGTGTGATTCAAATGTTAAGAATTAGTAAAAATAGTAAAAGAGAACAATTCATTCTCCATCCAGATGTTCTGTCCCCACTGTGACTTATGTGCTCATTCAGAGTTGTACAGAAAAACCTCCACTTAATTTTCACAAGCTGGAGTTCCACATGTAACAGAATCATATGGGACCAAAAAATTCTCTGTATTGGCTTCTTCCCTGCCATGTTTTGGCTCTGGGACCAACAAGACACCCATTTTGCATGAGCTGCCTGCCACCAACTTTGCGCTCACATCTAGTTCTGTTGCCCATGTGCATGCTGAATTTCGGCCCGGGCCCCCAGATCTAACATGAAACTCAAGTTTCCTTCTGTTCAAACTGTCCAGGCATAATAGTCTTAAAGTCCAATGCCCAGCAGAGCCGTAGATTTTTCACTGGCCAAAAATCAACATGAAACCAGATGTATCTGTAAATCTAGTTTCATAACACTTTGTAGTAAATGGAAATACAGTAGCAGGCAGACCAGACCAGAGTTTACTATTTGCAGTGGAATTAATAACCACATGGAAACTTTGCCTTTGGTATCTGCGAGATGGGAGATAAAGGTGAGAATTCAAAGTAGTTCCCACCTTACCCTCTAAATTCCAACATAAAGAGGCCTTGAAAATCCTTCTATCTTATTGTATATTTCATTAACAGAAGTATGTTCCTAGCTACTTAGTCATTCTATCTCTATTCTCTTTTGTTTTAACTTCAGTGGTGCCAGCTTAGGATGCTCTGGCTTTCAGCTTTCATGGAGCATGTCATGTTTTTAAACTTATTTTTAAGGACAGAAATGTTAGGAAGATCCTAGTTCCTCATCTCTTTGCTCCTGACAAGGAAATTTAGAATTGCCTAAAGAAAGGGTGTATCGGCCAACCTAATAATAAATCAATATTAGTGAATCTAAAGCATATTTGAAAACTTTGTAACATCAGTTGAAATTCAGACCTGCAATGAAGTGTTTTTAAAAGATTTAAAATCGAAATAATATAAAAGAATGTTAAAAACAAGTAAAACATATCACTAGTTAATCACTCTACCAAAATTCATTTTTATGTTTGCATATTTAACCATTTTTATTTTCTATATTTGTCCATGAACGTGTGTTTTTATATATTGTTCATATTAAACATGGTTTTAATCGTGGCTTATTTCTTTTATGTTTTACTTCTTTTCCTTTGACATAAAATATTGAATTTTTTAAATTTTAATTCCTTCTTGGCATACCATTCCAATATTGGTGGCTATATAGACTGAAGTTAAAACTAATTACAATCAGATAAAATTAACAATTCATCCCTTCAATCTCATTAGTCACAAGTTAAATACTCAGTAGCCACATGTATCTAGTTGCTACTGTTTTGAATAGTACAGATATAAGACATTTTCATCAACACAGAAAATTCAATTGGAAAGCATTGCCCTGGAGTAAATGTGCCAGACTGTACTAGATCATTTTTCTCTTGTTGGACATCTAAGTTATTTCTTATTTTTTAAATATTTTATATAACTTGACGGTGAATATATCTATGTACATAGCTATTTGCTTTGGCTGAATTATTTCTTAGAATCAATTTCAAAAGTGGAGTTATTAGATCAAAGAGCATGAGAAGATTTTTTGGAACCTGTAGTGTATTGCCATAGTCCTCTCAAAAAAGTTTATGTCAACTTAAAGTACTTCTAGCAGCATATGATTGTACTAATTTCGCTGCAATCTCAACAACACTGGACATTATAAGTTTTTATTCTACCCTATTTTCGATTAAAAGATAGCTTATGCTTGATTGACTTTGCATTTTATTTTATTATTAATAATAATGTGGTTTCCTTTTTTCTAGATTTTATTTTTATTTAAGGCATCCTTTGATTTTAACCTGATTTTTTTCTCTAAAAATTATTCTAAGAAAAGACAAAGGCAATACGAAATATATCCTGAGTTTTTATTTTTTCTTGCATGGGATTTGTATATTTGCACCTTTGCCCATTTATACTATGATTTCTTAGTGTCTTCCCTAACAATTTTAATGAAGACTTCATGTATATCAATTTTTCCACAAATATAATCTTTTTTAAAATAGGTTTTTTCCACAATATAATTCTGATGTATTCTCCGAAATGTTGGAAAAACTTAAGTAGGCATCAAAGCATTTGAAGATTTGTTTAAAGGTTGTTTTTATACCAGTTTTAAATGGTAATTTAAGGGTCATAAAAATAGGTGAAAATTGAATCATTTTTCAGTAAGGGGGCAAGACCACTTAACTCTTGGAAAATATAGGAAACATGTAGATTTCTAGAGGCCAAGAAGGAGGTAGGGATTATTTTGCAACTGCCTCCAACCTTCTAACTTGTAATGAAACAACGACTGAAGGCCCTTAAACATTTTTAGGCTTCATTGGCTGTCCTTGTACTTAGGGCATATCTAAAAATCCTGAGGCAACCACTCAAGAGAACATGCTTTTGTTAATTCACAGGGAGCTGTCCTAGAGTGTCCAGAATCCTCTGTAGTCTTGGGCCTGGTGCTTGAGAGACCCAAAGGAAATGTCAATGGAATTGCAGCTTAGTGTTAGAGCTTTCATGCATCACACTAATTAATTAATGTCACAAAGGTCTCTCTCCTGTTATGGGAAAAAGCAGCAAATAGGAACTTCTGGTAGGGTGCTTAAAGTTGGTTTGATATTTGTATTAGTATTTTTAACTAATACAAGTAATACATGCTTATGGTAGAATGATAAAACTGAACGAAAAGGTATGAAAATGTAGAAGTTCTCCTACTCATGACCTCACCCCTTCTTTGCACTCCCAGTTTCACTCCTCAGAGGGTAACCACAGTGACTAGCTTCTTGTGTTTGGTTCTTGAGATTTTCTATGTATATATATTGTTAGATATATGCATATTATGTTTTCAAAATTCCTATTACAGTATAATTACTGTTCTATAACTTAATTTCTTCACTTAATTAATAGACCTTATATATGCTTTTCCATATCAGTATATATAGATCTATATAAGTTTTCTTAAAGGTTGCACAACTTTCAATTGTATGGCTGTCTTGTAATTTATTTTTTGTTTCCCCTACTAATGGATATTTCATGTTTTCCTAACTCTTTTGACATTAAAAGTAGTGCTGCAATTAACATCCTTGACAGGCAGTATATATGGTGTTTAAGATGAATGGCTCTGGAGCCAGACTACTTTGGATTGAATATTGGTGCCACCAATTCCTTGCTGTATGACCTTAGGCAAGTTGCTTAATTTCTTTGCCTCAGTGTCCTTGTATGAAAAAATGGAGGCAATAATGGTCACTATCCAGTAGGGCTTTTATGAGGATTTAATAAGTTAATAATGCACATTAAGAACTTAGTTATTTTTAGATTAAGTAGTGAAGGACTACATAATTGTTAGTTAGTATAATTGTATACCTTTATTATCATTTGCATGTATAGCAATAAGACGAATTCTTAGATGTTTAACCATTGGACATAAGGAATGTACACATTTTAAGTACTGGTAGATATTACCTTTTCCCTGCCAAAAATTGCAAATATTGGATATTAACTTTTTAAATCTTAGTAAATCTGATAAGTATAAATAACAGTTTATCATCATTTTAAGTTGCCTGTCTTAATTTTGTGTGAAAATGAGTATCTTTTCACATGTTTTTTGGCCATTTATGTTTCTTTCCATGTGAACTAACTGTTCTTGGCCGTTGCCTATTTGTTGTTGCTGTTACTATATGGCTTTTCATCTGTTTCTTATTGGTTTATGGAGCTCTTTGTATATAAAGGAATTTAGCCTCTTGTTATATGTGTGACAAATACTTTTTCCAATTTATCTTTCAAATTTGTTTATGTTTTCCTATTCATCAGTCTAAAATTATGTAGTTAAATTCATCATTGTTTTTTCTTATGACTTTAGAGTTTGGAGATCATGCTTCAAAGGTCTTTCTAGGTAGGGTTGATTTAAATCATGTACTGGAAGTATTTTTGCCAAAAAGACTCATGAATTATGGATGTTAGAGCTAAAAGGGACCTTAGAGATTTCCTAGTTCAACCTCCTTTTCTTCATACCTTTTTAATTTCTCTCTGCAGATGAAAAGAAGTTTAGTCCTAAAGAAAGAAAAGAGTCTAAAGGTTCTCCAGTAAGCTAATGGCAAAAATGTAGACTGGAACTTCTAGCTCCTGTTGTGTATTTCAGTGATCATTCAATTTAACCAGATGGTTTCGCAAAAAGAGCTTTCTACTAAAAAATAAAATACATATTTAAGCAACTCAGAGAAATTTTTTTTTATTTTTCAGATTAATTTTCGCTTACAGATTCATCAGCATATGTACTATACATGTACAAATCACCTATGTGTTTTGGATATTTAGTTAAACAAATGTGCAAATATCTTAACCAAAGGAGCATATTCATTTGTGTTTTACTTTCTTAATGGTTTTCGTTATGAATGTGAAATGTGTATTTACCTTAACAGAAATTAAGTAGATTTTTGGTCTGACATATATGAGAACTGAAAAGCATTGGCTTGGCTGCTAACTGCATTCTCATCTTTCTTTCTCTGCTTTGGCAAAGTCTGGGATTAAATCTAATACCTTTTAAACTGTTTGGGACTTCAGCCAGAGTGACCTGTCTTGAATTCAGAACTGCGCAGATCATTCCCCATTCTAAGGCCCTCTCATGCCTCTTCATTGCCTGTAGGATGAGATCCAAGTACCTTAGCATAGCTTACGCACTGTAGTCACTTGACCTCTAGCACCTATGCAGTCTTCCAGTCTTATTTACACATTCCTTTGCACATGCTGTTTCCCCGTGTGGGGCAACTTTTTTCTTGCCTGTCTGCCTGCCTAAGCCAACTTAAATAAACATCATTTCTGTAACTTCTGTGAAGCCTTTTCCAGTCTCTCCAATCCAAGACGAAGGTGTTTCTATAGGCATGACTTCTGGAACGGCAGATCAAGGATCTGGTGGACCCTCTACTCAGTGAAACAACCATTTAACTGGTAAAATGATCAATCAACCATTTAAAATCTTCAGAAAATATCCTAAGGGCACATAGCAAAAAGAGAAACATTTATTCAAGAAAAGCTATTAAGCCTCAGTAAAAACAGCAAGAGTCTATGGCATTTGAGTCATGACCTGTTCCTATTCCTTCCCTTATCTCCATTCTTCAGGCAAGTGCAACCAAGAAGATGGAGGCTTCCTCTCTCTCAAAATCTTACTCCATAGTTACAATTTCACCCACAATGGGGCAGGCCACAAGCATCTCTTTTTTTTCCCCTAGCCCTATATTATAGAATCACTGTTCTAGGAAGGCATAGCTGAGCGGATTGGAGATTCCTTCTTCACCCACTTTCTACGTATGAGGGCTTTGCCCCAGGGATGGTAAGTCAAGAATACAGGGATCCTGCTTGTGCCTGCCTCAGCTCATATATAAGGTAAAGCTTCCACACTAGGAAAGGCAAATTGAGAGGACTAGGGAATATACCATTATCCCCAGGGTCCACTTGTAGAACAGGGGTGTCATTCTGGGAGAAGCCCGTCACTGCCCCACTTGTGGAACAGGGGAGTCACTCGTCACTGTCCCTGGTTCCAATTCTATTGCAGTGACAGAGGTTCTGTCCCAGGGAAAGGCAGGTTGTTAGGATGGAGAACTCCACAGTTCTCCCTGAGGTGACTGACTTTGTTAGGAACAGAGCATGAAGAAGTTCATTCCTAAGGACACTGTCAAAAATAATGGAGATCTTGGTGGTGAGCAATTAAGAGTGGATTGGTAGCTCCATGATGCTAGTAGCAACAAGCAAAACAGCAGACCAACATGGAGGATACCAGAGAACCAGACAAAGGAATCACTAAGAAGAGCCCTTGTGGAATTACACTCACTGCTGGGTGTGTGGAAAGTTATGCATGTGTGCTTTACTGTACCCTCTCAAAAGCAACCTAAACCAGATGTGGGGTAGGCTCTAAAGCATTCCTCAAGCCACACATGGATCCATCAGTAAAATGTGGAGGGCTTAAGGATAAAAATGCTTAAGTAAAATCTCTGGCCCTACATTTTCTAAATGTTATGCCACACTGACCAAGGGGCAACTCCTACAAAGCCAGGCAAAATAATAAAATCGTATTTGTCTCTAGTGGAATGGATAACTATGCCTAAAACTGTGCCCTTTGAAAAGCAACTAGAGAGATAATTTCTGAAGTGTTTGTCCCTACCTGAATGTGTGGCAAAATTCTAAACTCCCTGAAGTGTGAAAGTGGTTTCCAAGCCACATGCACATCCAGTAGTGATAAAGGGTAAAAATCTAACTGGCTAAGAGGGCTTCATAGCAACATTAACCAAAAAGTGGTTTATGTAATCTTTGCCTACCTCATAATTCCCTAGGCATTCTATGCTATTCTGTACTCAGAAGGCTTAAAGTCAGGTTAGGGAAAGGAGGCCCATGAGGTTACTGTGCAGAGGCAGTGCTGGGAAATGAATCAAGTTAAATAAATTTAGGCCATCATGGTTTAAAGAATGGATTATGGAGATAGGAAGGATAAAAGAAACCCAGAGTCAAGAAAAATAAAGCTTTTCATTGGTGCCATGCCAACCCATATCCGAGCCTGAGGCAAAAGGAAAAATGTGCTCCCCGATATACACTTATACAAAATAACAACTAATTTTATTTGTTGGACTGAATAGAAAAGTCAACAAAAATTAAAAATAAAAAAATCATGACTATATTTTTAATAAGTGGTTTATGTAAACCCAGAGTTGACCAATGGGATGCCAGTCTCAACCATAAAAACAAACAAAAAATTGTGAGTAGCAACACCGGAAGTCTCAAAGTGTCAGGAAAACCAATTTCACAGAAGCAGTTCAGCCAAGTCACTAAACAAACAAACGACTAAGCAAAAAACAAGAATGAGTCTCAGAAAGGGTTAAGTCAGTATCCAGAGTTGTTACAATATAGTATCTAAAATATTGTTTTGAACTAAAAATTTTGAGACATGCAAAGAATGAGGAAAGTATGACTCATACATGGTATTATATGAAAAAATCAACAAAAAACTATCCATGAGGAAACAAAGATGTTGAAATTAACTAGAGAAAGACTTTAAAAATCAGCTATTTAAATATATTCAAAGAACTGAAGGAACTATGTCTAAAATACTAAAATAAAGTATAATAACAATTTCTCATCAAGTAGAGAATGCCAATAAAGAGATAGAAGTTATAAGAAAAGAAGAAAATGGAAAATCTGGAGTTGAAAAGTATAATAACTGAAATGAAAAATTCACTAGAAAAGGTCACAAGAAGATATAACTTGGCAGAAGAAACAATCAGCAAATTAGAACATAGATCAATATAGATTATTCATTTTGAAGGATTGAAAGAAAAAAAGAATGAAGAAAACTGAAGATTCCCAAAGAAATGTAGGACATCTTAAAGGCACATCATTAGGAAAAGAAAAGAAGGGAAAGAAAAGAGCAGAAAGAATATTTTTTAAAAAATGGATAAAATCTTCCAAAATTTAATGAAAAACATCAACCTACACATCAAAGAAAATTTTTTTAAAACTTCAAGCAGGAAAATGTAAAGATATTGATACTTAGATACAATAGTCAAAATATTGGAGTCAAATATAGAGAGAAAATTTTGAAATTAGCAAGAGAAAAATGAAATGGAATCACAATAAGATTAACAGCTGATTCTCATCAGAAATAACAGAGAGCAGAAGGCAGTGCAATCCCATATTCTAAACGTTGAAAGAATAAAAAACTGTCAGCCAAGAATCATATATTCAACAAAACTATCTTTAAAGGTAAAAATGAAATGAAGACATTCCTAGGTAAACAAAGGCTGAGAGAATTTTTCGTTAGCTGACATGCCTTGCAAGAAATACTAAAAGCTTCCTAGACAGTAGCTTTAATCTGTGTGAAAAAAATTCCAATAAAGGGAAATTTGTAAATAATAAAAATATATCATTATATATTCTTTTCCACTTAACTTATTTAAAATCAATTTCTTAAAGCACTATCTGTAAAATTGTATTGTTATTTGACAATAAAATGTAAAAGAGGGGAGTGGGAATTAAGCTAAATTGGAGTAAGGAAATGGTATCACATGGTAAATTGAATTTACAGAAAGAAATGAAAAAATTAAGTGGCAAATATGAAGAATAACATTAAAAACTTCTATAAATTGTGTCCTCCTTTCTTCCCTTAGCTTCTGTAAAAGACACAAGCTATTAAAAATGACAATAGTTATAAACACATTGTTTTATTAGTAATAAACGTAGACAAATTATCTACAACAATTATTATTATACAAGGAGAGGGAATGGAGCTATAGAGGAGTAAAGTTTTTATAACCTACTGGAACTAAGTCAGTATAAATATGATGTCGATTCTGTTAATTTGAGATATATGTTAGAAGCCCCAAAGTAATCACTGAGAAAATGATGCAAAAATACAGTTTTAAAAAGTTAAAAACATAGTTTAGCTTATGTATGCCTAGTACTCCATTATTTTTTTTTATTCTATTTTAAGTTCTGGGGTACATGTGCAGAATGTGCAGGTTTGTTACATAGGCATACATATGCCATGGTGGTTTGCTGCACCCATCAATCCGTCATCTACATTAGGTATTTCTCCTAATGCTATCCCTCCCCCTGTCCCCTAACCCCCCAACAGGCCCTGGTGTGTAATGTTCCCCTCCCTGTGTCCATGTGTTCTCATTGTTCAACTCCCACTTATGAGTGAGAACATGCGGTGTTTCGTTTTCTGTTCTTGTGATATTTTGCTGAGAATGATGGTTTCCAGCTTCATCCATGTCCTTGCAGAGGACATGAACTCATCCTTTTTTATGGCTGCGTAGTAGTCCATGGTGTATATGTGCCACATTTTCTTTCTGCTTGTTCCCAGGAGAAAGTGGCTGAAGCTTCCAGAGAGAAGCCGAGTGTAGTTTAATTCTTTTTGTCATAAACACGACAACCCATTTTTCTGCAAGCTGTGTTAGTTTGCTTTCTCCTTGGTTCATTCATTCATTTATTCATAGCTTCCATAAATATTTAACAAACACTAATTAGGGGCAAAGCCATGTGCTAGGCACAGGGGATAAAACTGTGAACAAAACAAGCCCCAGCTACTCTTAAGGAACTGATAGACAAATGGACCAGCAAACACGCTAGTCCTGTTTTGAAGGCAAAGCGCCTGGTGCTCCTGATCTCATGAGCACAGAGCATTTAGCCTAAGTCTCATCCTCCTAAGGCCTCAGAAATAAGGCCTTATTTTAATAAGTGCCAGTCAGTCATTTGAAGACTAAATCATAGAATCCTAGAAAACTAGTACCGGGAGCAAGGCAAAAGAATGGGATGAGCATGAAACATATATTCAGAAGTTGTGGTGTTTAGGTGTATAAGCCAAGCTCTTTTCTTCACTTGCTTGCTAAGTCACTTAGTTCTTCTGCCTTTTTCTTTGCTCTGTCTGGAAATGGAGTTAATGAAATATATCTACATGATAGGGATATTGAGACGATTAAATAAGATGCTGCTGTCACCCAGTATGCCCTTACCCTGCTGTAATTAGAGGTGTCTGAAATTCATTTTCTAAACTTTTTGTATGAGTGTTTCCTGCATGCCCACCACCATGGAAGCTACCTTAAGACAGTGAGGGACTTTGTTTAACTTGTTTGTACTACATCCTCAGTCTAATGCTTATGGTAGGCACCAAATACAATTTTATTGACAGAAAGGATGATAATGAATGTGAAGGCATTTTTAAGTTTATGAAGTGTTGTGCATATTGTTGTTAACTTTAAGCTGTTAAGTTAAAGAACCCCTAATCCAACTCTCTTGAGTTTTATAGATATCATAGAAGATACATCTTCCCTTGACATAGAAGCTTCCCTTGAAGGTTCCCTTGACTCATATATTTGCCTCACAGAGTGATTGTGCAGATCCCACAAGATAAATTTATGTGAATGTGCTTTATGTGCTTGAAGTGCTCCACAAATATGGGTTTTATAAGATGAGAAAATAGAGTCATATTTCAATATGAGAAATATGAGTCACATTTCAATAGAGAAAATAGAGAAAGGTGACTGATCCAAGGTCATGCAACGAGTTAGTGTCAGAATTTATAATGGAATTTCAGGCTCCCAACTCCCACTCCAGTATACAAAGGCAGATTCCAGAGAAGAAACAGTGGAGAGCAGGCACTGATGAGGGACAAAGAAAAGCAGGCTCCGTCTGGCTGCAACTTGTCTCTTCATGGCAGAAAGAAACTAGGAAAGTACTATGCCAGAGACCACATGATAACTTTGCAGAATGGAAAGAGCTTGTTTACCAAATTGAATACTTTATCTGTGTTTATCTAACAATGACAGTTCCACCAGCTCTTTACCACTTGACTTTTGCCTAATTCAAAAATATACCAACTATGAAACATTTTCCTTCTCAGTTTTTATTCTAGATTACATTTTGTTCAACTTTATCTTAATGTGTAGTATAGAAAGAGTAAGGTAAGAGTATAGCAAGTGGCTATTTTCCATTTCTACTGAGGACAGAGAAATAGTCTAAGGGATTTGTATTAGAGATGAAGAAGTTCATGGCCAGGACATGAGAGATACTGTGATAGAATGGATATTGTGAAGTCTTTGGTAGTTTTTCAGGGGAAAAAAGAGAAGTTTTTTCTTTGTCTGATATAGTTTAGCAACGTCTTAATTTAGGATTCAAAAGTTGTTCAGGGTCCATCTTGGCCTTCAAATTAAGATGCCCTTTGAGAGATAACGCTGTTGTTTTCAAACTCTGTTCTGCGACTTAAGAATGAGAGGAGGAGGAAGAAAAGAGGAGAAAATTTGAGGGAAAAGTACCCAAGCAGCGTCAAGGCTAGACACTGGAAATTTATCAATGAAAGCCACATGGTGGATGGGAATCAGATATGTGTATCAATTATTTGTGTTCCAATCCATATAGAAGTACCATATAATGCACCAAGATAATAGGTGCTTTGAAAGAAGACCATACAAGTGGAGATGTGTTCCTAGTCTATCTAGGGATAGAGTCAGGAAGGGCTTCATTGAATAAGTGGTAGCCTCTTGGGCTGAGACCTGAGTTATGAGATGATGTAGCAAAGGAGGCAGATAGCTGGGGGCAAGGTGGGGTCATTGAAGTTGGAGGCAGTAGCAATATAAGCAAAGCTACAGGGGCATGAAAAAGCAAGGTTAGATTAGTGAATTGCAACAGGGTGGTACTGCTGGAAGGTCACATGGAAAAGATTGTGAGGGTATTGAGATAAGAAGCTAGAAATAAGCTTTGAATGCCATCCTAGTACTTTGAATTTGCATGCTGTAAGCCAAGTGGTTTTCACTTGGTCATTTAATAAAATTACAGATTCTCAGGTCTCACCTGTAACTTCAGATTCAGAAGAGTCTGCTAACTGAAGGTGGAATCAGTGTTCCACATTGCTAATTAGCTCCTCAGAGGATTCTAATGTATCAGTGAGTTATGACCACTGCTGTAAGCCATAGGTAGTTATTGAAAGCTGCTAGGGAGAGGAGCCACAGAAGCAGATGTTTTAGATAGGATTCCTCCGGGGTCCTGTGTAAGTTATGGACTGGACTGGAGAGGATCAGACAGGAAGCAGAAAGACTTGAATAAGACAGTTGCAGTTATTTTGGAGGCAAAGATTCTCTCTCTCTCTCTCTCTCTCTCTCTCTGTGTGTGTGTGTAATTGTAGGAACTATTTAGGCCGTAAAATTAACAGATATTAGTCACTGATTGACTGATTGGATGGCAGTGATAGGTGGGGTGCGTTGAGGGAAGTGTATTACATTAAGTCCAGGATGACTCATGGTTTTCTAAGTTGAGTCATTGGGGATTGCCATCCAATGTGAGAAACTACATAGTCTTATCATAGTTGATCTTGGAGTTAGACTTGAATTAAAATCTTGAAGCCATCAATTGCTGTATGTGGGTCTTGGGCAGAACACTTAAGGTTTCTGGACCTCAGTTATTTCTTCTATAAAATGAGGATAATAATGCATGCCTCATGCATTTGTTGTAAAGACTAAATGAGGTTAAAGTATGTAGAGTGTAGTATAGTAACTGGGACATACAGTGATCCAGTAAACGTCAGTTGTTATTATTGTGCTATATGTTGTGATGTGTACTGGAGTGAGATGGGGTAGGGGATTTTTTAGTCTCTGCCAATGACTCCTCTCCCCATGATCAAAATCAGAAATCAGTCTCTTATGTGTTGAGGAGTGAGACACTTCTCCCAAGTGTTTAAGGCTAATACCTTGCCTTGTTTTGCCTTGGGCCAGACCTCACTACACATCTGTTTAAGAGATCAGGGTAAGCTCTGTTCTTGGTGAGTATGTCAATGGGGCTGTTTTTCTAGTTCTTGTAGTTTCTTTGGGCCAACATGAAATGTCTAACTTTGGCTTCTTGGTTGTGGATTCTCATCAACATTTCACTGCTACCCAAGTTGTGTCTGCTCACATGATGCTATCTTCCTTCTTTTGGGTTTCTGAAGCCCTCAGACACTTGGCTGAACATTTTTCACATTTCTTAAGCTATATCATCTGTGTTTTCCCTGCCACAGACAAAGTCACAAAAGGACTTTAAGATAGGTTTTTTTTTTCCCCAGGGTTTTTATACATTTTGGGTAAGGACAAGTGGTAAGTGCTGCTTTTCTGCCTTAACCAGTAGTGTCTGACAGAGGAGGCAGCATGATGATTGCAGAGCTCACTGGACTGAAAGTCAGATGCTTTACCCACCTAGACTCTAGTACCAAGGGGAAGATGGAGTGGGATGGGGAAAATGGGGAGAAATTACCATTTATTTTGAGTGTGCCAGGCCTTTTCTCATATATTGTCTAATGCATTTGTCACAATTCTCTTTGGGTTTGAAATGTGGTTTTCTTCATTTTATAGATAAGGAAACTTATGGGAAGGGAGGTTACGTTCATCTTGTGCCCAACTTTACATGGCTAGTGATCAATACTAGTGAGATTCAAACTCAGATTTCTCTGCCCCAAAGCCTTTGCTTTTTCCTCTTTTGACACTGTAACTAATGAGAAGATGTCTTTAACTCTGAGTCTCATTTGCCTGAACTGTAAAATGGAGCTCTGTAACCCTTGCTCTGTATGACAGTAAATCTCCTCAGGCCAGACTTATGATAGGGGATAAGGATATTTGTATCTTTGGGCCCCTAATGTATTGAAAATGCCTCTAAGTGCCTGGCATATAGAAGGGCACTCAATAAATATTTACCACGTTTTCCAGAAAGAGGGTAGCTCCATAATGGGTGAGATTCATTTTGGTGGCTGCTGTAGTGTTTAATGCTTTTACCATCTGTTAAAATGATTTTGGAGCATAGCTGGATAACTGAAGATGGTTGTTATATAGATTTTTTCATAGGTTGCCTGTTCCAAATTCTATGCCCTGGAAGAAGTTAAATATCCAGAATTTGACAGGAAATATTATTCTACAACAGATCCCTGGCGTAAGAATGATAACACCTGTGTTCTGGTCTCAGACTTGCCTCTGAATAACTGTTTCTCCTGGTCAATTCTCTGTCTCTATCTAGGCTTGAAATTTCCCCCTGAATGATGAAGGAGTTGGACTAGTTTAGTGGGGTTCAGCCTCGAGTGGCCATTAAAATTATTTGGGGATCTTTGAAAACAAATTGGATGCCCAGATTTTTGTTATTGTTGTTTTGTTGTTTTTGTTTGTTTGTTTTTTAATTATACTTTAAGTTCTGGGATACATGTGCAGAACATGCAGGTTTGTCACATAGGTATACACGTGCCATGGTGGTTTGCTGCACCCATCAACCCGTCATCTACATTAGGTATTTCTCCTAGTCCCTAGGACTAGGACCTCCCTAGTCCCTTACCCCCAGACAGGCCCTGGTGTGTGATGTTCCCCTCCCTGTGTCTATGTGTTCTCATTGTTCAGCTCCCACTTATGAGTGAGAACGTGCGGTGTTTGGTTTTCTGTTCCTGTGTTAGTTTGCTGAGAATGATGGTTTCCAGTTTCATCCATGTTCTTTCAAAGGACATGAACCCATCCTTTTTTATGGCTGCCTAATATTCCATGGTGTATTGAACTGCTCACTCCAGTTCAATTAAATCAGAATACAGAATGTTGAGAGGAGCATCAGTATTTTAAGAAGGCCCCCTAGTGAAGTTCAATGTGCAGCCAAGGGTGAGAAACACTGGACTAGATGATTGATAAAGGCCATCCAACTTTGATACTCAACAAGAGACAATGCTATAGAGTATGGTGGGCAGAGCATGGGCTTTAGAGTTAGCCAGGTATGCATTCAGACCTTGGCTGTGTTACTTACTAGTTGTGTGATCTTGAAGAAATCAAAATGGAGATACACTATGTACCTGGCAGTAATAGTTGTGGGGATTAAGCACCTTCACCAGAGCTTAGGACATAATAAGCCCCCAGTAAATAGCTTCTTTAGTATCAGAAGTTCAGATGGAAGACGTGAGAAAAATATTGGTTCAGTAAGATTTAACAGGTAAATTAAAATCAAGTATTTGAAAAAATTTTCCTGTTTCTTTAGCAATGGATTCCAGAAACATAATGTGGAAATAGCTCTCAGTCCTTAGATTTGATGACATTGCAGAAAGAAATCTGGCTAGTCGTCCCATGGCTGATTGGCTATGATGGCTAGGAAGCCATTGGAAAAAAAATTGGCTCACAGAAGACAGCAGATGTGGCTTGGGAAATGCAAGGACATGACTGTAATAAGGATTTGTCTATCCAGCTCCATTTATGAGAGTGATTCCAGGAGAAAAGGACAGATTTGTATTGTCAGTGGGATACGCTGTTAAAAAACACTTTTGCTACCACCACTCCAGCTGTCTTGGCATGTTTGTTGGTGATGTAAGCTACAGAAAATGGAAATCACCAATAGGGCTATAGCAACCTGATGCATAGTGACAAGTAATTGTTCTATTCATGTTTATATGTTGTACAGAGCACTTGCTGCATGTCAGGTTTGAGGCTTGCATATGCATTAGGGCCATGGACACCCCCATCTTATCTCTAAGTAGATTTCAAAGTAAATATTTGATGAGTATGTAAAATATTTAGTTTGGTCAGTCATAGGGCTGAGAACATGGTGGGAGTTACCTCCTAGTATCTGCAGGCAAAAAAAGCTTTTTCTTCCTATAGCAATTGCCATCTCAGCCCCTTTTGCAGCATTTCTTTTGCTACACTTTGCATTAACCACTTGTGCACTTGTCTTAGCCTCAAACAGGCCATGAAAGCTCCTTGAGGATAGGGGCTATGTCTTTTTCATCTTTATATATGCATCATTTAGCAGAGCTGTCCCTTTATAATGTACTAATTACTGAATGAAGGGATGCATAGATGAATAAATGAATGAAAAGTAGGAGTGACCTGTCTTCTCTCTTTCTTCATGATGGGGATTAGTGTGTGTGTATAAGGGGATAATTTTTGTGTCACATAAAATATAACCTTACTTAGAAGGCAAGACTTCCAGAATGGTGGAATGAGAACCACCCCCCCGCCCCCATAAATCCGCCCTTTCATGAAAGCAGTGAAAACACTAGCAAACGTTGTGAAAATTAACTTTTCCAGAACTCTGGAAAGGAAACAGAGGCTTCCAACAATCTGAGAAGAATGTATTCAAGAAAAACTTCGGTAAGTTCTCTGATCACAGTGGAAATAATAAACAATTAGTAATAGAAGGATATTTGGGAAATTCACCATTTGTGGGATATGAACAGTGGATCAAAGAAGAAATCATAAGGGAAATGAGAAGACACTTTGAGATTAATGAAAATGAAAATACATTGTACCAAAACTTACAGGATACAGCCAAGCTAAAGCAGTACTTAAAGGGAAATTTATAACTGCGAATGCCTATATCAACAAAGACAAATGATCTCAAATCAAGAACCTAACCTTCCACCTTAGGAGACTAGGAAAGGAACAGTAAACTACAAAGAAAGCAGGAAGAAAGATTAATAAAGACTAAAAGGGAAATAAATGAAATATAGAGTAGAAAAACACTAGAATCAATGAAATTAAAAATTGATTCTTTGAAGAGATCAACAAAATTGAAAAAAACTTTAGTCAGATTGAATAAGAAAAAAGAGAGAAAATTCAAATTATCAAAATGAGCAATGAAAATGGGGCCATCACTACCTACCTTAAAAAGAATTTTCAAAGGATTAAAAGAAAATACCATTGCATTAGTTCATTCTCACACAGCTATAAAAAAGCTACCTGAGACTGGGTAGTTTATGAAGAAAAGCGCTTTAATTGACTCACAGTTCCACAGTCTGTACAGGAGGCATGGATCATGAGGCCTTAGAAAATTTACATCAGATGAAAGGCTAAGGGGCATGGCAGACATGTCTTCACACGGCAGCAGGAGAGAGAGCAAAGAGGGAAGTGCCACACACTTTTAAACCATCAGCTCTCATGACAACTCACTCACTATCATGAGAACAGCAAGGGGAAAATATGCCCTCATGATCCAATTACTTCCTACCAGGTCCCTTCCCCAACACTGGAAATTACAGTTCAACATGAGGTTTGGATGGTGACACAGAGCAAAACCATATCAACCATACTGTATGCCAAAAAATTAGATGACCTAGGTGAAATGGACAAATACTCAGAAAAACACAAACTATCTAAAGTGACCAGTGAAGAAACAGAAAATCTGAGTAGTCCTGTAACAAGTCCTGTAACAAAACTGGATTAGTAATTAAGAAACTTCCCACAAAGAAAAGCCCAGGTTCAGATGTCTTCACTGGTGAATACTATCAAATATTTAAGGAATATTTAATCCTTCGCAAATTATTTCAAAAATTGGAAGAGGCTGGAACCCTTTCCAACTAATTCTGCAAAGTCAGCATTACCCTGATGCCAAAACCAAAGATATGACACAAAAATAAAACTGCAGGCTAATATCACATTTGAATATAGATAACTTTCTAAAAATCTCAACAAAATGCTAGCAAACTGAATTCAGCAACAAATAAAAAGGGTTATAAAGGGTGACCAAGTAGGATTTATCTCTGGAATGTAAATTAACATTCAAAAACCTAAGAATAAGAGGAAACTTTCTTAACTTTGTAATGGACATCTCTGAAAAACACACAGCTAACATCATACTTAATAGGGAAAGATTGAAATTTTTCCTTGTAAGATCAGGAACAAGACAAGGATGACTGTTCTCACCATTTCAATTTACCATTGTATTGCAGATTCAAGTCAAGGCAATTAGGCAAAAAAAAAAAAAAAAAAAGAGGTAAAAGGCACCCATATTGAAAAGGAAGAGGTGAAATTATCTATATTCACAGATGACATGATCTTATACAAAGAAAACCCTAAGGAATCCATGATAAACTATTAAAACGAGTAAATGAGTTCAGCAAGGTTTCAGAATACAAGATTAATGTGCAAAAATCAATTGTATTTCTGTACACTAGCAATGAACAATCTGAAAATGAAATTAAGAAAACAGTTCACTGACAATATCATCAAAATACCTGAATACTTAAAAATAAATTTAACAAAAGAAGCGTAAGACTTGTATGCTGCAAACCACAAAACCCTGTGGAAAGTAATTAAAAATCTAAATAAATAGAAAAGCATCCCTTGTTCATGTGCTAGAGGGCTTAATATTGTCAAGATGGAAATACTCCCCAAAGATTGAAGGAAATCCCTATCAAAATCCTGGCTGTTTTCTTAGCAGAAAATGAAAATCTGACCCTAAAATTAATATTTAAATACATGGAACCTAGGATAACCAAAATAATATTGAGAAAGAAAAACAAAGTCGGCGTACCCATGCTTCCTGATTCCAAACCTTACTACAAAGCAGTGGTAATCAAGAGTGTATGGTGTTGGCATAAGGATAAACAGATCAATAAATGGAATACTATTGAGAATCCAAAAATTAACTCTTACATTTAAGGCCAATTGATTTTCAAAAGTGTTGCTAAGACAATTCAATGAGGAAAGAATAGTTTTTTCAATAAATTGTACTGGAAAAATTGGATATTCACATGAAAATAAAAGATTTTAGACCACTTCAAACCTGCAAAAAAAAAAATGATCTCATGGTGTATCATGGATCTAAATGCTATAGAACTAAGATGATAAATCTCAGAAGAAAATAGCAGAGTAAATCTTTATGACCTTGAAGTAGGCAATGGTTTTTTGGCTATAACACCAAAAGCACAAGCAATAAGAGAAAAAAATTGATAAATTGGACTTCATCAAATTTGAAATTTTTGTGCTGCAAATGATACCATCAAGAAAGTGAAAATCTCACCCACAGAATGAGAGAAACTATTTGCAAATCATATATCTGATAAGGGTATTGAATTTAGAATATATAAAGAACTCTTGCAACTCAATATAAAAAGACAACCCAATTTTAAAATGGGCAAAGTATTTGAATAGAAATTTCTTGATAGAAGATATACAAATTTAAAAATGCTCAACATCATTAGTCATTAGGGAAATGCAGATCAAAACCAAATTGAGATACCAGTTTACACCTACTAGGATGGCTATAGTAAAAAAGAACAAATAACAAGTATTGGCTTTAATGTGGAGGAGCCAGAACCCTTATATATTGCTGGTAAAATGTAAAGTCATGCAGCCTTTTGAAAAACAGTCTGAAAGTCTTTAAAAAAATTACTATTTGTTATTTAGTTTTTCTTCGCTTTTAATTTAGGTTCAGAGGTACATATGCAGGTTTGCTATATAGCTAAATTGTGTGTCACAGGAGTTTAGTGTACACATTATTTCATCACCCAGGTAATAAGCATGGTACCCAATAGGTAGTTTTTCTATCCTCACCCTCCTCCTACCCTCCACCATCAAGTAGGCCCTGGTGCCTCTTGTTCTTTTCTTTGTGTTCATATGTACTCAATATTTAGCTTCCACTTATCAGTGAGAACATGCGGTATTTGGTTTTCTGTTCCTGCTTTAGTTTGCTTAGTTTGCTTAGGAGAATACTCCAGATTCATCCACGTTGCTGCAAAGGACATGATCTCATTCTTTTTGCATAGTATACTATGGTGTACATGTATCAAAAATGTTACTGTTTGACCTAGTAATTCTATTCCAAGATAAATACTCAAGAGAAATGAAAACATGTCCACACAAATACTTGTACACAAATGTTCATTGCAGCATTATTTATAATAGCCAAAGAGTGGACGACAAATGTCTTCCAAATGTGGGCTCCAAATGTCCATCAACTGATAAATGGAAAAACAAAATGTGCTATATCCATGCCATGGTTTATCTGTCAATAATAAGGAATGAAGTACTCATACATACTCCAACATGGATGAACCTTGAAAACATTATGCTAGGTGAAAAAAGCAACTCGCAACTCACAAAAGACCACACTGTATGATTTTATTTATATTAAATGTCCATAAAAGAAAAATATTTAGAGATAGAAAGGAAATTAGTTTTTCCAGGGTCTGGGAGGAGGCAGTATGAGGAGTGGCTGCTAATGGGTACAGGATTTCTTTTTGGAGTGATATAATTGCTCTAAAATTAGTTTGCGGTAATAGATGTGAATATGCTAAAATGGGTGAATTTTATAGTATGTGAAATATAACTCAGTAAGCCCATTAAAAACAACCTAGTTAAATTAAAACCAAGCTATAACAGAAATATTATATGGCCTTGGCAGTTTAGGATAGTGGGAAAATATGGAGTAGGGGCGGGGAAATAGTCCCAAGTATAATTCTGGTTTTGTCACTACTAGTGTATGGACTCGGACAAGTCATTTGCTTTCTCTAAGTCTCAGTTTGCATATATGCAAAATAGGGGTAATGATACCTACCTCAGTGGTACCTTTTCAAAACCTTGTTCTTCCTCATCTCTCCTCTACAACTTTCTCATAAGATTATTACAGTAATAACCATTTATTAAGCACTGTGTCAGCAATGGTGTGGGGCTGCTTTACCTCCACAACTTCATTGAATCCTCACTGCAGTCTTGTGGGATCTATATTTCTTTGCCTATTTTATATGTAAAGAAATTGAAGTCAAGTGAGTTGTTCAAGGTCCTTCTGTTAGCAAGTGGCAGAGATGGACATGAAAACTAGATCTTCTACCTACGTGTCTTTCCACTTCAACTAAAGAATTTATTAAAGAGAATTGAAAAGCTATGAACTAAATTTGGGTAATATTTTTAATAGTAAACATTGCTGCCCTCGTGAATGAACACACACTAAATTTCAAATCTCATGGTGGCAGAGAATAAAGATGCCACCTATCTTAAGCCATTACTTCACCAACTTCTCCACAAAAATATTCCTTGTAACCACAAATAAGTAAGCACAATAGATCTATAAGGAGAGAGTAATTGTGAACTGATTTTATCTTAAAAAGTCATGTAGGGATGTCATGTTCCATAATGTGATTAATAAAATATATTTTGTTACTAAACACAAGGAAAAATATTATGTTCCATAAAGAAGTTTGGTGGTTGCCTCAACCTCTTTTAGTTTGAAAAGTAGGTATGTAGGAGAAAGATATGTGTTTACATGTCTACCCTTGCCCTCTCTCTGTCTCTTCCCCTCTCTCCCCCTCCTTCCCCACCCCCTATGCCCTACACTCCCCAACCCCCACATGTATTTACCTTTCTCTAAAAGCTCTGCATAGCCAAGAAAAATGCTCTTTTTTATTTTTGGGATATTAGATATTTCATTTTCTTATGGTAAGACAAAAGATTAAGGCAACCAAGACTTACAATATGCCTACTGTGTGGCAGGCACAGAGGCAAGGGCTTTTACATGTGTTATTTAATGTAATTGTAATTCTCACAAAAGCTGTCTAAAGCTGAAAATATTTCCAACTCTAAATGAGGCAAATGGAGCACAGAGAGCCTTAATTATTTCACCCAAAGTTCAGTGGTAGAGGCAGGATTCCAACCCAGGTCTGGTGGGCTCCAAATCCTTGTTGGGTTGCCATTCCTCTCGCTAACAAATAAAACTGGTCTGTGACTTTTGCATTTCACCCCACTTCCACAGTCACTGGTGGGACTTATTTAAATTAATCAGATTCTTCAAAGTATCCCCAAGTCCTCCTTTGAAAAGAAAGTTGGGGGGCAGGGGGAGGAGCAGAGGAGAGGAGATAAAAAGGAAAGGAGTCAGGGAGAGAGAGAGACAGACCTGGCGATCTCAGCTGGGTGCCAAGGTTTCCTAAGCCCAAGTTCCTCATGGTTGAGCCTGTATTGGCAGGCCAACAGCTTCTAGTAATCCACTTTTATTTAATTAATAGTGAAACTGTTGAAGAATTGCAAGTGGTGTTCTGGTTCAGAAACCTTCCATTCTATGGGGCACTGCTTTTGCTTCAGACTAATAAAACCGAATGCCCTGCCTCAAGATAATAAGTGAACATGTAACCCACGAGGTAAGAAAAAACACAATGTCACATGCAAATTCTGCACTTGTTCTCAAAGCAAACCTCTCCTGTGTTTGCAATTAGGATGTTATCTAGGAGCATATTCAAAGCTTTTGAGGTTTTCATTTTAGTTTTTCTTTCATTATGTGCTGTTTTAGTAATATCAAAGAATACATGTAATATATGTTATATGGCATAACAATAAAATTAATGTTGATGAGCCCAGATTAAAGAATCAACAACATTAATATCATCATTGCATCAACTCTATTAGAATGGAAGCTCTCTGAAGGCATGGATTTTTGTCCATTTTGTTCACTGCTATATCCCCAGGACCTAGAAGAGTGTCAGCCACATAATGGGAGCTTAGTCAATATTTTAAAAATAAGAGCATAAACCTACTTATATCCTCTTTCCTCTTACCATCACTCCCAGCCTCCCCTCAGAGGTAACCACTATCCTATATTTGGGCTTTATTATTCCCTTGCATTTTGATAAGTTTTCACGTGTATATTCCCAAATAATATATTGCTTGCTTTTGCTTCTTTTTGAACTTTATATAATAGAATCATATTGTATGTATCCTATTGTGAATTATGTCTTTTACACAACATTAGTATTTGAGATTCAACTATGTGTAGCTCGATTCCATTCCTTTTCATTGCTGATTGTATTTTATTGGATATGTGTGCCATAAATTATTTTTCTCCTGTCAGTTAATGTTTATCATTTATGCGTTAATAAACAAAACTGCTATGACTGTTCCTGAATGTGCCTCCTAGTACATATGTGCCCAGCTTTCTCTAGGATATAAGCCTGAGAGAGGGACTGCAGTTGGAATTTTCATTTCCAAAGCCCAAAGTTTAGCTCATGAGTCAGAGCTGCAATGTGCCCTTTGTCCACACTAGGTCAGGATCAGTGGGAGTGCTACCCAAAATATTTTGCTAGCTGGGGAGTCGGGGAGAGGCAGAGACTGACCTAGTGAGGCCAGGAGGTACTATCTCAGGTCTCTAGTCAAAATGGGTTGCAATTAGTAAAAGTCCAGATTCTGAATCCCCTTCACTATTTATCTTCCTCTTCCTCCTTTACAGTTATTTTTGTTCAAGGTGCGCTTTATTAAACTCATGCCTAACAAACAAAACTCTAATGAATATTTTGTCTTTCATTGATTGTAAATTCGATTAATTAGATTCTTTGAAAAATTTTTAACTGTATTTTCACTTTAGTATAGATGAAAATTTCGATTTCTTTGAAAAACATTTTTTAATAATAACACAACATAAGGTCTACCCTCATAACAAAATTTAAGGGCACAACACCATATTTTTTTAAATTTCATTATTATTATACTTTAAGTTTTAGAGTACATGTGCACAACATGCAGGTTTGTTACGTATGTATACATGTGCCATGTTGGTGTTCTGCACCCATTAACTCGTCATTTAGCATTAGGTATATCTCCTAAAGCTATCCCTCCTCCCTCCCCCCACCCCACAACAGTCCCCGGTGTGTGATGTTCCCCTTCCTGTGTCCATGTGTTCTCATTGTTCAATTCCCACCTATGAGTGAGAACATGCGGTGTTTGGTTTTTTGTCCTTGTGATAGTTTGCTGAGAATGATGGTTTCCAGTTTCATCCATGTCCCTACAAAGGACATGAACTCATCATTTTTTATGGCTGCATAGTATTCCATGGTGTATATATGCCACATTTTCTGAATCCAGACTATCATTTTTGGACATTTGGGTTGGTTCCAAGTCTTTGCTATTGTGAATAGTGCTGCAATAAACATACGTGTGCATGACAACACCATATTGTTAACTATAGGCACAATGTTGTACAGCAGATGTCTAGAACCTTTTCTTCAGGCTTAACTGAAACTTTATAGCCATTGAACAGCAACACTCCATTTCTGTTTCTTAAAGGTCCTTTACAAAATGAGTTTTCTGCATGTTTCCATTTTGTTTATCTGATAATTTTTTTTCTTTTTTTATTATACTTTAAGTTCTGGGGTACATGTGCAGAATGTACAGGTTTGTTACAAAGGTACACACGTGCCAGGGTGGTTTGCTGCACCTATCAACCCGTCATCTACATTAGACATTTCTCCTAATGCTATCCCCTCCCTTGCCCCTCACCCCTCACTGGCCCCAGTGTGTGATGTTCCCTAGCCTGTGTCCAAGTGTTCTCATTGTTCACCTCCCACTTTTGAGTGAGAACATGCAGTGTTCCACTGTTCTGTTCCACTGGTCTATATATCTGTTTTGGTACCAGTACCATGCTATTTTGGGTACTGTAGCCTTGTAGTATAGTTTGAAGTCAGATAGCATGATGCCTCCAGCTTTGTGCTTTTTGCTTAGAATTGTCTTGGCTATGCAGGCTCTTTATTGGTTCCATATGAAATTTAAAGTAGTTTTTTATAATTCTGTGAAGAAAGTCATTGGTAGCTTGATGGGATTAACACTGAATCTGTAAATCACTTTGGGCAGTTTGGCGATTTTCATGATAATGATTCTTCCTATGCATGAGCACGGAATGGTTTTCAATTTATTTTTGTCTTCTCTTATTTCCTTGAGCGGTGGTTTGTAATTCTCCTTGAAGAGGTCCTTCACATCCCTTGTAAGTTGTATTCCTACATATTTTATTCTGTTTGTAGCAATTGTGAATGGGAGTTCACTCATGATTTGGCTCTCTGTTTGTCTGTTATTGGTGTATAGGAATGCTTGTGATTTTCGCACACTGATTTTGTATCCTGAGACTTTGCTGAAGTTGCTTGTCAGCTTAAGGTGATTTGGGGCTGAGACAATGGGGTTTTCTGAATATACATTCATGTCATCTGCAAACAGAGACAATTTGACTTCCTGTCTTCCTATTTGAATATCCTTTATTGCTTTCTCTTTCCTGATTGCCCTGGCTGGAACTTCCAATACTATGTTGAATAGGTGTGGTGAGAGACGGCATCCTTGTCTTGTGCTGGTTTTCAAAGGGAATGCTTCCAGTTTTGACCATTCAGTATGATATTGGGTGTGGGTTTGTCATAAATAGCTCTTATTATTTTGAGATATATTCCATCAATACCTAGTTTATTGAGAGTTTTAGCATGAAGCGGTGTTGAATTTTGTCGAAGGCCTTTTCTGCATCTATTGAGATAATTGTATGGTTTTGTCATTGGTTCTGTTGATGTGATGGCTTATGTTTATTCATTTGCATATGTTGAACCAGCCTTGCATCCCAGGGATGAAGTGGACTTGATCGTGGTGGATAAGCTTTTGGATGTGCTGCTGGATTCGGTTTGCCAGTATTTTTTTATTGAGGATTTTTGCACTGATGTTCATCAGGGTTAGTGGCCTGACATTTTCTTTTTTTGTTGTGTCTCTGCCAGGTTTTGGTATCAGGATGATGCTGGCCCATAAAATGAGTTAGGGAGGATTCCTTCTTTTTCTATTGTTTGGAATAGTTTCAGAAGGAATGGTACCAGCTCCTCTTTGTACATCTGGTAGAATTCGTCTGTGAATCCTTCTGGTTCTGGACTTTTTTTGGTTGGTAGGCTATTAATTACTACCTCAATTTCAGAACTTGTTATTGTTCTATTCAGGTATTCGACTTCTTCCTGCTTTAGGCTTGGGAGGGTCTATGTGTTCAGGAATTTATCTATTTCTTCTAGATTTTCTATTTTATTTGCCCCACAGGTGTTTATAGTATTCTCTGATGGTAATTTGTATTTCTGTGGGATCCGTGGTGATATCCCCTTTATTATTTTTTATTGCATCTATGATTCTTCTCTCTTTTCTTCTTTAGTAGTCTGGCTAGTGGTCTATCTACAAAATAGATAGACTGTTTATCTGATATTTATTTTGTAATTATCTAATAATAACCATCATTATCATCATCAACATCATCATTATCATCTCCTTTACCCATACATATATTTGTGTCTTTCAAATAATAATCCCATCTTTGAAGTGCATCCTCATCTTTAGCAGTCTGCACTCTGCTTTCTTATATCATTTACTATCTCATGATTATTTATTTCCCGTCCTTCTTCTCTGACAGATAGTCATTTTTTAGGGCCAAGGAAATATCTCGATCACCACTATATCCCCAGCACCTACCCCTGTGCCTGGTCCATAGGGCCAGATGCTAAGAGTTGAGTTGAACCAGTCTACCTAATCTTAACCTTCATTAGCACAACATGGTTTGTCAGTGGTTAAGAATCTACACTTTGGAGTCAGACTCACCCAGGATGGAATCCTGGCATTGCCACTTATTATTAATAGATGCGTGATCTTGGACAAGTTTACTTAATTGTTCTGAGCATCAGTTTCCTCTTCTGCAATATAGGGATGATACACAGCTACCTGGTAAGTTGTTGGGAAAATTAAATGGGATGATATGTATGAAATGGCCTGGCACATAGAGTACCTAAATACATGTTCTTCTGATTTTATTTGGACTGTTTGTGTTAGTAACAGAAGTCAAAAAGGTGGAGAAAGGAGAAAGGTACTTGTGAAAATTTTCTTTCTTCTCCATGTTTCATTTAGGACTGAGGAAGGGGGCACAGTTTTTACCCAAGGAAATGACATTTTTAGCGAAAAGAATTATGATCTTAGCGTTTAGCTGAATTGTATTTTGGAAGTAAGCTCCTTCCCTGTGGAACTTATGGCCTTGCTAGCCTTGGTTTGTTGGAAGTGCTCTTGCTGGCTTTCTAGTTAGGGTAGGGAAAGGAAGGCTTCTGGGGAGTGAAGATAGGCCATGATATCAAGCCACTGGGTTTGCATGTCAGTATAATTTTTTATTGCTTTCTGTTGTACTTGGGACTTGAATAAAGGCTGATATTTGTGTCTTGCTGGTAAAGTGCTTGTAAAGTGAGTGAAAGTTTTCTTTGCTCTTGTCCTGCCAGAGCTGTTCACTTGGGGTTGAGGGGAAGATAACCTTTCATGTTTTTTTTTTTTTTTATTCTGATGACTGTGATGAGCATTCGAACCAAAAGGCCACTGGTGGAAAGTAAAGGTGAGTGGTGAGAAGACAATAGGTTAATGGAAACTGTGTTAGACTTGTAGTCAAATTGTCCTGCACTTCCCCTCTCCAAGTCTTAGGTTTTTCATCTGTACAATGGATATTAAAATGAGAAAAGAAGCTTGTCTTCGCAGAGTTATCGTTAGGTGTTGGCACAGCAAACAGGCTCCCATTAGGGCTCATTTTCCTTCATTCCTTAGTAAGGAAGAAGTACTTATAAAATATAGCAGTTGTGCTCTTGTGAATGATAGCATGGGCAGTTGTCATCTCTCTGAAGCAGATGTAACCCAGAATGTCACTTGAGTTTTGTTTAATGCTTAGGCATAAGACATAGGAAAGACAAAAGTTGACCTTTGGGTAGTGAGAACAATGTTCCATTTTGTTCAAACTTGAATTTTTTACTATAGGAGACTCAGAATTAACCTTCCATGAAGGTTTTAGGATTGGCTTTCTGGCCCTTCTTCTTCATATCCACCTGAAAGAGCTTGGGCACAGATGTTCTTGGAGAAAGGCAGTTAGACAAGGTGACTTCTGAAGCTCCAGTGGCCAAGTATTTTGATGGTAGCCTAAAAGATGTCCAGAATCACTGTACATCATTTTTTCAACAGAAGCTTCAGGCATAGGGATTATGCTTGGTACTTTATGTTGTGGAATGGAATCCAGCGGATGTCCATGTGATCTAGAGAAACACCTAAGGAAAGTGAAGAAATGAGGAAAAAAAAAAGAACAAGACTTGTATGATAATACTAATCACGATCCTTGTGTATTTATTCCAATGGCATTTTATCCATTATCTGATTTATATTACCACTCACAGCAGCAGCTCAATAGGATGGGAGATATTATCTCTATTTTATAGATGAGATTTGAGGCTCACGGAGCTAAAGCAAGGAACATCAAATCGTTTTGATATTTGGTCTGGTTTTGTTTTAGGTCTCCCTTTGGATGAGGTAAAGTCACAAAGCTGGGTTCATATCATTTAATTAGTCTGAAAATGTTGCCTGAACACCACCTTCAGTTAGATATCTTAACCTCAGGTTTCCTGCCTTCATTGCTCCCTCATATAGACATAGACTATGAGATTGGCTAATCCCAGGGAACTTCCCTAATCCCTCGGCAAGATCCAAAAAAGCCCAGTCACACCCTACGACCATCATCTTTAGGAGAAGTCTCAGAAAATTCAGCTTCACACTAACTCACTTGAGCAATGAATAATAGTAATTTATGCATGCAGGTTAATCCTGAAGACCTCAGACTTCACTTGCCTATTTCTGCCATTCAATTACATGTGTTGCATTGGTTTTTTGTGTCTTTCCAGTTTGGAGACTGCCAGGGACCATGTTTTGCCCATTGACTATTACTTTCCACCCCAGAAGACCTGCCTGATCTGTGGAGATGAAGCTTCTGGGTGTCACTATGGAGCTCTCACATGTGGAAGCTGCAAGGTCTTCTTCAAAAGAGCCGCTGAAGGTAAAGGGTCTTGCACATGCACTTCTCTTTCCCTTTCTCCTTTACCTTCCAGAGAGAGACACTAACCTTTCAGGGCCCAGGATTTTATCATCTCAGAAAAAGTCATTGGCAAGGCCCTATCAAATAACTTAGGAGCCTAAGGAAGCAAATTTTTGTACTTGCTAGTTCCCTGGTTTCAGCAGCCTTGTTTGTACAGGCAATGTAGGCAGTGAAGGTGGTCCCAGCTGGGGCTTGGGGCTCAGTGGGTCCTAGAAATGAAAGAAAAATTAATGATTTGAAAAGATTTAATTTCCTTCCTTCTTGTTTTCTACTCTGCTGGCTAGTAAAGGAAAAATTTGTCCTTATTAGAGAGGTTAGAAGTGGAGAAACCCCAACTGAGTCCCCAGCCTGTTCCTTGGGATGAATATGAGACTGTTCCTTAGCAAAGGCTTCCTGGCCTCGGCCCCAGAAAGGGAGTGTTCTCACTCTTCAGCAGACTATCAGTCTCTGCACCTGCTCCCTCCTGTTGTGGCCTCCTTGGGACCTGTCTTTGCGTTAATAGTTCCTAGGTAGGTAAGAACTCAGAGTGAAGAAACACATTTATTCTCCTCTCCAGAGACCTGATCTCAAAGCCTGTCCATTAGTCCCTAACCTTAATCTAAGGTAGCATCTTATATCTGGCTAAATTGGCTCAAGCCCTAGCTCCTTAGTTTTATTTAGCTTAGAACAACTCATGTCTGCTCAGCCTCTAGAGGTGCTCAGCCCACATTCTGCAGTAGAAACTCCCATTTTCAGGCCTCTTATATATGGTAATGTCTCCTTCCTCTAACCACCCAGGGCTTAAGCTTCCTGCTTATCCACTTCACCCTGTATTGAGGGCTTTCTTCTCAAAGGGACATTGATGAGGAGCCCCTAGAGAGAGATGCTGTGCTCTGGGACCAGACCCATTGTTAAACGCCAGTATTCACCTCTGCCCCGACTTTCCCCAAAGAGGTACTTCCTGCCAAGGCCTTTCTCTTTCCTCTCACTGGCTGGAAGTGTTGAGTTCCACTTCAGAACCAGAAAAGAGAACCTTTCCTTCTATAAGAGCTGTAAACATTGAGAACAGTCTTAAAAGATAGGTATGTAGGCCACACCATTCACCAGGAATGTACTGATACTCATCAGAATATGAAAGAAGCACCAGAGAGTTTGAAGCATCTAGAGAAAAGGTAGAAAGAGAATGCCCTTTAACTGACCTCCTCAATGATAGCCAATCACAATGATGAGTGTTGATTCATCATTTTGGCTAGGTGGCAGAATTATCTATAAAACAGAAGCTGCCATGTTGTTTTCTTCCAGTCCTCAGGGCCTACAAGAAGGCAGCTATCATTTGGTATTACTGAAAACATGCCCCATGTTCAGCTCATACCCCCAAATTACCCAATGCTACTGTTTATACTGGGCTAATATGAAGCCCAGCGCCCTAATGTCTAGGTCTAGGCAGTAAGGCCTAGAGCAGTGCCTAAAGAGCCTGAGAGCAGTGCCTTCCTTTCTTCAGAGTACTCATGAAAGGATGGCTGTCAGAAAAGGAAGTGAGGAGGGGCTCCAGAGACTTCAGACCACCCGAACTTCCCCAGTGAGACCCTGGCACTTCCCCATACCCTCTCACCCAGCGGGTCCTGTCTATAGAGCAGAGAATGAAACAAAGCACTCATCTAGAGGTAGTGTGTCAGCAAGCCCAGGCACTGCACCACAGTAATGGCAGCCACGTCAGATGGGAAAGGAGTTCAAGTGAACAAACAAGCAAATTCAATATTCAGATAGATTAGATTATGCTTGATGCTTCCTCTGGGTTTTACAAATATGGGTCACTAAATTGTTATTTTCAGAAAACAGGGGAAATGCTCAATCACATTGTGAAAGGGAAGATTTTGCTGTCATATCATACATCCCACATGGGAGCTTTCTGCAGAAGTTAGAGCTGAAGGAGAGAGGCAGGCAGAAGGGCAGCTGGCACGGCTGCCTGGGAGGAGCTCTGCAATGAGGTGGATCCTGTGCCATTTGAGAACAGGGAAGAAAAGGAATGAGGTTGTGGGGAGGGAATCACCCAACTCACAGAACACATAGAAATCCAGCAAGGTTTCAAAACTCTCTACACCTTTGAGTCTGTTAAGTTAGGGAAACTCTGTGAGCTCATAGGGCCAAATGTACTTGCCTGTTTGAAATATGAAAAATCAGCAATGGATTCCTTGAAAAACCGTTAAAAGGGAACCTTCTGAGCCCCTTGGTTATTTTCAAATATGGACCATAGATTTCAGTCCTGAGCCCTTTGAAGGTAGGAGAAGGTGGTTTAGAAAACGCACACACACACACACACAAACACACACCAGAATGAAGCAAAAGAAAAATTATTGGTGTTTTCTTTCTCCTCCCATCTGTAAAGCTGTGGGATTGATTTTACTGCCATCATTATCTCTGTTTGAAGGCAGGGGGCTGTCTTATTACCCAAAGAGGACATTTATTGATTTGGTTTTCTTTTTCCATTTTTACAATGCATCTTTATCGCCCATGTGGCCTTTCTGGAGGTGGTTCTCAGTCTGGCTTGTTGAAACGTCAAATTATACCTGTCTTAGAGAAAATAGAAACAAAAATATTTCTCTTCCTCACTTGCTTGTTGTAGTCAGTTAACTCGGACTGAGTATTCAGTGTCTTGATTATCACTTAATTCATAGTTTCAGAAATCTCTGGAATGGGGATAGGTACAGGACTTAAACGCCTGGCACCTCAGACAGAAATATATTTTTAGCTTTGGTGGTTTATAACACATGGGACTTTCAGGCTGTCATTGGTGCAGAGCTCAGCACAGAGTCAATTGTAATCTGGACAGGTTTTGTTGCTGAGGAAGAGTGGGAAGAGGGAGTCCTACATTTTCTCCTTGTCAGTAATGTTGGAGAATTGGGGTGAGGGTGAGGCTGGGCAGGGAAGGATCTGCATAGAAAAAAGGGTCTGATGAGAAAAAATAATGCTACTAAGCCATGAGGGTAAAATGACCAAATTCTGGTTGAGAGAAACTTGGTCAAAGTGTGTATGGGGAGAGAAAGTTTGTCAAAGTCTTTGTCTGAGTGCTTGGTGGGATGAACTCTGGGTTAGAAACAGGCATGGAGGGAAATAGTTGGTTTACGGAGTGGGTAGGATGAGTGGGGTGGTGAAAGGGAAGGCATTTTGGATGCTAAGAGACCAGGAAGTCAAAGCAAGGCAATACACATAAAGAGAGGTAAGGGCTCAGAGAGGTTTTAGTTGTATAGACTTGGATAAGAAATTTCCCCTTTTGGACCTCAGTTTTCCTTGTTTGTAAAACAACGGACTTGAACTAGATATTTTTAAATGTGCTTCCGGCTTAGACATTTTGTGACCGTTCTACAAATTACAAACATAATCGTCATCATTTCAGCAAACTCACATGCATTTATACCTGCATAAGTTTTTGGTCTTGCTTTCCTAGAAGATGACTAATCCCAGATCCTAATCAATTAAAGAAGCAATCTTCAGATGTGGATAGAGCCAGCTGAGAGAGTGTACTATGGATGGAGTGAGTTAAAACTCAGGACTCAGATTTTTTCCTTGTGATCATTGCTGGGTAACTTCTTTCTTTTCTATTTTCTCATCTGGAAAATCAGGATATGAATCCCCATCTCTACCTCATTATGTTTCAAAGAGGGTTAATTAATCCATCATGTGCATTATGTGCTCAAGAATTTACTATTTTTCAGACATTTTCTAGTAAAACATTGAAGATTATATGTCCATTTGTTTTGTACACATGGAGTGCTGTTTGGTACACATCATAAAATTGAAACTGTAGTTTACATTCTGAACTCAAAGAATTACACCATCCTCACTGATGTTTACAATAGGTCCCAATTTAGTTTCTTTGGCAAATTTTATGTAAGTATGGCTTTGATTTTCTGTCTCACTCCAGGTTTTTGTTAGAGAAGAAATGCAAGTGAACCCTCATTGAACTCTTTCTGTCCTTTAAATCCATTCTTTCCCACCTCAACTCATGTGGAATTGAATGTTGCCTCTAGTTTGGAGTCTAGCAGAGAGTTTTTGGTGCATATCAGTGTCCCCTTCACTCCTTGACTTTTCAAGTAACATTTCCCAGAGGCAAATTAACTCTGCTAAGAGGATCTGCTTGCAGCTTCAACAGAGCCTTCATCAGGTATCTTTGGCCAAAGAGTTGACTGATCCTGACTTTGCGAGTCCTAGAGATCTTTTCACAAAGCTCCTCTCATGTTTCTGCCTCTGATTTTCTTAAATGTCACAGACAGACTTTAGATTTAGGGGTTGGTTAACTTTTTTTGTCAAGGGTCTTGTAGTAAATATTTTAGGCTTTGTAGATCATATGGTCTCTGTGTCAACTACTCAACTCTGCCTTTGTAGGATGAAAGCAGCCATAGACAATACTGGAACTAACGGGAGTAGCTGTGTTCCAATAAAACTTTATGGGCACTGAAATTTGAATTTCACTTAATTTTCACATGTCATTTAATATTATTTTTCTTTTTTACCATTTAAAAATTTAGAAATCATTCTTAGCTCTTTGGGCCTCACAAAAACAGATGGTAGAGTGGATTTGGTTTATGGGCTGCAGTTTGTTGACCTCAGCTTTAGATAATCACTTCTGTACTTATAAATCTACATAGGTTTTATGTTTTCCCATCTCTTGGTATCTTAGTAGCTCTCTAGATTATCTAATTTAAAAAAATTTTCCAAGTAGGCCAGTCAAAGTTTGAACATCTTGTTAGCACAGAATTCCTGGCCTAGTGGCTTCTTGGTCCTGAGCTTATTTACTAAAGAGAAAAAACAAATAAGTCTAGAAATGCTAGAAGAGGATACTTTTTTGTTTTAATGCTCTAGTAGATCACTCCTCCTTGCAATACCCAGAGGAGAAACTGAAAATATTCCAAACATTTTCTAGACTTCTGTGTTGTAAACGTGTGGATAACTATGAACTACATATGAATGAACTTTTCTGGATGACACATATATTCCAGATGGCAAAAAGGAAGGGCTTTGGGGACTCTCTGGTACCAAGTGTCATGGAAAAACTGTGTGTCTCATAGAAAGTAGATCCCAGGAGGCCAGCTGAGTTGTGGATCTGCCATATATTACCTCATGATTCTGTCTTCGCACACTCACCGGCTTAATTCTGGGCCTCCCCATAACACGACTAGACCACAGGCTTGCAGAAGAAATAATTTAGCTCTGTAACTCATTGCAGTTGGTGCCCACCCAAGTCTCTGTCAGTGCCCAATTCGGGAGCCATGCCAAGAATTTGCCATTGCTGCTTCATAGTGGCCCTGTGCCTGCTTATTTATAGCCTGTGCATTTTGTGAAACAGGGATTAAGAAGAAGTTGCCATAGCACTTGCACCATTTTGTAAATATCTGTAATGCTTACATAACTTTTGTGACTTGCAAGATCTTTTGAGTCCATTGCCTTCTGCTACCATGCCTTACCAATTTCCTAGTCCCTTATTATTATTATTTTTTTTTTCAAAATTACCCATTACCCAAGTTTATTAATAGTAATAGTAAGACATCAAATGTATAGTTGGTCTCCTTACCTCCCCAGTTTAGGGAGTTTCAATGATCCCTGAAGGCACATGAACTTACTGTGCTAAGTAATAGTCTCAAAATTCAGACACTCCCTCTCACAGCCCATCTTGACTACTAACTCACTGCATAATTTGCTAAAACCAAGTTGTTCACTCACTGAGATGGATTAAAAGAAATAACATTCCTAATTTTTAAAGCTGTGAGAAGACAACCATGCTATCTGGGCAAAACACACAAAAAAATGCTTTACAGACATAAGCAGTTTAGTTTTGCTAATTCATTATATTTAACTTCTGTGATACACGTTCAGAATGTGCAGGTTTCTTATATAGGTATACACGTGCCGTGGTGGTGTGCTGCAACCAACAACCCGTCATCTACATTAGGTATTTCTCCTAATGCTATCCCTCCCCTAGCCCACCACCCCCTAATAGGCCCCAGTGTGTGATGTTCCCCTCCCTGTGTCCATGTGTTCTCATTGTTCAACTCCTACTTATGAGTGAGAACATGCAGTGTTTGGTTTTCTGTTCCTGTGTTTGTTTTCTGAGAATGATGGTTTCCAGCTTCATCCATGTCCCTGCAAAGGACATGAACTCATCCTTTTTGATGGCTGCATAGTATTCCATGGTGTATATGTGCCACATTTTCTTTATCCAGTCTATCACTGATGGGCATTTTGGTTGGTTCCAAGTCTGCGCTATTGTGAATAGTGCTGCAATAAACATACGTATGCATGTGTCTTTATAGAAGAATAACTTATAATCCTTTGGGTGTATACCCAGTAATGGGATTGTTGGGTCAAATGTCATTTCAGGTTCTAGTTCCTTGAGGAATCTCCACACTGTCTTCCACAATGGTTGAACTAATTTACACCCCCACCAACAATGTAAAAGCGTTTCTATTTCACCACATCCTCTCCAGCATCTGTTGTTTCCTGACTTTTTAATGATCGCCATTCTAACTGGCATTGACATGGTATCTCATTGTGGTTTTGATTTGCATTTCTCTAATGACCAGTGATGATGAGCTTTTTTTCATATGTTTGTTGGCCGCATAAATGTCTTCTTTTGAGAAGTGTCTGTTCATATCCTTCACCCACTTTCTGGTGTGATTGGTTGTTTTTTTCTTGTAAATTTGTTTAAGTTCCTTGTAGATTCTGGATATTAGCCCTTTGTCAGATGGATAGATTGCAAAAATTTTCTCTCATTCTGTAGGCTGGTTGTTCACTCTGATGATAGTTTCTTTTGCTGTGCAGAAGCTCTTTGGTTTAATTAGATTTCATTTGTCAGTTTTGGCTTTTGTTGCCATTGCTTTTGGTGTTTTAGCCATGAAGACTTTGCCCATTCACAATTGCTACAAAGAGAATAAAATACCTAGGAATACAACTCACAAGGGATGTGAAGGACCTCTTCAAGGAGAACTACAAACCACTGCTCAAGGCAATAAGAGAGGACACAAACAAATGGAAAAACATTCCATGCTCATGGATAGGAAGAATCAATATCGTGAAAATTGCCATACTGCCCAAAGTAAATTATAGATTCAATGCTATCCCCATTAAGCTACCATTGACTTTCTTCACAGAATTAGAAAATACTACTTTAAATTTCATATGGAACCAAAAAGAGCCCATATACCCAAGACAATTCTAAGCAAAAAGAATAAAGCTGGAGGTATCAAGCTACCTGACTTCAAACTATACTACAAGGCTACAGCAACCCTTATCAATTTTTTATGTGCCTGTCCGTATTCTGCAGTCAGAAGCGTCTTCAGTCCTTTCAGGGAATTGCTGGGTGACTATCAAACTCTGGTCGTTCATTTTTGCAATTGGCTACTGTTGTGAGGATAAGTGTTAGACTCACTTTCTCTTCAGAGATAGAAATTATGTATTAATTCTCTGGGTTCTAGACCCACAGCAAGGAGCATACTGCTCCTCAAAATAACTGAATTCTGCAAGAAGCCATCATTGTAAAACAACAATATCTTCAGTTATAGTAGCCAAGTGTGCAACTTCTGGAAACTTTTTCAGATTTTCATGTTCCTTCCCTGTGTCTTCATAGCTAGACAGCTGCTTTCAGCCTTGTACAGATGCTAGTGAGCTTTGTACCTACAAACCTGCAGGAAATTGAACTGAGATTTGGAGGTGAATGACTCTTCATAAAGGGAGCAAGGTTTAGAATTCTCAGTCCCTTTGCTCCCAGGCTGTGTTGTGACTACTGAGGCACTCCAGTGAAATCACTATTCCTCCTATCTAGACTAATGCCTGTCTCCGCAGAGCACCTCATAAGAACAGGCCTGGTAGTAATATCCCCATGCATTCAGTCAGTAAATATTTACAGAGTGCTTACTACATATAGGGTATTGGGCTGACATATGCAAGATACAGGGCCTGCTTCCAGGAGGTTATAGCTTATTGATCATAAATGTGGCAATTTTTTTTTTTTTTTGAGACAGAGTCTTGCTCTGTCGCCCAGGCTGGAGTGCAGTGGCACGATCTCGGCTCACTGCAACCTCCGCCTCCCAGGTTCATGTGATTTTCCTGCCTCACCCTCCTGAGCAGCTGAGACTACAGGGGCACACCACCACACCCAGCTTTTATTCTTTTTTTTTTTTTTTTTTTTTGTATTTTTAGTAGAGACAGGATTTCACCATATTGGCCAGGTGGGTCTCGAACTCCTGACCTGGTGATCTACCCACCTCAGCCTCCCAAAGTGCTGGGATTACAGGCGTGAAAATGTGGCAGTCTTTAAAGCTCTTCAGTGGATGAAAGCTGTCCTTTTGAACTTGGATGAAAGCAAAAGGACCCTATCTGCTGTCCTTTTGAACTGCTGAAAGTGGATGAAAGCAAAAGGACCCTATCTGCTGTCCTTTTGAACTTCGCAACTCTCTTGGTACAGAGTGAGAGGTTATTCTCTTGGTTTTCCATATGAGTAAACTGAGGCTTTGCCAGTTCATCAACAGGTAGTAAATAATATATTTGGAATTTGAACCCAGTTCTTCTGGGGTCAAAGGCAGCATTCACTCTGCTCTGTCACAGCAGCTCCTCAAATAAGCCAACATAGAAACCAAGTATTATGCCTAGGCAACAAGAAAGCCAGCAATGAAGAGCAACAGCAGAGTCAAATATGAGAGAAGGAAGTTAAGAAAGATGTTAAGTACTGTGGGAAGTAACCGAGAAACCACCAAGTATCGCTAACATCACAGGGAACTTGTCTTCCAAAGAAAATTCCAAGCACTTAAAACCGCTGGTAGTTCATCAGCAACTCTCTTCATTAGATGTGCGAGGGACATGTGGGCCATAGTCTTTCTACTAACTTATATTCTTCAGGGGGAAAGTTCTGATTCTGATGAGACCCAGCATGGTAGCTCTTAATTCACTGTTGTCACACGACTATAGAACAGGAAGCACAACTTAACACCTGTGCTCATGAGAATTTTGCTCCTTATGACCATGCTAAAGAAAGAGCTTAGACAGGATGTGTGGATATAAATGTAGATTCATGGTTCCTTGGCTCTTTGGTTTGAGCCTTCTCAGCAGAGCATCCCACAGAGTGTTTTCCATGGGGCCACGAGCAAGAGAAATCCATTTCCCTCCTCCTCAATGTCAGAAAATAGAGAATATTGTCTTTCAGGATAGAATTAAAAAGTCATAGAGGCGGCAACTTGTTTTCCTATATTAGGGTTTTAAAATTCTGTTTTTCCTTCCTCTCCTGGGTTACATCATTGTGTGGATGGACCTTGATTTCACTGTGGTATCTGGATGTGGGCCCTGAAGACCATGGACTTCTAACAGTTCCTTAAGTTACGTAAGCACATTCCTACAGGTCACAAGCTCATTTACTTACAGGATGGTTGATTTGGTCACAGGTTATTTCATGAAAATACTTAAAAGATTTGCAGTGTTCAAAACTGCAGTATCTTTAAACACTAAAACTTGAAGGAAGGGAACTTAGAAATCAAAAAATCTGGTCAAACCATTTCATGGAAAAGGAAAGTGAGGCTCAGAGAGAGGAAATTACTTTCCTGGGTTTGTGTAGCCTATAAATGGCAGAAATGAGAGCCTCCCTGCCATTTCTAGTTTTCTGTCTGAGAGACCCTCCTGCCTAATAGCTAATTAGCAGAGTCACAGAGGTCATTACCTTGCAATTCTCAAGAATTATGTGAGGCAGCATAGTAAGCATTTATGGCCCTTGGTTCCTAGAAGGAGCTTAGTCCCTGATAGTCATCTCTGCCTTTGCCATTGTGTGAGACCATCTTCTGTAACTGTATGTCTTCCTCCCTAGTAAGTTAATGAGTAATAAAGGTATTCTATAGTGAGAGGACTCTGTAAGACATTTCTTGGTGTGAGGATTGTTGCAAGGTTGTTTTGTGTGTATGTGCATGTATAAACTTTTTTAGGGAGCATATTCGTAGCTTTTACATGGATCTCAGAGGCTCTATAGCCCAGAGAAGATTACAGAATACCAGTCTTGTCTTTGGTAAGGATTTTATAGACCCATCCTGACTACAGTGATATCCAACATGGCTATTTAATGACTGGCACTTTCCCCACATAACGTATGTTTATTCCACACTCAGTGCCTACTGTGTACATGAGACCTATACCAGGCACTGGGATAAGAGACATGAAATAATAGCTAAAACTGTTTATTGAGCAGTCAATATGCATTAGATGCTTTGTAGGCATTTTCTTATTCAATCTGTATACCCTCAATTTACAAATGAGGGAACTGAGGCACAGAAGAGTTGAGTGATTTGCCCAAAGTCATACAAATAGTCAGTGGCTATGTGATGAATAGTTACCAACATAAAAGGGTGAGATTACTGCTGTACTAAAAGTAGGTACATAATCCCCTGAGCAGACAGTATGAGAGAATGATTTATTTTACCTGGAAAGTTTAGGAAGGCTTCACAGAGGAGTTAAGGGTTGATCTGGGTCTTGAGGGATGGATAAGAATTTGCCAGATACAAAAAGGTAGGAAGAGAACTTCAGGAGGAGGGAACAGGCTGAGCAAAGACACGGTGATGTGAAAGCGGGAGGCTTGTTTGGGGAGGATTATGGAATCTGGAGGTCATTGTGGGGAATCTCATCAGATGCAGCAAGCTGCTTGACAGGCCTTCAGTTGGCTCTTTGTACCTTGCTCCCTCCCCATGCTGAGCTGTCCATAGCTGCCCTAGGCGGGTGTCTGGGATTTTCGGAAGAAGGTTACTATCCAGGTAGTGTAACAAGATGCAGTGCAAGAGCACCAGATTGGGGCTCTGGCTCAGCTACTGACTTACCACCTGGCCTTAAGCATGTCTAGTTCCCTCTTTGTACGTTAAAATCTCCATTGGAACAGTAACATGGTTGTATTAAATGATCTTGAAGATTTTACCTGCACGTTTTGCACATGTACCCTAAAACTTAAAGTATAATAAAAAAATAAAAAAAAAACAATATAAATCTTTAATAATAATTTTAGTAGTTAATCTCTAAAATTTTACAGATAATCCAGATGCATCCATTGGTCAATGGTTCACTTTGTATGCGTAATGTTTGGGAAACAGGCAGACCCAATTTCAATCCTTAGTTGTAAGACAATACATATGTGACCTAGAGCAAATCACTTTTGTATGCCTCTATAAGGATAACAATAGCTCACAGAACTATTGTAAGAACTAAATGATGTGTAATAAAGCTACTGGTACTCAGTAAGTTTTGTATCTTTTTTCTAGAGTGAGTCTTGGTCATAGGCACGCGAATACTTGCAGCGTCCCTGGGTAGGCAGAAAGAGCAAATAAGAGATGGTATCTGTGGTATTCCCCAGGTAAAGGAGGCCTTGGGTTGGCGTAAGATTTCACTTCTCTTTAGAGTTACTTAATTAGGGACCAGAAAGGCCATCAGCATTTGTATGAGAATATAACAAAGGTCAATCTCTTCCTCTTTACTTTTTACCTCCCAGTACACTGTGAGTAACATTCCCCAGCCAGCCCAGTCAGCACGTGTTCATTGCCTCTCTTGACTTCCAGACTTTGGACTTGAAGGTGTCAGAGCTCTCTGTGTATCTTTGTCCCCAACAAGATAAGTCTGACCTCCCCAGCAAATTCAAGTCCTAAGCCACTGTCCAGGAGAAAAGCTAGCAAGGTCATACATTATTCTCCATAATTTCCAGCCATTGGTTTCCCTTGTCCAGCCAGAGGTGTGTCTCAAAGTATGCTGAGGCCAGATTCAATAGAAACCTGAGCCAGCACCTGTGTAAATAATTTTTAAAGCTCCTTTTCCTGAAGCTGGAAGAATATTTTTAAAAACTAAGCTGGATTATCTTTTATCTAGCATGCCGTCTCCTACATTCCTAGTGCTACGGACCTCTTGGAGGAATGTGGTTTGGTTATAGTGGTATTTTCTTGTCTGTTGTGGGGGAGGGGGACATTTCTTTCAAAAACAAGGTAATGCTTTGGTCTGGCCTATGACTCTATTTTGTTTAAAATGAAACTATGGCAGTATAGTGGTATTCATTCTGCTTCCCATAGGTTAACTTTACATCCCTCTGTCTTCACCCACTCTTCAGTTCTGATCCTTTTAAAAAGCAGCCAACCAAAACCAGCAAGTACATACTGCTTATCTCTGACTTCCACCAGAATCAACTTCAGATCTTGTCCAAAGCTCCATCTAAAGAGAGGGGAATAGCACCCAGCCAAGAGCCCTCAGGGCCCATCAGTAAGTAGACATCCTGTCCTTGAGGTCCCTTAACTCTGCTCAGCTTCAGAATACAGAAGGGGTTGGTTCTTCATTTGTGTTGTTTATAACTAAAAGCCTCCTACTTCCCACTTTTTTGCACAGCTTCTTCTGCCATCCCACCTGTGTAGCCTCTTCAACTCCCCCAAAACTCCTCTGTAGCCCATGTCACTTGGGAAGAGTTTTCTTTGTCTCTTTTGCAACTTGACAATGACTAGCCAGCAAGTTTAAGTTCAAATTATTGTTCCATGAGAGTAGAGATAGATATAGGAAACAAAAAAAGGGATATGGAGGTATAGAGTGATTTCCCACCTACCTAGTGAGCACTACTGAGATATTCAAGTGCTCTCTACCCAAGAATTCTATTGATATAAAGGTAAAAACTTGATCTTAGGTCTAATATCCGTTAGTAGTGCGACCTTGGGAAAATGATACCACCCCCAAAGGCTTAGTTTTCTTAACTGTAAAATAGGAATACTGATGACCACCACCAGAGGATTCATAAGGATAACATGAGATAAGGCAACTTGAAATTTCCTAGCATAGTGATAGACTTTTGAAAATAAAATGAACCAAACACTGATAACAGTACTTCCTAGTACACAAATGAGAAATCAGTCCCTCATCAAATTACAGCACATTTCCAATGCTCCAATTATGTCACTGTAGAAATGCTAATGTGGGTTAAATAATTTGTCTGTTGCTATTTATATGGATAATTTGATAGTAATTATTTTTGGACATGGATAGTTTTGAAGCCTTACAGATGAGTCCATCCCCAAGTACCCAAAACTAAAGAAAATTGGCTAGAGTGATGACAAGGTGCAGCACAGAGCTCCCTGGGTTCTGGGCCCTGTCTCCTAGCTAGAGAGAACTCCAGGCTATAAGCATTTGTATTCTCATAGTCCAATGGCAGGGAAGAAGGGCTGGAGGTGAGTAGTTTTCACTCATTTATTTTTCCAACAAGCATGTATGGTATCAGGCCTTGTATGCATCCAGAGACAAATGTGAGCTAGCCGTGTCCTCAAGGAGATTCCAGTCTGGTGGGCCTGCCTTCTAAGGTCAGTTGCAGCTTTAGCACTATAAAGAGCATCTACCTGCGGCAGATACAATGTGATGGGACATGGCAGAGAAAAATTCTATAAGCAGAGCCTCCCCATTCCCAGGCATTGAAACAATCCTAACCAAGGCTGGCATAGTACAATGAGCCTGTCCCTATCAGCAGGTTTGGAAGCCTTAACAACAACAACAAAAACAATAATAATGGTGATGATAATCATAGTGCCTAATGTTACCAAACATTTTCCATGTGTTAAGTACTATACTAAGTGCATACTTAATCCTCACAACAACTCTATAAGATAGTAGATACTCTTACTACTACCCTGATTTTACAAATGTGGAAACTGAGGCACAGAAGACTAAGAGAACAGGAATACACCTAATTCACCTCAGTTCAACAAACATCAAGCATCTGTTTTATGTCAGGCCTCATGCTGGATGCCAGGGAGAGAGAGATGAGTAAAGCATAGTTTCAGTCCAGTGGGAGCAAATGACAGCACACAGTGGGGCAGGTATATTGTAGCCCTTCTGCTTGATGCTAAGAACTCAGTGTCAGTGATGAATGAAACATAGTCATTCTCTGAAAGTTCTTAAAGGTTAGTAAGAGATATCTGTGTGGAAACAAAAATTAAATACTGCTGTGATAAGTGTCATAAGAGATAAGTGGAAAATGAGAGAGAGATCACGGTAGCAATTGATTGGTTTAAATCAAAGCCCCCAAAAAAACAATGTTATTGAGAATTATAGAACAACTAATTGATTTAAATCAAAGCCCAAACAGAACAGTGTTTGCTAATTTTATTTCAATTTGGTTGATAATTTGGTTGAAATGAATTTATTTCATTTTTTATTCCATCCTTACAATAGAAGATTGGTGCTTGTTTCCCACCCAAGGATACCAGGATATTTCAGGGGCTGTATTACAATATAGTTAAATTATTCATTTATCTCAAAGCACATCCACACTTTCCCCTATCCTTACCTTTACTCAGGGTATCTCTTCTGCCTCAGGTGCTTTTTCTCCACATTTCCATATTCTTAAGTCCTACCTTCCTTCAAGGCTTCACTCAAATGCCTCCTCCTCCATGAAGCATCCACCCCACTGAAAGGTACCCAGCCCTCTCCTGTACTACACATCACTTCATGGGTGTCTCCACTTCCTGCTTTATCTTTCAGTAATGCACTTACAGTTCTCTTTCCTCCACTAGACTGAGCTCTTCAGAGGAAGATTCACTTGGCTGAAACCATGATTTTACTTTAAACACATTGAAAACCTCTACTGGAGTGCATTGTGTCTGGTGGGCTTCAACCTTAATTCTTAAGTATGTGAAAATACATCACCTATCTGGAGGTTTACACTTTCTGCTAATGACTTTATTTTTAAGCCCACCACCCTAACACAACAAATACTTAAAACTTGTCTTCATTTCCTTTAGGTCTGGCCTTCATGCATGCATATAATTTATAGAGTCACTGTTTTGCTCGGTTGTCCTCATGCCTCTATATTATTGGAGGTTTAGATTGTTTCCATATACTCAGGTTGTATTCATCTACTTTTTTTCTTTTCAAATTTCCTTAGCATCCATTTCCACCATTGGAAATTCAGGGTCAAAACAGGGGTTGGGGATTGGAGCATGTGTATCACAGATAACCAATCATGTGTTATGACTTAAGAATTTATGAAAGGGCCCTCTACCTGAAGATATCTTGCTACTGATGCTGTCTCACAGTGTCTGAAACTCCCATCATATGTGGAATTGTTTTGGAAGGCTTTGCCTCCTGGGACACCTTCAGCCATAATCAAGAAATAGTATTGAGCATTAGACTGTCAGTATGTCCATTAGCAAGACTGTGGATGAATGGAATCACCAATATTATATTTTATAGGTGATACAGAATACAAGAGAAGTTCTGAAGAGAAAATGCTTATGTAGAATAGGAAGACTTAGATACAGCATGAAAGCTGCAGGCTTTGAGGAGCCAGAGGTCAAATGAAAGCATTGAGTATTTGTTTAGATGAAAGAACAGAAAGGGAAAAGAGAAGCAGAGGAAGGGTTAGTAGAGAGAAATGTATAAGTTTTACCCATTTAACTTGGAATTGTGTTTGGCTATGGGCACAACAGAAGCAGTGAGATCACTTTATTTTATTTTATTCTTTATAGACAGGGTCTTGCTATGTTGCCCAGGCTGGAGTGTGCAGCTCTTCACAGGTGTGATCATAGTGTACTACACCATCAAACTCCTGGACTCAAGCAATCCTCCCACCTCAGCCTCCTGAGTAGCTGGGACTACAAGTGCACACCACCACGCCCAGTGAGATCACTTGAAACTAGAGAGAGATGTGTGAGTTCTGGGCAAACAGTAGTTGGCTTTACATAGAATTGTAGGGGTCAAGGCCTAAGGGGACATCCTGTTCCAAGTCAGCTTCTTTGGACATTAGAAAACCACGAAGGGTTTGGAAATCAGAAAACCAGCAGAGGCAGGAAAACTCAGGGCAGCATGGCAGATTCAGTATATACAAGAAGGTTCACACCAGTCATCAGACAGAATTGTAATTGCTGATGTGGAGTAGAGGCTAGCTTTGTCTGCTGTGTGATACCCAAACCTTTAAGAATAGTAGGTGTATATGGGGAATTGGAGGGAGACAGGTGGCTGTGTTTACTAATTGGTTGACTTCACTGAGATGGTTTGGGGATTGTGGCTTCCAGATGCTCAGATTTTCTTTTTTGGGTAGAGACTCCAACATCATTACAGAACTATAAATTACATATGGAAAAGAAAGGCCTGCTATGTTAGAATAGAAAATAAAACGCTGTGGGGTTGAAGAACAGAGGGGCTGTCTAGGAAGTCAGATAGCATTTTCCAGTTCTGTCCTTCAGAGTTCCTTGTCCCCATTGTGACTCAATTTCTCTTACTTTGTTTTTGTTTTCTTTTTTATACTTTAAGTTTTAGGGTACATGTGCACAACGTGCAGGTTTGTTACATATGTATATATGTGCCATGTTGGTATGTTGGTGTGTTGCACCCATTAACTTCTCATTTAACATTAGGTATATCTCCTAATGCTATCCCTTCCCCCTCCCTGCTCCCCACCACAGACCGCGGTGTGTGATGTTCCCCTTCCTGTGTCCATGTGTTCTCATTGTTCAATTCCCACCTATGAGTGAGAACATGCGGTGCTTGGTTTTTTGTCCTTGTGATAGTTTGCTGAGAATGATGGTTTCCAGCTTCATCCATGTCCCTACAAAGGACATGAACTCATCATTTTTTGTGGCTGCATAGTATTCCATGGTGTATATGTGCCACATTTTCTTAATCCAGTCTATCATTGTTCAACATTCGGCTTGGTTCCAAGCCTTTGCTATTGTGAATAGTGCCGCGATAAACATACGTGTGCGTGTGTCTTTATAGCAGCATGTTTTATAATCCTTTGGGTATATACCCAATAATGGGATAGCTGGGTAAAATGGTATTTCTTGTTCTAGATCCCTGAGGAATCGCCACACTGACTTCCACAATGGTTGAACTAGTTTACAGTCCCACCAACAGTGTAAAAGTGTTCCTATTTCTCCAAATCCTCTCCAGCACCTGTTGTTTCCTGACTTTTTAATGATAACCATTCTAACTGGTGTGAGATGGTATCTCATTGTGGTTTTGATTTGCCTTTCTCTGATGGCCAGTGATGATGAGCATTTTTTCATGTGCCTTTTGGCTGCATAAATGTCTTCTTTGAGACATGTCTGTTCATATCCTTCACCCATTTTTTGATGGGGTTGTTTGTTTTTTTCTTGTAAATTTGTTTGAGTTCTTTGTAGATTCTGGATATTAGCCCTTTGTCAGATGAGTAGATTGCAAAAATTTTCTCCCATTCTGTAGGTTGCCTGTTCACTCTGATGGTAGTTTCTTTTGCTGTGTAGAAGCTCTTTAGTTTAATTAGATCCCATTTGTCAAGTTTGGCTTTTGTTGTCATTGCTTTTGGTGTTTTAGATGTGAAGTCCTTGCCCATGCCTATGTCCTGAATGGTATTGCCTAGGTTTTCTTCTAGGGTTTTTATGGTTTTAGGTCTAACATGTAAGTCTTTAATCCATCTTGAATTAATTTTTGTGTAAGGTGTAAGGAAGGGATCCAGTTTCAGCTTTCTACATGTGGCTAGCCAGTTTTCCCAGCACCATTTATTAAATAGGGAATCCTTTCCCCATTTCTTGTTTTTGTCAGGTTTGTCAAAGATCAGATGGTTGTAGATATGCGGCATTATTTCTGAGGGCTCTGTTCTGTTCCATTGGTCTATATCTCTGTTTTGGTACCAGTACCATGCTGTTTTGGGTACTGTAGCCTTGTAGTATAGTTTGAAGTCAGGTAGCGTGATGCCTCCAGCTTTGTTCTTTTGGCTTAGGATTGACTTGGCGATGTGGGCTCTTTTTTGGTTCCATATGAACTTTAAAGTAGTTTTTTCCAATTCTGTGAAGAAAGTCATTGGTAGCTTGATGGGGATGGCATTGAATCTATAGATTACCTTGGGCAGTATGGCCATTTTCACAATAATGATTCTTCCTACCCATGAGCATGGAATGTTCTTCCATTTGTTTGTATCCTCTTTTATTTCCTTGAGCAGTGGTTTGTAGTTCTCCTTGAAGAGGTCCTTCACATCCCTTGTAAGTTGGATTCCTAGGTATTTTATTCTCTTTGAAGCAATTGTGAATGGGAATTCACTCATGATTTGGCTCTCTGTGTGTCTGTTATTGGTGTATAAGAATGCTTGTGATTTTTGTACATTGATTTTTTATCCTGAGACTTTGCTGAAGTTGCTTATCAGCTTAAGGAGATTTTGGGCTGAGACAATGGGGTTTTCTAGATATACAATCATGTCATCTGCCAACAGGGACAATTTGACTTCCTTTTTTCCTAACTGAATACCCTTTATTTCCTTCTCCTGCCTAATTGCCCTGGCCAGAACTTCCAACACTATGTTGAATAGGAGTGGTGAGAGAGGGCATCCCTGTCTTGTGTCAGTTTTCAAAGGGAATGCTTCCAGTTTTTGCCCATTCAGTATGGTATTGGCTGTGGGTTTGTCATAGATAGCTCTTATTATTTTGAGATACGTCCCATCAATACCTAATTTATTGAGAGTTTTTAGCCTGAAGGTGGTTGAGTTTTGTCAAAGGACTTTTCTGCATCTATTGAGATAATCATGTGGTTGTCTTTGGTTCTGTTTATATGCTGGATTACATTTATTGATTTGCGTATATTGAACCAGCCTTGCATCCCAGGGATGAAGCTCACTTGATCATGGTGGATAAGCTTTTTGATGTGCTGCTGGACTCGGTTTGCCAGTATTTTATTGAGGATTTTTGCATCAATGTTCATCAAGGATATTGGTCTAAAATTCTCTTTTTTGTGTGTGTCTCTGCCCGGCTTTGGTATCAGGATGATGTTGGCCTCATAAAATGAGTTAGGGAGGATTCCCTCTTTTTCTTTTCATTGGAATAGTTTCAGAAGGAATGGTACCAGCTCCTGTTTGTATCTCTGTTAGAATTCAGCCGTGAATCCATCTGGTCCTTCAGAGCCTGTTATTGGTCTATTCAGAGATTCAACTTCTTCCTGGTTCAGTCTTGGGAGGGTGTATGTGTCGAGGAATTTATCCATTTCTTCTAGATTTTCTAGTTTATTTGCATAGAGGTGTTTATAGTATTCTCTGATGGTAGTTTGTAGTTCTGTGGGATTGGTGATGGTATCCCCTTTATCATTTTTTATTGCGTCTATTTGATTTTTCTCCCTTTTCTTCTTTCTTAGTCTTGCTAGAGGTCTATCAATTTTGTTGATCTTTTCAAAAAAACAGCTCCTGGATTCATTGATTTTTTGAAGGGTTTTTTGCTCTCTATTTCCTTCAGTTCTGCTCTGATCTTAGTTATTTCTTGCCTTCTGCTAGCTTTTGAATGTGTTTGCTCTTGCTTCTCTAGTTCTTTTAATTGTGATGTTAGGGTGTCAATTTTAGATCTTTCCTGCTTTCTCTTGTGGGCATTTAGTGCTATAAACTTCCCTCTACACACTGCTTTGAATGTGTCCCAGAGATTCTGGTATGTTGTGTCTTTTTCTCATTGGTTTCAAAGAACATCTTTATTTCTGCCTTCATTTCGTTATGTACCCAGTAGTCATTCGAGAGCAGGTTGTTCGGTTTCCATGTAGTTGAGCGGTTTTGAGTGAGTTTCTTAATCCTGAGTTCTAGTTTGATTGCACTGTGGTCTGAGAGACAGTTTGTTATAATTTCTGTTCTTTTACATTTGCTGAGGAGTGCTTTACTTCCAACTATGTGGTGAATTTTGGAATAGGTGTGGTGTGGTGCTGAAAAGAATGTGTATTCTGTTGATTTGGGGTGGAGAGTTCTATAGATGTCTGTTAGGTCTGCTTGATAGTGGGGTGTTAAAGTCTCCCATTATTATTGTGTGGGAGTCTAAGTCTCTTTGTAGGTCACTAAGGACTTGCTTTATGAATCTGGGTGCTCCTGTATTGGGTGCATATATATTTAGGATAGTTAGCTCTTCTTATTGAATTGATCCCTTTACCATTATGTAATGGCCTTCTTTGTCTCTTTTGATCTTTGTTGGTTTAAAGTCTGTTTTATCTGAGACTAGGATTGCAATCCCTGCCTTTTTTTGTTTTCCATTTGCTTGTTAGATCTTCCTCCTTCCGTTTATTTTGAGCCTATATGTGTCTCTGCACGTGAGATGGGTTTCCTGAATACAGCACTCTGATGGGTCTTGACTCTTTATCCAATTTGCCAGTCTGTGTCTTTTAATTGGAGCATTTAGCCCATTTACATTTAAGGTTAATATTGTTATGTGTGAATTTGATCCTGTCATTATGATGGTAGCTGGTTATTTTGCTCGTTAGTTGATGCAGATTCTTCCTAGCCTCGATGGTCTTTACAATTTGGCATGTTTTTGCAGTGGCTGGTACCCGTTGTTCCTTTCCATGTTTAGTGCTTCCTTCAGGAGCTCTTGTAGTGCAGGCCTGGTGGTGACAAAATCTCTCAGCATTTGCTTGTCTGTAAAGTATTTTATTTCTCCTTCACTTATGAAGCTTAGTTTGGCTGGATATGAAATTCTGGGTTGAAAATTCTTTTCTTTAAGAATGTTGAATATTGACCCCCACTCTCTTTTGGCTTGTAGAGTTTCTGCTGAGAGATCAGCTCTTAGTCTGTTGGGCTTCCCTTTGTGGGTAACCCGACCTTTCTCTCTGGCTGCCCTTAACATTTTTTCCTTCATTTCAACTTTGGTGAATCTGACAATTATGTGTCTTGGAGTTGCTCTTCTCAAAGAGTATCTTTGTGATTTTCCCTGTATTTCCTGAATTTGAATATTGGCCTGCCTTGCTAGATTGGGGAAGTTCTCCTGGATAATATCCTGCAGAGTGTTTTCCAACTTGGTTCCATTCTCCCTGTCACTTTCAGGTACACCAATCAGACATAGATTTGGTCTTTTCACATAGTCCCATATTTCTTGGAGGCTTTGTTCATTTCTTTTTATTCTTTTTTCTCTAAACTTCTCTTCTCGTTTCATTTCATTCATTTGATCTTCAATCACTGATACCCTTTCTTCCAGTTGATCAAATCAGCTACTGAGGCTTCTCCATTCCTCACGTAGTTCTTGTGCCGTGGTTTTCAGCTCCATCAGGTCCTTTAAGGACTTCTCTGCATTGGTTATTCTCGTTAGCCATTTGTCTATTTTTTTTTCAAGGTTTTTAACTTCTTTGCCATGGGTTTGAACTTCCTCCTTTAGCTCTGAGTAGTTTGATCTTCTGAAGCCTTCTTGTCTCAACTCGTCAAAGTCATTCTCCGTCCACCTTTGTTCCATTGCTGGTGAGGAGCTGCATTCCTTTAGAGGAGGAGAGGCGCTCTGATTTTTAGAGTTTCCAGTTTTTCTGCTCTGTTTTTTCCCCATCTTTGTGGTTTCATCTCCCTTTGGTCTTTGATGATGGTGACGTACAGATGGGGTTTTGGTGTGGATGTCCTTTCTGTTTGTTAGTTTTCCTTCTAACTGTCAGGACCCTCAGCTGCAGGTCTGTTGGAGTTTGCTGGAGGTCCACTCCAGACCCTGTTTGCCTGGGTATCAGCAGCGGAGGCTGCAGAACAGTGGATATTGGTGAACAGAAAATGTTGCTGCCTGATCATTCCTCTGGAAGTTTTGTCTCAGAGGAATACCCGGCTGTGTGAGGTGTCAGTCTGCCCCTACTGGAGTGTGCCTCCCAGTTAGGCTACTCGGGGGTCAGGGACCCACTTGAGGAGGCAGTCTGTCCGTTCTCAGATCTCCAGCTGCGTACTGAGAAAACCATTACTCTCTTCAAAGCTGTCAGACAGGGACATTTAAGTCTGCAGAGGTTTCTGCTGCCTTTTGTTCGGCTATGCACTGCCCCCAGAGGTGGAGTCTAGAGAGGCAGGCAGGCCTCCTTGAGCTGTGGTGGGCTCCACCCAGTTCGAGCTTCCCAGCTGCTTTGTTTACCTACTCAAGCCTCAGCAATGGTGGACGCCCCTCCCCCAGCCTCACTGCCGCCTTGCAGTTTGATCTCAGACTGCTGTACTAGCAATGAGTGAGGCTCCGTGGGCATAGGACCCTCCGAGCCAGGCACAGGATGTAATCTCCTGCTGTGCCATTTGTGAAGACCATTGGAAATGCGCAGTATTATGGTGGTAGTGACCTAATTTTCCAGGTGCCATCTGTCACCCCTTTCTTTGACTAGGAAAGGGAATTCTCTGATCCCTTGTGCTTCCTGGGTGAGGCGATGTCTCGCCCTGCTTTGGCTCATGCTCAGTACGCTGCACCCACTGTCCTGCACCCACTGTTCAACACTCCCCAGTGAGATGAACCCGGTACCTCAGTTGGAAATGCAGAAATCACCCGTCTTCTGCGTTGCTCACGCTGGGAGCTGTAGACTGGAGCTGTTCCTTTTCGGCCATCTTCACAAAAATCTTACTTTGGTTTCTAGTGTTACCACCCACTGTTCTTTCTCGTCTCAACCCTGAGTATAAGTACAGATCACATTCCTTGGGTTCTTAGAAAATAATAGAAATGAACTCTCATTCATCAACATGCCCATTAGTAAATACTGAGGGAGAACAAACTAGAAATCCAGTATAGAAAATAAAAATAGGATTATATTCCTTGGAATCTCAGAAAAAAAACAATGAAGAGCTTTCTTTGGGCATTAGACGCTTTCCCATAAGTTGGCTGACTCTCTTTTAGTCATGTCAGCTTGGCCCAATCTTCACTTGGTAGCCCGTCTTTCTTGTTCTTTAACCCATCTCCTATGCTCCTATGGGGTCCTAGAGAAATGCCCATCATGTACACGCATATCCGATAACACAAAGATCACTCTCAACTAGCAAGCCCTTTTATGATGCTGTGAGCATTTGACACCGTTGTTGCTAGTAACATCAGTGAGTGACCTGACCCATTTTTGGAACAGAATATGATCAGTATGTTGCCTCAAGGAGGCCCTCACTGTTCTAGGAAATATAATTCCAGAGTTTGCTGACTCACACCATGGAATATGTGCAGAAAATGGATCCTGCAAATAAGCCTTTCTCTAACTAGTTTCAGAAATTTTTTTCTGGGTAATTTTAAAATTATTTTTCATTTTTTGTGGGTACAAAGCAGGTGTATATATGTATGAGGTACCTGAGGCATTTTGATACAAGCATACAGTGTGTAATAATCACCGCAGTAAATGGGGTATGCCTCACCACAAGCATTTATCCTTTCTTTGTGATACAAACAATCTAATTATATTCTTTTAGTTATTTTAAGATGTACAATAAATTATTGTTGACTGCAGTCACCCTGTTGAGCTATCAAATACTAGATCTTATTCATTCTAACTATACTTTTGTACCCAGTAGCCATCCCACTTCCTCCCCTCCCACTACCCTTCCCAGCCTCTGATAACCATCATTCCACTCTATCTCTATGAGCTCAATTGTTTTAAGTTTTAGCTCCCACAAATATGTGAGAAAATGCCAAGTTTGTCTTTCTGTGCCTGGCTTATTTCACATAATATAATGTCCTCTAGTTCCATCCATGTTATTGCAAATGACAGGATATCTTTCTTTTTTATGGCTTAATAGTACTTTATTGTACGTATGTACCACATTTTCTTCATCCATTTGTCTGTTGATGGACAAGAGTTGCTTCCAAATATTGACTATTGTGAATAGTGCTGCAATAAACGTGGGAATGCAGATATATCTTGGATATACTGATTTTCTTTCTTTAAGGTGTATACCCAGCAGTGGGATTGCTGGGTTATATGATAGGTCTATTTTTAGTATTTTGTGGAACCTCAAATCTATTCTACATAATGGTTTTACTGACTTACATATCCACCAACAGTGTATGAGGATACTCTTTTCTCCACATCCTCACCAGCATTCATTACTGCCTGTTCTTTGGATGAAAGCCATTTTAACTGTGGTGAAATGAGATCTCATTGTTGTTTTGATGTGCACTTCTCTGATGATCAGTGAGGTTGAGGACCTTGTCATATATCTGTTTGTCATTCGTATGTTTTATTTTGAGAGATGTCTACCCAGATGTTTTGCCCATTTTTTAATCAGATTGTTAGATTTTTTTTTTTTTCCTACAGAGTGCTTGAGCTCTTTATATACCCTAGTTATTAGTCCCTGGTCAGATGGGTAATTTCTCAACTAGTTTCTCTCATTCTGTGGGTTGTCTCTTCACTTTGTTGATTGAATCACTTGCTGTGCAGAAGGTTTTTAACTTGATGTGACCTCATTTGTCCATTTTTAGTTGCCTGTGCTGGTGTGGTATTACTCAAGAAATTTTTGCCCAGATTAATGTTCTGGAGAGTTTCCCCAATGTTTTCTTGAAGTAGTTTCATGGACTGATGTCTTAGATTTAAGTCTTTAATATGTTTTGATTTTATTTTTGTATTTGCTGAGGGATAGGGCTCTAGTTTCCTTCTGCATATGAGTATCCAGTTTTTCTAGCACCATTTGTTGAAGAGACTATCCATTCTCTAATATACGTTCTTGGCACCTTTGTTGAAAATAAGTTCACTGTAGATGTATGGACTTGTTTCTGGGTTCTCTGTTCTTTTCCATTGGTCTATGTGTCTGCTTTTATGTGAATACTATATTGTTTTGGTTACAAAAGCTCTGTAGTATAATTTGAAGTCAGGTAATGTGATTCTTCCAGTTTTGCTCTCTTCTTTTTCCTCAAGAAAGCTTTGCCTATCCTGGGTCTCTTGTGGTTCTATATAAATTTTAGGATTATTTTTTATATTTATGTCAAGAATGTCATTGATATTTTGATATAAATTGCATTGAATCTGTAGATAGCTTCAGGTAGTGTGGACATTTTAACAATATCAGTTCTTGAAATCCACGAGCATGGAATATCCTTCTATTATTTGGATGTCTTCTTCAATTTCTTATATTAATTTTTTTTTAGTTTTCGTTGTAGAGATATTTCATTTATTTGACTAAGTTTATTGCTAGGTATTTTATTTTATTTTTACCTATTGACAATGGGATTGCTTTCTTGATTTCTTTTTTAGATTGTTCACTGTTGGCATACAGAAATGCTACTGATTTTTAAGTGATGATTTTGTATCCTGCAACTTTACTGAATTTATTTATCAGTTCTAATAGGCTTTTGGTGCAGACTTTGGGTTTTTCCAAATATAAGATCATATCATCTGCAAACAAGAATAATTTGACTTCTTTCTTTTCAATTTGGATGCCCTTCATGTCTTTCTCTTGTCTGATTGCTCTAACTAGGACTTCCAGTACTCTGTTGAATAACAGTGGGGAAAGTTAACATCCTTGTTTTGTTTCAGATCTTATAGCCAAGGCCTTCAGTTTTTCTGAATTTAGTATGATACTAGCTATGGGTCTGTCATATATGGCTTTTATTATGTTGAAGTATGCTCCCTAGTTTTTTGAAGGTTTTTATCTTTTAAGGAAGATAAAAATTGAACATTATCGAATGCTTTTTATGCAACAGTTGAAATGATCAAGTGCTTTTTGTCCTTCATTCTGTTGATATGATGTATCACATTGATTGACTTGTGTATTTAGAACCATCCTTGCATCCCTTGGTAAATCCCACTTAGTCATGGTGAATGAACTTTTTAATGTGTTGTTGAATTCAGTTTGCTAGTATTTTGTTGGGGATTTTTGCATCAATGTTTATCAGGGATATTGGCCTATTGTTTTCCTTTTTTTATGTGTCTTTTGGGTTTTGTTATCAGGGTAATACTGGCCTTGTAGAATGAGTTTGGAATGATTCTCTCCTCTATTTTTTGAAATACTTTGAATAGGATTGATGTTACTTCTTCTTTAAATGTTTGGTAAAATTCTGCACTGAAGCCATTGGGTCCTGGGCTTTTTACTGCTGGGGAGACTTTTCGTTACAGCTTCAATCTTATTCCTTGTTATTGGTCTCTTCAGGCTTTAGATTTTTTCATGATTCAATCTTCACAAGTTGTCTGTTTCTCAAAATTTATCGATTTCTTCTAGGTTTTCCAATGTATTGTCATACAGTTGCTCATAATGGCCTCTAATGAGCCCTTGAATTTTTGCAGTAACCACTGTAATGTTTCCTTTTTTAATCTCTGATTTTATTTGAGCCTTCTCTTTTTTTCTTAGTCTAGCTAAATATTTGTCAATGTTATTTGTTCATCCACAAAACCAACTTTTCATTTCACTGATCTTTTGTATTATTTTTTCCTTTTAATTTTATTTATTTCTATTCTGGTATTTATCATTTCATTTCTTCCAGTTATTTGAGTTTGGTTTGCTCTTGCTTTTCTAGTTCTTTAAGATGCATTGTTAGGTTATTTAATTGAACTTTTTTGATATAGGTGCATATTGCTATAAACTTTCACCATAATATTGCTTTTGCTGTATCCCATAGGTTTTAGTATGTTGTTTAGTATGTTTCCAATTTGGTACATTTCAATAAATTTTTTAATTTTTTTCTTTATTTATTGACATAGTCATTCCAGAGTATACTGTTTAATTTCCATGTGGTTTGTATAGTTTCCAAAATTCCTTTTGTTATTGATTTCTAGTTTTATTCCATTGTGGTCAGAGAAGAAGCTTGATATGAATGCAATTGTTAATAATTTTTTAAAAATTTGTTTTGTGGCCTAAGATATGATCTGTCATTGAGAATGATCCATATGCTGAGGAAAGAATGTATATTCTGCAGCCATTGGATAAAATGGTCTTTAAATATCTATTAGATCCATTTAAGAGATAATGCAGATTAAAGCCGATGTTTCATTGTTCATTTTTCTGTCTGGATGATCTCTTCAATGCTGAAAGTGGGGTGTTAAAATCTCCAAATATTATTGTTTTGGGATCTTTCTCTTCTTTCAACTCTGATAATATTTGCTTTAGATACTTGGGTGCTCCAGTGTTGGGTGCATATATACTTAAAATTGTTGTATCCTCCTGATGAATTGACCCCTTTATCATTATATAATGACCTTCTTTTTCTCTTTGTGTAGTGTTTGTCTTGAAATCTATTTTGTCTGATATTAGTATAGCTGCTAATTTTTTTGGTTTCCATTTGCATGAAATATCTTTTTCATTCCTTTATTTTCAGGAAGCGTGTTTCTTTATATTTAATAGGTGAAATATGTTTCTTGTAAATAAAAATTATTATTTTAAAATATTTTTAAAAATATTATTTTTTAATAAGAATTATTATTTTTAAAAAAATTTCATTAGTTTTGGGGGTGCAAGTGGATTTTGGTTAAGTGGGTGAGTTCTTTAGTAGTGGATTTTGAGATTTTAGTGCAGCAGTCACCTGAGAAGTGTACATTACCCATATATTATATATATAGTGTATATATATATACTATATATATACACTATATATATTGTGTATATATACTATATATACACAACTATATATGGGTAATATATTACCCATATATTATATATATATAGTATATATATATATATACTATATATATTGTGTATATATAATATATATACAACTACATATTGGGTAATGTACACTTCTCAGGTGACTGCTGCACTAAAATCTCAAAATCCACTACTAAAGAACTCACCCATTTAACCAAAATCCACTTGTATCCCCAAAACTAATGAAATTTTTTTAAAAAATAATAATTCTTCTTATTAAAAAATAATATTTTAAAAATATTTTAAAATAATAATTTTTATTTACAAGAAACATATTTCACCTATTAAATATAAAGAAACACGCTGCCTGAAAAAAAAGGAATGAAAAAGATATTTCATGCAAATGGAAACCAAAAAAATTAGCAGCTATACTAATATATATATACTACATATATGCTTTATATATTATATATAATATATATTATATCTATAATATATAAAGCATATATGTAGTATATATATAATACATATATAAAGCATATATATAGTATGTAGATAATATATGTATAGATACTTTAAGTTCTGGGATACATGTGCAAAACATGCAGGTTTCTTACATAGGTATACTCGTGCCATGGTGGTTTGCTGCACCCATCAACCTGCCATATACATTAAGTATTTCTTTTAATGCTATCCCTCCCCTAGCCCTACCCCACTCCCTGACAGGCCCAGTGTATGATGTTCCCCTCCCTGTGTCCATGTGTTCTCATTGTTCAACTGCCACTTATGAGTGAGAACATGTGGTGTTTCGTTTTCTGTTCTTGTGTTTTAGTTTGCTGAGAATGATGGTTTCCAGCTTCATCCATGTCCCTGCAAAGGACATGAACTCATCCTTTTTGATGGCTGCATAGTATTCCATGGTGTATATGTGCCACATTTTCTTTATCCAGTACATCATTGCTGGGCATGTTGGTTGGTTCCAAGTCTTTGCTTTTGTGAATAGTGCTGCAATAAACATATGTGTGCATTTGTCTTTATAGAAGAATGATTTATAATCTTTTGGGTATATACCCAGTAATAGGATTGCTGAGTCAAATGATATTTCTGGTTCTAGATCCTTAATGAATTGCCACACTGTCTTCCACAATGGTTGAACTAATTTATGCTCCCACCAACAGTGTAAAAGCGTTCCTATTTCTTCAAATCCTCACCAGCATCTGTTGTTTCTTGACTTTTTAATCGCCATTCTAACAGGCATGAGATGGTATCTCATTGTGGTTTTGATTTGCATTTCTCTAATGACCAGTAATGATGAGCTCTTTTTCATGTTTGTTGGCAGCATAAATGTCTTCTTTTGAGAAGTGTCTGTTCATATTCTTCACCCACTTTTTGATGGGGTTGTTTTTCTTCTTGTAAATTTGTTTAAGTTCCTTGTCAATTCTGGATATTAGCTCTTTGTCAGATGGATAGATTGCAAAAATTTTCTCCCATTCTGTAGGTTGCCTGTTCACTTTGCTGATAGTTTCTTCTGCTGTGCAGAAGCTCTTTAGTTTAATTAGATCCCATTTGTCAATTTTGGCTTTTGTTGCCATTGCTTTTGGTGTTTTAGTCATGAAGTCTCTATCCATGCCTATGTCCTGAATGGTACTGTCTTGGTTTTCTTCTACGGTTTTTATGGTTTTAGGTCTTGCATTTAAATCTTTAATCCATCTTGAGTTAATTTTGTATAACGTGTAAGGAGGAGGTCCAGTTTCAGTTTTCTGCATGAGGCTAGCGAGTTTCCCCAACACCATTTATTAAATAGGGAATCCTTTCCCCATTGTTTGTTTTTGTCAAGTTTGTCAAAGATGAGGTGATTGTAGATGTGTGGTGTTATTTCTGAGGCCTCTGCTCTGTTACACTTGTCTATATCTCTGTTTTGGTACCAGTACCATGCTGTTTTGGGTACTGTACCACTTGATTGGTGAGAGAGGGAATCCTTGTCTTGCACTGATTTTCAAAGGGAATGCTTCAGCTTTTGCCTATTCGGTACGACCAGTATGTAGTCTTTTATTCCTCACCCTTTCTCAACACCCCACACGCATGGAGTCCTCAAGGACCATTATATCACTCTGTATGTTTTTGCATCCTCATAGCTTAGCTCCCACTTATAAATGAGAAAATACAGTATTTGGTTTTCCATTCTTTGGTTACTTAATTAGAATAATGGCCTCCAGCTCCATCCAGGTGTCTTGTTTTTCATCCATTCAGCCAGTCTATATCTTTTGCTTGGAGAGTTTCATCCATTTAGATTCAGCGTTATGATTGATAACTAAGGACTTACTCCTGCCATTTGGTTGTTTTCTGGTTATTCTGTGGTCGTCTCTTCCTTTTTCCCTTCTTTCCTGTCTCCCTTTTAGTGAAAGTGGTTTTCTCTGGTGGTGTATTTTATTTTCTTCCTTTTTATTTTTTTTTGTGTGTATTTGTTGCATGTTATTGATTTGAGGTTACCATGAGGCTTGTACATAATATTTTCTAACTCATTATTTCAAACTGATGACAACTTAACACTCTATCGCATAAAAAAAATGGAAAGAGAAAACTAATAAAAACTCTACATTTTAACTTCATCTCTCTGCTTGTTATCACTTTGTTGTTTCTATTTACTTCTTATTATACTGTTTATGTCTTGAAAAGTAGTTTGTTATTACTTTTGATTGGTTCATCTCATAGTCTTTCTACTCAAAATATGAGTAGTTCACACACCACAATTACAGTGTTACAATATTCTATGCTTTTCTGTGTACTTTCAATTACCAGTGAGTTTTGTATTTTCGGATAATTTGTTATTGCTCACTAACATCCTATTCTTTCAGATTAAAGAGCTCCCTTTAGCATTTCTTGTAGGAAAAGTCTGGTGTTAATGAATTCCTTCAGCTTTTGTTTGTCTGTGAAAGTCTTTATTTTTCCTTCATGTTTCAAGGATATTTTCACTGGATATTCTGTTCTAGGGTAAAAGTTTTTTTTCTTCAGCCCTTTAGGTATGTCATACCACTCTCTCCTGGCCTATAAGGCTACCACTGAAAAGTCTGCTGCCAGACATATATGAGCTCCATTTTATGTTACTTGTTTCTTTTCTCTTGTTACTTTTAGGATCCTTTCTTTATCCTTGACCTTTGGGAGTTTGATTATTAAATGCCTTGAGGTGGTCTTTTTTGGATTAAATCTTCTTGGTGTTCTGTAACCTTCTTGTACTTGGATATTAATATCTTTCTCCAGGTTTGGGAAGTTCTCTGTTATTATCCCTTTGAATAAACTTTCTACCAAGATCTCTCTCTCTCTCTCTGTCTCTCTCTCTCTCCTTAAGGCCAATAACTCTTAGATTTGCCCTTTTGAGGCTATTTTCTAGATCTCGTAGGTGTGCTTCACTGTTTGTTATTCTTTTTTTTTTTTTTTTTTTTTTTTTTGTCTCTTCTGACTACGTTTTCAAATAGCCTGTTTTAAAACTCACTAATTCTTTCTTTTGCCTGGTCAATTATGCTGTTAAGAGACTCTGAGGCATTCTTCAGTGTGTCAGTTATATTTTTCAGCACCAGAATGTCTGCTTATTTTTTTTAGATTATTTCCATCTCTTTGTTAAATATATCTGATAGAATTCTGAATTCCTTCTTAGTGTCATCTTTAATTTCCTTGAATTTCTTCAACATAACTATTTTGAATTATCTGTCTGAAAGGTCACATATCTCTATTTTTCCGGGATTGCTATCTGGTGCTTTATTTAGTTCATTTTGTGAGGTCATGTGTTCCTGGATGGTGTTAATGCTACTAGATATTTTTCAGTGTCTGAGCATTGAAAAGTTAGGTGTTTATTGTAGTTTTCACAGTCTGGGCTTGTTCATACCTGTCCTTCCTGGGAGACTTTCCAAGTATTCGAAGGGATTTGGATGCTGTGATCTTAGTCTTTGGTCACTGCAGCCATATCTGCTTTATGGAGCATCCCATGCTCAGTAATGCTGTGGCTCCTTCAGACTCATAGAGTTACTGCCTGCATGCTCTTGGGTAAGAGCCAGGAAAATTCCCTGGATTACCAAGCAGAGACTCTTGTTCTCTTCTCTTACTTTCCCCCAAACAAATAGTCTCTCTCTCTCTCTCTCTCTCCCTCCCTCTCATTCTCTGCCGACCTGCCTGAATCTGGGGTAGGGATGACACAATCACATTTGTAGTCAACACCATTGGGACTTTGCTAGGTCAGACCCAAGGCCAGCACGGCACTGAGTCTCGCCCAAAGCCCACAGAGACCACTCCCTGGGTACTGTCTGTGTTTGCTCAAGGCCCAAGGGCTATACAATCAGTGAGTGATGAAGCCAGACTGTCTTATGTCCTTCCCTTCAGGGTGATGAGTTCCTCAAGCAGGTCCAGGGATGGTGTCCAGGAGCCAAGGCCTCGAGCTGCGACTGAGCTGGCACCCAATGTATAAGACAAAGATTTTTTCCACATTTTCCTTCCTTGTCCTCAAGCAAAGGAGTCTCTCCCTGTGGCCATCACCACCCCCATGTTCATGGCAAGTATTGTCTGGCTACCACCAATCTTCACTCAAGGCCCAGGGGTTCTTTAGTTAGATTATGGTGAATGCTATCAGGGCTGAGTCCCTCCCTTCAAGGAAGTGGGCTCCTCTCTGGCCCAGGGCAGGTCCGGAAATACTATCCAAGAGCCAAGGCCTGGAATCAGGTTCCCCAAGAGCCCATCTGGTGCTCTACCCCCACTGTGGCAGAACCAGTACCCAAGCTGCAAGACAAAGTCCTCTTTACTCTTCCTTCTCCTTTACAGAGACTCTCCCTATAGCCACCACAGCTGGGAATATGCTGGGTCACTCTTGAAGCAAGAACAGCTCTGAGTCTCACTCAAAACTCCTGGCAAGTACTGCCTGGCTACCACACTGATTATTCAGGGCCCAAGGGCTCTTTAGTCAGCAGGAGATGAATCCTGCCAGTACTGGTTCCTTCCCTTCAAGGCAGCCGGTTTCTTTCTGGCCCAGTGTGTATCTAGAAATATCATTTGGGAGCTAGGGCCTGGCATGGTGACCTCAGGACTCTGCCTGGTGCCCTGTTCTACTGTGGCTGGTGTAGTATCCAAATTGCAAGACCAAGTCCTCTTTACTCTCCCCTCTCCTGTCTTCAAGCAGAAGGAATGAGTCCGCCCTGGAGTTGGGAGCTGCATTGCCTGGGATTGGAGGAAGGGTGGCACAAGCACTCTCTTGGTCACCCCAGCTGGTGTCTCACTAGGTCGCATGTTCCCCAAGCCCACTGGCTCTGAGCCTAGCACACCAAGATTTGACCAAGAATTGCAATTCTTGTGGCTTACACTGCCTTTCAAGTTTATTTGAGACCCCAGAGCACTTTAGCCCACAGTGACAGGGCTTGCCAGAATTTAGTTTCTGACTGCTGAGATGGGCAATTTGCCTCTGATTGGGGCTGGTCTAAGTGCTCCTTCCGTGGGCACTGGCTGAGTTCTGCTCCATGTTGCTTTCTGCTGTGACAGGGCAACAATGAGTTCCAATGCAAGTCCCACAGTCACTGCAATCTTCCTCTCCCAAGCCTGCTCTGAACACCATGTGGTTGCTGCTGGGGGCTGGGGGAGGGATGTTGTAGGCAATTCAAGAAAGTCTTTCCTACCCTTTTCAGTGCTTCTTTCCTTGGTATGATATTAAAACCAGTTACTGTGATTGCTCACCTGATTTTTGGTTCTTATGAAGGTGCTTTTTTGTGTGGATCACTGTTCAATTTGTTGTGCCTGCAGGCAGGGGTGGGGGACAATTGCTGGAGGCTTCTCTTTGGCCATCTTGCTCCACCTCTTCCCTAGTATTAGAAATTGCAAAGCAATTAGGATGGAGGTAGAAGGAAAGGGCACTTGGAATCAGAAAATTCATGTCTTAGCTTTGAGCCTTAGGAAATCCATTTGACCCTTGTAAGCCTCAGTCGCTTCATCTGTAAAAGAGAAATAATATAATGGCTGAAAAGATCAAAGGTGATAATGCTTTTGAAAACACTATAGAAAATGACAAAATATCACATGAGTATTATTTTCTAGTTTCTAGGAGTCTCCTTACCATTGTACAGGACAACCATGTCTATTTTTAAATAAATTATTATTTGCCTCTGAGCACCCCTGCAAAGGGTTGCCTATAGGAGAAACAGCTTTACTTGCAAGTCACTCCACTGTTTTCTTTGTGCACAGCTTATTAATACATAAGGCATATGTCCTCCAGCCTGCAGTAACATTGGAATGATTACCTCTTTGGAGTACCTACCAGGGCTTCTCAAAGTGAATTTTGTATATCACCACCAAAAATAGTCTGTTGCAGAGATAACCTCCAAATTCAATGACAATATTTCCAATCACTTTTGCATGATGCAAAAATAGATAAATATATAATTTTGCTTATAGAGATAATTATTGTATCCCAACAAGTGATTAGTAGTCAGAAAATGGCCAAGAAATACCATGGGGTGTGCCTTCCCATAACAGCTTATCTTTGGGTTTTAGTTGCAAGGTTACTAAAAGCCTGTGCAGGGTTTATGGCAAAAGTAAAACTCGCTCCGGGAGCAAGCCCTTGTTTCATTGTCTAATGTTCTTAATCCCCAGCAGACAGGATTTGGATCTGGCATTTGGCAATAGGGCAGTTTCCAAAGTTGCTGTACGCAACTTGAGGAAGAGAGGTGATATTATTGGAATGAATTTATTTGTTGTAAGTTATAAATATATGGGCTTTTCCAGTCCCATAACCCTTAAAACTTTATTTGTTTTCTGCAGTGAGGGTGTCTCCCTTGTCTTTAATATGCTTGCTTTGAGTTCATGGATGAACATTCCTGCCTGGCTGACATGTGGACTCTCTGAAATTGTTATAAGGACTTTTTCTTTGTTTTTTTCTTGATGCCCAAGCTGCCAAGGATAGTACTGGCAGTGGTAGGCAGACAAGGAGGTGATAGCAAACTTTGTCCTCTGGCCTCCCTTGACCCATTCCATTCATTATCTAAGGGACTCCAAGCCAGCATTCCACAGAGTGGCCTCACCAAACTCCCTAAGACTGAAGGGGAACCAGGATTCCAAACAGCCATTATGAAAGGAAAGAGAGAGAGACTTAGGGTTTGCAAAATAAGATACTCTGTTGATTCTTTTTATTCCATTCACATACTACTATTCTTTAGGAAAACGTTAAAATCACATGATCTTCCAGGACATGGGATGCTTCTATTTTTTTTTTTTTAATTATTGTTATACTTTAAGTTTTAGGGTACATGTGCACAATGTGCAGGTTAGTTACATATGTATACATGTGCCATGCTGGTGTGCTGCACCCATTAACTCATCATTTAGCATTAGGTATATCTCCTAATGCTATCCCTCCCCCATCCCCCCACCCCACAACAGTCCCCAGAGTGTGATGTTCCCCTTCCTGTGTCCATGTGTTCTCATTGTTCAATTCCCACCTATGAGTGAGAATACACGGTGTTTGGTTTTTTGTTCTTGCGATAGTTTCCTGAGAATGATGATTTCCAATTTCATCCATGTCCCTACAAAGGACATGAACTCATCATTTTTTGTGGCTGCATAGTATTCCATGGTGTATATGTGCCACATTTTCTTAATCCAGTCTATCATTTTTTGACATTTGGCTTGGTTCCAAGTCTTTGCTATTGTGAATAGTGCCTCAATAAACATACGTGTGCATGTGTCTTTATAGCAGCATGATTTATAGTCCTTTGGGTATATACCCAGTAATGGGATGGCTGGGTCAAATGGTATTTCTAGTTCTAGATCCCTGAGGAATCGCCACACTGACTTCCACAATGGTTGAACTAGTTTACAGTCCCACCAACAGTGTAAAAGTGTTCCTATTTCTCCACATCCTCTCCAGCACCTGTTGTTTCCTGACTTTTTAATGATTGCCATTCTAACTGGTGTGAGATGGTATCTCATTGTGGTTTTGATTTGCATTCCTCTGATGGCCAGTGATGATGAGCATTTTTTCATGTGTTTTTTGGCTGCATACATGTCTTCTTTTGAGAAGTGTCTGTTCATGTCCTTCGCCCACTTTTTGATGGGGTTGTTTGTTTTTTCTTGTAAATTTGCTTGAGTTCTTTGTAGATTCTGGATATTAGCCCTTTGTCAGATGAGTAGGTTGCGAAAATTTTCTCCCATTTTGTAGGTTGCCTGTTCACTCTGATGTTGTTTTCTTTTGCTGTGCAGAAGCTGTTTAGATTAATTAGATCCCATTTTTCAATTTTGGCTTTTGTTGCCATTGCTTTTGGTGTTTTAGACATGAAGTCCTTGCCCATGCCTATGTCCTGAATGGTAATGCCTAGGTTTTCTTCTAGGGTTTTTATGGTTTTAGGTCTAACATTTAAGTCTTTAATCTGTCTTGAATTAATTTTTGTATAAGGTGTAAGGAAGGGATCCTGTTTCAGCTTTCTACATATGGCTAGCCAGTTTTCCCAGCACCATTTATTAAATAGGGAATCCTTTCCCCATTGCTTGTTGTTCTCAGGTTTGTCAAAGATCAGATAGTTGTACATATGCAGCGTTATTTCTGAGGGCTCTGTTCTGTTCTATTGATCTATATCTCTGTTTTGGTACCAGTACCATGCTGTTTTGGTTACTGTAGCCTTGTAGTATAGTTTGAAGTCAGGTAGCGTGATGCCTCCAGCTTTGTTCTTTTGGCTTAGGATTGACTTGGCGATATGGGCTCTTTTTTGGTTCCATATGAACTTTAAAGTAGTTTTTTCCAATTCTGTGAAGAAAGTCATTGGTAGCTTGATGGGGATGGCACTGAATCTATAAATTACCTTGGGCAGTATGGCCATTTTCACAATATTGCTTCTTCCTACCCATGAGCATGGAATGTTCTTCCATTTGTTTGTATCCTCTTTTATTTCATTGAGCAGTGGTTTGTAGTTCTCCTTGAAGAGGTCTTTCACATCCCTTGTAAGTTGGATTCCTAGGTATTTTATTCTCTTTGAAGCAATTGTGAATGGGAGTTCACTCATGATTTGGCTCTCTGTTTGTCTGTTATTGGTGTATAAGAATGCTTGTGATTTTTGTACATTGATTTTTTATCCTGAGACTTTGCTGAAGTTGCTTATCAGCTTAAGGAGATTTTGGGCTGAGACAATGGGGTTTTCTAGATATACAATCATGTCATCTGCAAACAGGGACAATTTGACTTCCTCTTTTCCTAATTGAATACCCTTTATTTCCTTCTCCTGCCTAATTGCCCTGGCCAGAACTTCCAACACTATGTTGAATAGGAGTGGTGAGAGAGGGCATCCCTGTCTTGTGCCAGTTTTCAAAGGGAATGCTTCCAGATTTTGCCCATGCAGTATGATATTGGCTGTGGGTTTGTCATAGATAGCTCTTATTATTTTGAGATATGTCCCATCAATGCCTAATTTATTGAGAGTTTTTAGCCTGAAGGGTGGTTGAGTTTTGTCAAAGGCCTTTTCTGCATCTATTGAGATAATCATGTGGTTTTTGTCTTTGGTTCTGTTTATATGCTGGATTACATTTATTGATTTGCGTATATTGAACCAGCCTTGCATCCCAGGGATGAAGCCCACTTGATCATGGTGGTTAAGCTTTTTGATATGCTGCTGGATTCGGTTTGCCAGTATTTTATTGAGGATTTTTGAATCAATGTTCATCAAGGATATTGATGCAAAAATCCAAGTTTCCTATGCCAACCCCAGGCAGATTAGGTTTAATTTTATCTGTTTTATATACAGAGTTTCTATGTAATGTTTTATTCGTAAAAATAGTTTACTATAAAAAACTAAACTAGTTTGATTTTTAAAGATTGCACATATAAGTGAGATCATGCAGTCAATATTTGTCTTTCTATGCCTGGCTTATTTCACTTAGCATAATGTCCTCCAGCATCATCTATGTTGCTGCAAATGACAGACTTTTCTTTTCATTAAAGGCTATATAGTATTCCATTGTGTATGTACACCACATTTTCTCTTTTGTAACTTTCATTTTAGGTTCAGGGGTTCATGTGCATGTTTGATATATAGGTAAACTGCATGTCAGAGAGGTTTCTTGTACAGATTATTTCATCACCCATGTAATAAGCATAGTACCTAATCGATTTTTTTTCTGATCCTCTCCCTTCTCCCACCCTACAACCTCAGTTAGGCCCTGGTGTCTATTGTTCCCCTCTTTGTGTCCATTACACCACATTTTCTTTATCCACTTATGCATCCATGGACACTTAGTTTGCTTCCATATGTTGGCTATTGTGAATAATGCTGAAAAAAGTCAAACTCATAGAAGCAGAGAGTAGAATGGTGGTTACCAGGGACTGGGAGGTAGTTGAGTGAACTAGGAAAAGAGAGATAATAAAAGGGTACAATGTGTCAGTTATATAGAAAGAATAAGTTGTATTGAACTATTGCACAGCATGGTGACCATAGTTAATAATAATGTATTATATGTCTCAGTATTGCTAAAAGAGCAGATTTTAAATATTCTAACCACAAAAAATTGTAAGTAGGCAAGGTGATGGATATGTTAATTTGCTTGATTTAATCTTTCTAGAATGCATACTTATATCAAAACATCCCACTGTACCCCATAAATATATACAATTATTATTTGTCAATTTAAAAATTTAAAAACTTGATTTAGATGAGCTCTAAGGCCTTAAGTATTAAAGTATTAAGTATTAAAGTGATATGTAACCAAGTATATTGTTTGGTAACTTCATTTTTGTTATTATTTTAACAAACCCATATATTGTGAATATACTTCCAAGTGAAAAGAAAAAAGACATTGCAATCATCACTAATAACTGCAAAACATTCCTTTGCAAGAATATGGAATAATTCATTTAATCATTCCCCTAATGTGAAACATTCAAATGTTTCCAGCTTTTTCTATTTAAATAATGCTACAATAAACTTCTATTTTGTGCTTATTGTATTATTTTCTTATAACACATCCCTAGAAGTGGAATTCCTAGAAGTTTATACACATTCCCAATTTTTTTCCAAATATATGGCAAACTTTCTCTCTAAAGTATTTATATGCCTACCAGAAATACCTCTTCACCAACACATAGTATTTAATCTGTACCAATCTGGCTTGAAACAATGATATTTAATTTGTATTTCTGTGATTTCTAGCTAAATTAAATAAACTTCATATGCTTATTGGTCATTTGTACTTCTAATTGCTTTTTCCTGTCTGTTACCCATTTTTCTATTGTGCTGTTTATTTTTATGTATCAAATATATTGACCATTGGTTTTACATACTTGATGCTAATAATTATTCTTAGTTTATGGTTTTTCTTTGAGTTTTATAATGGTGTTTATTTCACATAAGAAATTATAAATGTTTTCTAATGAAATTTATCAAGTCTGTCTTCACTTATGTTTTCTTCATTGTCAATAACTTAAGATGCCCTTTTCTACCTTTAAAAATTTTGAAATTTTCCTCTGTATTGTCTAATAGTACTTACATGATTTCCTTTTTTAAATTGACATATTGAATCCATTTGGAATTTATTTTGATTTTAACTAGTAATTTAACTTTATTTTCTTCTCCAAATGATTCACTAGTTGTTCTGACATTATTTAGTGAATAATTCATCCTTTCTTCACTGAATTGGAATGGCATATTCCTTATACTGTGTCTGGTTTTGGCTTTTCTGATCTCTTCCACTGATCAACCTAAGCTGGAGCCAGTATCAAACTGTTGTAATCATTATGCCTTCAGATACTTTAAATGTATGGCAGGGAATGTCTTATTACTCTTATTTTTCACAAATATCTTGGCATTGTCTCATGTTTTATTCCTTCAGATAAATTTTGGGATTATTTTGTCAAGATTTTGTTTGAGTTGTTTTAAATTTTTAGATTTCATCGGGGAAGAACTGAAATCCTTGAAATATTGCTTCTTCTTAGCCAGGAATATGGTACAACTTTGCATTTAATTCAGGTCTTTCCTTAAATACCATCATGAAGTTTTTTGTTTTGTTCATTTAGGTCCTGCATTAACACTGTATATATAAAGTGTGAGAAATACTACATTCTTCTGGCTTCTCTATAGGTTAACAATGAAGATGATGACTCAACCCTTTCTTTGTTTGCATAATGTGATGCCACTAATAGTGGGTAACTTCTCTGCCTTACCTCCTCTGTTCCAAACAGGATTTTTCAGAATGAACAAATTAAAAGAATCATAATCAGACACTAACCCCAAGCCATACTGCATGGCAGCACCAATGGGACTGACAGAAAACAACAGAAATAGGAAGGAAGCCTACAGAGAAACAAACTTGAAAGCTGTCTCATGGCCTTTGAATCATACTTAAGTTTTATGATGGAAGAATAGGACTATGAAGAAAGACACAGAGCAACATCAGACAGTCAAAAATTTCAGAGCCAGCTGGCATGCAGTGGACCTCATGCCAGCCCATTTTATGACTATTTAGGTAGTCAAGGGTTTAAGATTTTTCTAATAAGACAGTTATTATGCATTTCAATGAGTGATTTCTTTGCAGCTCTAGAGTGTGGCCTTACCTACTTCAACATGAGAAGATTTTTGTATTTTGTCAGTCATTTCACAATGATTTTTAGTGAGCCCTTCATTATAGACTGTGGATACAACTTTGCTGTTGGAAATTAGCAGTGTCAAACAACTGGGTATAATGTTTGTAGTATCTGAGGAGGGGGAGCTGGCTAGGAAGTTGTATTCCCTGTGTTAATTTTTCAATCTCTTAGGTTATAGAGGACCTTCTAGAACCACCTTACAGCAGGACTAGATCCCATTTACACACTTCTTCTGTCACTTGAATACAGAGAAGGGATCCACAAGGCCATATGCTTCCTAGACAAAGAGAAAAGATTTCTGCCTCACTCAGAAGTCTTTGTCTTCAGACTGTAATCACCCACACCATATTTCCTTTGGATCCACTTTCCAGATTTTTGTGCTGGCACTAACACCAACTTGCTGTGGCTTGGGGCATGTAATTTCAATACTTTGTGCCCATTTTCATAAGTGAAGTGTCAGGCGTCACTTTGGGCGTTTTAAGTTTCTTTACAGCCCAATGATTCTGTGTTTCAAATTAGGCCCAGTGGATTAGAGCTAAAAGGAAACAGAGAGTTTCCTGGAAGGAAAGGACATATAACACAGTCCAGAGATAAAATGGGCTGTATTCAAGAAAAGATGGGGCAATACTTTGCGGGGATGCTACAGAGAGGATTCAAGCTTTGTATGGAGGAATGGATGTGATACAACCAAAAAGTCTTTAAAAATTCTTTCCAACTAATCTGGGATTCGTAACCTTATGGACTGTGATTTGCAGCAAACCAAGGATGTGATAAAGACTAGTATTGTTTCTAGAATGCAAGGATGGTTCAACATATGCAAATCAATAATATTAACAGAATGAAGGACAAAAGCTATATGATCATCTCAAAAGATGGAGAAAAATAATTTGTCAAAATTCAACATCATTTTATGATAAAATCTTTCAAGAAATTGGGTATTAGAAGGAATGTTTCTCGACACAATAAAGGCCATATCAGACAAGCCCACAGCTAACATTATATTCAATGACCAGGAATGAGATAAGGATGCTCACTCTCACCACTTCTGTTTAACATAGTACTGGAAGTCCTAGCCAATTTCATATTAATGAGCCTAATTTTCTTCATCATAGAATGAAGTGTATAATAATCTCTGTTATACTTACTTTGCACAGATTATTATTATTATTTAATTATTATTTTGAGACAGGGTCTCACTCTGTCACCCAGGCTGGAGTGCAGTACCACAATCACAGCTTACTTCAGCCACGACCTCCCAGGCACAAAGGATCCTAGCCCCTCAGCCTCCTGAGTAGCTGGGAATACAGGTGCACACCACCACACCTAGCTAATTTTTTTTTCATTTTTTTTATAGAGACAGAGTCTCACTATGTTGCCCAGGCTGTTCTCAAACTCCTGTGCTCAAGCGATCTTTCCACCTTGGCCTTCCAAAGTGCTGGGATTACAGGAGTGAGCCACTGCACCTGGCCTTGCAGATTATTATTAAACTTTGCAAACTAATCAAATGAGAGTGATTATTGTTACTGTTAAGAACTCTGATAGCCTCATCCATATATTTGGAGAAATTGAATAAATAGGAAAGAAATAATAGCAGCCCAATGATTTTACCTTGGCTCTACCATCATTTGGGGAAGTGATAATTCAGATAGGAGAAGTGACTTGGAAGCAGTCTTGAGAGATTGCCTGTTCCATCCCTATCTTTGTCCTTAAACCAAATTGTACAGATAAATAAGGTCTTATTTTTAGGACTTACAGAAAAAAAGATTCCTTTCATATCCATCTTTGCAATCCTCAACCACTTTTGTCACTATTAAGTGTCATTTCAAACATTAAATTCCTCATTCTGCTTTGAAGGAACACATGTGTCATGTGTACCTATTTGTATGTTTTGGTGTGTTTTATGCTTTATGTGATCACCCACATGTGCACAGATAATTCCAAAATCCAGTGTGTGGGTGTTGTATTCCCTGTGTTAATTATTCAGTCACACTCACTCAAACACCTATGCACTCACACATACATGAATACACACATGTACATTAGCATGTTTATGCCTATGTTGCATGTAACTGGCAACATCAGTGCCTTTCTAAGGCAATATTAACCACCTTGAGTTTTGGGAGAGCTTTAGAAAACAAAAATAAGAGACTAAATGATTCTAGATGTAAGAGACAATGTTGCAATAAGTTACTATCCTAAAAAGACAGACTACAGGGACATAAGCCTATTATTTTGGATAGTTTCTTGCTTACCAGTAATACTTAAGTCCTTTACATTTAAAAAAAAACTCTCTACATATATTGCAGAAGAAATCCAGATGTCCTTCAAGATTCTTAGAGCTGGAAAAGATTTTAATGACTTTCCAGTCCAATCTATCTCATGTAATCAATGGGGCCCAGAGAGGCAAAAGGACTTGTCCAAGGTCATATAGTGAGTTAGTGATAAGGCTGAACAAGGATTCAGATGTTGGGGCTTTCAGCCCACTGCTCTTTCTCTCATCTGGCACTTGTGTATTTTTGTTCATTAGAGATTTTCCTCTGTAACCTCAATACCCAATGCAGGGCCTGGCACATAATAGATTATCAGTAAATGTTAAATTAATATGTCATGGCTTTGGTTGTACTGGGCTTTTGCACTTACTCCTGAGTAAATTGTAAAGAATATCTATGTTTTAGGTCGCCTTGTTTTAGACCAAGAGGTACCCAGAGAAAAGGTGTGAGCTATGCTAAGAAAATTATCTGAGTTCCAAATTGAAAAAAAAAAATTCATGCTTTTCCACTATAACCTCTCTCATTCACAGAGTGATTCTCTTTCAGAAGGGCAATCTAGAACTATTCTGGGAGCCATATTCCATTGGCTGTGCAACCATTTCTTGACAAACTGGGGTCCAGGAAAGTATTTTCCTGGGGAAGACGAGATTTCTCAAAGAAGTCATGCACTTTCTAACCTAAGCTTATTTCAGTAATCAGTGTAACAAGCTGGTCTTGAGGATTGCAGCAGTACCAATACTGTGGGAGTGTACCAGTTCTAGAACAGCTACAACATTGGAATTGAACGCACTAGAATTGGATACAGGACCTGTTTTTGAGGAGCTAATACCCAAAGGCTGAACAGCACTCATAGCACCGTCCTTTCTGTGCACATATCGTAGTCCTCAGTTTGCAACAGAAAAAAAGCTGTTAGCAAATTATGTGTTCTATTTATGCAAATAAAATCCTGTAGTATGCTAGAAAGAGCACTGGCCTAGAGACCTTAGTTTTCTCATATGTTAAAAACCCCTAACACAGGCCTAGTTCATAGTAGACACCCAATAAATAGTAGTTTTCTTCCTTTGGGGGCCTCTGATTCAGTGTGCTTCTTCAGGTAAGTCACTTCCCTGGAACTCCTACTTGGAATGAGAGTTGTACTGTTGTGATTTTTAACATTTCCTTCAAGCCAAGCATTTTGGAATCCTTTCCTAAAGGGAGAAAAGAAGGAAAGAAGAAAGGAAAATTAAAGGAAAAAAAGGAAATAAAACGTTAAAAAGGAGGAAAGGAAAAAGGATCCTTTACTACAATAAAACTAATCTTATGTTCTTGCAAGTAGCACTTTATGTAAAAGAAGTTCTTTGCTGACCTGGTTACTACTGAACCTACTACATAAAATAGCCTACTATAATAGATGTATTTCTGTGCCTAATCTTCACTTTTTAGGCTTAGTAAAGGGAGAGGAAGGCTGATGTATAGTTAAATTTATGTTTTTAGTTGTTTTTTTTTTCTACGCTCAAATATCAATCACTCGTTAGTTTCTCTTTCTTTTTCCGACCACAAGCATTCTTCCTCTGCTTAAAGAAGCTTCCCTAAAATCCCAGTCTATCCAGTAAGTCAAAGCACAGCAATAAATTTGAGGAAAAAATACCAGGGACTTAGAGACAGAAAGGAGTGAGGGGGTGCAGAAGCTGAAGCTGGAGCAGGGTTGCAAGCATGAGAAGTTCTGCGTGTTTCAGAGCAGCCAAGGATGTATTTTTGCCTATTCCTACTGGTGACTGTGTGTCATTGCATCCATCTGCTGTATTTACATGTTTAGTCAGTCAATCCACGTTTGTTGAGAGCCTGCTGTGTGCCAGGATTGTGCTAGCATAAAGGAGCAAAGTATTGAGCAAAATATGTTTGAACAGCTGTAATTCTGAGGATCTCTAGGTCTGAGCATGTGTATGTGTGTGCGCTTCTGTGTATCTGTGACAACTCCAGGTGTGCATGACAGTGATCTTTGTTACTCTGTTGGCTTCATCGAACTTCCTTTTACTTGCTGTGATTCACTACGTAGAGTGGGCTTTATCTCTGATTTTTATAACCTGCAAGACTGGGGGTATGATCACCAGCAATCTAAAAACAGTTAGAAATCCCATGGAGTTATCTTTTATAGAAGTTTTCCTGTGCTGATATTATGAAAAATAAGCATCTTATTAGCTCGAGTGTAATTCTATGCGTGATTACAGGTATCAATAGGAAGAAACATTGACTGAGTTCAAATCTCTTCTACGCCATGCTAAAGGGGTGACAAGTTCCACAATGGATCATTTTCTCATGGGCATTTCTGGCTTTTGGTAAAAGTAGAGCATCTTATTTTAAAAACCATTGAGTAGTCCTAATAATGGAGATATCATCAGGATCTGAATTGTTCATCCCTAAGAAAAACACCAATGGAAATCAAACAATATAGTGCCAAATTAAACTGTTTTAATATTTAGGTTCTGTATGATCAAATTGTTTGGTGCCATACTCTGTCCACTTTTTTTCATGTGGTAGGATATAATTTCATATCTTTTCTGTTCTAGAAATACCCGAAGAAAGAGACTCTGCAAACTCATTAACAGGTCTATCAACTCTTGTATTTGTTCTCCCAGGGAAACAGAAGTACCTGTGTGCCAGCAGAAATGATTGCACTATTGATAAATTCCGAAGGAAAAATTGTCCATCTTGTCGTCTTCGGAAATGTTATGAAGCAGGGATGACTCTGGGAGGTAAGATACTTTTCTTTCTCTTCCTCCTCCTTCCTCTCTCCCCCTTTCCTCCCTCATTTTCTAGTCTCTCTTTAAACCAGATTTTCTTCTTTGATGCTTCCAAGGGGACCAGCCATGCTCTAGACACAGGCTGACCCTTTCATAGCCAATGTGGCCATCACCCAGCTGGGGCCATTTTTTTAATCCTTACCTATACCAATCCCCATTCCGGGGCTCAGCATTAGAGCAGGTGATGTGAAGCAGGGATCAGGAGCCAACAGAGGGTGAGTGAGGATGCATCTCACTGGGCAGGGCACCCAGGGGACTTAATGATACTGGCCTGATGTTGTTCAATAGTAGCTAGGATGAGAGAACTAAGAAATCCAGAACAGTCAGAGGTGCAGGATGACCCAGGCATAGGCGCAGGATGACCCAGGCACAGGCTGATCCTGAACACCTGGGAATATCCCTTAGCTAACTGCTGCCTATGTTGTAGGGCCAGCCACCTCGAATGAGAAGCTACTCCTCTTTGGAGCCTGTGACTAGGCTGCCACACAGAGCCAATTTCCTATCCTATCTCTCCCAAAGATGAACAGGTGTTTTAATAATTTCCTTTTCTTTGCAAAGCTATTGATCATTTCCAAAAGCATTTTTTTCAGTAGCACAGTAACGTGATAGAAGGAAGATACAGCTCTTTCAAGGGCGTTCCTCTATCATAAGGCTCTCTGTCCCACAAACTTGTCTACCATGAGTGTTGTCACCATTCCAGAAAGGCTTGACATCAGTTGATTGACACTTATATTTTCCCTCTCCAAACTCCCCCATCTCTTCATGTTTACATCTGCCCAATGCCAGGGTCCTCGCTGCTGCCTGCTACTTCCAGAAAGATGTGTCTTTCATGAGAAAAACAAGATCATTAATCTACTTCGATTTGGAAATGGAATTTGAAGAAAGGCAAGCCTATTTCTGAGTGCCTGCAACTGTAGCCTCATACCTAATTATTCATTATTAGCCTGGAAAACCCAAGTGCCTAGAATCCAACCCTCTCCCTACTCCTCTTAAGGCTAATTTAGACCAGTTGTCCCTCTCTGGCTTTCTGTGAGGTGTTCAGTACCTTGTCTGCCTATGTGCACATTTATAGACAACAACTAGTTCTCTTATCCTGGAGCAGGGCCATGTGTGGATCTTCATATAGATAACTATATCCTCCCCATCCTCACAGGGCAGTAGTATTATTTAAACAGAACAAAGTATCTCACATGAATTGACCCAGGCTGGATGAGAGACAATTTCAAAAGAATCATCTCAAGTAGCATCCAGTACTCCCAAACATCACAGGTAGATGTTCTGTGAGTGGCTTTCCAAGCATCCCCATCAAATGAGACTCAGATATCTGAGAAAACTCAACCTTGTTTTGGTTTGCTTGGTGCACCCCCAAAGAAATCCAACAATTGAGGTCTACAGTGGAGAAGAAGTAGGACTGGGGTCAGGGAGTACAGAGGCAAAGGCAGGAAGGGTGACAAAGTGATTGACAAGAGAAAATGTTCTCCATATGAATGTTGCAGCCCCATGTTGAGGGTTCTTATACACTCAACTGTCAATTATTTAGCCTTCTGTGAATTATGTATAGGATAAAAGATAGGGACTCTCAAGTAGGGACCTCTTGGCTTGCCATCTGGCAATATGAATTGCAAGTCCACTTTGATGCAGGTAAAGTTTAATGGTAACAAAAGTCCTCATAACATTTGGATGCAAATCTTAACATTAATTCCATGTCTCAGCCAACATTCTCCATTATAAAGCAGCCTGTGACGTGATTACAGTGAACCACTTTTGAAAAGAAGCCTGTGTATAACAGATAATTTCACTACACTATATAGCAGTCAGATGCAGGTTTGTAAATTAATTTATTGTTGACAATGGTTCAGTACATTTTCAAATTGATTCATTGGTATAGTACTCAAATTTGAGTGGGCTTGGTGAACACAATGAAGACAAGCTGAGAAGTGCTGTGTCTGGCCTTCATTTCAGTTGCAGGCCCATGATATTTTGAGTGTCTTCCATGTACAAGGCACCATGCTAGGCATTAGAGCTTGAGGCTGGCAAACTTCAGGAAGTGTTCACAAGATACCAGGATTCTTGATGTTGTGTAAATGGCCTTGCTTTTAGAGTCAGGCAGATCTAGTTTAAAGGCTTAGCTCCTTTATTTACTGTGTGCCCCTCTGAGCCTCAATTTCTTCGTCTCTGATTTAGAAATACCATCCTCATAGAGTTATAATGAGGATCAGATGACATGAAGAATGTGAACATCTTTGATAAATAGCAAAATGCTAGACAAATATGGGGGCTTAATATGACATTGAGGTCACTAGTAATTTAGCTGGAAAGTCTGTAACAGAGCACTTCCCAATGGCTTTTACCCTAAGTAACTTGGTATGCCATATAATATGTAACAGCACCAACAGGCAGAGAATCGCCAGAAAACACTCTTGATTACCTCAAACCAAAAAGTACAACCAGGATCCTGTTCAGAAGCTAATTTTAGTAATTAAGGGAATCATGTGCTATGTTCAAATACCATGCCAGTAAAAACCCAATTGTTTACCTTCTTAAATCAGTGCTTGAAGAGCAAATCTTTCCATTTTGCTGAATGAACTTATCTCCACGTTCCCTGCCCTACTGACACAACCCCCTCCCAAGTTTATTGTTAACTTACACATTCAATGCACAGCACACCTTTACTGAAACAATGGAAAAGAAAGAAAGTGTCAATACAAAGTGGCCCTTGTCTCTTCCTTAAGGAGTAGACTTCCATTTTCATCAGATTTGGATTTAGCATAGACATATTGATTACCTTGAAGAAGAATTCATATAATTTTATCTTCTGATTCCCATCACTCAAATCAAAATTATATAATATATTCCAAAATGGCAACTAGGAATGTGGCCTTGGGCAAGTCCCTTCTCTCCTCTGATGCTTGGTTCTCCCATCATAGAACTGGAATTGTGGGCTTCACCAAGGACCTTTCTGGTGCTAACATTTTGTGATTCTATGTAAAAAGCCACACAGAAAAGATTGTTTTTCAGCCCTTTCTTAGATTGTCTGTTCCCTGCTCCCAGAAGTATAGATAGTGAGACTTGAGTGCTTTGATACATCGTAATTGTATGTACCTCCATTCACACCTACTTAAGATATCTGTCTAAAAGTAGACTAGACCTATTATTGAGGGAGTGGAGGGCAGAAGGGCTGTCTCTGTATCTTAAAGAAGCTGGCACTCTTCAGCTGATGGTTGCTTGGTCTTGAGGCCTCAAGATCTCTAATCTGGCTTTCTCTATAGTGTTTCATTCACTGTTTGGTGATGGAATCTCTTCAGCTCAGAGATACTTAATAGATACAGCTTTTTCTTTCCTGCTTCCAGGCCTACCTACCTGTTCCTTGCTTTTTTTTCTAGCAGCTGTTGTTGTTTCTGAAAGAATCTTGAAGGTGGTTGGAGTCTCAGAATGGCTTCCTTAAAGACTACCTTCAGACTCTCAGCTGCTCAACCACAACAGAGATCAGCCTTTCTTTGTAGATGATTCATTCCTGGCTGCATTTGAAAACCACATATTGTTAATTGCTTGAAGAATTTAAATCCCTTGACTACTTTTCATTTCAGAAAACACTTACAAAAAAAGTCCAAATGAGGACCTTCCCTCCAGTGAATTAGCTGTGGCTTTCTCACAGTCCATAGTTAGGATAAATGTAAAGCCATCTCTCATTTTTCTCCGCACTTTCCAAGGGTACACTCCTTGTTTCCAAGATGGAATGAGAAAGAAAGAAGTGCCCTTCCTGCCATCTTCTCCCCGACTCTTTCCTCCTTCCCACTTTCCCTCCTATTCCTCCACAAACATGATTTATTTCTGTGTTTTGCAACTCTTGAGTTCTCAGCATTTAGTAAATGGTGTTGGTCCCTGTTGATTCCTTCCTCTCCTGGACCATGGAAGGTAGTAGGCCTTTCAGAGATTTCAGGTAGCAGCCAAATCCCGGAAGAAGAGAAGGAACACGGAGTCCTAGACCATGTGAGAATCTGAGGTGTGCAGCATTTCCTTCACAGATTCGTCTAGCATATTTGAGAAGTATCTTTCCTACTAGGAGACTGAACTATGCATCTGGGAATAAAAACTTAACATATCTACAGGTTTTGACAACCTCTATGAATTATCTAGTTGAGAGGATGGCTCAAGGAGCCTATGGCCATGGTCTGATGTCGTTATGGACGCTATGAACATCCTTGCAGTTTCCATTGTTGAAGACAGCCCTGATGCCAGCTGTCTCATCATTCCCCATGTTCAAGAGCATCCCAGCATTGCTACCTCAGGATCCCATGTCCTGAATGCAACAGAGTGATTTCGCTGCTGAATTACTATTCATGGCATGGTTCTTCACAGCATTTATTCATCCATGTATCTATCCATCCATCCTTCCAGCCAGCCAAGAAGCTCATGCTTTCATCTTTTCATCCATTTACTCATTTATTTATTCATTTAGCAAATATTTATTGAGTACCAACTATGTGCCAGACACTCTGCTAGGCATTTTGGGGAAGCAGAACTGAATAAGATATTATTCCTTTCCTCAAAAATTTAAGCAAGAGGAGAAAGGCAGTAATGAGGAATATACCTTAGCCATAAAGGAAAAATAAGAAATCACTTGAAGAAGTTTAGTGAAATGGAAGGAAAAGGACATCCAAGGCAAAGGGTATAGTTTGAATGAAGGCACAGAGACATGAACAAAATGCATTGAGGGTTTGAGGAACAGCAATTGGTTTAACATGGCCAGAGCTGGGGAAATGGTAAGGGCAAGTTGAAACCACATTGAAAGCAAACTTGGTTATTATACTAGGTAGTTTAGACTTCAAGCAGTTGAAAATCTGTGAGCATGGGATAGGCATGATGACATATTATTTTGTTTATTTGCATGTTTCTTTAAGGAAAACTGGCAGCAGCACAAATGTTTTGTTGATGAGGGCTTAAATTTTAGAAAGTGAGACAATTTTAGAAAGGCCAGCTAGAGAGAAATTTCCAGGATCAAATTTTGCTAAACACCTAGGATTTGTTCCTGGGGCTAGTTACTTCCATTTGGGTTGTTACCTGCAAGTACTGACCACGTATATGAAGAAGTACTGGTTTAGACCAAGGCAATTGGCTTGTATAAGAGGCCTACCCTCATACCAAAAGCCAGTTTCCTTGGTCTAGGCCAGTGTTTACTGGTATGTGTTCTGAGAAAACTAGTTCCATGACATGTTCCATGAAAAATATGATTTCTATTGTCAAATAAGTGAGGGAAACTTGCATATTATGGTCCTGCTCAGGAAGATTTACAATCCTTATTAGCATATCGCAGGTCCTGGTGAATACTGCAGTAAAGTAACCGAGGAACTTTGTTACTCAGGATTCCCGAAGTTGATTCAACCACAGGACCTCATTTATTCACATAACACCTGTTATCCTACAAAACCACTGTTCTCTGGAATACACTTTCGAAAACTTGGGTATAGATAAAAACTCTATCCTATAGGCAGAGAATACCTCTAGCTCAGGTCATCATTTTGCAGATGTGTGTGTCATTAAGAATCAGTCAATAATGCATTAATGATCAAAAGCAGAGCATCCTTACCACATGGTACATAAGATTATGCTATTATGCTATTAGCTACTAAGGCCACTAAAGTTAATCATGTTGGGTCTGTAACATTGTTGTCATACACAAAGGATAGGATGCAAAACTGTCCTAGGCCAAAGCATGGTTATTGCCCAAGTTATCTAATGTCTGCAGGTACATATTCCTGACCTAAGGATTGTGCTAAAGAAGTTATTTCTAAGAAATATAGTGACTTCCAGCATCATGCAGAATGATCATTTAATATTTTGAATATCTAGACATTCTGCTGTAGAATTGAATAGTCCTTTTATACACTGTCTGACCAACATTTTGACATTTACTCAGAACCCCATCACAGTGCTACCACATAACGTCATTGCTAAAGTAGGAGGCCTAGAAATCACAGATTTGTAGAAACCATCCAATGATTGAATCCCCTCTACCTCCTGTTCAGCAGGCAGCAGAGTGTCATAAAGAATTAACAATGTGGAACTCAGTTACTGGGATTTCTTCCATTCTCCTTTGACTCTCTAGACTAGAATTCTAAAGACCCTCAGGCTGGTGATGCAAGTGGTAAGTCTCATTTCTGAGAAGTGCTGCTTCCTACACACAATTCTTTGATAGCTGAGTGCTTTGGCTGATCTGCATAACTGAGGTGTGCACCAAGGAGCAGAATTAATCTATAAATTTTGGCATCAACATGTGCAACGTGTGACTCAGCACTTTGAAACTCTGGGGATTTTTTGTTTGGTTGGTTTTTGTTTTAAGACGTCCTGTGGCATAGTGGAAATAGTACAATAGACTCAGATAACAGAGAGGCCTTGTTTCTAGTCTTAGTTCTGTCACTTACTATCTTGATGACCTTGGGCAAATCACCAGACCTCTCTGAGCCTCAGTTTCTCCAACCACACTGTGGGAATAATAAAATCTTTTTTACGGCGTTGTAGGTATGTAGAGAAACTGGTACACAGTAGGCACACAATCAATGTCACCGTACCCTTCAGCCCTTCTTTTGGGGATGAAACATGGTCTTTGTTTGTGCTCCCAGTCACCACTGGGGTCTGTTCTCTCTCTCTGCTGTTACAGTGTGGCTTTTGGTTCTTGTTTCTTTGTTCTTTGGTCTGTAAATTACCCTTGAAACAACCCTTGAAATTTCCAGTCGTAGACCTAAATCGTCATCCCTAAATTGGTTACATACATATTTGGTGACACTTTGGAGGGGAAAAGCTTTATGTCTCTCTAACTGTAGTTCTTAAGGGAATTTGCATATGGAAAAAACAGAGACTCCATCTCTTAATTCCTCCAAACCATATTATCTGGGATAGCACATATATGTTGTACTCTGTCTCTGAGCATTTGCTCTTAGAGAACTATGGTTAGAGAGAAGTAAATTTTTCTAATCATAAAAATTAATGATACCGCATATCTGATACTTGAATGAGTGCCTCCTTGTAAAATTTCTACTTAAATCCTTGAGTTTTTAAAGTGTAATAGCAATAGAAAGATTTTATTGTTGTTTGCTTTTATTGTGAGTGCTCCAAAATCCCTCAGTTGCTCTTGAGAGAGCAAGATGATGTCATAGGCAATATTTTCTGAAGGTAGTAGGCAGAAAACTGAGTACACAGCACACAATAGGCCATATATACAAAAGCAAGTATTTTACAAATATAATAATTCATGAAAAAAGCTTCACTTTCGTTGGTAACCTGTTTGTTTAAAACCATTTTATTATTTATGATTTAAAAAGAGTGTCACTTGTTACAAATTGTGGGATGTGTTCCTTAAGATCACAAAAATATAAAATATTTTCTTTTTATACTGAACACATACATAGACAACTTACCTGAGCAAGCTGCTTTTTACAGACATTTGCACATCTTTTGGGATCACGTTGTTAAGAAGTAGAACTAAGGGAAAAACACACAGCCACCCAGAAATCGGTAGAGCCTTCAGCTCATCTGTTAATTAATATTTCTATGACAACAGATATCTAGGAAGTAAACAGGAAATTGCATCGCTATCCTGCATCACCTTTTTTGGAATCAGGTTCCATTCTTCTCAGTCCAGTTCAACCTTGTGATACTTTTTAGATCTCAACCAAGGCATAGAAATATATTTTCCCTTGCTTAATACCCCATGGAACCAATGCCCCTGTGGCTGAAGTAAAAATTGATTGTTGAGGGACATTTCAGCCCTCTAGCAGTCAACCATTAAAAACGTGTAAGCACCGAGCACCTGCAGAAAACTTGGACTGGCATTTGGATCTAAGAAGAAAATCTGCATCTTGACCAAGATGAAAAGTCACCAGCCCAAGCTTGTGCAGTGAAGTGTCATGTTGGCCACAATGAAACCGAAAGAGACTGATGACTCTCTTCAGGGTGGAAAATGAGGCATGGAAGCTTTGATTAGTGAGCTGTTAGGCACACAGACATTAATTTCAAAGCATTCTCATCTCCAGTCTGAATAATAATGCTTGTAGTATTATGCAGTTGTTTGGCTGCTGCAAGAAATTCAGCAGACTCCAACAAGTAGTCTTTCTTGGTCTCTGAGTGACTGTAACTTAAATTCTACCTCCCTTCTCTTCTCCTACATCTTCTCACTCCCCCCCCCACCCCCCCCCCACACACAACTCTTGTCCACTGTGTTCAGAGAGATGCACACACACATATATATGTATATATATATAGTATATTTGTCAATAAAGCAGAAAAGAAGAAAAAACTCCAAGTAAACAATTTTCCATTTCCCCATCTCACCTCTGTCTTATAAGATAGGAAAAGAGAAACCCCCAATAAAAAATGGCAACCACCCACCTCCCCAACTTTACATGCTGCTTCCTATGTTAGAGGACCCGGCTTAGGCATCTGATTATGGAGCCTGCTAGATACAAGCCCATATTTAGACTGCTACAGTCAACAATGTCTCTCTTTCATACTAGAAAAATTCCGGGTTGGCAACTGCAAGCATCTCAAAATGACCAGACCCTGAAGAAAGGCTGACTTGCCTCATTCAAAATGAGGGCTCTAGAGGGCTCTAGTGGATAGTCTGGAGAAACCTGGAGTCTGAGGCTTAGGAGCTTAGGTTTTTGCTCCTCAACACAGACTTTGACGTTGGAGTTGGGGGCTACTCTCTTGATTGCTGACTCCCTCCAAAGGGACCAATAGTGTTTTCCTACCTCACAGGGATGTTGTGAGGACGGGCTGTAGAAGTAATAGTGGTTACCATTCATGTAGTTGTGAGTATCGTGATTATTGTTTCCTGTAATGTGGCTTGGCATTGGCAAAGTGCTTTTTGATTGTTCTTGATCACATATGATGGGGGCCAGGCACTGACTCAGGCGGATGCAGTGAAGCTCTGGCTCAGTCGCTTGCTTTTCGTGGTGTGCTGCCAGGAAGAAACTTTGCTGATGGGACTCAAGGTGTCACCTTGGACAAGAAGCAACTGTGTCTGTCTGAGGTTCCTGTGGCCATCTTTATTTGTGTATTAGGCAATTCGTATTTCCCCCTTAGGTTCTAGCCTTCTGGATCCCTGCCAATGACCTAGATCTTAGCCTCAGGCCCTGTCACTGAGCTGAAGGTAGTAGCTGATCCACAGAAGTTCAGTAAACAAGGACCAGATTTCTGCTTCTCCAGGAGAAGAAGCCAGCCAACCCCTCTCTTCAAACACACTGAGAGACTAGAGTCAGACTTTCCCTTTTACATCTAGCCTTACTGTAGCCACACTCCTTGATTGCTCTCTCACATCACATGCTTCTCTTTGTCAGTTGTGAGGCCTCTCATTCTTCTCCCAAGCCAGACTCAAACATTGTATTAATGTCAAAGAAGAATCACTTAGAGTTTGGAATATCTTGTTCTCTCTCTGCTCCATAGCTTCCATATTGACACCAGTTTCTTTCTAGTGGAGAAGTGGAGTCTGTGAAGCCAGGGAAAGAGACATATGAGAGTCAGAAGCACTCTCCCTGACTTGCCTGGGGCCTGTCTTTCCCACCTTCTTCTCTAGTCTGTCTAAACACACACACACACACACACACACACACACACACACACTCTCTCTCTCTCTCTCACACACACACACACACACACACACACACACTTCTTTCTCTTTCCCCTGACTCAGCAACATTCTGGAGAAAAGCCAAGGAAGGACTTCAGGAGGGGAGTTTCCCCTTTCTCAGGGCAGAATTTTAATCTCCAGACCAACAAGAAGTTCCCTAATGTGGATTGAAAGGCTAAAGAGGTTTATTTTTAACTGCTTTCTATTTGTTTGAATGTTGCATATTTCTGCTAGTGAAATTTTCCCTTAATAAAGCCATTAATACACCAATCGTATTTTCTTATTTACAACAGACTGAGAGAATTAATGCTGTTAACATTGGATCTTTTTTCTTTTTTTTTTTTTCCTTTTTTTTTCTCTCTCGTTTGCTTTCCAGGTCATGCTGACCTGTTCAGCTTGGACTGTTTCACATTTGTTTTTAATGTCAGTTTAAATGTAATTGTAAAAGCATGTATGCTCTAAAATCATGTAGTTACTTTTTTCAGTGGAAAAGCCTGGTATTCGAAAGCATTTCCAGGCTCTACAATTTCATATGAGCAGGTTTTTGGTAAAATCTTTTGTCCCTCACTCAGGATGGTATCTGGACAGTGAGCCCCTTTCTTCTGGCTCAGTAGTCAGAGAGAGGAAACTTGGAGACAGTTTCTGCCGGATCTTGTGCTTTGGCAAGGATGTGCAGCATTGCATATCATTCTATCATTAATTATGTTTACTCCTCCATGAACTAAAAACCATTAGACTAAATAGTCCAACATAAACCTTGAAAGATAAAATTTGATATTCTTTTGCCTTGCCATTTCTCTGACCCAGAATTGGGGCTGGGAGGGGAATGGAGGCTTGGGGGAAAGAATCAAGGAGGCTTCTTGCCTGGGGGAATTTGGCATGCACTTATTAATCCCATTTGGTTGCACTCCCTACTAATCCCTCACTCCATACCTGCCAAGGATTGGCTCTGCTCCCTGCTTCTCATCCCTGTCCTAGTTCTTCCTCACCAATCTCCATTTCCCACCACTGATCCTTCTCTCCAGTAAGATGCTATTCAACCCGATGAAATATAAAGAGTAGCACCACCCTGGAAGTCAGGATACCTTAGTTTTAGCTCCTGCTCTACCATTATCTAGCTGTGTGACCTTGGGCATGACTTAACCTTTGCTCTTCAGTCTGAACAGTCTTTAAGAATTGGTTTGGAGGGGAAAGGAAGGGATAGACAAGATCCAAGGCCTTTGAACTCTTTTTTGGAAATGGATCCTTTTCTTGAAACAAAATTTGATGCAGAGTCCCAAATATATGTACAGAATAAAATGCTGCTGTTCTTGTTTGAAAGGAAGTGGGGTGCTTGGAGCCACATGCTCAGGCCCACTTTGCCCCCTCTCAGGAACCCTTGAAAAAACTTATAGGACTTATAGGACTCTTGGGGCTCTGCCAAGTCTCTCTTAGTTACATTTCAGTCCTTGTGAAACTCTATATGTTTCATCAGTTCACTTTTTCAGAAAGTTCACCTGCTTGGGGTAAAGGTCATGAAGTGGAGAATGTGGGGCTCAGTAACTAGCCATAGTAAAAAACATCATTGATTGGCTTACAGAATTTACTCTGTTCTAAGCATCTTACACACATACTCATCTGAAAAATCACAACAACCTTGTGAGGTAGATCTGTTATTATCTTAAGATTCTGAAACCTGCCAGCTTGACTCTCAACCTTTGACTTGAGACCAGTTGCCCAAGATGGAAAGTTATACTTTTCACAGTTTACCACCATAAGCAGTCTTTCAGAGTGATTTCTAGCTAGAGATCCATTCTTAGAAAAAGTCAGAACCTGCCCATTAGCATACACTGTCACAGGATGCAGAGTACCTTCACTGGGTTCATCTCATTTCCTCCTAAAAATAGTCCTATGCAGCAGTCCAGTCATATAATCACCATTATATAGATGAGGAAAACTGAGGTGTAGGAGAAATCAAGAGATCTGTTCAAGGTCACACATACCATAAGACTCTGAATACCACCATCAAGAATAGTAAGCCTTTTATGTGAAAAGCATTTTAGAACTTCAGTGTCATTATTGCATTCTGCCTCCTGGAGTTCAGTGCACTTTTTCACCATGCTTTAATCTTGGAGTCCTGGTGGTACAGAATCTGCCTTCTACTCTCAGACAACACCACAGTGTCTTTATCCCTCATAACAAACTTATGAATTAAGTAATGATATTATCCCCATTTTACAAATTAGTTAACTGAGATACCGAGAGGCTAAGTCTTGCCCGAAGTCACACAGCTAGTCAGCGATAGAGCCGGAGTTACAAATGAGGCAGCCTGACTCCAGAATATTTGCTCTTAACTACTACTCTTTATACATATGTAAGGAAACTAAAAGCCAAATAGGGAAAGATGTCCCTGAGATCCCACAGTGAGCTCCCCTGACTCACAATCCAGTATTCCTCTGACCTTCTAATCCTAAAGTTATACAGTAAGGTCCCTTGACTCTAATCCTAGTAGATGGAAAGATGGCTGGCATGATTTAAACTAGAGGCCACAAACTGGCTTTCCCAGAGCCAGAATTCACCTGCAGAATTCTGTTTGTCCAGCACAGTGTTTGTTTAGAAAATTGACATAGACTGCCCCTAGGCAGGGCATCAATCACTGTCATTGTCCCCAGCCCTCCCTATTTATGTTTGCCAGGCTTTTTTACTCATTTATGTGTCTGCCTGACTTGTGAAGGCATTTGAGTTTATGACTTTTAGATTTAAGCATTGCAATATATAAGCACTGCACACATGCATTCACAAAAGTATAGCCTAGTCTAGCTTCACAAAGAATTTGTAGGCCTACACCAAACACACCTTTATGTTTACTTAGTGTTTAGAATTAGATTTAAGATCAGAATTTAGTTTCACAGGCATTCATGTGTGGAAGAACCTCAGTTATTGTTTTTTGTTTCATACTATCTCATCCTTGCTTTCCCTGCTGTGTCTGGACCCCTGTCAATCCTGCTTTCTGCCATTCTTCATGCCTGAGTTAGGGCCCCTGCAAGCCATTCACTGGTTAGTCTTTAGGAATGGATGGAGAGTGGATACCAGTTTGGAGGGTTCACTATGTCCCAAGCATCCTCTCATTTAGTTCTCATAAGTGTCCTAAGAGATAGGTGGCAGCACATTCATTTTATAAATGAGGAAACTAAATCTCAGAGAAGCTAAACAAAGACCTCAAAGTCATTAAGGTAGTAATTAACGGAGCTGGGATTTGAATGCAAGATTGTTGGACTCCAGAGACTATTCTTTTGCCCTACACCACAGTTCCTTACAAGGAAGATGTATTCATTTTCTATTACTGCATAACACATTGCCACAAATTTAGCAGCTTCAAACATTTATCACCTCACTGTTTTGTAAGTCAGAAGTCTGGCACAGCATGGCTAGATTCTCAGTTCAGGGTCTCTGAAGGATGAAACTGGTGTGTTTACCAGGATGCATTCTAATCTGAAGCTCAGAGTTCTTTTCCAAGCTCATGTAATTATTGCAGGATTCAGTTATTTGTGGTTGTAGGACTAAGGCTCCCATTTCCTTTCTGGCTACCAGCCAAGGGCCATTCTCAGCGCCCGGAGGCTGCCCTCTTTCCTTGTCATGTGGACCCCAACACCTTCAAAGCCAGCAACAGAGACTCTTCCTTGTGTTGAATGTTTCTCACTCTATGGATGTCTTTCCTGGAGGATCCCAGTCCCGTAAGGGCTCACCTGATGAGGTCAGGTACATCAAGAATAACCACCCTTCAAATTCAACTGAATTAGCACCTTCATTACATCTACCTAGTCTTTTTACAACAGCATCTAGGTTAGTGCTTGACTGAATGACTGGAAGGAAGGATGTGTAAGCTATGGTCTCAGAATCTCGGGGACCGTCTTAGAAGTCAGCCTACTACAGATGTTGATTCTTTCATGTGTCAAATTTCATAGTGAGATAGGGAGAACAGAAACATCACATCCCTGACCTTAGGTAGAGGGATTCAAACTTTCTAAGACTTTGGAAACTTCACGCCACTTTCACCTTTCCCTTGATCGTGGTTGAGAAGGCCTATATCTTGGAGTGGCCAGGAGTGAGACTGGAACAGTACCTAAAGGTTAAGGACGCTAAAGAAGTTACAGATTGGTTACATCTGCTCCTCCCTAGGAATGATCCATGGAACCTGATTTGAAATTTTTTTCTCTGGTGCTATAGAGATAGCTCCCACAGGGGTCTAATGCCCCAGGGCTGAAAAGTTAGTTCCCCATAGGATCCAGGCATGATATCAGGCCAGGTGTTACAATCTCCTAAAGAGGAGGTATGGACTGGAAAGCCCCTTGCCAATGGCCCTTTCTTGTCACTGCTCTGACCCAAGACTAACAGGGCAGAGATAGTGAACAACTCACATACTATTAAAACTATCCACTTATACTGCCCCCTTTCTTCTTGCTTTAGCACTCCATTTAAGTAAGCCAATGAGTCTCTGCCTTGACACAGTGGCAAGCTGACCTGTATCTTATATGAAAGAATTAGATTTGACTCTGGGGCTCAGGTGCAGAGGGCAGGAGGGGCATAGGGGTGGCCTTCATGGAAGAAAACAAGTCCTTCGATACTGAGTAACAGCTGAGACTAGCAAGCCTCATTGTCCAGGATTCCAAGTCGTCTAGCAACATCCTGGTCTTTGCTGCAGAGAGAACAGAGGATCCCCCCGGCAGAATGAATGGAGTCTGATTTCAATTACGTTCAGTATAGTCACTCTCTTTAGGCAGAGAAGCCAGAACACCTGGTGCAGCTAGGGCCACTGTGGTCACAGGGACAAGCACACTACCTGGGTCCTGGAGGCAAGTGGGAATGCAGCTTCTCTTCCTTAAGCAGATGCCATATAGGCCTGGGGAGGAGGATGTGAGAATACCAGCCAAGTTCTCATTGGCACTATACGGAGAAAGGGGAATTATTTCATCTTGATGGATTCTCCCCACAGTCTCTGCACATATTGATCTTACTTGTAATGAGTTTGCTTAGGTTCACAAGTCATCATCCCAGGGAGAGCTGAGTTATTGGTGGGAAAGTCGAGGTGACAGATTATATCTCACTGATCTCACTGTCACCAATTGCTCCGTGTGTCCCTCCACCTTTTGAAAAAGTCCATGGATTCATTTGTGTATAATTCATTTGGGTTTATTTCTTCTTTATCAACAGCTTTAGTGGGATATTGCAAATGGGAAAGTTGCCCCAGAGAACAGTGTACACTCACAGCATTATTCAATAGAACTTTCTCAGATGATGAAAATCTTCTATATCTTATGTTGTCCAATATAATACAGCCGCTAACCACATGTAGCTTTTGAACACTGGAAATGTGGCTAGTGAGACCGAGGGATTATATTTTTAATTTTTTAATGTAATTAATTTAATGTTTTAAAAACTTTGCTTTCTATTTTATAGTTTAATAATTAAACTAAACTTAAGTAGCCCACATGTGGCTAGTTGGCTACTATACTGGACAGTACAAGTCTAGAAGGATCTCAGAGAGACACATGCCGAGATACAGCAGGAATAAGTTAGTCAAAAGGAGAGCCAATGTAACATAGGGAATTCTGGATTGGGAATTAGAGCCCTGGCTCTAATCTCAGCTCTGCCACTAGGTGACCTTGCCCTCTCTGGCTTCAGCCTCCCCATCTTTAACTTGAAAGTTTAAACTAACTAACGTCGAAAGTCCCAAAATGGTGGCTATGGACTGAATTCAATTTTGGGATACACAAGTTTCAGGAATTTTTTTAAAATCTATTAATGCTTTCTAGGTGTGTGTATGCACGCTTGCAGGCATGTGTCCATGCACAAGCATGGGAAGGCAGTAAGGCATTCATTTCAATTCACCAGTGTACTAACCATTCACACACACACACACACACACACACACACACATGCACACACACCCTACTGTATTGCCTATGTAGACCCTGAAGGTCTTTGAATCTGTCACCATTGGATAAGATAATTTCTAAGAACCCTTCCTGTTTTGTCATGCTGAAAATCTTTAAGCCACTATAGTGTCCCAAATCTATTTCAGTTTGGGCAGATGACTGGAGTGTTCTCATAGCCTCCTGTCTATTCCCTTCTGGATTTGATACTAGTTATGAAGTTTGGAGTCAAGGGTGAAGAAGGGAGGCAGGGATGATATAACCCCAGCCACACTCCTCAACTCTGCTTTTGAGTTAGAAGTAGGGTTCAGGGCTTCAGATTCCTTGGGGAGGCAGTAGAGAGAATATGGGCTTTATAATCAGAAGATTAGGTTCAGATGATTGGGTTCTCACCTTTTTGATAGCTGTGTTACCTCAGTTTATTCATTTGTAAAATAGGGATAAGAAATATCTTTAACCTCCTAAGATCATGTGGAATTAAGTGATGTAATGTGATGAAGCGAGGCATGTAGAAGGCCCTGAAAAAATTAGTAGTTACCCTTAAGGGGACTAAATGGTCTGGCAACTCCTGAGCTCAAAGCTAGAAAGGTCCAGTAATGGGGAAGACGGGGTCTTTCTGTAGGAACTGTAGCAGGGGAGCAGATCCTGTAGGCCACCAGTCTGTGGAGCTGTGTCCAAGAACTCATGTTTGCAATAAGTTCACCAAATGACAAGTTCTTGTGGGGTCCAGGCCTCTAACTCAAGAAGATGGTCTTGGCCCAGATCATACCTTGCAGCCTGTGCCTTTGGTGGGATGTGGGTGTTGGCAGTGGCTATGCATATCTCCTTATTACTGGCTGTGCCGAAGCCCTGCAAAAATGATTGTTGGACAAAGTCATCTTGCACTCAGGGCTGGTTTTCCAGGCTTCCTCGTTATTTTCCCCTGAGTTCTTCTGTGTTCCTCTTGCAACACCAACCCCACCATTTTCCTCTTCCCTACGCTAGTTGTTGGTCCAAACATGTAATCCATTCTTGCAGTGATTTATTGAGTGACACCATGACTGGAGTTTATATTGAAGGACTTCTTTTTCTAATTAGAACTAAAAGTCAGTTCCAGGCTGGGTGTGGTGGCTCATGCCTGTAATCCCAGCACTTTGGGAGACTGAGATGGGAGGACTGCTTAAGGCCAGGAGTTTGAGTCCAGCCTGGACAACATAGTGAGATCCCATCTCTACAAAAAGTGTTAACCAGGAGTGGTAGTGTACACCTCTGGTCCCAGCTACTTGGGAGACTGAGGAGGGAGAATTGCTTGAGCCCAGGAAGTTGAGACTACAGTGAGCTTTGATCATGCCACTGCTCTCCAGCTTGGGTGACAGAGGAAGATCCTCCTTCAAAAAATAAATAAAAACTAAAAAAAAAAGTCAGTTCCAGGTTGTATCTTTTTTCACAGGAGCCAGACACAGATGAGCAGTAGGTTTTGTTGTATTTATCCATTTAAACTGAGCAATAAAATTCTCTCTTTGATTTCTACCTTTCTTATTTATTATTATTATGTTAAAGGGATTAAAGTGGTTTATGGTCTTTCTCGGTGCAACTGCTTATGCTAGACCTCAGAATTATGACTTTTTCAATTATTTGTGTTTCTATCTATATAAATACTGGAAAAAATAGTACAAAGTAAACATCGGGATGCCTAAGGACCTCTAAATTGTGTGTGTGAGCACATGGGGAAGATGGTTCTTAAGGTTTGAGTTTTGGATTATTGTGGTTGTCTTCAATAATGTTATTTCTATCATTCTTTCCAATGGCTGTCTCCTAGCATGGTTCCCATTTTACAGATTCATGGTAGATGCAGAAAGATTCCCTCACTTCTTTGATACTATTGAGGATTTCAGCCTTTCACTGCTCCTCTCCCCTTTGCTAAAAAAGAAAAAAAATCAATATGTATGTTATAGTGCATTTTTTAAAATATTTTTTATTATACTTTAAGTTCTAGGATACATATGCACAACATGCAGGTTGTTACATATGTATACAAGTGCCAAGTTGGTGTGCTGCACCCATTAACTCCTTATTTGCATTAAGTATATCTCCTAATGCTATCCCTCCACCCTTCCCCGACCCCACAACAGGCCCCAGTGTGTGATGTTCCCCTTCCTGTGTCCAGGTGTTCTCATTGTTCAATTCCCACCTGTGAGTCAGAACATGCGGTGTTTGGCTTTTTGTCCTTGAGAAAGTTTGCTGAGAATGATGGTTTCCAGCTTCATCCATGTCCTTACAAAGGACATGAACTCATCCTTTTTTATAGCTGCATAGTATTCCATGGTGTATATATGCCACATTTTCTTAATCCAGTCTATCACTGATGGACATTTGGGTTGGTTCCAAGGCTTTGCTATTGTGAATAGTGCCACAATAAACATATGTGTGCATGTATCTTTATAGCAGCATGACATATAATCCTTTGGGTATATACCCAGTAATGGGATGGCTGGGTCAAATGGTATTTCTAGTTCTAGATCCCTGAGGAATCGCCACACTGTCTTCTACAATGGTTGAACTAGTTTACAGTCCCACCAACAGTGTAAAAGTGTTCCTGTTTCTCCACATCCTCTCCAGCACCTGTTGTTTCCTGACTTTTTAATGATAACCATTCTAACTGGTGTGAGATGGTATCTCATTGTGGTTTTGATTTGCATTTCTCTGATGGCCAGAGATGATGAGCATTTTTTCATATGTCTGTTGGCTGCATAAATGTCTTTTTTTGAGAAGTATCTGTTCATATCCTTTGCCCACTTTTTGATGGGGTTGTTTGTTTTTTTTCTTGTAAATTTGCTTGAGTTCATTGTAGATTCTGGATATTAGCCCTTTGTCAGATGAGTAGATGGCAAAAATTTTCTCCTATTCTGTGGGTTGCCTGTTCATTCTGATGGTAGTTTCTTTTGCTGTGCAGAAGCTCTTTAGTTTAATTAGATCCCATTTTCAATTTTGGCTTTTGTTGTCATTGCTTTTGGTGTTTTAGACATGAAGTCCTTGCCCATGCCTATGTCCTGAATGGTATTGCCTAGGTTTTCTTCTAGGGTTTTATGGTTTTAGGTCTAACATGTAAGTCTTCAATCCATCTTGAATTAATTTTTGTATAAGGTGTAAGGGAGGGATCCAGTTTCAGCTTTCCACATATGGCTAGCCAGTTTTCCCAGCACCATTTATTAAATAGGGAAACCTTTCCCCATTTCTTGTTTTTCTCAGGTTTGTCAAAGATCAGATGGTTGCAGATATGTGGCATTATTTCTGAGGGCTCTATTCTGTTCCATTGGTCTATATCTCTGTTTTGATACCAGTACCATGCTGTTTTGGTTACTGTAGCCTTGTAGTATAGTTTGAAGTCAGGTAGCGTGATGCCTCCAGCTTTGTTCTTTTGGCTTAGGATTGTCTTGGCGATGTGGGCTCTTTTTTGGTTCCATATGAACTTTAAAGTAGTTTTTTCCAATTCTGTGAAGAAAGTCATTGGTAGCTTGATGGGGATGGCATTGAATCTATAAATCACCTTGGGCAGTATGGCCATTTTCACGATATTGATTCTTCCTACCCATGAGCATGGAATGTTCTTCCATTTGTTTGTATCCTCTTTTATTTCATTGAGCAGTGGTTTGTAGTTCTCCTTGAAGAGGTCCTTCACGTCCCTTGTAAGTTGGATTCCTAGGTATTTTATTCTCTTTGAAGCAATTGTGAATAGGAGTTCACTCATGATTTGGCTCTCTGTGTGTCTGTTATTGGTGTATAAGAATGCTTGTGATTTTTGCACATTGATTTTGTATCCTGAGACTTTGCTGAAGTTGCTTATCAGCTTAAGGAGATTTTGGGCTGAGACCATGGGATTTTCTAGATATACAATCATGTCATCTGCAAACAGAGACAATTTGACTTCCTCTTTTCCTAATTGAATATCTTTTATTTCTTTCTCCTGCCTAATCGCCCTGGCCAGAACTTCCAACACTATGTTGAATAGGAGTGGTGAGAGAGGGCATCCCTGTCTTGTGCCAGTTTTCAAAGGGAATGCTTCCAGTTTTTGCCTATTCAGTATGATATTGGTTTTGGGTTTGTCATAAATACCTCTTATTATTTTGAGATACGTCTCATCAATACCTAATTTATTGAAAGTTTTTAGCATGAAGGGCTGTTGAATTTTGTCACAGTCCCTTTCTGCGTCTATTGAGATAATCATGTGGTTTTTGTCTTTGGTTCTGTTTGTATGCTGGATTACATTTATTGATTTGAGTATGTGGAACCAGCCTTGCATTCCGGGGATGAAGCCCACTTGATCATGGTGGATAAGCTTTTTGATGTGCTGCTGGATTCGGTTTGCCAGTATTTTATTGAGGATTTTTGCATTGATATTCATCAGGGATATTGGTCTAAAACTCTCTTTTTTTGTTGTTTCTCTGCCAAGCTTTGGTATCAGGATGATGCTGGCCTCATAAAATGAGTTAGGCAGGATTCCCTCTTTTTCTAGAGATTGGAATAGTTTCAGAAGGAATGGTACCAGCTCCTCCTTGTACCTCTGGTAGAATTCGGCCGTGAAATCCATCTGGTCCTGGACTTTTTTTGGTTGGTAAGCTATTAATTATTGCCGAAATTTCAGAGCCTGTTATTGGTCTATTAAAAGATTCAACTTCCTCCTGGTTTAGTCTTGGGAGGGTGTATGTGTTGAGGAATTTATCCATTTCTTCTAGATTTTCTAGTTTATTTGCATAGAGGTATTTTAGTATTCTCTGATGCTAGTTTGTATTTCTGTGGGATCGGTGATGATCTCCCCTTTATCATTTTTTATTGCATCTATTTGATTCTTCTCTCTTTTCTTCTTTATTAGTCTTGCCAGCAGTCTATCAATTTTGTTGATCTTTTCAAAAAACCAGCTCCTGGATTCATTGATTTTTTGAAGGGTTTTTCGTGTCTCTATCCCCTTCAGTTCTGCTCTGATCTTGGTTATTTCTTGCCTTCTGCTAGCTTTTGAATGTGTTTGCTTTTCCTTCTCCGGTTCTTTTAATTGTGATGTTAGGGTGTCAATTTTAGATCTTTCTTGCTTTCTCTGGTGGGAATTTGGTGCTATAAATTTCCCTCTACACACTGCTTTAAATGTGTCCCAGAGATTCTGGTATGTTGTGTCTTTGTTCTCATTGGTTTCAAGGAACACCTTTATTTCTGCCTTCATTTCATTATGTACCCAGTAGTCATTCAGGAGCAGGTTGTTCAGTTTCCATGTAGTAGAGTGGTTTTGAGTGAGTTTCTTAATCCTGAGTTCTAGTTTGATTGCACTGTGGTCTGAGAGACAGTTTGTTATAATTTCTGTTGTTTTACATTTGCTGAGGAGTGCTTTACTTCCAACTAAGTGGTCAATTTTGGAATAAGTGCAATATGGTGCTGAGAAGAATGTATATTCTGTTGATTTGGGGTGGAGAGTTCTGTAGATGTCTATTAGGTCCACTTGGTGCAGAGCTGAGTTCAATTCCTGGATATCCTTGTTAACTTTCTGTCTTGTTTATCTGTCTAATGTTGACAGTGGGGTGTTAAAGTCTCCCATTATTATTTTGTGGGAGTCTAAATCTCTTTGTAGGTCTCTAAGTACTCGCTTTATGAATCTGGTTGCTCCTGTATTGGTGCATACATATTTAGGATAGTTAGTTCTTCTTGTTGAATTGATGCCTTTACCATCATGTAATGGCCTTCTATGTCTCTTTGATCTTTGTTGGTTTAAAGTCTGTTTTATCTGAGACTAGGATTGCAACCCCTGCCTTTTTTTGTTTTCCATTTGCTTGCTAGATCTTCCTCCATCCCTTTATTTTGAGCCTATATGTGTCTCTGCACATGAGATGGGTTTCCTGAATACAGCACACTGATGGGTCTTGACTCTTTATCCAATTTTCCAGTCTGTGTCTTTTAATTGGAGCATTTAGCCCATTTACATTTAAGGTTAATATCATTATGTTTGAATTTGATCCTGTCATTGTGATGTTAGCTGGTTATTTTGCTCATTGGTTGATGCAGTTTCTTCCTAGCATCGATGGTCTTTACAATTTGGCATGTTTTTGCAGTGGCTGGTACCACTTGTTCCTTTCCATGTTTAGTGCTTCCTTCAGAAAGCCTATAGTGCAGGCCTGGTGGTGGCAAAATCTCTCAGCATTTGCTTTTTTGTAAAGTATTTTATTTCTCCTTCACTTATGAAGCTTAGTTTGGCTGGATATGAAATTCTGGGTTGTAAATTCTTTTCTTTAAGAATGTTGAATACTGGCCCCCACTCTCTTCTGGCTTGTAGAGTTTCTGCCGAGAGATCTGCTGTTAGTCTGATGGGCTTCCCTTTGTGGGGAACCCGACCTTTCTCTCTGGCTGCCCTTAACAGTGTTTCCTTCATTTCAACTTTGGCGAATCTGATAATTATGTGTCTTGGAGTTGCTCTTCTCGAGGAGTATCTTTGTGGCGTTCTCTGTATTTCCTGCATTTGAATGTTGGCCTGCCTTGCTAGGTTGGGAAAGTTCTCCTGGATAATATCCTGCAGAGTGTTTTCCAACTTGGTTCCATTCTCCCTGTCACTTTCAGGTACACCAATCAGACGTAGATTTGGTCTTTTCACATAGTCCCATATTTCTTGGAGGCTTTGTTCATTTCTTTTTACTCTTTTTTCTCTAAACTTCTCTTCTCGTTTCATTTCTTTCATTTGATCTTCAATCACCGATACCCTTTCTTCCAGTTGATCGAGTCAACTACTGAAGCTTGTGTATTCGTCATATAGTTCTCGTGCCATGGTTTTCAGCTCCATCAGGTCATTTAGGACCTTCTCTCCATTGGTTATTCTAGTTATCCATTCCTCTAATCTTTTTTCAAGGTTTTTAACTTCTTTGCGATGGGTTCGAACTTCCTCCTTTAGCTTGGAGAAGTTTGGTCGTCTGAAGCCTTCTTCTCTCAACTCATCAAAGTCATCCTCCAGCTTTTTTCTGTTGCTGGTGAGGAGCTGTGTTCCTTTGGAGGAGGAGAGGGGCTCTGATTTTTAGAATGTTTCAGTTTTTCTGCTCTGTTTTTTCCCCATCTTTGTGGTTTTATCTCCCTTTGGTCTTTGATGATGGTGACATACAGATGGGATTTTGGTGTGGATGTCCTTTCTTTTTGTTAGTTTTCCTTCTAACAGTCAGGACTCTCAGCTGCAGGTCTGTTGGAGTCTGCTGGAGGTCCACTCCAGACCCTGTTTGCCTAGACGTCAGCAGTGGAGGCTGCAGAAAGGTGAATATTGCTGAACAGCAAATGTTGCTGCCTACTCATTCCTCTGGAAGTTTCATCTCAGAGGGGTACCTAGCCATGTGAGGTATCAATCTGCCCTTACTGGTGGGTGTCTCCCAGTTAGGCTACTCAGGGGTCAGAGAGCCACTTGAGGAGGCAGTCTGTCCATTCTCAGATCTCCAGCTGTGTGCTGGGAGAACCACTACTCTCTTCAAAGCTGTCAGACAGGGACATTTAAGTCTGCAGACGTTTCTGCTGCCTTTTGTTCGGCTATGCCCTGCCCCCAGAGGTGGAGTCTACAGAGGCATGCAGGCCTCCTTTAGTTGCAGTGGGCTCCACCCAGTTCGAGCTTCCTGGCCCCTTTGTTTACTTACTCAAGCCTCAGCAATGGCAGGCACCCCTCCCCCAGCCTCACTGCCGCCCTACAGTTTGATCTCAGACTGCTGTGCTAGCAATGAGTGAGGCTCCATTGGCATGGGACCCTCCAAGCCAGGCATGGGATATAATCTCCTGGTGTGCCATTTGCTAAGACCATTGGAAAAGTGCAGTATTATGGTGGGAGTGACCCAATTTTCCAGGTGCCGTCTGTCACAGCTTTGCTTGGCTAGGAAAGGGAATTTCCTGACCCTTTGCACTTCCCAGGTGAGGTGATGCCTCGCCCTGCTTCGGCTCACACTTGGTGCGCTGCACCCACTGTCCTGCACCCACTGTCCAACAAGCCCCAGTGAGATGAACCCGGTACCTCAGTCGGAAATGCAGAAATCACTCATCTTCTGCGTCGCTCTCGCTGGGAGCTGTAGACTGGAGCTGTTCCTATTCGGCCATCTTATGAATTGTGCATGTTCAGCTGTGGGCAACTATGTGTGTTCAGTGGGAAATGGAATACCATAAAATTACCATATGTTGAGCCCAAAATGATAGGATAGAATTTGATAGTCTGAGGATGGAAAGGACCTTCAAGGCCACTTTTAAAAACCCCATTCCCATATGATGCTCGAATTCTTAACCACTGTGCATCTAGTATTTTCTCATTTCCAGTGGTATGTGTGCCTGCCAACTTTTCCGCCTCCAAGAGCTTTAACTATCAAAATGTATGTGTGTGTTTGTGTGTGTGCATGTGTGTGTGAGTGTGCGTGTGTGTGTGTGTTGAGAGAGAGAGAGAGAGAGACAGAAAGAGAAGGAGAGATTAAAATCCAATTCACTGTTCTTTCTGGGACCCAAAGAACAAGTCTAGTCATTCTCCATTTCTAGTCTCTTTCCCTAGCAATCGGCTAGACATGCTAGACATAGGAACATGTACATCACTCCTTTGATTTACGACATTCAGTATTTGTCTATCACTGATATGATAAAACGCACTTAGTTTTTATTTTTATTTTTTTAGAGACAGTGTTTTACTATGTCGCCCAGGCTAGAGCATCAGTGGCACAATCATAGCCCACTGCAGCCTGGAACCCCTGGGCTCAAGCAATCCTTCCACCTCTGCCTCCTGAGTAGCAGAGACTACAGATGTGCACCACCAGACCCAGCTAATTTGTTTTTTTACTATTTTTTGTGGAGATGGTGTATTGTCTTGTGGTGTTGCTCAGGCTGATCTTGAGCTCCTGGCCTCAAGCACTCCTCCCATCTCAGCCTCCCAAAATGCTGGGATTACAGGCATGAACCACGTTACCCAGCCAAATTTCTTAATATGATATACATGCTTCTTTAAAATCAAGCACCATCTTTGCTTTCAACCTCATTATTAACCACTTTTCCATATATATGCAACATATGTTTCAGCCATACTAGTGTCTAGTTGTTCCCTGAACACTCCTCGGTGCTTTTGTTTATGCCCTTTCTGCCCACCTTTGCCTGGTGAAATCCTCATCAATCTTCAAATTCTAAGTCAAATACTATCTTCCATATAAAGCATTTTCTAAACCCACCTATGTAAAAAGATTGGTGTTTTCCTATTTTGTTGATGCCTCTATTGTAGCATTTTCCAGTCCGACATTTTCTAGAATTGATTGTGGCCAGGCTACCAGACTGGACCAGGGCCTGTGTCTTTTCTGTCACCCAGAAGCAAAGGTCTAACAATGGATATCTGCTGAATGAATGAACGAAAATGAATCATTAATATATTAGTAAATGAGTTAATTAAAGTTCCAGGTATGAACACTGAAGGCTGCATTCAGGCAGAGCTGAATCCAAGGATATGCTAGGTTGGCCTGGCACAAGAATCAGAGTTTTCCTCTGCAAGCTATGAAAAATTTGGGTTTAGCAGGTATTTGGGATGATGAATTATACATTTAACCAGTGTTGAATGAGCACTTGTCCTTAAGGAGTTTAGAGTCCGTGACCAGGGAGAATGATGATTTTCTTAGCTAGGGCAGTTTTTCTAAAAAGGTAGTTGCATTGTGTGTTTTTGACCACTGATGATAAATTCAAGTTTTTCTTCCTTCCCAATAGCCCGAAAGCTGAAGAAACTTGGTAATCTGAAACTACAGGAGGAAGGAGAGGCTTCCAGCACCACCAGCCCCACTGAGGAGACAACCCAGAAGCTGACAGTGTCACACATTGAAGGCTATGAATGTCAGCCCATCTTTCTGAATGTCCTGGAAGCCATTGAGCCAGGTGTAGTGTGTGCTGGACACGACAACAACCAGCCCGACTCCTTTGCAGCCTTGCTCTCTAGCCTCAATGAACTGGGAGAGAGACAGCTTGTACACGTGGTCAAGTGGGCCAAGGCCTTGCCTGGTAAGGAAAAGGGAAGTGGGAGCAGGAGATAAGGGGGATCATATTTAGTGAACGCTCCTATAGACCAGCCACCATGTCTGGTGCTTTTCTGCCCATTAACTCAGGCAGTCTTCATCATAACCCTGTGGGAGAGGGACTGTTACAAGTCTCACTTTAAACATACAGGGATCGAGACTCAGAAAGCAAAGAGAAAGATAGTATTATAGGGTGTCTTATGTGGCCCACATTGATGCACAGTCATGCTTTCACATTCAACTCACAAAAATGGTCAGCAAATTTTCCATTAATCACAAATCACATACCCATATATGCCTTAGGATGCTCTTCTATATTTGCACACACAGGCTCACCCCAAAGATAATCTCTAGCTTGACTGACATTCTGTCTTCAATGTCATCTTTAGGAGCTATATCATGGGAACTCTCATAATATGGTATGGTGGAAAGAACATGAGGTTGGGAATCAGAACACTTCGGGTCTACTCTTAGCTCTGCTAGTAACTTATTGTGTGATCCCTTCCCCTTCTGGGTCTCAATTTCTCTATCTGTATAATGTATAAAGCGTGGTTTGTATCAAATTGATGGTTTTCAGTTGTTGCTTCAAGGAATGCTTTTTGCACCTTAAACTACCTAAGGTATCATAATGGGAGAAAAGATTAGGTAATAGTGAAAGAATTACCAAGTGTTGGTCTAACAGAAGTTGGATAACAGAAGTTCCTCAGTGATGGGGAACTCACTTCTTTCTTATGTCATCTGTTGTTTAAACAAGTCTGGTTATTAAAATATTACAGCTTAAGGAATTCTTAGAGATCTTCTATCCAATGATTCACAAACCTTCCTTTAGCAGCCAAGTGCTTTATTTCTCAAAAGAATTGTACACAGATACAAGTGGAGCTAGTTTATTTAAAGCCAGAGCCTATAGCTTGGGCCTCACCAGTTCAGCCTCTCTCTCTATCCCTGGGAAGCCGTAGGTCACTCTTGCAAAATCTTAGGGCTCCAAGGAACACAGTTTGAAAACCAGTGAAGTATATGCCCTTTAAAAGTTCTCCTAATCCTGCAATTATGATTCAAAGACTCTTTTGAAATAACAACAACCAAACCTTCTCTTGTGGAGTCAAAGATTAACCTGCCTTTCAATAATAACTGCCATTCAGGTAGAAATTTATAGTGAACAGAGCAATTTTGTATGTATTACCTGAATTGATTCTTATAGGAATCCCATAAAATGAGATTCTTTCTCTTATTTTACAGACCAAATAGGGAAGCTGTGAGAATGATGTGACTGGCCTGTAGTTACATAGTCAGAAAATAGCAGGACCAGAACTTGAGCCCAGGTTCTCTCCTGATTCCAAATTCTCTCTTTATTCCACTCCACCTGTAGGCTGTAGCACCACTGCAGTTCTGTAGCTCTGGGCTTTACAGTGAGGGGCCAAGGCTTCATTGAAGGCCACTTGGGTCATACTGTGGCCTTGTTGCATTTGAAGACATTACATGTTGGCTGTTAAGTCTTAGATTTGTATTTCCAACTTACAGGGCCTCGTCACAGCCCTAACCATCTCTTATACCTTCTCAGCTTAGGAAGCTGAGGTTGACTAGCCAATAAGAACACTGGGAAGGAAACCCAAGGACTCTGACTGGATATGCTCTGTGCCAAAACAGAGGGTTCACACAGAGAGGAAAAATATAAAAAAGAAAAAGAAGAAGATTGCTTTAATTCTTATCACTTTTTCATCTGGATATTTTGATATCATGTGTTTGACAGAGATTCAAAGTTTAATCTTCCCAAGCAGTTTCCAAACACTTATCTCATTTTATAGGCTACAGAGCTTTTTCATATATATGATCTCACTTAATCTTCACAACAATTCTATGAATCACAGAGACTATTATTTCCATTTTACATGCCAAGGCTCAAAGAGGTTAACTAACTTGCTCCATTTGGTCACTTAACACATGGAACCAGAACTTGACCTAGACCTTCGGGTTTCTAAATTGGTTATCTTGACAATAACCTAGTGCTAAACACTATAGCAGAATTTGTATGACTTGGGATCACTGGGGCTTTCCTTGGCCCAACCGCCAAGATGGAAAGCCCCCTCCCCTTACATTAACAAATCTGCAAGCCAATATCTGTTCACCATCTAGCTTGCCAGACTAGATGATCTCTGACCCCAAGTCTTTTAAAAGAATAGCTTCAAAAGAAATCCAATTACCACATTCACAAGAACTGTTCTTCATATTATCTATAATTTCCTACAAGTTCAAGTAATTCGCTAATTCAATAGATTGAGTTCTTGACCTGTAAGATGAACTGTGCTAGGCCCCTAATAAGATAAATTTTGTTGTAAGTTTTCTGTGACAGCAATGATGTATGAAAATTGCCTAGTAGAGTACCTGGCACATTAATAAATGATAACTGTTAATTTGGAGTGGGTGAGTAGACTGGGTGTGCACAATATATTTAGAATCAAATTTATCTGGTTTGGAATCCTAGCTATGGACTAGTTCTGTGACCTTGAGCAAATCACATGTCTTCTCTGTGCTTCTGTGTCCTCATTTGTAAGATGATAGAATAATCGCTACCTTTCAAATTGTTGTCAACAAAAAGATTATGTATAAAGAGCACCTAGTAAGGTAGCCTGAAACATAGTCGATGCTCTGTAAATGGTGGTTTATTATTATGAGACTTGAATGCTAAGCCACTGCTTTCACGAAACTCAATTTTAGCTACCACTTGCCTTGCCTAGAAGCTCATGCATGGACCCCAAGGTGAAACTGTCTTCTCTGAAGACCTCGGCTGGCAGATGTACTACAGCAGCAAAGATTTCCAAACTGGCCTTTCTTTGAGCCCATTCTCCCAGACTAGACAGGAGACTACAAGTTTCTGCTGCACATGAAAAAAATATGATGTCAATTGGATTCTAGTGAGAAAACAGAGTCTCAAAGAAACTGCTTCTGCTCCCTAGCCTGTTTAATGTGTTTCAAAACCTGAGAATGACTCCTCTCTGTTTCTACAGAACAGCCTAACACAGTGGCAAATGGGTGTTGAGTGAATGCATACTTAAGGAAATCTGTAGGGTTGCAGCTACTCTTTCCTCAAGTAATCCCTTGATAGTCATGTAGGCTACTTCAGAGATTGGGCATTAGAGAACAGAGTCAGGTATTATAATCAGATTAGACTCTAGGGAGATTAGCCAGCCATATTGCTGATATGTGCACAGTTACTGGGTTTGAGTGCTAAGCAGCTCTCATTAAGGATGGTTAATTAATATTATGGCCAAATTAAGCTTTCCCTTTTCTCTCTTCTTTGTTAGTTTGGTGGCATTTTAGGGAGAAAAAAATAAGCATCAGTATTGACAATTTGCTTGATACCTGTACAATTTAATTCTCATCCTTCCATGTGCCTTCACATTCACACATTCCACCAGAAGACCAAGGTTCACCAGCAAAAAGCTTTTCTTGCTCCCCACTGCCTCTTACCCAAGATATTCAGGGTTCAACCTCCCAGGCCTCTTCTCTAAGAGATCCTTGGTTGCTACATGCTTAGAGCCTGCTTCTTATTTCCTACTGAGAAGGGTCAGTCCAAGGTATTCTGTGCTACGGAAGGGTTCCAGGCAGGAACTACTCTGGGATCTGAGGCTCCAGCCGGTCTGTCAGCGTGTCATTACAGTGAAGGTGGGAAGCATAGGCCTGCGAGTTAAGACTGCTAAGATGAGGGACTCTAGAATCCCTGATACCTGGAAGGCCTGGGATCTAAAAGAAAAGAACAGGGAAATGGGGCTATATGAGTAGGCAGGGACCAACCAAGCAGAACAATGTGTCTGGATAATGTAGACTTCAGACCTGATCCTACGGCTGACAAAAGCTGGTGACCTTGGTAGTTCCTGAGCTGTAACCTTCAGCAGTGGAGTAGAAAAAACACTGGAGAAGAGAATCAGAACACCTGGGTTCTAGTATTAGTTCAGCCACATGTAAACCATATGACCTTGCGTAAGTCAGTTTATTTCTCTGGCCCTCATGTTCCTTGTTGGTAAAATAAGTGTCACATCACCTAACCTCTGGGATTATTGTGAGAGTTAAATTAGGTCATCAACAGGAAAGTGAGAAGTTTGATCTAAATTTGGGGAAGCATTCCTAATGATGTATGATGACAAAATTTCAGATAATTCTGGATTTGTTGGTGAGAAGAGAGAGTGTTGGTAGGGACGAGCTCTGAGGTGATGCCTTTATAACTTTAAGCATCCAACTGTTTCAAAACCTCCAGGAGAACATGGCCATGTCTGTTCTACCTGTGTATTATTGTAGAGGTAGCATCTGGGAGCCTCTGCTCCCTGAGCTTAAGGGAGGTAATTTGGAGATCATTTAATTCTCATTTTACAGAAGGAAAAAAAAATTGAGGGTCTTTAGGCCATTTGTTTAGGTAATATTTCTTAAGTGCCCACTCAAATATGTGGACTGTACTAAATACTAGGGAGGTAAAGATAAATACGAAGATATGGTCCCTGTCTTCAAGAAGCTCCAAGTCTTGTGGGGGAGACAGACATGTATATACATAGATTTCAATGCTGTGTAATGAGTGCTATAATTGGGTGAGGCTACACAAAGTGCAATGAGAATGTAAAAGAAGAATCTTTAAGCCTTCTTCTTGGATGAGTTGGAAAAGGCTTCACAGAAGAGGTAGCCTTTGAGTGAAGACTTGAAAGATGAGTAGTGTTTACCGGATGAAAGGCCTGAGAAGGAGGAATGCATTCTAGGCAAAAGTAACAGCCTGTGCAGAGATAACAGAGATATAGAGGCATGTGAGAGGGCAAGTGGCAAGAGATCAGTCTAGGTAGGCAGGTCATAAAGGGCCTATTCATGTATAATGATGGCAGTAAGATGGGGATGGCAGTAGGGTGGGAAACTAGTAGGGCCAGGGTCCCTATTGAGTAGAAAAGAATGGAGAGGAAGTGCCAGGCAGAAAGAGGGATGGACACAAGAGAGGGAACATGAAAGTGGTGAACAGAAGGCAGTGGCTGTCAAGACATCTCTCCATACACTGTACACTGTATGTAATATCCATCTCCCAGGGTTGTTAGAAGGGTCAAACCAGATCATAGCTGGAAAACAGCTTTGTGAAGTGAAAACTGCTGTTTATGTCGGAGAAATGATTGTTAAACTGCATCTTCGGAAAGGTGGAGTGATCAAGAGCACAGACCTTGGAATCTGACTGCTTTGCTTTGTAACTTGGTCTGCCAATTACTAGCTGTATGATCTTGGACAAGTTCCTTAACCTCTCTCTGACTCACTTGTACTGGTTCACAGAATGGAGATAATAATAGTACCTACTTTACTCATTGTTGTGAATGTTAAATGAGATAATATAAGTAAAGTGCTTAGAAAAGAGTTAAATGTACCCCATAAATACATACAACTATCATGTACCCAAAATAATGTTTAATTTTTTTAAAAAGAGCCATCCAATAGAAATCAAAAGAAAAAAGGAGTTCGCTCATATAAGCAGTCAATAAGTGTTAGATTATTTTTCTCTTACAACTGACAATGCCCTTTTTGTCTCCATCATCATCTCATTTGAGCAGCTCAGTGAAGTAGGGAGGATAAGGAATATTATCCTCACCAAATAGTTTGTGCTTTTCCCCACCACCCCTTAGTGGCCAGCCTGGATGGTCCCTGGGGATCCTTAGGGGATGCCCGAATGCCAGAGCATCTCTGCCCAACAGGGGCTCAGACTTAGCTCAGCCCGTCAGTACCCAGACTGACCACTGCCTCTGCCTCTTCTCCAGGCTTCCGCAACTTACACGTGGACGACCAGATGGCTGTCATTCAGTACTCCTGGATGGGACTCATGGTGTTTGCCATGGGCTGGCGATCCTTCACCAATGTCAACTCCAGGATGCTCTACTTCGCCCCTGATCTGGTTTTCAATGAGTAAGTGCTCCTGGGGCCCAGACCTCATTAAAATACAGCAGCTTGGCCAGACCCGGTTGGTGGTGATGCTGATGGGGTGACAGTGAAGCTTAGCTCATTTGACCTGCAGTTGTCGCAGTGGATGCCCCAGCCATCCAATCCAGTATGAGGCGGCTTTGCCCTGACTTTCAGCCAACTGGTAGGAGCCCAGGAGGATGGTGCTGAGACCACCCCTTTCACACCCAAGAACCAATCCTGGTCACGTTTCTGGTCTGCTTTGCAGCTTATCTCAGAACCACATGGAAAGATTCCTCCCCTTCACATATAAAAGAGGCAGAAAGACTCTGGCTTTAAGGGCTGAAGTTTCTTGGGTTCTTTTGCTACCACCAAAGGCTAATGCTAGTCACCATTTGCTGAGCAACTAGTTTGTGCCAAGACTATGCTAGATACTTTCTAAATCCTATCTCATTGAGTCCTCATGGTGACCTGACCTCCCCTTTTTATAGATAACACTATTTTTTTATGGATGGGGAAAGTCAGGCTCAGCAAAATAAAGTGACTCACCCAAAGTCACAGAGCTAGTGCCTGTTGGAGACAAGATTCAAACGTATGTCTCTGTCAATCTCAGCTCTTCTGCGTCATGGTGGTAACTGATGGGAAGGAGTACCTCTACTGCTCTCTGGCTGTGTGATCTTGGTACTGCCATTTTCCTTCCCTTAAACAGCTTTAATTAATACCTGCCCTGCCACCAGCTCTATATAACATCATGAATTTGGCCAGCGGCTCAGATTTTGGAATTACATTTTTCTCCACTAAAATCTCAGTTCTACTATTTTCTTAATCAGCATCTTTGGGAAAGACACTTAACTTTTCCGACCCTCAATTTCTTCATCCATTAATGATAACAGAACCTTCATAAGTAATTTCTTATGATAACTAAATGGGAACTGACAGATGTGGAATGTCTGGCCCATAGTAGGCAAGAAGAAAAAAAAAGTCCCTTTCTTTTTTTTTTTTTTTTTAAATTTAAACAGAAAATTTTAATTATCTTACCATAAAAACTATCCTAAACATAAAAGAGAATTGAAAAAATGTAACATAGGACAAGATTCACCCTTTCCCTAATAGTGATACTTTTTTTCCCCGAGATGGGGTTTTGCTCTGCCACCCAGGCTGAAGGGCAGTGGCACAATGATCTCGGCCCACTGCAACCTCCACCTCCCTGGTTCAAGCAATTCTCCTGCCTCAGCTTCCCGAGTAGCTGGGATTATAGATGCCCGCCACCGTGTCCAGCTAATTTTTGTATTTTTGGTAGAGACGGGATTTCACCATGTTAGCCAGGCTGGTCTCAAACTCCTGACCTCATGATCTGCCCGCTTCAGCCGGGCATGATAATCTTTTCTATGTCTGCTGTATGAGGTCCCTCGATGGCATTGTGAATGGAGCTGGCCAGAGAAATCTTCCCAAGGACCTTGAGCTAGTCTCACCACAGAGAATCCTTCCAGTCAGGACAGGAATTGACCTTCCCCCCTCTTCAGCCCTCTAACCCAGAAGAGTCTTAAAATAAAATCTACAGGCCAGTGGTTCCTTCCAGTACAGCACTGCAATGCGAGGGAGAGTGAGCGTCCCTAGCTGCCCTCTCCCAACCCTGCCAGCCTGGTAGCCAAAAGCTAAGAATAACCACTAGGCTTTTGGCACAAACTGCTTTGTGGTTTTCAGACCTCCGCAAAGTTGCCTATGATGCCATCTTCTGGGGCAGGCCTTGAAAAGCCCCCTAACTGTTCATCTCCCATCCTTAAACCCCTGCTGCCCTTAAGCAGTTGAATCAACTCTATGAGCACCTGCTCTACCTTCCCCAGAGCCCTGAGACCTTGGGAGCTTTGAAAAGTGATAATTGGTTGTTCTTTAAATCCTCATTTCCTTCTCTACCTGTGAGTAAGCATGTGGCATCTCACCTCAGCTTCCTGGTCCAGTCTTGTTCATCTTATAAAAAGGCCTCCCTACAGGGTCAGAGGCCTAGACTCATCAAACCCAGGGCTCCTGAAACAATAGGACCCCTATTCCTCCTGTAGGAAGCCACTATGTTAGAGCCGTCAGGGTGTCTACAAACATCTAGATAAGTGTTTCTCAACATGGATTCTGTTGACATATTGGGAAAAATAATTTTGTCATTATGTAGAATATGGTTAACATACCTGGCACCAGCCTACTCTATACCAAATAGGATTCCAGTCATTCTGACAGCCCAAACTGCTCCCACATATTTCTGACACCCAGTGAAGAGGCAGTACTCTCCAGTTGAGAGTGACTAATCCCTGCCAGCCTCCCTAAGCTGCTAATGGGGAGCCTCAGACCCAAAGAGAGAGATAAGAACTTGTCCAATGTAGGTCAACCCATTTGCTGATCTCTTCAACACCAAACTCTATTATCAGCCCCGTTTTTTTTCTTTCTTTCTCTCTTTGTAGAGATCACATGTTGTGAGGATAATGAGCTTGAACCTTAGCTGTGTGACCTTGGGCAAATTACTGAACTTCTATGTGCCGCAAATTTTATCTGGAGACTGCTGAAGAGTATTATAATAGCACCTTTCTACATGTCATTTATTGAACACCTGCTATGTGTCAGGCACTGTGCTCAGTGTTTTCCAATCTTCATTTCTCCTCTTATTTTCTCTCTTGCACTCCCACCAACCCTGCTCTCTTCCTAAATTCCATTCCTGCCTCATTTTTCTACCGTCCATTCTCCTCTCTCTTCCTTCCTTTAACTGTCTCCCTAGTATTTTTTCCCCTTTTCCCCCTTTCTTTTCCCCTTCCCCTATAAATTTCTTCCCTTTCCTTTCCCCTTCTCTTTCCTCCATTCCCCACTTTTTCTGCCCCTGAGGCCTGCAGCAATGTTAAAGGAATCCTCATTCCAGCATTGTGATTTCAATGGTAAAAAAGATTGCAGCATTGTCATCAACAGAGGTGGGAAAGTACATTGGAGACTGGAGCAGGGCCAGACCTCAGGGTCAGCCAATCTTACTAAAAAATTCTCTGCAGTGAAAGAGCTTGGAGCAACACTGTTCTGCTCAATTGATTTGTGATACCATCTAAACACTTCCTCTTTCTAGTTGGGCTTCAGCCTGAGTTGAATAATTCTACACCATCTGCCCCCTTCTCTCTTTCTCCAGGACAGCCAAGATCTCTCTGAGACAGGATGCTGAGCTTCCACTAAGACAATACCAGGCCTGCTCATCCTATGGAGCAGGCTAGTGGCTTGGAAACCAAAATGTCAAACCATAGCCTTTAGGCTCCATCTGGGAGGTCTTTGTCCTCACCACTTAAGTGGGTGTCAAATTTCCTTCCCTTTCTGCACATGCTGCACAATCAATTTCTGTCTTACACACACACACACACACACACACACACACACACACACACACGATTTTTGAAGTGCTGAAAACTGGAAGGCTTATTAGCACGAGGATGCTCTGTCTTCCCTTAGAGGTATGCCATGGTCAGCCATGGAACCGAGAGGTTGCTTTTCCTTGAAAAGCTGGCCAAGCATTGGCCACTTCCCCATATAATTTATAGGTGATAATGTGGTGATCTGTTCAGAAGTGACTATAATAAATGCAACTCACATATGTCTACAGTTTCCAAACTGTGGTAAGGAGCAGCCAGCATATGAGGGAATGGGCTCCCCTTCAGCAGCGGATATTTAAATTAGACATTCAAAAACACTCTCCGGCAGATTTAACATTGGAACTCGTTTTGAAAGAACAATGTGGAATCTCCTTCACTGGGAGTTTTTGAATAAATATTAAATTTCTAGTATTCCAGGCCAGAGGCAAAGGGGTCAACAGGATGACCAAACACTTCGGGGTCATTTGCAAATCTTGATGTCCTGATGTTAAGAGCTGACTACTGGAGCTTCTCCTAAAAATCCTTCATGTTGAGCTGCCTGGAAGGCAGGTTCTCATTCTGGCTGTAGCTGAGATATTAGAACTGTAGTCAGGGTGACCATGTGCCTGCCCCATTGTGTACATTTGGTTAGGCTTTCCTGTCCCTGACTCAGAAAACAGAAGGGGCACAGAGACCTGGAAATTCCATGTGCTAACCCATATCCTGGCCAGAGAAGATGAGTAGTTATCAGGATGTCAGGATTTTGGAAAAGAGAGAGAGAGAGAAAAAAAAAACAGACAAACAAACAAACAAAAAAACCTTTTCCTGGTCCCTGGAGCACCAGCAGGAGAAACAGCAAGCTCTTCTTGGAAAACCTGGAGAGGGAGGGCAATCAGAGACATTCCCTCTGGGCTTATTGTAAGCTTCCCCTCATTCCTTTTTCCTCTGTGTATCTCCTTCCCAGGTACCGCATGCACAAGTCCCGGATGTACAGCCAGTGTGTCCGAATGAGGCACCTCTCTCAAGAGTTTGGATGGCTCCAAATCACCCCCCAGGAATTCCTGTGCATGAAAGCACTGCTACTCTTCAGCATTAGTAAGTGCCTAGAAGTGCAGGGAATGCCCCTGAGGGCACAGAGATTCAGAGAAGACCACTTTTGCCATTAAAACGTTATTAGGGAAAAGCCAGCTTCTGGACATTTCCCTTCTTCATTCCCCCTCCCTATCCCCACTCTACTCTCTCTCAGCATCATTTTCCTAACAAGAAACAATTTCATGACTAGAAGCCAATTTATTTGCTAGAAGTCAACCTCCATCAGATTCCCCACCTATCCCCAGTCTGTCTTTGGGACAAGGCCTTTTTGACTGGTTACAGCAGGTCTCTGAATTTTTCCATAGCTTCTGCTATAGAAACAGACATGGGCCACCTTGTATTCCTTGCAGGGCAGTAGAGCAGGAGGCATTTCCTCCTGGAAAGATTTCCTCTTCTGCCAACAGGAGGAGATCTATGTAAGCAACTCAGATAGGATTTGTATGGCAGCCAAGGAACTTTTCTTTAACATCTTTTCTAAGAAGAGCCCTCTCTTAGCCCCTACAGAGGGAGAAGGGCAAAATTTGATATTCAAAGCTATGTGTTTTAGTTGTCTAAATTAGGGTTTGACTGTGAATGACATAAAAGCTTAGTTCCTAAAAAATGAGTATCTGAGAAGAGTAGAAAAAGACAAGGTTCAGGAAATTTGATTTACTTGACTCCTTTCAGATCGGATCCAGCTATCCTTTCCCCTGAGATCTCCCTGACAGACTGAAGGCCCCAAGCACATAGACTTCAACTAACAGGAAGCCAAATAGATGGTTCCCTGTGGGGGTGGGGGTCAAGTCTGTGGTCAGAAAACTTGGTGCTTTGTCTAATGCTCCTTCGTGGGCATGCTTCCCCTCCCCATTCTGTCTTCATCCCACATCAGTTCCAGTGGATGGGCTGAAAAATCAAAAATTCTTTGATGAACTTCGAATGAACTACATCAAGGAACTCGATCGTATCATTGCATGCAAAAGAAAAAATCCCACATCCTGCTCAAGACGCTTCTACCAGCTCACCAAGCTCCTGGACTCCGTGCAGCCTGTAAGCAAACGATGGAGGGTGCTTTATCAGGGAGAACAGCCTGATACAGCCAATGATAATATGCTTCTCTAGAGTCTGGCACCACCTGTTGGGAGGTGCTTCCATTCCCCTCTGGCTTTGAGTGTGGTCCAGGAAGAAAATGTGGTGAAGAAAAGAACACGGGTCACAGTGTCCCAGCTGGATATTGTGAAAGGGGTGGAGGAGTTGAGAACAGAGCAGTTGGGACTCAGGGAAGGGACTTGCAGCAGATGAATTCTCTAGGCAGACAAAACAGACCTGGATGTTTTTCCCCTCTTCTTTGAGTCATGTTCATGTGAGTTTGTCTGTGTGTGTGTGTGTGTGTGTGTGTGTGTGTGTGTGTGTGTGTGTCAGAGAGAGAGAGAGAGAGAGATGGAGTGCAGAGGCTGGGGTGAGAGCACAAGCTGGAGAAGTCTTGAGTCAGAGAGCTTACAATGGTATAAGACATCTCTTGGGAGCCCTCAGTGACTCCATGGAGACCATTTTTCTCTCTCTCTCACTCTCTCTCTCTCTCTCACACACACACACACACACACACACACACACGACCTCATGGGGGAGGACCAAGGAAGGACAGGGAAGGGGGAGGAAACAAAAGGCTGAAAGACCAAAAATCAGAGGTTGGGGAAGAGGCTAGCAGAGGCCACCTCCTTGTCAACCCTGTTTTTCTCCCTCTTATTGTTCCCTACAGATTGCGAGAGAGCTGCATCAGTTCACTTTTGACCTGCTAATCAAGTCACACATGGTGAGCGTGGACTTTCCGGAAATGATGGCAGAGATCATCTCTGTGCAAGTGCCCAAGATCCTTTCTGGGAAAGTCAAGCCCATCTATTTCCACACCCAGTGAAGCATTGGAAACCCCTATTTCCCCACCCCAGCCCATGCCCCCTTTCAGATGTCTTCTGCCTGTTATAACTCTGCACTACTCCTCTGCAGTGCCTTGGGGAATTTCCTCTATTGATGTACAGTCTGTCATGAACATGTTCCTGAATTCTATTTTCTGGGCTTTTTTTTCTCTTTCTCTCCTTTCTTTTTCTTCTTCCCTCCCTATCTAACCCTCCCATGGCACCTTCAGACTTTGCTTCCCATTGTGGCTCCTATCTGTGTTTTGAATGGTGTCGTATGCCTTTAAATCTGTGATGATCCTCATGTGGCCCAGTGTCAAGTTGTGCTTGTTTACAGCACTACTCTGTGCCAGCCACACAAACGTTTACTTATCTTATGCCACGGGAAGTTTAGAGAGCTAAGATTATCTGGGGAAATCAAAACAAAAACACGCAAACAAAAAAAAGGCAAAAACAAAACAAAAAATAAGCCAAAAAATCTTGCTAATGTTTTTTCCTCAAAAATAAATAAATAAACAAATACGTACATACATACACACATACATACAAACATAAGAAATCCCCAAAGAGGCCAATAGTGACTAGAAGGTGAAAATTGCAGGCCCATGGGGAGTTACTGATTTTTTCATCTCCTCCCTCCACGGGAGACTTTATTTTCTGCCAATGGCTATTGCCATTAGAGGGCAGAGTGACCCCAGAGCTGAGTTGGGCAGGGGGGTGGACAGACAGGAGAGGACAAGGAGGGCAATGGAGCATCAGTACCTGCCCACAGCCTTGGTCCCTGGGGGCTAGACTGCTCAACTGTGGAGCAATTCATTATACTGAATATGTGCTTGTTGTTGAAAATTTGTCTGCATGTTAATGCCTCACCCCCAAACCCTTTTCTCTCTCACTGTCTGCCTCCAACTTCAGATTGACTTTCAATAGTTTTTCTAAGACCTTTGAACTGAATGTTCTCTTTAGCCAAAACTTGGCGACTTCCACAGAAAAGTCTGACCACTGAGAAGAAGGAGAGCAGAGATTTAACCCTTTGTAAGGCCCCATTTGGACCCAGGTCTGCTTTCTCATGTGTGAGTCAGGGAGGAGCTGGAGCCAGAGGAGAAGGAAATGATAGCTTGGCTGTTCTCCTGCTTAGGACACTGACTGAATAGTTAAACTCTCACTGCCACTACCTTTTCCCCACCTTTAAAAGACCTGAATGAAGTTTTCTGCCAAACTCCGTGAAGCCACAAGCACCTTATGTCCTCCCTTCAGTGTTTTGTGGGCCTGAATTTCATCACACTGCATTTCAGCCATGGTCATCAAGCCTGTTTGCTTCTTTTGGGCATGTTCACAGATTCTCTGTTAAGAGCCCCCACCACCAAGAAGGTTAGCAGGCCAACAGCTCTGACATCTATCTGTAGATGCCAGTAGTCACAAAGAGTTCTTACCAACTGTCAGATCGCTGGAGCCCTTAGACAAACTGGAAAGAAGGCATCAAAGGGATCAGACAAGCTGGGCGTCTTGCTCTTGTCCCCCAGAGATGATATCCTCCCAGCAAGTGAAGAAGTTATCACTTCCTTCTTTAGAGCAGCTAAAGGGGCTACCCAGATCAGGGTTGAAGAGAAAACTCAATTACCAGGGTGGGAAGAATGAAGGCACTAGAACCAGAAACCCTGCAAATGCTCCTCTTGCCACCCAGCATATCCACCTGCAGAAGTCATGAGAAGAGAGAAGGAACAAAGAGGAGACTCTGACTACTGAATTAAAATCTTCAGCGGCAAAGCCTAAAGCCAGATGGACACCATCTGGTGAGTTTACTCATCATCCTCCTCTGCTGCTGATTCTGGGCTCTGACATTGCCCATACTCACTCAGATTCCCCACCTTTGTTGCTGCCTCTTAGTCAGAGGGAGGCCGAACCATTGAGACTTTCTACAGAACCATGGCTTCTTTCGGAAAGGTCTGGTTGGTGTGGCTCCAATACGTTACCACCCATGAACTCAGGGTGTGCCCTGGGACACTGGTTTTATATAGTCTTTTGGCACGTCTGTGTTCTGTTGACTTCGTTCTCCAACCCCAAGTGCAAGGGAAAATGTCCACCTACTTTCTCATCTTGGCCACTGCCTCCTTACTTAGCTCGTAATCTCATCTGTTGAACTCAAGAAATCAAGGACCAGTCATCAAGCTGCCCATTTTAATTGGTTCACTCTGTTTGTTGAGAGAATAGTTTCTGAGTGACATGATATGATCCACAAGGGTTTCCTTCCCTGATTTCTGCATTGATATTAATAGCCAAACGAACTTCAAAACAGCTTCTTTAAATAACAAGGGAGAGGGGAACCTAAGATGAGTAATATGCCAATCCAAGACTGCTGGACAAAACTAAAGCTGACAGGATCCCTTTCTGGGGTGGGATAGACACGTTCTGGTTTTCTTTATTACTACACAATCTGGCTCATGTACAGGATCACTTTTAGCTATTTTAAACAGAAAAAAAATCCACCACTCTTTTCAGTTACACTAGGTTACATTTTAATAGGTCCTTTACATCTGTTTTGGAATGATTTTCATCTTTTGTGATACACGGATTGAATTATATCATTCTCATATCTCTCCTTGTAAATACTAGAAGCTCTCCTTTACATTTCTCTATCAAATTTTTCATCTTTATGGGTTTCCCAATTGTGACTCTTGTCTTTATGAATATATGTTTTTCATTTGCAAAAGCCAAAAATCAGTGAAACAGCAGTGTAATTAAAAGCAACAACTGGATTACTCCGAATTTCCAAATGACAAGACTAGGGAAAAATAGCCTACACAAGGCTTTAGGCCTACTCTTTCTGTGCTTGGGTTTGAGTGAACAAAGGAGATTTTAGCTTGGCTCTGTTCTCCCATGGATGAAAGGAGGAGGATTTTGTTTTTCTTTTGGCCATTGATGTTCTAGCCAATGTAATTGACAGAAGTCTCATTTTGCATGCACTCTGCTCTACAAACAGAGTTGGTATGGTTGGTATACTGTACTCACCTGTGAGGGACTGGCCACTCAGACCCACTTACCTGGTGAGCTAGTAGATGAGGATCACTCACTGGAAAAGTCACGAGGACCATCTCCAAACAAGTTGGCAGTGCTTGATGTGGACGAAGAGTGAGGAAGAGAAAAAGAAGGAGCACCAGGGAGAAGGCCCCGTCTGTGCTGGGCAGCAGACAGCTGCCAGGATCACGAACTCTGTAGTCAAAGAAAAGAGTCGTGTGGCAGTTTCAGCTCTCGTTCATTGGGCAGCTCGCCTAGGCCCAGCCTCTGAGCTGACATGGGAGTTGTTGGATTCTTTGTTTCATAGCTTTTTCTATGCCATAGGCAATATTGTTGTTCTTGGAAAGTTTATTATTTTTTTAACTCCCTTACTCTGAGAAAGGGATATTTTGAAGGACTGTCATATATCTTTGAAAAAAGAAAATCTGTAATACATATATTTTTATGTATGTTCACTGGCACTAAAAAATATAGAGAGCTTCATTCTGTCCTTTGGGTAGTTGCTGAGGTAATTGTCCAGGTTGAAAAATAATGTGCTGATGCTAGAGTCCCTCTCTGTCCATACTCCAGTTCTAAATACATATAGGCATACATAGCAAGTTTTATTTGACTTGTACTTTAAGAGAAAATATGTCCACCATCCACATGGAACACAAATGAGCTAACATTGAGCTTCAAGTAGCTTCTAAGTGTTTGTTTCATTAGGCACAGCACAGATGTGGCCTTTCCCCTCTTCTCTCCCTTGATATCTGGCAGGGCATAAAGGCCCAGGCCACTTCCTCTGCCCCTTCCCAGCCCTGCACCAAAGCTGCATTTCAGGAGACTCTCTCCAGACAGCCCACTAACTACCCGAGCATGGCCCCTGCATAGCCCTGGAAAAATAAGGGGCTGGCTGTCTACGAATTATCTTGTGCCAGTTGCCCAGGTGAGAGGGCACTGGGCCAAGGGAGTGGTTTTCATGTTTGACCCACTAGAGGGGGTCATGGGAATCAGGAATGCCAAAGCACCAGATCAAATCCAAAACTTAAAGTCAAAATAAGCCATTCAGCATGTTCAGCAGTTTCTTGGAAAAGGAAGTTTCTACCCCTGATGCCTTTGTAGGCAGATCTGTTCTCACCATTAATCTTTTTGAAAATCTTTTAAAGTAGTTTTTAAAAAGACAGATGAAAGCATCACATTATATAACCAAAGATTACATTGTATCTGCTAAGATACCAAAATCCATAAGGGCAGGGGGGGAGCAAGCATTAGTGCCTCTTTGATAAGCTGTCCAAAGACAGACTAAAGGACTTTGCTGGTGACTGACTTATAAGAGCTTTGTGGGTTTTTTTTTTTCCCTAATAATATACATGTTTAGAAGAGTTGAAAATAATTTTGGGAAAATGGGATTATGGGTCCTTCACTAAGTGATTTTATAAGCAGAACTGGCTTTCCTTTTCTCTAGTAGTTGCTGAGCAAATTCTTGAAGCTCCATCATTGCATGGTTGGAAATGGAGCTGTTCTTAGCCACTGTGTTTGCTAGTGCCCATGTTAGCTTATCTGAAGATGTGAAACCCTTGCTGATAAGGGAGCATTTAAAGTACTAGATTTTGCACTAGAGGGACAGCAGGCAGAAATCCTTATTTCTGCCCACTTTGGACGGCACAAAAAGTTATCTGCAGTTGAAGGCAGAAAGTTGAAATATATTGTAAATGAATATTTGTATCCATGTTTCCAAATTGAAATATATATATATATATATATATATATATATATATATAGTGTGTGTGTGTGTGTGTGTGTGTGTGTGTGTGTTCTGATAGCTTTAACTTTGTCTGCATCTTTATATTTGGTTCCAGATCACACCTGATGCCATGTACTTGTGAGAGAGGATGCAGTTTTGTTTTGGAAGCTCTCTCAGAACAGACAAGACACCTGGATTGATCAGATAACTAAAAGTTTTCTCCCCTATTGGGTTTGACCCACAGGTCCTGTGAAGGAGCAGAGGGATAAAATGATACATTGTACTTTACTAGTTCAAGACAGATGAATGTGGAAAGCGTAAAAACTCAATGGAACTGACTGAGATTTACCACAGGGAAGGCCCAAACTTGGAGCCAAAAGCCTACTCAAGTGATTGGCCAGTGGCCCCCTAATGGGACCTGAGCTGTTGGAAGAAGAGAACTGTTCCTTGGTCTTCACCATCCTTGTGAGAGAAGGGCAGTTTCCTGCATTGGAACCTGGAGCAAGCGCTCCATCTTTCACACAAATTCCCTCACCTGCGATTGAGGTGCTCTTGTTACTGGGTGTCTGTGTGCTGTAATTCTGGTTTTGGATATGTTCTGTAAAGATTTTGACAAATGAAAATGTGTTTTTCTCTGTTAAAACTTGTCAGAGTGCTAGAAGTTGTATCTCTGTAGGTGCAGGTCTATTTCTGCCCACAGGTAGGGTGTTTTTCTTTGACTAAGAGATTGACACTGGGTTCTGTTGCCCAGGACCTCCCAACTCAACCATTTCTAGGTGAAGGCAGAAAAATCCACATTAGTCACTCCTCTTCAGACATTTCAGCTGAGATAACAAATCATTTGGAATTTTTGCACCCATAGAAAGAGTGGTAGATATTTGAATTTAGCAGGTGGAGTTTCATAGTAAAAACAGCTTTTGACTCAGCTTTGATTTATCCTCATTTGATTTGGCCAGAAAGTAGGTAATATGCATCGATTGGCTTCTGATTCCAATTCAGTATAGCAGGGTGCCGGGTTTTTCCTTTCCCCACCTGTCTCTTAGCCTAGGGAATTAAATGAGAAGCCTTAGAATGGGTGGCCCTTGTGACCTGAAACACTTCCCACATAAGCTACTTAACAAGATTGTCATGTAGCTGCAGATTCCATTGCCCACCAAAGACTAGAACACACACATATCCATAAACCAAAGGAAAGACAATTCTGAAATGCTGTTTCTCTGGTGGTTCCCTCTCTGACTGCTGCCTCACAGTATGGGAACCTGTACTCTGCAGAGGTGACAGGCCAGATTTGCATTCTCTCACAACCTTAGCCCTTGGTGCGAACTGTCCTACAGTGAAGTGCCTGGGGGGTTGTCCTATCCCATAAGCCACTTGGATGCTGACAGCAGCCACCATCAGAATGACCCACGCCAAAAAAAAAAAAAATTAAAAAGTCCCCTCACAACCCAGTGACACCTTTCTGCTTTCCTCTAGACTGGAACATTGATTAGGGAGTGCCTCAGACATGACATTCTTGTGCTGTCCTTGGAATTAATGTGGCAGCAGGAGGGAGCAGACTATGTAAACAGAGATAAGAATTAATTTTCAATGTTGAAGGAAAAAAAGAAAAAAGAAGAGAGAGAGAAAGAAAGCATCACACAAAGATTTTCTTAAAAGAAACAATTTTGCTTGAAATTTCTTTAGATGGGGCTCAGTTCTCACAGTGGCACTTGGCCTCCACTGGGCAGCAGGACCAGCTCCAAGCGCTAGTGTTCTGTTCTCTTTTTGTAATCTTGGAATCTTTTGTTGCTCTAAATACAATTAAAAATGGCAGAAACTTGTTTGTTGGACTACATGTGTGACTTTGGGTCTGTCTCTGCCTCTGCTTTCAGAAATGTCTTGTGTAAAATATTGGCTTACTGGTCTGCCAGCTAAAACTTGGCCACATCCCCTGTTATGGCTGCAGGATCGAGTTATTGTTAACAAAGAGACCCAAGAAAAGCTGCTAATGTCCTCTTATCATTGTTGTTAATTTGTTAAAACATAAAGAAATCTAAAATTTCAGATGAATGTCATCAGAGTTCTTTTAATTAGCTCTTTTTATTGGCTGTTTTTATTGAAGTCAAGAGTTGGTATCATGCCCAGTTGCATTTTATGCTATTTTGATTTTCATATATTTTTAAAAGTCTTTGCACAAGGCTTACAAATTTGCCCTGTGGTGGCCTTAGCATAAGCTGACCTGGGACCACCAAAATAACAAGGAATTTGGGCTAGAAAGCATAGATGGACACTGGTGGCCCATCACAACTTCTCTTGAAAAACCCCAAACTTGTCAGCTGGGGAAAAGCCACACAAAGCCCAGCTGCCCACCTTGACATCCTTATCCTTGTAGGAGCATAAAATGGTGGCATCACTGCCCAGTTCTAACCAAGCTTCAGTTAAAGAATGGGCACCTTCACATCCTCACTATTTTTCAGGGGCCTTACCATCCTCAACCACCCAAGTAAAATATAAATCAGCCTTCTTTTGGGTTCTTCAGTTCAAGCAAGGCCTCTTCTTGTGGCCTCTCAGTATGAATACTTATGCGGTTCCAGATTGAATTTTTGGGCCAGAGATACAAGCCATCAATGAGGTGTGACAAAGCATGTCAACGAATAATAAGAAAATTATCTATTCTTCCATATCCTCCCCTGTAATAAGGGTTGTCAGAATGCCTTCTTTCTGGGCTGGGTTGAGGATTCAGTGAGAACATATGTGACACAGCTGGTGAGCTATTAAGCTCTGGCTTTGCTCCCTGTTAAAATGCCAGAACCCTTGAGAGGGATCCCACATTGAGTCATGTTTATCATTGACCACCTTAGAGTGGATGGATTTCTCAGATTTTTCCTGAGATCAATGCTTGTTGGAAAGGAGAGGAGAACAATAGATTCTTGGGATGTGTGTTATGCATGTGTTTAAGTAGGAGACAGAGAGTATGTTTATTTGCAGGTTGTGTGTGTAAAGTCAGAGCCTGCCTCCAGAGGATCTTCTCTAACCACCATTACTTAGGTCCTGTTCGTTCGCATCTACAGCGAATGACCTTACAGCCATCCAACTTGGCTTCACTCACCACTCAGCCCCTGCCTGAAGAGACAAGGTGGTTAGCATCCACCATAGGTTTTCCAAGGAGTAGCAAAGCACAAAGGACACCTATTGGGTTGAAAAGAGACTAGAGGCATGAGTCCTGTATGTGACTTGTTCATAGTCATGCAGCTAGTGTGTAGCTAGGATTCTCCCCTGCTGATTTACTATATGACACTAGGCAGCAATCTGCCCTTGCTGGACCTCGGTTTTCTAATCTGTAAAATGTGTGGAGTAAAACTACATGAGATGGGAAGTCCCTTCTAGTGTGGATGCCATGGTTATTGAAAACTGCAGCAACATCTTTCTTAATCATAAGGGGAAAGAAAAAGACCATTTACTACTCCTAGAACAGTTTTGGAGCTAGAATATTCACATTTGCACTCAACAATTATTTACAAAACAATTAGTGCGGAGAGGGTCAAAACAACAGCTGAGTCCTGTGTAATAGATATTGTCAACCCTTTGATGGATGAGGAAGGGGCTCAAAAGGGAAATAGTTTCCTATTGAGATTATCTCATAAATGGCAGAGATAAGTAGGAGTTAAGCCCCAGTCCATGCACTGTCTGTGCCTTCAGTGAGTTTACAGTCTATTAAATGCCTTTGCCAGACCACTCTGGAACTTCAACCTATAACACCCAACCCCAGTCCTCCCACATCACTCTCTCCAAAGAGATTGGGCTAACCTCTAATTTAGAATTCCTGCCTGTAGAACTAGAAAGGATCTTAGACATCATCTAGCTCTAACTTCTTATTCTTCACATGAAGGAGCTGTGCAAAAAATTTGAATGTTATTGTGAACTAGGGCCTGTGTCAAGGGACCAGCCCTACAACACCCAGCTCGTGGTCCCTTCATGTGCCTGCAGGCAGCATACCAAAGTAATAGGGCACCTGAGAACTTCTACCATCCGTTTGCATATGGGTTCAGAGCCCTAGTGAGAGAGCTTCCACCACTTGTCTAGCTCCTACATATACAGACCCAGGATCTCTACACCAACTACAGCATCTACTTCACCTACCACCCACTCCTAGGGATTTTCTTCATGCCACTCTAGGGGAGGGTGAAAGAAGGAGAAAACTGTTGGGGGAGCTGGAATAGGGACTACAGAGGCAATGAGAACAATTTAACAGACACGAAGTATGAGAAATTTCTGAATTAACAGGAAGATGCAGATGGTTCACATCCTCATATTATCCCGCCACCAATTATTTTTCAAGCCACAACTTCCCTGCTTCCCTTAGCTTCTTCCTCACAGGCTTCAAGCAAGGAGAAGGTCATTAGGGGAACTGCATATGGCTGTCAACCACAAGGCTTCATGCTAAACAAGGTGGTTTACTCCAAACTCTATGCAACCAGCCCTCCCCACACCCCCATTAGAGTACTTTGGATCTCAGACCAGAAAACAGCCCAGCAGAGTAAGCAGATGCTGTGTGAGGCACAACACTCACTATCTGAGCAGCAACACTTGTTTCCAAAGGAAGCAGGCCTTTTTGATGTGTGTGCACAGTGCCACGGGTGGCTAATGTCTGTGTTGGACTATATTGTGGGACAATTCCACTGCCTCAAAAGACTGCAAGAATCCCTCACAGGGACATAGTATTCAGTGTTCCCCTCATTTATTTGTTCTTTCCTTTATTCAACATCTATTTATTTGACACAATTGTAATATAATGTAATGGATGTTATGTTGAGGGAAGTTGGGGATTTTGCTGGGGTACAGAGGAAGGAGGCCTAGCCCAGTATAGTAGAAAGGTCAAGGAAGGGCTCTTAGAGAAGTCTAGGCTGTGAAACAAGTTGCATGAAGATAGGGCTGGGTGTGGAGAAAGGGGCATTCTAACTCAGGCAAGAGACAGTAGCCTAGTAAGGGAAACTGTGATCAGTTTAGCCTGAGGGAAGGGTTTGAAGAAGAATATGGTTTTGAGAGATGAAGATAAAGAAGGAGGCACAAGCAAAGCCAGCAATGGCCTATATGTCACACTAAAGAGTGACATATAGGCCTTTATCCCAAGGATGAAGGGGAGCCATAGAAGCCTTTGCCACCATTTCAATTCCTAAAGCACTGTCAGACACATAATCTCATCTAAACCTCATAACATCATGAAGAGGCAGGGGGGTCAGGGATCAGGCCCATTTTGCAGAAAGGAAAACTGGTTCATCAAGATGAAGTGATTTGCCCAATGGCTGCTCCCAAATAACTGATAGCACTAAGTCTAAAGTGGAAGCCCCAATTCTCCTGATTTTCAGTCTCAGTCTATTCACATTACACCAATCTATCAAAGGACCTGGCAGTGCAATTCTTGGAATGTGTTTACATGACTCTGTAGTGAGAGCAGGCATTGCCTACTATCCCATGTGCAACAAGCATGGCCTTCCTGAGGTGACATTCAATGGCGCAGGGTTCCCAAAATGGCAGACAGGTGACCCCAGAGAAAAGCAGTAGCATCATCTTAAGGGGTAGTGCAGTCTATGGAAAGCCAGCCAAATTGCTGCTCAATGGGTATTGGGAATCATTCATTCATCCAAACAGGAAGTAAGAAAAAAATGATGAAAGACAAGAGAAAACTTTTCACCTTCCTAGAGGAGGTAACATTTGCCACCAGCCTTGAACAACGAGATGAAATTTCATAACAGGAAAAGGTAGCTGGGCAGGCAACCAAAGAAGGAACAGATGGACAAATTCACAAGAAGCAGAAAAGAGTATGCCTTCTGTTTGGGAACTAGTGGGGAGTAAGAATTGGAGATGAGTCTGGTCTAGGACCCATTGTGAAATGTCTCAAGTCCCCTGTTAAGAGGTAGGTTTTCTTCTGTAGGCTAGTTATTCTCAGTTGCCACATGTGAAAGATAATGGCCACATGTGGCATACTCTCAAGGGAGCCACTAGGGCTGTATTCAACTCCTGACACACTTAGTTCCTTTTTCTCACACTTAAGAAAGCAAATATGAGTGCAAGTGAGACTGACAGTATTGAAAGGAAAAATCTGAAACTATTACAGTATGTTTAAATTATCCTCCAACTTCAATGTTTAAAATATTATCAACAAATTATTTGCCACACCTCACATCTGATTACAGAACACTAGTTGAGATAACCAAGGATTTTTGAGCAAAACTGTAACATAATGAGTTTCGGTAGATGGAAACTATGCTAAAATTTATTGTGTGAGAATATGATAGAATATGAATAGAGACTGATTCCAAAGCAAATTAACAACAACAACAACAATAATAAAATGTACTGAGTACTTACTATGTGCCAGAAAATGCTAATGCAAAGTTCTTTACACCATATATGTTCTATAATCCTCACATCAATCCTATGAGTTGAGAAGTTACCTTCATTATATAAATAAGGAAACTGAGGCTCTGACTCAACATTATTGCTGATCCAGACCGAAGGTTACTTTTAAGTAATAAAGCCTAAACTTAAACTCAAGTATATTTGTAACCAAATCCTGAAATTTTGACCACTACATTATATTTTATTTCTTGAAAGTCTGGTTTATTTTCTCAAAATCTTTCCAAAGAGCCCAAAGAACTCAAAAGCAGGCAGCATTATAAACAGGAATAAAGAAGAAGCTATGTCAATGGAATTCTTTATAACCACCCACTCTGAGAATGACAGTTATACCTGGTGTATAAGAGCTCAGGATTTCCACAGAGCAGCTGCCTCTTCCCCAAACTTCAAGTGGATTTTATTGGGAGAATGAATGCCCTACCATCTCCCAAGTGTCTTACTGTGGCTTTGGCTCCCCCTTCCTGTCTCTGGTTACAGGTACCTGTGGTGCAGGAGTTCACTGGGTATCCGAAGAACCTATGAGCATATTTGTCTATAAAGGCAGGCAGAGAGTAAGAACATTGAACCAGGAATCAGTATTTCAGCTGCTGCCACTAACCAGCTTAACTTAAGTAGGTCCTTTTCCCTTTCTGGACCTCAGTCTCCCCATCTGTAGAGCAAGAGATAAAGGACTCATTTTTTTCTTCCAGCTATAATATGCTTTCTTAGACTCTGAAATTGTTGGGTAAAATCAGAATTTTGTCAATCTGGGAATCTCTCACTTTGTCTCACTCCAATGCCTATAATCTTATCCCCACATTTTAGAATCCTTTATCCCAGAAAAGACCAATGACAGTGTTTTCCACACTTGCAAATGTCCAGCCATCAGCCTTCTGACTACACGCCCAATAACGTATTGTTTGTTGTTCCACAGCAGTCTCCACCTTATAGTACACCATCCTGCCTGCTACTCAGACACACCTGTCAATCTTAGTGGGAATATATTTCTACAAATGCCCCTTTGGCTGTTCTGTATACTTATTTTGATATGGGCCAAAGACTCTGCCAGACATATCTCCCATTCAGAATAAATGTGGGCAACTGTGACTGCTTGAGGAGTTTCTGAGGTGAAGGTGATACGTTCTTACTGGAACCAGAATATAGGCAATGCCATTGGATAAGCATTAGTGGGCAAGAGACCAGACCAGAGGCTTCCTTTTGGGAATAGGACAATACATCTTATCAGCCCTTTTTTCATGTGGTTCTCTCCATATGAAATGCCCTCCCCCATTTCTGCCGGACAAAATTTTTCCTCCCCATTAAGGCTCAGATTAAAAACTAGCTCCAAGATGTTTTATCTGATTTCTCCAACTGGAAATGAGCTCTCTATCCTTTGAACTTGGAATCTCCATTCTCTTAGCCCAAACCACTAGTTTGGCTTGCAGTTAGTATAATAGCAACCCACTGCTATATAAATAATGCTTTATACCTTATAGCACTATGTCGTTGAAGACACACTGGAATCCTAAAGGAAAGCAGAGCAGAAATTAATGTCTCACTTAAATGTGTGACAGAAAATAAGCATTGTTATTTTAGAAGTTGGCTAGAGACTTCTATTTCTAGCAGTATGTCTTACTGGATACTGTGAGTGACCCTCCCAATAAAAACTATTAAAATGCTAAGTGAAATATAAAAATAATATTTTAAAATTCATTGTAGTGCTAGTGTGATAGTAAGGAATCCACAGAGGCTAAAAGAGAAATGAAAGCAGGAACCCTGGAGGTAAATTAGTGTCAAAGACAGATTTTGCCCTTAGAATCTTACCAGACCCTGGGAGATTCTGAGTTTCTACTTTGATGGCTGTAAAATGTTAGAGAAACAGGAGGTAAAGACTGTGCCAGCCCAAGATGCAGAGACTTATAGGAGACTTCCACATAAAGCTGGTACCCTAAAGGACCATAATCTCAGTGTAAGAGTAGATAAGAATTAAATCCATCTCACAGAAGAGAATAGCAAGGAAACCTGCTTTGCTTGAGTTTGACCCCAGGTGAAGTGGCGAAATAAACCTCTCATGAGAATTTGTAACCACAGGTGGTCCTCATATAATTTTGTAGTCCTAATTCAAGATACTTATGAGGTGTGAAAAATCAAAAACTGAGATCCCAGATCAGCAATTCTCATGGGTGATTAGCAAAGGCAAATCCTCTATGGAGAATGCAACTTTCATCCAGCCTCAAAAATTTCTACAGATAAAAGTCCAAAGAAAATGAGCATCTCACAGTCAAAAGTTACAAAATGCACAAAGAAACATAACACTTTGAGTAAAAGCACACAGTAACAAGAAACATCAGAATCAGACCCACAGACTTCAGAATGTAGAACCATCACACATAGAATATAAAGTTAATTTTATTGAAAGTAGTTAAAGATATTTTTTTAAAATGATAGAAATATGAGAAAGGAACAGGAGACTATAAAGGACAACCAATTGTATTTGAAAAAGGACAAAATAGAATGTCCAGAACTAAAAAGTAGAAAAGGGGACTCAAACATACATTGACAGATTAAAGAACAGAATATATACAACTCAAGAGAGAATTAGGGAAGTGGAAGATAGATGCAAATAAAATATTCATAGCACTTTCTGTAGCACTGAAAGGCAATGAAATGAAAAATAAAAGAGGTTAAGAGGCATAAAGGCAGAGAAGGTAGATCAATTTACATCTAACCAGAGTACCAGAGCAGTTATAGAGTAGAAAAGAGGTGATATTCAAAGATTTAATGCCTGAGAATTTTTCAGCATTGTTACAAGACATTCATCTTTAAAGTCTAGAATTCTGAAAAATCCCAAGCTAGGCAATTTTTTAAAAAATCCACACTAGACAACATCATAGTGTTTTTACAGAACACCAAAGAAAAAGATAATATTAGAAAAGCAGCCAGTGAGAAGAGGGAAATGAGAACAAAACAGATCAGGTACAAAAATAATAGCCATTAAAGATGAACTTACCTATAATAATAATGGCTGCCAAAGACAGTGGAAAATACCTGTAATGTACTAAGATAATTGTGTACCTAGCAGAATTATCTTTAAAGAAAGTTAAAATAAGAAAAATTTTAACCAGATCCATGCTAAAGAAAGATCTAAGTTATGTACTTCAGATGAAAAGAGAATAATTCTGGATGGGAAGTTTGAGATGCAAGAGGTAAGAGCAAGCAAAGACATTGGCAAACATGGGAGTAAATCTCAATACACATTAACTATTAAAAACAACAGTGTTGTCTAATTGTGGGAAAATAGAGTAGGGAGTCATTAGAGTTAAAAAATTCTAAGATCTTTAAGTTGTTGAGGATGAAGATAAAGATACTCATTAACTTTAGACTTTACTAAGTATCTACATTAAAATTACTAAGATAACCAGAAAGTTTGAAAGTCAAAAAAATGGAAAAATTTATACTAGGCAATACTAACCAAAGAAAGCTTATGTATTTATATTAATAGCAGACAAACTTTATGACAAAACATTACTATAAATAGAGAATAATTTCATAATGTTGAAAGTCCAGTTTATCAGGAAGTTAACACCATTTTAAATGTGTATGCATCTCATAACAAAGCCTCAAAATATATAAAGCAAAGTGTGACATTACATTAAAAAGTTAACAAACTCAATATTATAGTGAAAGATTTCTAACATACTTCATTTGGGAATTGATAGATTAAAGGAAACAAAATATCAGTAAGGATATAGAAGATTTATACAGCAAAATTAAGCAAGCTTAATTTTTTGGTCATATGTAGAGTTTTATACCCAACACAGGAGAGTGCATATTCTTCTCAAACACATGTAGAATGTTTATGAAAATAGTCCATGTCCTAGGCCAGGAGTTGGCCCTTGGGTGAAATACATCCTGCTGCTTGTTTTTCACTTTATTTTTTTAAACAGCTGTATTTAGATATAATTCACATACCATACGTTTCACTCATTTAGAGTGTATAGTTCAGTGACTTTTAGTATACTCACTGATTTGTGCATCCACTGCCAAAATTAGCTAAAGAACACTTTCATTACCTCAAAAGGAAACCCCACACCTCTTAACTGTCACTCTCCAATCCCTCCATAACCCACCCCTATCCCCCAGCCCTAGATGGTGACTAGTCTACTTTCTGTCTCCACAGATTTGCCTATTCTGGACATTTCATATAAGTAGAATCATACAGCCTGTTATCCTTTGTGACTTGCTTCTCTCACTTAGCCTAACATCTTCAAGGTTCATCCATGTTGTAACACATATTGGTATGTCATTTCCTTTTATCTCCAATTGATATCCATTGTATACATACATAACTTTGTTTTTATCCACTTATCATTTGGTGGACATTTGGGTTGTTTCTTCTTTTTGGCTATGATGAATAATGATACTATGAGCAGTTGTGTACAAGATTTTGTGTTGACATCTGTTTTCTTTTTTTTTTTTTCCACCTAGGAGTGGAATTGTTGGGTCATATGTGGTAACTCTTAAGTTAACTTTTTGAGGAACTGCTAGTCTGTTTTGACAGGGCCTGAAACAGTTTATTTTCCCACCAAGTATGTGAGGGTTCCAATTTCTCCACATCCTCAACAACATTTGTTACTATCTGTCTTCTGGTCATCACCATTTCAGTGGGTGTGAAGTGGTATTCCATTGTGGTTTTTATTTGTATTTCCTTGATGGCTAATATTGTGGAGCATATTTTCATGTGCCTATTGGCACTTTGTATATCTTCTTTGGAGAAATTCCCATTCAGATAATTCGCCCATTTCCAAAGTGGGTTATTTATCTTTTTATTATCAAGTTTAGCATCTTTTTATATTCAAGAAAGAAGATCATTATGTGATTTGAAAAAAATTTCCTCCATTCTGTAGGATATCTTTTCACTTTCTTCATGATGTCCTTTGAAGTACAAAGTTTTTCATTTTGATAATGTTTTCTTTGTTATTATGTTTTGCTGCTTTTGCCTTTGGAGTCATAGCTAAGAAACCATTGCTAATCTAAGGTCACAGAAATTGACAGCTATGTTTTCTTGTAAGAATTTTTCGCTTTTAGCTGTTTACATTTAGTCTTTGACCCATTTTGAATTAATTTTTATATATTGTGTAAAATAGAGGTCCAACTTTATTCTTTTGCATGTGGATGTCAAGTTGTCTCAGCATTATGTGTTGAAAGATTATTCTATCTCCCACTGAATTTTCTTAGCAAACATGTCAAAAACCAATTGACACTCAGTGTAAGAATTTAGTTTTAGATTCAATTCTATTCCATTCTTCTTTATGTCTATCACTACTCCAGTCCCACATTCTCTTGATTGCTGTAGCTTTGTGGTAAGATTTGGAATTGGAAATTGTGAGTCCTCCATCGTTGTTCTTTTTTCAATATTGTTTTGGCTATTTTGGATCCCTCGTAATTCCATATGAATTTTAGAATAAGCCTATCAATTTCAAGAAAAATGACAGCTTGGATTTTGAGATTGCCCTAAATGTGTAGCTCAATGTAGGAGGTATTACCATCTTAACAACATTAAGTCTAACAATCCATGAACACGTAATGTGTTTGCATTTATTTAGGTCTTCTTTAGCTTCTTTCAACAGTATTTTGTAGTTTTCAGTGTACACTCCTTGCACCTCCTTGGTTAAATTTATTCCTAAGTATTTTATTATTTTTGATACTATTCTAAATAGAATCACAGTTTGAATTTTGTCATTTGCCTCCTCACAGCATAGTTTAACAAGCTTCTCTGACCTTTGTAGGTCAGAGAAATTGCAAATTGGTAGGTGGAATTTGTGGTTTGATCAAATTCAGCTTTTTTTTTTTTGGTAAAACGATTTCTATTTCATAGGTGTACCTATCTTAATGCACAAAATATTTGATTGTCTCTGCTGTGGCAAAAGCCATTGATGATCATTGCCTAGATTCACTAATTAAATAGGGAATGTAAAATAATGGTATTCTAATTCCATCACTCTTCATTAACTAGCTGGAATAATTCTATAAGGAAAATTTTCTTGATCTACTATTGAATTACTCAATGGGGCAGTCTATATAGGAAATTACTCTATTTTAATATTTAGGTATTAAATGAAATAATTACTTCCCACAGGCTGAAGGAATTAGAGGACATTCAGGTGGAAGACACTCGGATTATCAACAGGAGAAAATGTATACTTGTTCAAAGCCACACTAAAACCACTATATGGCTTAAATCTGAAACTGAAATCCAAGTCTTCAACTTCTAAATTTCATACTCTTCTAATTCACTATGTTCATATACAAGTGCTTATCTTGCCAAGTTTCCCAACTCTGTATCCTCCACAATATACAGTTTAGTACCCAGATCAAAGTAGGATAACATATTTTCACCAATGTGTGTATTTATTCAATAGATATTTATTGAGTGCCTACTTCAAGATAAGGAGTGAAAGTATCCACTGGCTCTAGCAATCCAGATATCTTTGCTAATGACTATAAGACAATTCCACTGGAAAGTTTGAATACCTACAGTACATTAAACACTATGTTTGGTGCCTTCAAATATTTTTTTCATTACATTTAATAGATAATCAATGTGTATGATTGATTCATGTCCTTTGATTAAAATAGGTAGAATCTGGCCAGGCGCGGTGGCTCAAGCCTGTAATCTCAACACTTTGGGAAGCCAAGGCGGGTGGATCACCTGAGGTCAGGAGTTCGAGACCAGCCTGGCCAACATGGTGAAAGCCCGTCTCTACTAAAAATACAAAAAATTAGTCAGGCGTGGTGGCGAGCGCCTGTAATCCCAGCTACTTGGGACGCTGAGGCAGGAGAATCGCTTGAACTGGAGAGGCAGAGGTTGCAATGTGCCGAGATCACACCACTGCACTCCAACCTGGGCAACAAGAGCAAAACTCCATCTCAACAACAACAACAAAAAAAATGTAGAATTTGTTATTATTAGTAATGAATGTTATATTTTGAATTAAAATTAAATACATAAAGTAATGAAGTCAGTGTCTCTTATACAACTCCTCAACTTAGAAGTTATTTTGAAAATTAAAATGGTACCCCCTTTGCCTATATGCTATTTCATTAGATATGAGAGACCTATAGCCAAAGTGAGACCATTCATTTACTCATTCATACATCACAGAAATCTTCAACAAGATCAGCTGTGTCTCAAGCTTTGTGATGGCTACTGAGGAGGCAGAAGATATGAGATATGGCTTTGAGAAGTTCATAGTTCTAGTAAACAGATAACAGCAGTACAATGTAGTCAAGGATGCAACAAAGAAAAACACAAAGTTTATGAAGAAGAAATTGGAGGGAGAAAATCACCAAGGTGAGAAGAAGAGGATCTAAATGATGTATCACACCTGCACACTGGGCCTTTCTGATTTGGAGTCCACAGACAGTTTAGTCAAGAAGATAGGATGTTCAATAGGTCAAAAGGAAAGAAAGGTCTAGAGCCTATATGCTCCCCAGGTATTGCACAGGGGAACTATCTATACTGCTAAAGAAAAGTCTAGCTGCCTATCACTGAGCAAGAGCTGCCTAATGACTTCTCTACCTCCAGGACATGCTCACCTTGATTCTCTTGCACATGATCTGTTAATGTGTCAGGTTATGGCTGCGAAAATGAACAAGACTCTGACATTTTTTAGGATGTCAGTAGGAGGCAAACTGCAAATGCCAGTGTCTGTTTTCTTCCTCATGGTTAGACTAGCACTAAGGGAGGGAGGGCTAGAAGATTTGGGGGAGAAATTTTCCTCCTATCCCATTATACCAGCGGACAGATAGGAACCTACAATTTACCTTCTGTCAAAATTCCCTTTATGACTCACTTTCCAGCCCACTCTTCTTCCAGTCTCAGAGTAGGATATAGCCCAGTGGCAACTGAATTGGGTTGATCCCAATATCACATTCATTTTTTTCTCCTTCATTCTGTCTCACTTTTCTTTCATTCTGTCTCTGCCTCTCTCTCTCTCCTTTCCTATCTCTTTCCTCTTCTCTCTCACTTGCTCTGTCTTTCTCTTCCTCTCATATTTCTTTCTTCTTCTTTCATTCCTTCTATCCATATTTTTTTAATCTCTCTACTGCTTCCCTTCTCTTAGCGTTCTTGTTCTTTCTCATTTCTACTGCCCTATCCCTCTCTCCCAGCTTAGTCTCTTTCATTCTCCATCCAATATCAATCTTCCTCTCCTCTCTTCTAATCTTCTGCTCTCAGATTTCACAAGTTCTGTTTTTTTGAAGCTCTGCCCAATACCTGCTAAGTGCCTGTACAAAACCACCCAAGGAATGCAATTAACTTTGAATTGTACTAGGGCCAAACGTTGCCTCAAATAGATCCCAAACTTTGCCTCAAATATTCCAATTTGACAGATATTTATAGAATAATCTCTAGGTACCAGACATTATGCTTGATTTTATTATTCATAATTTCATAGACTCTTCACAACAACCTTGCGAAGAAAGAAAGGGCTATGATTCCCATTTTACAAACAAAGAAACTGAACTGAGCGGTGAGGATCAGAGAGAAAAGGGGGCATGAGTAAAATCACATACTAAGAAGATGCAGGATTAAGTTTTGTGTCTGGCTCCAAAGCCTATTAAATTCTTAATTTACCTGCCTGGGAATGATTAATACCTACACCAGGAACTGAGACAGACAGCAGAGGTGAATGATAGGCGTGAGGAGGAAATGGAACAAGAGGAATGGCCAGGTGATATAAACCCCAACTTCCCCTCTGCACAATTTTCCAACCCAAATTTGCTACACTATTGACTTCCTTCTCAGCCAGGTAAAGTGGCCCAGTTCCTAAGTAAGTCTTGACTACAACAGAGATAATCTTGAATTTTTAGCCCCTTCAGCCAATGCAACCTGGAAAGAAAGTGTACTCCTCAGAAGTGGGGTCTAACAGTGGGTTACTATGCTGTGCATCCCACTTCCCCCAAGTCTCCTTTGCTGATGATTGAATCTGATACCCAGTGGGCAACGAGTAAGACATGGGCATCAGTGTACCCTCAAGTTTCGCTGTTCTGTCCCCTCACCTCATGTTTGTCTAGTGACTTGTCCTGCCCTGCCTAGGCTGCTTGCATCTACTGGGTCCTATCATTGCAGTCAAAATAGTCTTCCCCTGGATATTTGGTTCCCACCAGGCCCATGTCACCAAGATCTTGAAGACCCTGGGAGTCCTATAAATGAATAATGAAAAAAACAGAGTTTAACTCAAAGAAATGCCTGAGTTTTGCATCCTCCCCCATAACATTATCTTGCTTCTACAGCTACAATCCAGACTGGAATTAATTAGGTAGTACACATTTCTCAGGTACAGCATAACCTTTCCATGGGGAGCTCTGACTGACAGTTTCTAATTTATAAGCTTTATTCTGGTGCATAGACAAACACTGCCATGCTCAGACTGTATCTTTTGAAGGTTATAGCATTTAGACCCCAAAGCTCTTAATTTTATTGGAAATGGGAGAAAAAATGTCATACAAATATTTCATTTTGAAGCATAATGATCCCAACACACACCTCTTACTGCAATAATTACCACCCACTCAGTTTCACCATAGTCTGAGAATCAGCCACAGGAGGGCCCAGCTCCCTGCTATGTCTGTTTTTGGGGTCCCCAGGCAGCAGAAGTGTGCTTTTTCTTCCCCCTGGTGGTTTATAGACTATCATCTTTATATAACATATGAACTGGAGCCAGAGAGGGGATTTTGGCTTCAAGTTTAGTATTTTAGTATGTTCAGTGTAAATACAGAAGCGTCCTTCCAAATATAATGGTGCCATTGAGACATATTCCTAGCCCAGAGTTCCCTAGTGGGCAGGTTGGCAGAAGTACCTGATCATCCAAGCCTAGATTGAGTAAATGTTGCCTGGAAGGAAAAGAAGGAAGAGAAACCAAAAACCAGAGGAGCATACAGAATTTGGTACCAAGAGAGATGAGGGGAGAGAAATGGAAATCCCAAGAGAACCACTGGGCAGTGCTTCAACAAGAAAGGCTGAAGAGTAATCTCAGGGGAAAGGACTATGTTGATTAAAGCAAGGGTGAGATGATTAAAAAAATGGGAAATTGTGTAAGGAAGGTGCCTGGGAAGAGAAACACTTGTGTATGGGGACGGGAGAGGATACTATCCAACTCAGAGGTGACAGAGTTACCTGAGGGCCAGTTGTAGTCAGGACCCTAGTGGTGGCAGCCAAACCTACTAGAAGGAACCATGTTTCTTTGAGGATAAAAGAAGAAAAGGAAGCCCAAATGGACAACGGTCTAGAGATAGGGGGAATGAGAAAGCAGACTTGCCTGGGTCATGAATAACAGCCAGAGGTTTGGCTTGGACTCTCTATTGGAGCGTTTACCTGTGTGTGGGTCACTGCAAGAGGAGAATTTGTCTTTCTCAGTGCAAGAGCCTCTGGCTTTGTCTACCAAAACCTTGTCCAAAGAGGAGGTTACGAATAAGGACTTAGGGATCCAGGTGTTGAAGAGAAAAGGGTTGGTGAGGCCTTGGCCTTTTCCACATTGTAATTCCATATGGAGCCTTTTTTTCAGGGACTCCCCCAGAAATCTTCATACCTGAGCTCTAGTCCTGGTTCTATCACCAGGTGGCCGTAGGTGAGTCACTTCATGTCTATAATTCTTAGTTTCCCCTTCTGTAAATTTAAGATAATAATCTTAATCTCATATTTCATTGTTGAAGTGTTGAAGTGTCTCGATAAGTCTTAAGCGAATTTAATGCAGCTGTGACTCTGTCTTGCTATCCACAAGAAGGCAGATACAGGAAATCCCAAGGTTGTAACACCACTTGCCTTTTGCTCTTGGATGGGCTGGGCCTTGGGCAGGAGTGGAGCAGGAGTCTGGTGACACCTGCAAGATTGAAGATAGGATGGATATCAGGGTAGGGACAAATTGCCAGAATTAAGGTTATTCTCAGAGGACTGAGAGGAAATGGCAGCTACAAGAATGCCCAGTGCAGATGGAAAGTCACCTCTCACCAGCTCCTCATCTTCATTACTACACTGAAATAGAAAGTGCCCTTGACCTCAATTAGTGGAAGCTGTTTCTCTCTAAGTCATCTGGATTTTCTGACACGTGGTTTAAGTCCCTCCACTCTCCCTTTCTCCCTCCTTTCCTCTTCCCTGCCTCTACTTTCATTCACCAGAATAGCTATGAGAACTATCCTCTCTGGGGCTCTGCCCACCTCCAGATTTCCATTCTCGGTGCGAATATTTATGGCTATGTTTCAGAGAATACATAGCCCCAAATCTCTCCACTTGTCCTTTCAGCCTTATACAGCCTTTAGTAAATGTATGTGGGGGCAGTGGGGGTGGTAGGCACCAGAATTTGTTGAGTGCTAAGTATATGCTGGACACATTGTCAAACACATTGCATTTGTTTTCTCATTTAATCCGAACAAAGGTCGTATGATCACTTTACAAATGAGAAAACTAAGGCTAGGGGGAAAGTCATAAACTTATGCAAGGTTGCATAGTGAAAAAGCAGCAAAGTCAAGACTGTGGTTTTCCAACTCCAAATCCAATGCCCTTGCCACTAGGCATCCCTCTGTGAAAGCCTGGCCTTCTGCCTTCACCTCAATCATGTTTATGTGGCAAAGGGTCCCCTTCTGGTTTTACATACATGTGGACCATCATACATAGTGGAGACAGGAAGCCATTTACAGGTGACCTCCACTCGCACTCACACTGGGCATTCTTTCAGTTGTCACTCCTCACCCCCAGATAATCAGCAGGCAGATATTGATGACTCTGTTCATCATTAACACCTTACAGGTCCTCAGAGCCTCCCAGAATTTGCCTAAACAAGGTGCCTTCCATGGCCTGGACCAGATGTCAGGGACCTGACCCTCTTTTCCTTATTCCTATCCTGATGCCATTACCCCCTGGTAGGTTTAGCTCTCACCATTATTCTTAGCACAGAGTCCCTTGGTGGGCAGACTGGCAGAGGCACCCTGATCTTTCTAGTCTGGATGGAGTAAATGCTGCCTGGAAGGAAAGCAACCTCAGTTTTGCATCCATGAATCTCACAAGTGGAGCCTTAAGGTCCACCTCTGTGCCCTTCATTGTCTTTTTCTGTACAAAGCTAATCAAAGTTTCAAATCAGATAGGCCACCAAAGTTAGCTAATTTCTTCCATTTGGCAGTGATCTGCCACAAACTTGTACCTTGGAAGGATAGTGAACCATCCAGGCCCAAGAGCTCAGCCACAGCTGCTCTGGGAACCCACAGAGTGTGCCTGGCCCATTCTCTAGCCCTGCAGTTTTATTAGCTTCATTTTCTATGTGCGTTTTAACTCTCTGAATGCAGCCAAAATCAACATCAAATAACATCAAGGAACATAAGGTCATGACTTCCCCCCGACAGCGCTCAGCCCCCCAAATCATTTAGAGGCAGTGTGAACAGAATACACCACACTTTTTTCCCTGCCTGTCTTTTCAGAGGGCGGCAAAGACTGTTTCTGCTCTGTGAGCTATTCTCAGACATTGCTGCATCAGAACTCACTGTGAGAGATGTTTCAGGTCACCATAACCCAAAAAGCAAAAGAAGGGGAAAAATGGAGGGGTAGGGGAGAAAGAAAATACAGCCAGTAATCGATCTTCAGATCTCTGCCTCCCTGAGGCCATGAGTACTGGGCCCAGTGGTCCTGGCCAGTGCCTTCTGGGAGGGACAGTTGGAGGAACCAACCTCCTGCTTTTCTGCCTCATTGTCTCCCTCCTCTCTTCTTCCTCCTTTCCTTCCTTATCTCCATCCAGGGCCAGCTAGGAACAAGCATTCCAACAGGTCCCCCACATGGGCTGCTAATCCCAGCCACCCCAAAGGATTCACCAGTACCTTCCCTTGAATGTTTAGGTAGGAAAGTCAAGAGCCCCAGACAGGCCTGGGAAGTTTCTCAGCACTGAAAACTCGGCACTGGGCCTGAAACCAGATGTGGGAGCCAAGCCACCCAAGCTGAAGGAGTTCTCCATTCTAGAGAAATTTAGAAAATCAGTTCAGATTACAGTTTTCCTGACCCATACTGCTGGGAGGTAGAGAAAGAACTCTAAGATTGGCTGGATAGAGCCTTAGCTTTTCAGTCAGGAGCCAAGGGTTCTAGGCCTGACTGTGAGTCCTTAAGAAGTCATTTTCCTCTCTTGGTCTCAGAATCCCCCAGAAACATAGCAACCACTCCTTCAAATGGATTTTCTCAAAGTGGAACTTTTTTACTTTTTAAAAACAGATAATATGTTTACATTTTGGATGGTAAGTCTTTAATGAAGAGATCTTAGTGCTAGCAGTATGAAAGGAACACCACGTGACAAAGAGAAGCTAATTCTTAAACTTTTGTTACATGCTTGCCCTCCCTTAGAAAACAAGGGCTCAGGCCCTTCTACTATTCCCACACTCTTTTCCAACCTTTCTCCCTCTGTTAGAATCTGGTCAGCTCTCTAATGTCTACATCTGTAATGTGGCCAGTGGGTCTCTAGATACCCTACCACTCTAACATCCTATTATTATCTAGCCTCTGAGTTTTCTTCCCCGCCCTTCTTGATGAAAACATTTGAGAGTTTAATAACTTTTCCTTAGTGGATAGTTTTGACTCTCTCTCTCTATAGAACTTACCTTTACCTCTACTTATCTACCTATATCTGTCTACTTATCTACCTACCTATCTACCTACATACCTCCCTATGTTGAGTATAGCATTTAGATCATTAGAGTTTCTTGTGCCAGTGAAAAACAAGATCAATGGTAATTCCTTTTATAAATGTAATCTATTTTTCTGTGGATCTTTTTCTTATCAAATGAGCTCAAAATATAAATTAATGAGTTTATTTTGTCCATTGGTAACAAGAACAGATCAATAACATCTCTCTCCTTCAAATGGGGAGCTATCACTAAAATGGAGTACATAAAGCTATTTTATTATGGCCTATAAAAAATCCTACACCCAAATTAGAAACTACAATAGATACTTGGGGTTCCAGTCAAAGACAGTTTTTCTTCTGCAGACAGGTAAGGTTAAAAAATGCTTCCCCAACACTTCCCCCTAACAACTGTCCATCTCTCAGGCAGTGAGGGGTTAGAGAAAAGGAAGGAAAAACTGCAAGAAAGCTCTAGGCAGTCTTACGACCTCTATTCCAGAACAGGGAGATGGGTGAAAGCAGAAACATTTAGGTCACCTTCCTCATCCATTTCTCTTGGTTTATCGGGTTATATCAGAAGTTCTTAAGCTTTCTTGGTTGCCAATGTCCTTAGCATCTCATTAATTCACAGTGCCTCTAGGCCAAAATAAATATCTAACAGTTTCATTTATTCAGAAGTTAAGTTCACAAAACTTAATAAGTATTTATACCCTTAATAACTTAATAGCCATTTAAAATCATAATACACATAAATTAAAAGAAAAATATTAATATGCATATTAATGGAGAAAAATATTTTTATTTTACCTTAAATAGATACCTTTCAGGCAGTGCACAGCTTCTCATATCTTGAAATCAGATTGGACACCACCACCTGCATTTCCTGCTCCACGTGGATTTTCACAAAGCACTTGATTTTTGTCACAGCAGCCATCAAAAGGAATGTAGTACAATCTAATGTTGAAATTGTGAACTGACACAAGCTAGTAGCTTGTGGAATGTCTGACAGATGTCTACTATCATTGTGTTCCCCTCAGAAATGTAAAATATCCCACGAAGGCCCTGTGAGTTCACAGTTGTGCCCTGGGAAACCTCAGCTCATAATCTGGGAAACCTAGGGTTAGATCAACAAATTCCTGGCCATTCTTAGACATAACTTCCTTCCTTCTCCCTTCACTGGCTGAAATGTATTTTCTTAGTTCTATTTCCCCAGAATACCCTTTGCTGTAATAGTAATCTGAAATAAAATAAAAAGTATGTCTACATCCTCCATAAAATTGCCATTGAAAGTATGTTGTACTCTTTCCTCTTACAAGACATATTTCTTATTGTAGTTAGAGAGATCTTTTAAAAAATGCACATCAGACACACCCATCAGATTGGAAAACATTTGGAAGACTGGCAATAGCAAGTGGTGGTGAAGATGTAGAATAATGGGAGCCCTCATATATTGTTGATGGCAGTGTAAATTGGAAAGCCACTTAGTAAAAATATCTGACATTATCTACTAAAGTTAGACATATCTGTACTCTACAATCCAGATATTCTACAACTGTTATGACCTGAAAACTAACATACTTATGCATCATAATACATATATCAGAATGATCATGATAGTATTGTTTATAATAGCACCAATTTTGAAGCAACCTAAATGTTTATGTAGAGTAGAATGAATATGTAGATTGTAGTGTATTTGTACAATGGAATATTATATGGTAATGGAAACAAAGGAACTATAGTTACATGCAAGCAACAACATGTATTGAACTTACAAGCATAATGTTGAGCAAAAGAAATAAAAATAACATTTACTATATGATTCCATTAATATAAGGTTTGTAAAAAGGAAAAATCTACCTATAATTTTGTAGATTTATATGCGGGTATAAAACTATATTTAAAAAGACATACTTTTAGAACTCCCAGATAGCTGCAGACATGGAGATTTCTAAAGGGTAACGCACCCAGGGAGGGCATGCAGCTCCGCACCCCTTCCCTCATACCTCACCGTATGCATTCCTTTGTCTGTGTCATTTATAATATTGTTATAATAAACTGGTAAACATTTAAAGAAGACATATTTCTGGTTCTGCCAAGATGATATAGCCCCAATGGGACTGGGGTTGAACCTCCACAATCACCTGACAGCAATAAATGCGTATGAGGCAATGCAAAGCAGAGCTAGTTGGCACTTATTCCCTCTCCTCTCACTTTCTCCTATGTCAGCAGGGTCTAGTGGAAGCTGAGCTTTCACCCCCATCTCATAGCAACACAGCAATTTGAATCAGCTCTCTTTGGGGGTGGGGAGGCAGTGGAACCAGTGAGGAGTTGATTTTACACGTCCACTTGGAGGCAACAAGAGAGTACCCTGCTTTCACTGGGAAGGCGTCAGAGGAGTGAGGAGTGGAGGGAGAGGCTAAATGTCTACCTTTTCCATATGCAGTGAAGCAGTACAAGTTAGTGCACCGCTTTGACAGAAGAGGCATCAGCAGGGCTCAGTGACAATTTGAACAAACATATCCACCTGATCCTTGCACAATATCTCAATAGGGGAGAGTGCCTTCTTTAAAAAAATATAAAACAAAATAAAATATTTAAATGAGACTCACTCAGAATATCATAACACAATATCCAACAAATCCAGAGTCCAATAAAAACATCAACTACTATATCAACCATGAAAATCACAACTTCAATGAGAAAAACAATCAAATGACACCAACAATGAGAGGTTGAAAATTTCTAACAAGGCTTTTAAAGCAGCTATCAGAAAATGATTCAACAAGCAATTACAAATTTTCTTGAATCAAATGAAAAGAATTAGAAACTCTCAGCAAAGAAAGAGAAGTTATAAAAAAAAAAAAAACTAACTGGCAATCCAATGCCAGAAAAAAATTCTCACTAGTTGATCTAAATAGTGAAGTGGAGATGACAGAGGATAGAATAAAAAAATTGAGGCCATAACAATAGAATTCACACAATCTGAATAACAGAGAAAATAGACGGAAAAAAATGAACAGAGCACGGGATATCTATTAGAGAATAACGAAAGATCTACTATTTGGATCATTACAGTTCAAGAAATAGAAAACAGAAGGTGTTGACACATTTTTCAACCACTAAAAGAAAAAACTGTCACATTTTCTTCATCCAGTCTATTATTGATGGACATTTGGGTTGGTTCCAAGTCTTTGCTACTGTGAATAGTGCCGCAATAAACATATGTGTGAACGTGTCTTTATAGCAGCATGGTTTATAATCCTTTGGGTATATACCCATGCACGTTGTGCACAAGTACCCTAAAACTTAAAGAATAATAAAACAAAAAAAAGAAAAACCTGTCAACCCAGTATTCTATATCCAGCTAAAATAAACTTCATGAATGATGGGAAAAATGAAGACATTCTCAAACTAAGTACAATTAAGAGAATTTGTTTCAGCATACTTACCCTAAACAAATGACTAAAAGAAGTTTTTAAATCAAAATAAATGATAACAGAAGAAAGCTTGGAACTTTTGAAAAGAAAGAACATTGCCATGAGTAAAAATAGGGGTGAATATAGTAGAATATCTTACTTCTCTTGAGTTTCTTAAATCAATATTTGGAGATTGATGTAAAAATTATAAAACTGTCTAATGTCATACCCCATGAATACAGAAGAAATACATAACAAACTATATTTTTAAGTAGGAAGGATAAAGAGACCTAAAGAAAATGAGGTTTCTACAACTCACTCAAAATAGTAAAACATTGATACCAGCAAACTACGGTGAGTTATGTATGTATATTGCAATATCTGGAGCAATTGCTAAGAAAATGGTGCAAAGCAATATACTCAAAAACACTAAAAATAAATTAAGATGGAATCCTTAAAAATGATCAAATAACATAGAAGAATATAAAAAAGATAACAAAGGAACAAGAAACAGATAAATTAAACAGGAAAAAAAAATAGTACAGACTAACATGACATTTACCTTAAATATAAATGGGCTAAATATAAGTAAAAGAGCTTTCAAAAGTAGAAAAAAAAATTGATTCAATGATATGCTGTCTACAAGAAACCTACTTCAAATACAATAGCATTGCTATGTTAAAAGTAAAAAGATGGAAAAAGAGATACCATGAAAATATTAATTTAAAAAGCAGGAATATCTATATTGATATAAAATAAAGCCTACATTAGGGCAAAAAATACTATGGATGAAAAGGGATATCACATAATAATATAAAGATCAGTCCACTGGAAGGACATATAATTCTAAATGTGTATGCACCAAAAACTGATACTCAGATAACAATGAAAAAAATGGTAGAGTTGAAAAGAGAAATAGACAAATCCAAAACTGTAGTTGAGAACTTCAACATTCTACTCTCAGAGATTCATAGAACCACTCAACAGAAAATCAACAAAACAGTATATAGAAACACTGAACCATGCAATCAACCCAAATGACTTACTATATATATCCAACCAAAAAACTATTATCTATAAGAATTCTCAAAACTCAAAAGTAAACAATCTAGTTAACAAATGGGCGAAAGAAAGAGAAGACATTTCACTGAAGAGAATATACAGTTGACAAGCACATAAACAGAGATTCAACATAATTGTACATTAGTGAAATGCAAATTAAAACAACATCACTAAGAAACATCACTACACATCTATCAAAATGGCTAAAACTAAAGACAATGGCAACACCAAATGCCGGTGAGAACATGAACAAACTGGATAATGTACATTTCTAGTGACAATTTGAAATGGTACAACTACCTTGGAAAATAATTTATCAGTATCTTAAAAATTTAAACATGTACAATCCAGCAATTGCACTCTTGGGCATTTATCCCAAAGAAATTAAAACTTATGGTCACACAAAAATCTATACACTAATGTTTACAATATCTTTATTCTTAATAGTCCAAAGCTGGAAACAATCCAATGTGCTTCAACAGGTGAATAGTTAAGCAAACTGTGCTAAATCTATACCATGGAATACTACTTAGCAATAAAAAGGAATGAATTAGTGATAAATGCAACTATTTGGGAGAATCTCCAGGGAATTATGCTGAGTGAAAAAAGCCATTCCAAAAAGGCCACATACTGTGTATATGTGATCATTTATATAACATTCTGGAAATGAAAAAATTAGAGAAATGGAAAATATGGAGAACAGATTAGTAGTTCCTAGGGTTCAGGAATGAGTGGGGTAGGGGAAAAGGAAGCAAAAGACATGTATGGCTGTAAAAAGACAACCAGAGGGACTATTGTGGTGTTTTCTATCTTGACTGTATTAATGTCAATATCCTGGTTGCAATATTGTACAATAAATTTGCTAGATATTATTACTGAGGAAAACTTGGTAAAGAGTACAGGGATCTCTCTATATCATTTCTTACAACTGCATATGAATCTATAATTACCATAAAATAGAAAGTTTATCTTACAAAAATAAAAAATAAAATAAAAAAAAATGGGCCCTACAAAAGTCAGGATAGTGATTACCTTTAAGGGAAGGAAGAGGGTTATGATCAAGTCACATAAGTGTTTCTGTGGTCTTAGCAATGTGTTATTGCAAATTTATTGACTTGAGAGATGGCTACACAGATATCATTGTATAAATATTTATTGCATTGTGTAAACAAGTCTTATGCACCTTTCTGCATATGTGTCATATATCATAGTGGAAAAATATTTTTTTAAATACACATTGGATAATTTCATTTCTTTGCTTAAAATTCTCCAATGGCTTCTTTTGCTCATAGCATAAAAATCCAAACTCCTCATTGAGGCCTACAGAGCCTTCTTCACCAATCATTCCCCTCATGCTCTGTGTTCCTGACATACTCACCTTTTAACAGGTCCTCCTTTGTTAGAGTTTTTGCACACACTTTTCCATCAACCCAGAATGTTTGATTACTGTCTACCTCTCTTCACCTATAGATTTCAACTAAAATCTCCAGGAGTTCATCAAATCCCCTCTGTGATATGCTTTCTTGGCTCCCTGTATTTCACCTTACTACCACCTTCATAGTTTACAATAGTATATTTTGAGTAATTTGAGTAATAATTTGAGTACTGCCTGTGTCCTCTTTGATTCCTAGGCCTCCAGACCTACGGCTTAAGCTCCATAAGTGCAAGAATCCTCTCTGTCTTGTTTCACACAGTGCCTAGAGCAGTTCCTCCTAGAACATAACAAGAACTCAATATATATTTGTGGAATAAGTTGATTGAAATTCCATTATGTCATTCTGTGTTACTTTTGGAGGCCACATAGTATGTTGAAAAGGTTCTTTAGATTAAAATTGATCCAATCTTGGTCAAATCTTGACTCTATCATATCCTAGATGTTGACCTTGGGCAGGATTATTTATCACTCTGATATTTAATTTCACCATCTTCAAAATAAATCTTATCTAACGTGGTTGTTGCAAAGTCGAAAGGAAATAATTCATGTTCTCTTTTCATATAATTCAAAAAATCTTTGTTTAGCATAAATAACTTGTTTTCTTTTCTCAAGCATAGAAATTATGTAGCCCACCATATTTCCCTTTTTTACTCTAGCCTGTATGAAGCTTAAACACTAAACTTATCAGAGCAAGCAGTCTCAGTGCCTTAGTTGCATTAGGTGAGATCTAAGAACCTTGTTGATGGCTATTGTTTTTGGGTCTTTCTAGGGTAGTGCTCAGGATAGATAGAAGAGTACTCACTGAATGAGCCCTTAAGGACTGAAACATTCTTCCAACCATTGGCTTTTGCACATATGAAGCAAGTAGTTGACTACTTAGCATGCTCTGATAAGCCTAAGCAGAGTTGCAAATAAATATAATTTTTGTTATTCTAATGCTTACTCATTGCCAGAGGATACTGCCAGGCAGTATCTTAGTGCTGTAGAAGAAAGTGGTATGATTAATTAGTGATTCGTGCACAGGCACAGGAAGGGGGAATGGTGGCATCTTTATTACATGACTATCATTCCAGATCTTAGAATATATTTCCCTATCACCTGACCCAATGCATGAAATTCCACCACTGGTGCTTTATGCCTCTAGGAAGGCGAAGGGAACAGCCTGTGATCTGTTAGTAGGCCTCATAGAAAAAACTGGTTGAGAGACAGCTTGGACCTTGGACCTGATGGTAATGGCACATAGTACAAAAATGGCTGCTGAAAGCTCAGAGCATGGAGGAAAAATAAAACTTCCTAGGTGAAGGCTGTATTCAGTGCTTGTCTGAGCCTCCTGGGCTCTCTACACCCTTTAGAAGCCACCACACAGAAGTGATAATGCTAGAGTTGACACTCACCTGGGTCCTTTAAATTATGTTGTATTCTTAGATAAGTTACCTGAAGCCTGTGGGGCTCCAAAACTGAAAGTCTGTAGAGAAGTATGTATAGATAACTCAGTTTCCACAGACCAGCTAGGAAGACTTCCCTCTCTCCCTCACTCCTCTTGTCCACCCCTTCGTTTCCTCCTTCCCTCCTTTCTAACCTCTTCCCTCTTGCTCCCAGTTGTCTCCCCAAATTCTTTCATGCTACTTCCTGTCAAAATTCCCAGCTGTGTCCCCTCTGTGTCATCAGGGTGTGTCCCCTACCCTGGATCCCTTTAGGAGCCTTGATTCAGAAACACTTATGGACTGCAGATGCCAAGTTATTATTCATTAAAAAGAAGCTATTTATCCACTGAGGCTAGCAAATATAAGCTGAAAGTGTGGTTTCCAGTGGAAATCTTTGGAGTAACATCATGGGCAGCATCTAGGGGACACAGAGAGCACAAGATAGGCCACTCCCTGGTCTTTCTCCTCCTCTACAATTCTGAGAGCAGCCTGACTGTGCCAGGCTAAACATCCCATTACCTTCTGGATTTACACACACATGTGCACACATGCACACATGCACACACAGGCCACACATCCCCAGACTCAGGGAAGATTAGTGTGATCTTCCTTCCTTCCTCCCTTAAAACAGGAGCTCTATGAGGAAAAGATGGTGTTTAGCTCACATAGGGCCTAGCGTTGAGGATGTAACCATTTGGGGACTGACTGAATGAATGCACGGGAAGAACTTTTAAGTCCGCTAATGGAAGCTCCTGGTTTACATTTTATTACATACTATATTGCAAATATGGAACCTGGTTTCAGGAGGGGAAAGGCTACAGAGTGACTTAAGGACAGAGCTAGGGCTTAAATCCAATCATTTGGATCTTCAGACAAAAGTTCTCCCTACTATATAGAGCTAGAATTCATGAATTTGAACTTTGGCTCTGACACTTCCTAGCTGTGGTAACTTGGGCTACCCTCTGTGCCTCAGTTTCTTTGTATATAAAATGAAGATAATAATAGTACGTAACTCATTGATGCCTTGTGAGGATTAAATAGGTTCATCCATTTTTAGCACTTAGAATATTCCCGGTCCATAGAAAAATGTTTAATAAATATTAGGTATTATTATTTTGCCTGGCTAACCACTCACTCCTCTCCCTTCTTCATGTATTTCCATAGCTCACCCAAACCTATTGGTCTTCTTTTACTCCCTTCAACTTTCTCCCCGCTACTTATTAGTCTTGTGACCTTGGGCAAGTGACTTAACTTCTCTGAGCCTCATAAGCCTGGCATACAATAGGCGCTTCCTAGACCTCAAGTCCTTTCTACCTCTTCCTACCTTCTTTAGTGCTCTCTTTCATGCAGGAACTTTGGTCTCAAACTCTTTGCTATTTGTTGTGATCTCCAGTACATGGACTTCCTACTGCCCCACCTTTATTGTATGTGTGCCTGCATACACAGAGAGAGAGAGAGAGAGGAAAAAAAAGAAAGAAAGAAAGAAAGAAAGGAGAGAGAGAGAAAGAGAGAGAGAGAAAGAAAGAAAGAAAGAAAGAAAGAAAGAAAGAAAGAAAGAAAGAAAGAAAGAAAGAAAGAAAGAAAAAAAATAGAACAAATCAGCTTATATTCAGTATATTTTTACTATTTTCTATGTGTCGGCTCTCTGAGGGGCACTGAGACTATAAAGATGAACATGACATGGTCTCCACCCTCAAAGGGATCACTTTCTAGCACAGGAGACATTCACACACACTAGCTATTTATTCCATACCCAGAGCATATGGGAGTTAAGACAGAGAGAAAATATGGATTCTAACCTTATTTAGAAGGAATGAGAACATGGGAAGGAAGGAGAGTCAAGGAAGGAAATAAAGAGGTGTATAGGTCAGAGTTGCAGGGAACAGAGCAGTGTAGAGAAGAGAAGAGAGTGCTTCTGGTGGAGCAAGTAGAAAATGTTCAACACAGATGAGGATTATTGGCAGGGGATGAGATTTGGAATGTACCTCGAGTGTGAAGTGCCTGTGGGCTCTCCAGGTGGAGATAGCAGTTATGGTTAGCTAATACCGATCTAGAGTTTAAGAATGAAGTTAGGGGTGAAGAGCTGGATTGAGGAAAGATTAACACAGAAGTAAGACTTGAGGCCCTGAGAAGAGGAAACCAGATGGTTAAAGTAATTAGGCAGGGAAGACCCAGTTCTCAGAGGCCCTTCTTTTGGAGCTATGACTGTGGCCTAGCCCAGAGAAGCTTCTAGAATATTTCTTTCAAGAAGAGCTCTTAGAATCTCATCAATGCTCCCCTACTCTGTACAATGTGAATTAGAAAAAGATACCTTCTTTGGGCAGACCAAGTACACAAAGATGTCCCTTCTGGGTGGGTACAGAATTATGAGCAGCCATTTGGCAAGTAGGACAAGTCTGCCTTTTAGTCTTTGCTTGCCTTCTCAGGTTTTGTTGTGTAAGGTATAAGTAGTGCCACCCTACAATGTGGTCTTGAGTACCACGACCAGGTGGCTGAATGCAGGTGGAGAAAGTCATCAGTGTTAGCCTGGCTTTCTCTGAGGGAAAGCTACCTAGGTTCTCATACAAGGAACAGGGCCTCAAGTCTTCTGCTTTGGCTGGAAAAAAATATTTTTTCCAGAATTTTCATGGTTGTTATCCATGGTTGTTATCCACAAGTTTTGGTATTTCAGGAACTTAAACAGGAATAAGTTTTCATGATATAATTATAGAGCAGTTAAACAAAGACTTTTGGTTTGGGGTCTTGTCCTAAAAACTGCCCATCAAAAGAGTCTTAGTTGGCTTTACTGAGAAGGTACAAGTACTAAGCCCTCAGCAGATGTTTATCTGTCTCCCTCACTCCCTCAACCTTTTGTAGCTGGATGAGAAGCCCTCACAGTAGCCCCGGAGTCCAGCTACTCAGAGATGAAGTCAGATTCCCTAGATCCAGGCCTTATAAACCTGCTGCTAGTTAGGCTCATAATCACTGACCTGGGGTGTGGGTGAGGGGCTGGCTTTAGGGGACTGAAGGCACAAGATAGGCAACCCAGGCAGAAACTCAGATTTGGGGCCCCAGGACAGTACCATAACAGTAGCAAAAGGAAGACAAGTAGGACTGGTTTGGGGCTGGTACTACAGGCCCAGTCCAAGCCAGGTTGGGTTAACTGATTAGGTCAAAAGGGCCCTAAGCTATTCTTGGAGGAAGGAGGCAGATGTTGGAATCCAGGTAGGATCTGACAAGAGAAACTCAGATGCCTTGTTGTCTATAGCTGCTCTCATTAGTCCATAAGCCACCTCTTTCTTGCTCAAGCCAGAGAGTTGGTTTGAGGGACACCTATGCATGTGGGTTGCATTCCTCTTCCCTGCCCTTGTCTTAGCTTAGATGAGCATGTAACTGGACACTGAAGCTGTCAGCAGAAGAACAGGTTGCTTATGACTAGGCATGTCAAAAACAGGAGGCTGATTAAAGTCTGGCCAATCATCCCATGAGCTAGGCCCCAAATGCTGGTACTTAGTGCCAGCTCTGGCCTATGGGGCTTACTATGCCTCTGGGAGTAAGCTCTGTGTTGCCACAATTTCTCTTGGCAGGAAAGATCCCTAGAATTTAAGTCAAGAGCCTCAGGTTCTACCTCTGGCTCCATGACACATTTGAAATATGACTTGGGGCAAATCTCTTCTTTCTCTTTGTCTCAGTTTCTCCATATGTAGCATGACAGATTCAGACTCTTCTAGTTCTATTACTTTGTAGCTTTTCAGAGACCTTGACCTGACTTCTTCTTCCATCAGTTCTTTCCCTCTCTTTTCTCCCTCCTTCCCTTCTCCTTTCATCTGCATATTCTCTGAGGGACACTCTGGCCTTAACTTGTGACATTAACTATATCAGGAAAAATCTGTATACTTCAAGAAGGGCTTTAAGGAGGTTACATCTTAAACCAGTATTTTTCAAACTGTGGGTCACAACTCACTAGTAAATAATAGAATCAATCTGGTAGATAAGAACAGGCACTTTTTAAAAGTGAAATAAAATAAAATAGAAAATATCAATGTGACTGCATATATTAAGGGTATTTTTTAGTGAAAGTTTTGTTTTTATATTAGGTTGAACAATATATAGAATTGCCAATATGTATGTATACACATATGTACGTATATATTTGTGTATGTACACATACACACACAGTGAAAGCATTTACTAGTTTATACTATAAAATGTGTACCTTACTATGAGTCACAGTAAAAAATGTTTAAAAGTCACGGTCCTAAGAAGGAGATAGCCAATGGTGAGCTATGTGGAGATACTGAAAGAGGCAACTATGCAGGGGCCTTTTCGGACCCATCACTTCTCAAATATAGGTAGAGACCTTCTCTATTATCTATATAATCATCCAATTCTGTTTATACACCAAGTCTGGTGCATCTTTGGTAGTGTGTCCTCCTCATCAAGACAATAGAGTGTGTGCAGGGGACCTTTTCTGCAGAACCATCCATAAGAGGGGAAAAGAGTAACAAGGCCTTCTGAGAGTGGTGATTTGGGGCCTCCATCATTGGTCTTCTGTGTTTGCTGGGCCAGTGGGCTTCCACTCACCCTGATGTGCCCCCCGGCACAAGTAGGGATGCACCACGTGGGGCTTTACGGCACCTCCTGTAGCTGCCTGTTCTCTCAACATGGATTCTTTTTTGGACAGGAGGGGCTCTTGTACTCCCAGAAGAGGATAAAACATCAACTCTGTTCCCAGTGTTATATGCAACAGAATTCTCATCAGCTCCTCGACAGGTTGGGGAGTGCCAGGGACATGGTTAGAAAGCAGAATGAAGAGTATTGGCATGCAAGTCTGTTCTGAAGGGAATGAATAAAAGTGGCCAGCCAGCTGTTGCAGTTCCTAATCCTCTCAAGACTTGATTCACTGGCAGTTGTTTCCCCTTCTTGGCCTCCCTATGTGAAGAGGACATTGACCACTGTTAAGATGACAAGGTCTTTCTGGCACTGAGTCTCCCACTTTCTCCAATAATTTCTCAAGAAAGAACCCCTTAGGAGAATAAAACAAATCAAAGCTCAGATGCCTGACTTGTAATGTGAGTTTAATGAAAGAGAATGGCCAATAAGCTCTCACTCCTTGTCAGGCACTGAATAACCCTTCTTGTTTATCATCATAGGTTTCCATGTAAAGAAGGGTAAGCAATGGCTGGGCTAGAAATCATGGGAAATTTACATAAGGAAATCTTAATCTCTTAATATCTATATCCCCTGCCTCCAGGGTTTCAACGTTTCGGTCTTCTGTCCTGACCTCTGTGTGTTTAAATCCTTCAAGATCCACCTAACTTCTACATCTTCTGTTAAAATTTCCTTCCCCCACCCTAAATTGGCGTTGTGATTCTCCATACTGCCATAACATTTTTTCTGCCCTTTTATAATTCTCATACTTTCTGACTTATGTGTGTCCATGTTCTAGCCTTCAGAGTCAGACAGAATTGAATTCAAATACAAGCCCCACTACTTACTTCGTGATGTTGGGCAAATTCCTTAACATCTCTGGGCCTCCATTTTTCATCTGGAAAATTATTGTGGCAATAATATCCACCTCATAAGGCTGATCTGTTGACCAAAAAAACAAAAAAAAGCATATTTAAAATGCTTTCCCAGACTTCCAGTTTCATATCTTATATCAATCCTATCATAACAAAAAGGAAAGTCCGGAACAAACTGAATACCAATGACTTTTCTTGGACCCATCAGAGAACTGGCAATGCAGAGCAAGCCATCATTCCAAAATCTGGTGAAACAGGTGAATTATGAGACTCGTAGCCATGATTTTTAGAGCAGAAGTCCCTGGAGCCATAAAATCATAAGAACATTTAAATGATAATTTTGACAAATTACAGTAGGCTGAGTGTGAATTAGTGTGAAAGTGGGAGCCACAGGTTTTTTTGGGGAGGAGCACAATTTTGTGGAGTGTATCTTCAGGAATCCCATCAGTTTATCATGGTGAGGAGTCAAGAAAAGTCTCCTGATGGCTCTGGCAGGAGGAAGGAAAAAGTAACCATCATTTTTAAGTGCACCCAGAGCATTCTCCATAACAAAGGCCTACTTTCCAGGGCAAAAGGCTTGACAAGAGAATTCCATATCCAGTAAAATTATCCTTCAAAAGTGAATAATAAATAAAGATTATCTCAGAAAAACAAGAACTGCAGGAATTTGTTGTTAGCAGACTTGCTCTGCAAGAAATGTAAAAAGTTCTTCAAGGAAAAGCAAAACGATATAGATGAAAAACCAGGATGCACATAAAGAAAGAAAGAGCATTGTAGAATAAATAAATGAAGGTAAAAGAAAATATTTTAATTTCTCATTCTTAATTGATCTAAAACTGTCCATTTAAAGTGATACTAGTAACAATGTACTGTACAATTACAGAATATGAATAAGTGAAATGAATAATAGCAATATTATAAGGGAAGGGAGGAAGGAATTATGACTACTTTAAGGTACTGCACTACACATCACATAAAAGTGGTATAAAATTATTTGAAAGTGGACTTAGATAAGTTGGACTTAGGTAATATTTCAAACCCTAACATAATCACTAAATTTTTTAAAAGTACAATTGATGTGTTAAGAAAGGAAAAAAATGGAATCGTATAAAATGCTCAATTAAAACCAGAAAAGGCAGAAAATGAGGAGAAGAAAAAAATAAAAAGCATGTACAACAAACAGAAAACTATTACAAGCATGATATATATTAATTCAACTATATCAATAATCACTTTAAATGTGAATGGTCCAAGTACAGCAATTAAAGGACAGAGATAGTCAGAATGGATTAAAATAACAAGACCCAACTGTGTGGGTTGGGTCTACAAGAAACCTACCTTAATTCTAAAAACTCAAATAAATTAAAAGTAAAGGGATGGGCTAGATGCAGTGGCTCACACCTGTAACCCCAGCACTTTGGGAGACAGAAGCAAGAGGATCGCTTGAAGCCAGGAGTCCAAGATCAGCCTGGGTAACATAGCGAGACCTTGTCTCTACAAAAAATAAAAAAAAAATAGCCAGGCATGGTAGCACATGCCTGTAGTCCCAGCTACTTGGTAGGCTGAGGCAGGAGAATCACTTGAGCCCAAGCATGAACTATGATTTTACTACTGCACTCCAGCCTGGGTGAAAGAGCAAGACCCTGTCTCAAAGGAAAAAGTAAAGAAATGAAGTAAAATGCAAAAGGAATTGAGAAAGATATATATTAATATAATGATAAAATACTTTCACATAGTAAGAGTTCAGTGAATGATTCTTATAATTGTTGTTTTTGTTGCTGTTGTTATTGGACTTAGAGCTCCTAGATAACTGGGGCCTAATCTGCTTCATCACTGCCTCCCCAGCACCTGACACAGAGCAAATGGGAAGAAACGGAAGTCAAATCAATTCATATAAAGTGGATTAAGTGCCTACACTATGCCAGGCCCTGTTTCGGGGAAAGAGGTCATTTAAATGCCAATTCTGTTATTGAGTAGCTCACGGTGAAATGGAGAAGATAAACTTTCACTCTTTCAACAAATACTTATCTGTAAATCAATAATGACAAGTACAGTGTGGTCAGTGTTTTACATTTTGACATCTCTGAAATCAGGAGGCATCTTGAGACCAATGATTTCTTAGCAATGTGCTGTCATTTCATTGACAGCATTTTTTTTAGTGTTACATAAAATGATGGTGTAATTTCAATCAATGGCATCTTAGATTTGAGGAAATTTGGTAATAAATTATGGCCTTCAGCAACCTTGGGCCATGGATTTCATTGATGAGAAAAACCAAGGTTTAGGAAGGTTAAATAATTGTTCAAGATAACAAAGCTGGTAAGTAGCAGGTCCTTGTGACTCTAAAATACATGCTTTGTCTTTCACTGCAACACTTCAAGAATTGAGTAGGCACTCAGTATCAGTTTGAGCATTTAAATGAATAAACGAATAAATGAGTAACAGTAAATGTCAGCCTTTGAAATAAAGTGTTTCATGACGTTTTGTTGCTGTCCAATAGAAATATGTGAGCTTCATATGTAATTTTAAATTTCCTAGTGACTACATTTTTAAAGTTTTTTTTAAAAAGGGAATTAATTTTAATAATGTATTTATTTCATCTACTATGCCAAAATGTTATAATTTCAACATGCAATTCAATTTAAAAAAATGTTAATGAGATAATTTACATTTCGTTTTTCATACTAACTCTTTGAAATCTAGTATATATTTCATACTTACAACACATCTCAATTTGCAGTAGCTACATCTCAAGTGTTCAGTAGCCACATGTAGGTAGTGGCTACCTCATTGGACAGTGCAGGACTAGAGCATCAAGAAGATGTTACTGCCTCTCTTCCTGGCTCACTGATGCCAACAAGTTTGCCTCTAGAACTTTCTTCATTTGGCTATTAAATGACTCTCTTCTTTCCCTCTCCACGGTGCTTTAGTAATCATCATACATCAGTGTTAAGGAACTTTTTTCCTGTTTCTATTTTTTACATTTTACTTGTTAACTTATTATTATAAAAAATTTCTGACACATAAAAAAGTAGAGAGAACAGAATAATAAACTCCCATGTACTTAACCTTTTGCCCATCTCGTTTCATTTTCCATACTCTGCTGTCTTTCCATGCATTTTCCTCTCAGGGTATTTTAAAGTAAATCATTTAGTCCCTAAGTGTTTCAGAATGCTTTTTTAACAGAAAATGTTTCTATTTTAAACATAGCCTCAATTTTGTTTTAAACATAAGCCCAGTACTCAATGTCGTTATTAGAGTCTTTTTGAATTATTACCCACATATTTCCCTGTAATCTGTGCAAGGCCCTGGCAGGTGGGATGGGAGATGAAGATGCAGTGATCTTGGCTAGTCACTTTACCTCTCCGAAACTTCAGTTTCTGTGAAATGGAGATAAAATAGCTACCACACTGGATTGTAGTGATTATTCTGTGAGATACCCCAGGTATAGCTCTAAGCCTAATGCCTGACAGATAATGGAAGCTTAATAAGAGAAAGGTTCATGGTAAAAGGGAAGTCTTAACCAATATAGACTAAAGCAGATTGATACCCTTCATTGTTCCGGGTATCATGCTTTTATCAATGCATCCTGTCACTTTCCTAGCTTTTGTCACAGTCATATCCCATTACTGAGCCAAGGATGTTGTTGTTAATTAAAACCCCTTTGTCATTTTCACAGTTGCTGCTATTGAGCCCTGACTTTGCATCTTGTGATTGTCCCTGCACTTTTACCCTCTCACAAATCTGTCCCTCCTCGCTCAGCTCCTCATTGTCTCACATTGGGATAATCTTAATTGTCTCCTAACAAGTCTCCTTGCCACTATTTTAGTCCCATCCGATTCTACTGGCTTTGAGGTTTCAACTCAGAGAGAAGGACCAATTGTTTCCCAGCTCCTTCGGGGATCTGGAACAGGAAGGATAGGAGACAGGGTCTCCTAATTGCTTTTCCTACTTTCACATGTTCCTTTCCAACTCATCCTTCTTTAGCTACCAGAATGATCTTTCTAACACAGAGATCCACATGCCACTCTCCTTCTCAAAACCATTCATAGGGCGGGTGTGGTGGCTCACACCTATAATCCCAGCACTTTGGGAGGCCGAGGTGGGTGGATCACCTGAGGTGAGGAGTTCAACACCAGCCTGGCCAACATAGTGAAACCCTGTCTCTATTAAAAATACAAAAATTAGTCAGTCGTGGTGGTAGGTGCCTGTAGTCCCAACTACTCGGGAGACTGAGGCAGGAGAATCACTTGAACCTGGGAAGCGGCAGCTGCAGTGAGCCAAGATCATGCTGTTGCACTCCAGCCTGGGCAACAGAATGAGACTTCGTCTCAAAACAACAACAATAGCAACAACCACCACCACCACCACCACAACAAACATTCAAAGGCTCCTCTTATTCTCTAGAATAAAGTCTAACTGTTGAACAAAGCATTCAGGTTCCTCTAAGTTCTGATCATAACCTCCAGTGGCTTCCCACTTCATTCAGAATAAAAGCTGAAATTCTTATTGTGGCTTACAAGACCCTACATGCTCCGCCTCCCACCTTGCCCTATAATCCTAACCTCTCTGACCTTGTGTCCTACTACTCATCCTTGCTCACTCTGCCTCAGGGACACCAGTCTTCCAACTTATTCCTTGAACATAAGAAGTATGTTCCCACCTTGGGATCTTTGTACTTATCACTCCCTCTGCCTGGAACTCTCTACTCCAGATACTCACATGGCTCATTTGCAATTTTTTTCAGCTTTTTATTCAAATGTCACCTTCTCAGTCATTGTACCTCATTTAAAATTACGGCCCCAGCAAGCCCTCACATCCCATCCTTTTATCTGCTTTACTTTCCACCATACCACTTAATATGAGTATATAATATTTTTGTATTTACTGTGTAAATTCCTATACTAAAAATTAAGCTGCATGAAGGCAGCAATTTTTGTTTGTTGTTCACTGTCATATTCCTGACACTACCTTCACCTTCCCATCTGGATGTATTCTTCACGCATCTTAATGTAGTGCTCCCACAGTGTTATATATTCATCCCTATGGTAGCACTAATCACTCTGGACAATATCTTTCTATTTCTTTTTCTATTTCCCTCACTAGTTCTAGAGCTTCCTGTGGTATTTTCATGGAGTCAGTGTCTATTATTTCATTGACTTTTTTTAAGTTTCATTTTGTTTTTAATTGACACTACAGCTAGATTTTAGAGCTGAGGTACAGGACTTTGCACTTGAATAAGATTAATACATCTTGTCAGCTGTGGTCTGGAACCCAGGTCTACATGCACCCTCCTTGGACTGAGGATATTACCCTGGGCTCTTGTTTCCTGACCCTACCCATTTACAGCCTGTTTGCATTTGTAACTTTGATTGGAATGTTCTCTAGCCCTCAACAAAGCAATTGGTAAAATTATTGGACAAAATGTTAAGATAGGGTTGGGGAGGGAATGCTTTGTGTCAAACTACCAAAGATGTCATCTGCAAGGACTCTACCATTCATGCAGTCACCTCCACACATATCAGCCTGAGCTATTCTCTGCATGAGTTTTTTATATTTTCTTAGATTGCTCACAGAAGGCAAAGAGGCCTGAACCACCCCATAAACACACCCTCTGGGCTCCAACACTGATGTTTCAATTTTGCGGGATGCTCAGAGGCCTGAGGAGCTCCAACATCAAGGCACTTCAGTTAATTGGATAGTGTCAGAGGCCTTCTCTCTCCCAGGTCCTGTGAGTAGTAGTCTGAGAGATCTTGAGGGCAGGCATCTTATCTTTCATTTCCATATCCCTGTAACCTGGTAAGGCCTTAGTGCAAAGTAGGCACTTATCCTGTGATTAATGATGAATAGATGAATGACCAAATAAACTAACAAATAAAATCGTCCATAATCTAGAATACCAGAGGGAAAAAGAAAACTATTTCTTAGGGCTATCTAGCAAAAAGCATCAGGTGCTACAAGCCAAAGACCAAAATGAGAAAACAATGGTAAGAGTCTAGAGGCCATGTAACTTCCTCACTCTTGTATTCTAGGTTATCCACTTCCATTTTCCTGAAGAAATTATTAAGAAACCTCTCAAAGTTCAAAGGAAATCTATGTTCATGAGAATATAGGAAAATGAGAAACCTTGTATTCTACTGAGAAGCATATAAATTGCTCTGGAAAGCAGCCTTGATGCAGCAATTCCACCCCTAGGAGCTAAACCTAAGGAGACAGACAGACTATTAGACTACAAGCTCCAGCACGGCAGGAAATTAACATGTTTTACCCACCATATTTCCCCTGAGCCTAGCACAATAAGTACCTGTAAGCATTCAATCAATCTTTCCTGAATAAGTACATTTTAAAACATGTATTTTATACACAAGAATATTTTTTAATTTTTAAGTGTTAATATAATCCAATTCATCATTTTTTCCTTTTTTTAATGATTCATGCTTTTTGCGTCCTAAGAACACCTCGAACAACCCAGTGGTTCTCAACCTGGGGGTTAGTCATTTTGTAGGGGACATTTGGCAATGTCTAGAGATTTTCTTTCTGTTTTTTATTTTTGGAAATGGAGTCTCCTTATGTCACCCAAGCTGGAGTATGTTGGCTATTCACAGGCATGATCATATAATAGCACACTGTGACCTCGAACTTCTGGTTTCTTGTGATCCTCCCACCTCAGCCACCAGTGTAGCTGGGAGTACAAGTGCCCACCATCACACCTGGCTACACAAGAGTATTTATTATGATGTTTGTACTACTGAAAAATTATCACTGGGACGGAGCTCCCAGGGAGAGGGGCAGGCTGCCATCTTTGCTGTTTGGCCAACTTAGCCTTTCTTTGTTGCTTTCAGTCTTTGCAGAGTCTGAAGCGACTAGGGGCTGCAGTGGCCTCCCAGGACAGCACAGCTGCTCTACAAAAATGTGGCCAGACTGCTTTTATATTGGGTCCTGGATCCATTTCTCCTCACTTGGCAGGACCTCCCAACTGGGGTCTCCAGCCTTCTTCCTACAGGTGCATTCAGGCTGGCAACAGGTCCATACCTCCCTGTGATGGAGCTCCCAGAGGGAGAGGCAGGCCCCCATCTTTGCTGTTTTGCAGATTTCACTGTTGGTGCTTTCAGGTACTGGAAAATTCAAAGTGACTAGGGACTGGAGCAGAACCCCATCATACTGCAACAGCCTTGTGGAAAAGTGTCCAGACTGTTACATAGGTGTCCATTCCTATATTTCCTCCCTGGGTGAGTCTTCCAGGCGTGGGCCTTCAGCCAACCCCCACCAGGGTTATTGAACCAGTAGCAACTCTGCAGCTCCCTGGACAGAGCTCCCAGTGGGAAGGGTGAGTTGCCATCTTTGCTGTCTTTCAGCCCTTTCCCTTGCTGTCTCCAGGCTTGGAAGAGTCTGTGGGGACAAAGGGCTGGTTTGGAACCCCAGCACAGAGCAACCACTTCACAGAAAAGTGGCCAGACTGTTCTCCATGCAGGTCGTGGTCCTCACTTCTTCTCAATGGGCAGAGCCACCCAAACTGAGACTCCAGCACAACCAACCTGCCCTTACCTGATCACCGCAATCAGAGGCAGGCCAGCATTTCTCTGAGGAGGAAATCCCAGAGTCAATGCACAACCACTCCACCACTACAGTTGCAGTAGTACAGCCATAACAGCCCTCAGACTTCAGAATAGGGAAGGAACAAAAGGTCTAGTCATTACACTGGCACTTCCAGCACACCACAGACACCATACAAAGTGTGGAGCACAACCTCTCTTCCCTGGAAACCTACACTGCCCACTCTTCACCAGGCAGGAGCCCTGGCTCATGAATGCAGAACAGCCACCCTACACATGGATGAGCATGCCCACTGGTAGTGGCCCAGATTTTCCCCAGAGAGAGGCTATCAGAAGCATATGACAGCCCCTCCATCACTGCCATACTAACAGTTCTATCCCTGCTGCCCTTCATCTGGAGAAGAAACAAAGAGCTTGAGGGCTACATGCAAGCTTACAGCATGCCACCGGTACCATACAGAAAGGAGAACAATCTCCTCCCTGTGAGCCTTCTGCCCCTAGCTCCCCAACAAGTGGAACCCCAAGCTCACAACAGCAATGCAGCCTCCCCACTCCAGTGGCTGAACAACCCCAATAACAGTGGCTCTGTGTTTCTTGGAGGCAGAGCTCCCACAGGCAACTGAAAGCTTCTCTGCCACTGCTTCTGCAGTGGAACTGTTCTTGCTACCCTTAGATTAATGCAGGAACAAATACCCTAAGTACCTTATCTACACCTCCAACAAGCTGCAGTCAACCCAAAGAGAGGAGGCTAGTCCATCTCCCATGGGTTCCACTTACTTCCTTGCAGATCACCATACAGAGAATCCTTGAATTAGGCCCAGAGCACAGGCCTTCCAGCCTGGGCTAATTGTACTGAGCAATTGCTGACCTGCAGCTCTCTGTGGTAGAACCCCCAGGAGGCAAGCAAAGGACTCTTGGCCACAGCCACTACTAAGATCCCTTCCTCTGCTGCCTCCAAATTGGAGGAAGGGGGACATAAACCCAGAGATCACACTAGAGCTGTGGTGGACAGCCCAAGAATGCCCAGCCACAATCTATGGCCAGCACTCAAGTGGGAGAGGAGCCCACACTTTCAGACCATTGAGAGGGAGCACAGCTGCAACTGTGAGGAAATATAGGGGAGCCATGTGACTGGGGAAGAGTCTACCAACTAACCAATATGCCTAAGCACCACCTATAGAACACGCCCCAAAGCTTCAATACAAAAAAAAAAAAAAAAATACCTCACTAACATACACCCCTCTGAAACCAAAGGCAAGAAGTAAGCTGCAAATAAGGACCCTGCACAAAGCCTCAGCCCTGTGAAAACATTCAGAAAAGAAGTCCATCAACTGTACTCAATCTACAATGCCATTAAAGGAACACTCACAGGCAGAGATGAGAAAGAACCAACACAAGAACTCTGGAAGTGCAAATGGCCAGAGTGCTGTACATCCTCCAATCAACCACAACAGTTCTCCAACAAGGGTTCTTAACCAGGCTCAGCTGGCTGAAATGACAGAAATAGAATTCAGAATATGAATAGGAATGAAGATAATCGAGATTCAGGAGAACGGCAAAACCCAATGCAAGGAAACTAAGAATCACAATAAAATGATACAAAAGCTGAAAGATGAAATAGCCAGTATAAAAAAGAACCTAACAAATCTTACAGAGCTGGGAAACACACTAAAAGCATTTCACAATGCCATCACCAGTATTAACAGCAGAATAGACCAAGCTGAGGAAAGAATCTCAGAAACTGAAGACTGGCTCTCTGAAATAGGACAATCAAACAAAAATGAAGACAAAAGAATGAAAAGAAATCAACAATACCTCCAAGAAATATGGGATTACGTAAAGAGGCCAAATCTATGAATCAGTGGCATCCCTGAAAAGGATGAAGAGAAAGCAAACAACTTAGAAAACATATTTCAGGATATTGTCCATGAAAACCTCCCCAACTTTGCTAGAGGGGCCAACAGTGAAATTCAGGAAATACAGAGAACCACTGCAAGATTCTACACAGCAAGATCATCCTCAAGACACAAAATGATCAGAGTTTCCAAGGTTGAAATGAAAGACAGAATATTAAAGGCAGCTAGACAGAAAAGGCAGGTCACCTACAAAAGGGATACCACAGGCTAACAGCAGACCTCTCAGATGAAACCCTACAACCCAGAACAGATTGGGGCCTATATTCAACATTCTTATAGAAAAAAAAATTCCTCAAGCAAGAATTTCATATCCAGCCAAGCAAAGCTTTCTAAGTAAAGGAGAAAGAAGATCCTTTCCAAATAAACAAATGTTGAGGGAGTTTACTAACACAAGACCTGCCCTTGGCTCACGCCTGTAATCCCAGCACTTTGGGAGGCTGAGGCATGTGGATCACAAGGTCAGGAGATCGAGACCATCCTGGCTAACATGGTGAAACCCCATCTCTACTAAAAATACAAAAAATTAGCCGGGTGTGGTGGCAGGCACCTATGGTCCCAGCTACTCGGGAGGCTGAGGCAGGAGAATGGCATGAACCCAGGAGGCGGAGCTTGCAGTGAGCCAAGATTGAGCCACTGCACTCCAGCCTGGGCAACAGAGCAAGACTCCATCAAAAAAAAAAAAAAAAAAAAAGACCTGCCTTACCAGAGATCTTGAAAGAAGCACTAAATATAGAAAGGAAAGACTGCTACCAGCTAGTATAAAAACACACTTAATAGGTGTGGTGTGGTGCTGAAAAAAATGTATATTCTGTTGATTTGGGGTGGAGAGTTCTGTAGATGTCTATTAGGTCCGCTTGGTGCAGAGCTGAGTTCAATTCCTGGGTATCCTTGTTGACTTTCTGTCTCGTTGATCTGTCTAATGTTGACAGTGGGGTGTTAAAGTCTCCCATTATTAATGTGTGGGAGTCTAAGTCTCTTTGTAGGTCACTCAGGACTTGCTTTATGAATCTGGGTGCTCCTGTATTGGGTGCATATATATTTAGGATAGTTAGCTCTTCTTGTTGAATTAATCCCTTTACCATTATGTAATGGCCTTCTTTGTCTCTTTTGATCTTTGTTGGTTTAAAGTCTGTTTTATCAGAGACTAGGATTGCAACCCCTGCCTTTTTTTGTTTTCCATTTGCTTGGTAGATCTTCCTCCATCCTTTTATTTTGAGCCTATGTGTGTCTCTGCACGTGAGATGGGTTTCCTGAATACAGCACACTGATGGGTCTTGAGTCTTTATCCAATTTGCCAGTCTGTGTCTTTTAATTGGAGCATTTAGTCCATTTACATTTAAAGTTAATATTGTTATGTGTGAATCTGATCCTGTCATTATGATGTTAGCTGGTGATTTTGCTCGTTAGTTGATGCAGTCTCTTCCTAGTCTCGATGGTCTTTACATTTCGGTATGATTTTGCAGTGGCTGGTACCGGTTGTGCCTTTCCATGTTTAGCGCTTCCTTCAGGAGCTCTTTTAGGGCAGGCCTGGTGGTGACAAAATCTCTCAGCATTTGCTTGTCTGTAAAGTATTTTATTTCTCCTTCACTTATGAAGCTTAGTTTGGCAGGATATGAAATTCTGGGTTGAAAATTCTTTTCTTTAAGAATGTTGAATATTGGCCCCCATTCTCTTCTGGCTTGTAGGGTTTCTGCCGAGAGATCCGCTGTTAGTCTGATGGGCTTCCCTTTGATGGTAACCCGACCTTTCTCTCTGGCTGCCCTTAACATTTTTTCCTTCATTTCAACTTTGGTGAATCTGACAATTATGTGTCTTGGAGTTGCTCTTCTCGAGGAGTATCTTTGTGGCGTTCTCTGTATTTCCTGAATCTGAATGTTGGCCTGCCTTGCTAGATTGGGGAAGTTCTCCTGGATAATATCCTGCAGAGTGTTTTCCAACTTGTTTCCATTCTCCCCGTCACTTTCAGGTACACCAATCAGACGTAGATTTGGTCTTTTCACATAGTCCCACATTTCTTGGAGGCTTTGCTCGTTTCTTTTTATTCTTTTTTCTCTAAACTTCCCTTCTCGCTTCATTTCATTCATTTCATCTTCCAGGGCTGATACCCTTTCTTCCATTTGATCGCATCGGCTCCTGAGGCTTCTGCATTCTTCACGTAGTTCTCGAGCCTTGGTTTTCAGCTCCATCAGCTCCTTTAAGCACTTCTCTGTATTGGTTATTCTAGTTATACATTCTTCTAAATTTTTTTCAAAGTTTTCAACTTCTTTGCCTTTGGTTTGAATATCCATATACTTGGAAGTAAAGCTCTCCTCAATAAATGTAAAAGAACAGAAATTGTAACAAACTGTCTCTCAGATCACAGTGCAATCAAGCTAGAACTCAGGATTAAGAATCTCACTCAAAACCGCTCAACTACGTGGAAACTGAACAACCTGCTCCTGAATGACTACTGGGTACATAATGAAATGAAGGCAGAAATAAAGATGTTCTTTGAAACCAACGAGAACCAAGACACAACATACCAGAATCTCTGGGATGCATTCAAAGCAGTGTGTAGAGGGAAATTTATAGCACTAAATGCCCACAAGAGAAAGCAGGAAAGATCCAAAATTGACACCCTAACATCACAATTAAAAGAACTAGAAAAGCAAGAGCAAACACATTCAAAAGCTAGCAGAAGGCAAGAAATAACTAAAATCAGAGCAGAACTGAAGGAAATAGAGACACAAAAAACCCTTCAAAAAATCAATGAATCCAGGAGCTGGTTTTTTGAAAGGATCAACAAAATTGATAGACCGCTAGCAAGATTAATAAAGAAAAAAAGAGAGAAGAATCAAATAGATGCAATAAAAAATGATAAAGGGGATATCACCACCGATCCCACAGAAATACAAACTACCATCAGAGAATATTACAAACACCTCTATGCAAATAAACTAGAAAATCTAGAAGAAATGGATAAATTCCTCAACACATACACCCTCCCAAGACTAAACCAGGAAGAAGTTGAATCTCTGAATAGACCAATAACAGGAGCTGAAATTGTGGCAATAATCAATAGCTTACCAACCAAAAAAAGTCCAGGACCAGATGGGTTCACAGCCGAATTCTACCAGAGGTACAAGGAGGAGCTGATACCGTTCCTTCTGAAACTATTCCAATCAATAGAAAAAGAGGGAATCCTCCCTAACTCGTTTTATGAGGCCAGCATCGTCCTGATACCAAAGCCTGGCAGAGACACAACAAAAAAAGAGAATTTTAGACCAATATCCTTGATGAACATTGATGCAAATATCCTCAATAAGATACTGGCAAACAGAATCCAGCAGCACATCAAAAAGCTTATCCACCATGATCAAGTGGGCTTCATCCCTGGGATGCAAGGCTGGTTCAATATACGCAAATCAATAAATGTAATCCAGCATATAAACAGAACCAAAGACAAGAACCACATGATTATCTCAATAGATGCAGAAAAGGCCTTTGACAAAATTCAACAACCCTTCATGCTAAAAACTCTCAATAAATTAGGAATTGATGGGACGTATCTCAAAATAATAAGAGCTATTTATGACAAACCCACAGCCAATATTGTACTGAATGGGCAAAAACTGGAAGCATTCCCTTTGAAAACTGGCACAAGACAGGGATGCCCTCTCTCACCACTTCTATTCAACATAGTGTTGGAAGTTCTGGCCAGGGCAATTAGGCAGGAGAAGGAAATCAAGGGTATTCAATTAGGAAAAGAGGAAGTCAAATTGTCCTTGTTTGCAGATGACATGATAGTATATCTAGAAAACCCCATTGTCTCAGCGCAAAATCTCCTTAAGCTGATAAGCAACTTCAGCAAAGTCTCAGGATACAAAATCAATGTGCAAAAATCACAAGCATTCTTATACATCAATAACAGACAAACAGAGAGCCAAATCATGAGTGAACTCCCATTCACAATTGCTTCAAAGAGAATAAAATACCTAGGAATCCAACTTACAAGGGATGTGAAAGACCTCTTCAAGGAGAACTACAAACCACTGCTCAAGGAAATAAAAGAGGATACAAACAAATGGAAGAACATTCCATGCTCATGGGTAGGAAGAATCAATATCATGAAAATGGCCATCCTTCCCAAGGTAATTTACAGATTCAATGCCATCCCCATCAAGCTACCAATGACTTTCTTCACAGAATTGGAAAAAACTACTTTAAAGTTCATATGGAACCAAAAAAGAGCCCGCATCGCCAAGTCAATCCTAAGCCAAAAGAACAAAGCTGGAGGCATCACACTACCTGACTTCAAACTATACTACAAGGCTACAGTAACCAAAACAGCATGGTACTGGTACCAAAACAGAGATATAGATCAATGGAACAGAACAGAGCCGTCAGAAATAATGCCACATATCTACAACTATCTGATCTTTGACAAACCTGAGAAAAACAAGAAATGGGGAAAGGATTCCCTATTTAATAAATGGTGCTGGGAAAACTGGCTAGCCATATGTAGAAAGCTGAAACTGGATCCCTTCCTTACACCTTATACAAAAATCAATTCAAGATGGATTAAAGACTTAAATGTTAGACCTAAAACCATAAAAACCCTAGAAGAAAACCTAGGCATTACCATTCAGGACATAGGCATGGGCAAGGACTTCATGTCTAAAACACCAAAAGCAATGGCAACAAAAGCCAAAATTGACAAATGGGATCTAATTAAACTAAAGAGCTTCTGCACAGCAAAGGAAACTACCATCAGAGTGAACAGGCAACCTACAAAATGGGAGAACATTTTCGCAACCTACTCATCTGACAAAGGGCTAATATCCAGAATCTACAATGAACTCCAACAAATTTACAAGAAAAAAACAAACAACCCCATCAAAAAGTGGGCAAAGGACATGAACAGACACTTCTCAAAAGAAGACATTTATGCAGCCAAAAAACACATGAAAAAATGCTCACCATCACTGGCCATCAGAGAAATGCAAATCAAAACCACAATGAGATACCATCTCACACCAGTTAGAATGGCAATCATTAAAAAGTCAGGAAACAACAGGTGCTGGAGAGGATGTGGAGAAATAGGAACACTTTTACACTGTTGGTGGGACTGTAAACTAGTTCAACCCTTGTGGAAGTCAGTGTGGCGATTCCTCAGGGATCTAGAACTAGAAATTCCATTCGACCCAGCCATCCCATTACTGGGTATATACCCAAAGGACTATAAATCATGCTGCTATAAAGACACATGCACACGTATGTTTATTGCCGCATTATTCACAATAGCAAAGACTTGGAACCAACCCAAATGTCCAACAATGATAGACTGGATTAAGAAAATGTGGCACATATACACCATGGAATACTATGCAGCCATAAAAAATGATGAGTTCACGTCCTTTGTAGGGACATGGATGAAACTGGAAATCATCATTCTCAGTAAACTATCGCAAGAACAAAAAACCAAACACCGCATATTCTCACTCATAGGTGGGAATTGAACAATGAGAACACATGGACACAGGAAGGGGAACATCACACTTTGGGGACTGTTGTGGGGTGGGGGGAGGGGGGAGGGATAGCATTGGGAGATATACCTAATGCTAGATGACGAGTTGGTGGGTGCAGCGCACCAGCATGGCACATGTATACATATGTAACTTACCTGCACATTGCGCACATGTACCATAAAACCTAAAGTATAATAATGATAATAATAATAATAATAATAAAAGAAAAAAAAAAGAAAAAAAAAAAAAAAAAAAACACACTTAAATACACAGACCAGTGACACTATAAAGCAATCACACAATCTGGCATAATAACCAGCTAACAACACAATGACA